>NC_091771.1:69463194-70098441 GCF_029378745.1 Bos indicus
TTTGATACATGCTTCTCCCTTCTCCCTAATTTGGTTAAGCAAGTAGTCTGTTTATTACCCTGTTTGCAAGTCTTTGGGCTTCCCTGATAACTCAGTTGGTAAAGAATCCACCTGCAATGCAGGAGACCCTGGTTTGATTCCTGGGTCAGGAAGATCCCCTGGAGAAGGGATAGGCTACCCACTCCAGTATTCTTGGGCTTCCCTTGTGGCTCAGCTGGTAAAGAATCCACCTGCAATGCAGGAGACCTGGGTTCAATTCCTGGGTTGGGAAGATGCCCTGGAGAAGGGAACAACTACCCACTCCACTATTCTGGCCTGGAGAATTCCATGGACTGTATAGTCCATGGGGTCTCAAAGAGGCAGACATGACTGAGTGACTTTCACTTCACTTGCCAGTCTTGGACACTGCTGTATTTTAAGCTCTTGAAGTTGGATTTAACTAACAGTCTACATATGAACACCATGCTAGCTGCAGAGATAAAAGTAAATATAAGATTTAGTCCTTGTCAGCAAGTTATCATTGTGTGTTTTGGGCAAAACTTACAGATGGGGAAAGCTATATAATTTCTATAGAATATTGAATGTGTTGCCTTAAAAAAAAATTGTGCTTGTTCGAAATATTTTTGCTGATAAGTGCTTTGATGGGACACTCCCTGTGATCCTCAAGTCTTTCCCAAAGAAGTAAGTACCCACTGAAACCAACCAACCAACCAAGGCCAAAATAGTTCCTATGCTAGAGTTCATTTATTCTATCTCAGGTAATGACCCAAGTGATTAATAAAAATTAGCTTGTGTTATAAATAGAGTTCACAACCTTTGAGTCAGTTATTATGATTCTTCCCTTTATAGAGATTAAAAAATTGAGCACGGAGAACTTGAGTACATTCCCCAAACTTTTATGGCATGAACTGCAAAAGGAGTATTCAGTTGTTGGTGGAAGACCTGACTATAGATCTTAGGCTCTTAGCTACTACATCAATGGCTTTCAACATATTGGACTGGGACCCATGGTTAGAAATATATTTTGCATTGTGATCCAGTGTTATCTAAACTATTCAGACAGTGAAAGTGAAGCACTGAAGGTTGAGTAAAGTTTTTCAAGTAAAGGACAGAGTTAGACTTTGAACACAGAACTCTAGTTTCAGAATCTGTTCTCTTATATCAGTCACGTGGTGTCATGCAGTATGAGCTCACTGGATATGTTTAATGCTCATCCCATTTTGGGTTGTAGGATATTTGCTTTAGCTTTGCCATTTGTAATTTTCTGAGATGGGAAGCAACAGACTTCTCTTCTGAAATCTCCACAGAGGTGATCTGGCATCAAGGAGACAAGATGGATGTATTCTGGGGCCAAACATCCCATTTTTCTCCTTGTTGAACAAGTTCTGTGAATTCTCACAGAATTGACCAATGAATGCATTTTGCCTTAATTATCAGTTTCTACAATTTCAAACCATTAAGCAATTTGTAGAATTAAATGCAGCACCATAGGTTAATGGACATTTAGAAATGATGTTATAATCTTATGCTGTGCTATACTATGCTAAGTAGCTTCAGTCATATCCAACTCTGTGTGACCCTATGGACTCTATGTAGCCCGCTAGGCTCCTCTGTCCATGGGATTATCCAGGCAAGAATACTGAAGTGGGTTGCCATGCCCTTCTCCAGGGGAATCTTCCTGACCCAGGGATTGAACCTGCATCTCTTTTGTCTCCTGCATTGGCAGGTGGGTTCTTTACCACTAGCGCCACCTGGGAAGCCCTATAATCTTATAGTCATACTTTTTTTTTGGCTGTACTGGATCTTCAGCTCGTGGGCTTAGTTGTCCCAAGGTATGTGGGATGTTAAGTCCCTAACCAGGAATTGAGCCCTTGTTGCTTGCATCGGAAGGCAATTCTTAACCACTGGACCACCGGGGAAGTCTCTAGTCCTATCTGTGTTTTTGGCTACTGTGCATGGGATCCTAGTTCTGTGACCGGGGATTGAACCTGGTTTCCCATGGCAGTGAAGGCACTGATTCTTAATCACTGGACTGTCAGGAAATTCCCTATAGTTATATCTTGTTATTACTTTTCACAAAATTATCTCAATAGACCGCAAAACAATTTATGAGATATTGGAAATGGTACACAAGAATGTTTCACTAGGTGTTTAACAATTTTGTTGATCTTCTCAAAGAGCCAGTTTTGGATTTATTTTCACACTTGTTTTGCTGTTTGCTATTTCATCAACTTATACTTTGATCTTAATTATTTCCTTTCTTAATTTGGGTTTGACTGCTTTATCTTTTCTAGTTTCTTTTCTTTTTTTTTTTTTGGTGTACTTTGCAGCTTGGGGGATCTTACTTCCCTGACCATAGCATCGAACCTATGCCCCTGGAAATGGAAGTGTAAATTCTTAACCACTGAATCACTAGGGAAGGCCCCTTTTCTAGTTTCTTAAGGGAAAATTTGAGGCTGATTATTTGGGGCCTTTTTTTCCTTTCTAATATAGTGCTGTAACTTCTCAAGGGTTGATTTGCTGGCATTCTACAAATTCCAACATACTCTGTTTTCACTTTCAATCAGCTCAAAATATTTTCTAATTTCCTCTTGATTTCCTCTCTGGTCCAAGGGTTATTTAAAAGTATATTCTTTTATTTCCAAACATTTGAAGATTTTCCTGATATCTTTTTATTACTGATTTCTAATTCAATTCCATCATGGTCAGAGAATATTTCTGATATGACTTGAATGAATCCTTTCGAATTTACTGAGACTTATTTTATGGTCTATTATTGGCTAATCATGTTGCTCAGATCTGCTATATTCTTGCTGATCTTCTGTCTACATATTCTTTCAATTACTGGAAGAGAGATTTGAAATCTCTGACAATTGTGGATTTATCTATTTTTCTTTGCAGTTCTATCAGGTTTTGCTTTCATGGATTTTTGAAACAGATATTCAGGGCATTAATATTAAAAATTATTAGGTCCTTCCATTGCAGAGAAGAAGCCAATTGTGACTCTATGTTGGAACTGCTTCTTTGACTTGCTATTTATTGCTTTTGTTATTATAATCAAACAGAATGGCTTGTTTTCAAGGACTCTGCCCCTCTCAGTTCAGTTCAGTGGCTCAGTCATGTCTGACTCTTTTTCGACCGCATAGACTGCAGCATGCCAGGCCTCCCTGTCCATCACCAACTCCCAGAGTTTACTCAAACTCATGTCCATTAAGTTGGTGATGCCATCCAACCATCTCATCCTCTGTCGTCCCCTTCTCCTCCTGCCTTCAATCTTTCCCAGCATCAAGGTCTTTTCAAATGAGTCAGTTTTTTGCATCAGATGGCCAAAGTATTGGAGTTTCAGCTTCAACATCAGTCTTTCCAATGAATATTCAGGACTGATTTCCTTTAGGATTGGCTGGTTGGATCTCCTTGCAGTCCAAGGGACTCTCAAGAGTCTTCTCCAACACCACAGTTCAAAAACATCAATTTTTTAGCACTCAGCTTTCCTTATAGTCCAACTCTCATATCCATACATGACTATTGGAAAAACCATAGCTTTGACTAGATGGACCTTTGTTGGCAAAGTAATGTCTCTGCTTTTTGTTATGCTGTCTATGTTGGTCATAGCTTTCCTTCCAAGGAGCAAGCATTTTTTAATTTCACGGCTGCAGTCACCATCTGCAGGGATTTTAGAGTCCAAAAAAATAAAGTCTGTCACTGTTTCCCCATCTATTTGCCATGAAGTGATGGGACCAGATGCCATGATCTTAGTTTTCTGAATGTTGAGCTTTAAACCAACTTTTTCACTCTCCTCTTTCACTTTCATCAAGAGGCTCTTGAGTTCTTCTTCACTTTCTGCCATAAGGGTGGTGTTATCTGCATATCTGAGGTTATTGATATTTCTCCCAGCTTGTGCTTCATCCAGCCCAGCATTTCTCCTGATGTACTCTGTATATAATTTAAATAAGCAGGGTGACAATATACAGCTTTGACGTACTCCTTTCCCTATTTGGAACCAGTCTGTTGTTCCATGTCCAGTTCTAACTGCTTCCTGACCTTCATACAGATTTCTCAGGAGGCAGGTAGGTGGTCTGGTATTCCCATCTCTTTAAGAATTTCCCACAGTTTGTGGTGATCCACACAGTCCTGCCCCTCTGCCTGACTGTTAAAGTGCCTTTGTTCAGAACCCCGGCCACCTGCAGATGGCAGGAAGAAAGAAATTAACACATCCCCTGTCTGAGGCTTGCCATGCTAGGAGATGTTTGCAAGATTAATGGCCTTTTTACCTTGCTTCCTCACCTCCTCCCATCTCAAGAACCTGGCATCTAGACCGTGATAAGATACTATTTTGAGGCACTATCCTGCCAAAGTCAGTGGGCTTTCTGAGTAAAGTCGTTTTCCTTGCTGCAACATCTCATCTCTGGGATTCATTGGCCTATCGTGTGGAGAGCAGAGGGAGCTTGGACTCTTCTGATTAGTTGACGTTCTTGTCTTTATCCCTGGATATCCTTTGCTCTAATATAATAAAGCTACTCTGTCTTTTGACTAGTATTAGCATGGTATATCTTTTTAATCTTTTTACTTTTATTCTGTATACATCTTTATATATAAAGTGCATTTTGTTTCTTATAGGGAACATACAGCTGCTTTTTAAAATGTTTTAAAATTACTCTATTTTATTCTTTATTACACAACACATTCAGTACAAACTTCCAGTCTTTTTAGCATATTAAAAAGTTGTTAGGATAATTAGACTTTCACATACAATTCCAAAATCACTACAGATGGTGACTGCAGCCATGAAATTAAAAGATGCTCACTCTTTGGAAGGAAAGTTATGACCAACCTAGATAGCATATTCAAAAGCAGAGACATTACTTTGCCAACAAAGGTTCGTCTAATCAAGGCTATGGTTTTTCCTGTGGTCATGTATGGATGTGAGAGTTGGACTGTGAAGAAGGCTGAGCACTGAAGAATTGATGCTTTTGAACCGTGGTGTTGGAGAAGACTCTTGAGAGTCCCTTGGACTGCAAGGAGATCCAACCCGTACATTCTGAAGGAGATCAGCCCTGGGATTTCTTTGGAAGGAATGATGCTAAAGCTGAAACTCCAGTACTTTGGCCACCTCATGTGAAGAGTTGACTCATTGGAAAAGACTCTGATGCTGGGAGGGATTGGGGGCAGGAGGAGAAGGGGATGACAGAGGATGAGATGGCTGGATGGCATCACTGACTCGATGGACGTGAGTCTGAGTGAACTCCGGGAGTTGGTGATGGACAGGGAGGCCTGGCATGCTGTGATTCGTGGGGTTGCAAAGAGTCGGACACGACTGAGCGACTGACCTGATCTGATCTGATACAATTCCTTTGTGGATATTTAAGGCACAGACACACTTTTATTTAGGCGACAAATATGCTAAAACATTGGTATAAAAGGTAGATTGCTACAATGATAAAATATATAGTTATGACTTCAAGTTGCTTTTTGTGACATTTTATACAATAAGATATTAAAATTGACCCTTCTGTTAGTTTCCTAAGGCTGCCATAATAAAAATACCTTAAGTCTAGGTAGCTTAAATAGCAAACATTGATTTACTCAGTTCTAGATGTTATAAATCCAAGATTAAGGTGTTGGGAGGATTAGTTTCTTTTTTAAAATTAACTAATTAAAATTGTAGTATAATTGGTTTACACCGTTGTTTTAGCTTTTGCTGTGCAACATTGGTCAGCTGTATGCATACATACATCTTTCCCTTCATGCACCCTCCTCCCACCCACCCTCATCTCAGCCCTCTAGGTCATCACAGAGCACAGGGCTCCTTGTGCTATACAGCAGCTTCCCACTAGCTCTTTTTTACATGTAGTAGTGTATGTATGTCAGTGCTAATTTCTCAATTCGTCCACTCTCTCCTCCCCTTCTGTACCCACAAGTTTGTTCTAGATATCTGTTTCTCTAGGCCTGCCCTGCAAATAGGTTAATCAGTATCATTTTTTCTGGATTCCACACATATGCATTTGATTGTTGTTTACTCAGTTTACTCAGTGAGTTGTGACTCTTTTGCAACACCATGAACTGCATAGCCCACCAGGCTCCTCTGGCCATGGAATTTTCCAGGCAAGAATACTAGAGTGGATTGCCATTTTCTTCTCCAATATATGTGTTTCAGAGGCAGAAAGCTTTTCCCATGCCCACTCACCAGCCCCACCCGGAAAGCACCAGTGGTTGCATCTATCTATCAAAATAGTCCAATCAGTCCAAGCAAATCACAGAGACTCTCACACGGGCAGAGGAAACCGTGGCCAAATCACCTGATGTTTCTGGTTTCATTTGCTCCTATTTCTAGCTACAAACACAAATCTGCTCAGTTACATTGCTTTGAGAATAAAATGTAAAGGGGTTGGAACTTAAACTCTGCATTCTTCTCCAAGATAATGAAATCGTTACTCCGTAATTTTAAAATGAATTGACACTGATCCCTTGCCTCTAATATTTAACGTTTTTATTGTTTCTACCATTACAGGAGTTAAGTTATGGAAATCATCTGTGTAATGGTTTAGCAAATAGAAACTCAGTACATGAAGACCAACTGTGCAATATTAATTGGAAACTGAGTAAATACAAAAATAGATGAAAATTGAGACTCACTTTTCAAACAAAAAACCTTAACTAGTTTGATTTTGGTAATATATTTAAGACTTTCTTTCTGCTAATCATTTACTATTTTGTGACTTCTGTTACTTACTATGTTTTTAATCGGTAATTTTAGTTCTCTGAGATCAAAGGGATGACTAACAGGGTGAATGAGTTCACCTCTTCCTGTCTCTTCAGGCATCACTGTGTTTTAAGGTTATGCATCTAGGAAAGAAAATAGTTTCTGGTTGTGTCATTAGAGCTTGAAATCTCACTGGGGTGGTAGGATATATTCACAGAAAAATAATCATGGGTGAAGCACCAAAAGCTGGAAGAGATGGAAAGAGCAGGGGAAATTTACATGAGGGAGCCATCTCCTTGGTCTTCGGGTATTTATTTTTTTTATTTGACTGTGCTGGGTCTTAGTTGCAGCATGTGGGATCTAGTTCCCTGACCAGGAATCAAACTCCAGCCCCTTCCATTGGGAGCTCAAAAATCTTAGCCACTGGACCACGAGGGAAGTCCCCGGCCTTCTGTTTAAGAAAGAGGTCATGTAAGCCCTTCAGTATGACCTACTTCATCTAGTTCAAGTACAAGCACAGTCACCACACTTTCATTTTTCCAACAAAACACTCAAGTACGCACATGCCTTAGTCATAAAAATTCAGCATTTCCCTCTCTCCTTGAAGCATCTTCATATATGCTCCTCTACCCTCTGTGTTTATGAAGCCTGGGTCTCACTCAGTCTTCCTTAGTGCAGAAGAATGCTTTTGAGAGTCGTATTTCTCTGGACCAGAGACTGACTGTTGCAGTATGTGATACTAGGATAGGATCACACACACACACACACACACACACACACACACACACCAGATCCTCAAGATGGGAATCTGAGACTGGTCATCAAATTGTTGGGGCTGGAGTATAGTGGCAACTATAGGCCAGTGGAAACTAGGACGTGGGTAGGGTGTGGCATAAGCAGCAAAAGAGGTGTTTGAATTATGGCCTTTGATTGCCTAGGAGGAACTGCCTTTCAAAGACAAGGCTATGGGACACTAAGCAGTTGTGGCATTTAATGTTTCCTTGGGACTGATGGTGCAAGGACTGTGAGGTTGGATAACTGCTCATGACTATACCAAAGAGCATTAACAAAAGAAAATGACAAACCCAGAACATTAAATACTGTTTAAGGCCACCAGAGAACCCAAGAACTTTGATGCTGGCCCTAGAAAAATCACTAACCCTTTGTAGACACAGAACTGATAGAGACCCACATCTGGATGATTTGGGCTGAAGAATTACCAGAGAAACTGATTCAGCAGTCTCTCTACTTTTCTGTCATAAACCATAGGGCCTTAATTAAGCACTAGGATGCTGATAATTGAAACGGGGACATTCGTGTGGATTTGAATAAATAAATTATTTTGACACCAAAGGTCCCTAAGTCACCATTACAAGTGGATTCCCCCTCTTCGTGTCCAGGGAGACTCCCTTCCCTGGTTGAAAGCACCTTGTTAAGTTGGAGGACTATTCTATAGGATAAGGTATATGCTTTGGTTCAGAAATGAAATTAATATTTCTCCCACAGTCAGACACTGGTCCAGGATTCAGGTGGCAGAAGTTAGAATAGCTGCTCTCGTATACCTAAAATTTGCTTCCCATTCCTGCATTTTTAACGAAGGCAATGGCACCCCTCTCTAGTACTCTTGCCTGGAAAATCCCATGGACTGGAGCCTGGAAGGCTGCAGTCCATGGGGTCGCTGAGGGTCGGACACGACTGAGCGACTTCACTTTCACTTTTCACTTTCATGCATTGGAGAAGGAAATGGCAACCCACTCCAGTGTTCTTGCCTGGAAAATCCCAGGGACGGGGGAGCCTGGTGGGCTGCCGTCTATGGGGTTGCACAGAGTCGGACATGACTGAAGCGACTTAGCAGCAGTTTTAGTGGGCTTTCTTCATTTCTGAGAGGAGAATGCATCTACCAGGAGACACATCAATGGTTCCAGGTGAACTGGTTTTGGAGGCTTCCCTGCCACTAAATCAATATGCAAAGAAGAAGG
This sequence comes from Bos indicus, assembly GCF_029378745.1. Lineage (NCBI taxonomy): Eukaryota > Metazoa > Chordata > Mammalia > Artiodactyla > Bovidae > Bos > Bos indicus. Next base: position 69,471,874 of record NC_091771.1, read on the forward strand.
TAAATTATAGACTGGAGTAATTGATTCCTATTATAAGAGAATGTAGGGTTGCTACTACATGGGCGGCGGCAGGGGTGGCCGGTAAGACTAGGTCAAACCAGGGGCTCCCTGAAATGCTTCTTTATAACCTGAAGTCTAGTAGTAAAGCTTAAGAGAATGACTGTATGAATCCAATTAAGGCAGGATTCTGATCCTTTAGGAATGAAGATTTAGGTCACAACAGCAGGTAAACAATCCCAACCTGCTGAGTTTCTGGCTGAGGTGAAAGGCAAGATAGAGTGGGTAATAGGAAAAAATCTACAGCAGCTAGGCATGTTTTCTACTTTGTTGTTCTGTATATGCTGTTTATGTGAGGATTTTCGATGGTGTTTAAATTTATGATTTATTCTTTAGCCAACAGATTAGCCCAGAGTGACTGTGACTGAACTAGATAAACATTAACATAAACTAGAGAGAGACGAGGACTGTTGGAAATGTATCTTGTTTTTGAGGAGAGGATGAAAGGATCTTTACATGTATGAAGGATAGGACACCTTCCTAGGCAAAAACACATAAGCACGCAAGCTACAGCATGGGTGAGCCTGAGGACATTATGCTAAATAAGCCAGTCACCAAAAGACAAATACCACATGGTTCCATTTATATGAAATGGCTATTTGTGCCCTTGTGCCACGTGCTCAGTTCAGTGCATTTGCTCAGATGTGTCCAACTGTTTTCTAACCCACAGACTGTAGCCCACCAGTCTCCTCTGTCTATGGGATTTCCCAGGCGAGAATACTGGAGCAGGTTGCTATTTCCTTCTCCAGGGCTCTTCCCGACTGAGGAATTGAATCCGCATCTCTTGTGTCTTCTGGATTGGCCAGGAGGGTTCTTTACCAGCTGAGTCAGCTAACTGTTACTGGAAGGGGGACCTCTTCCAGGGCCTGAGAGTGGGCTCTTGTCTAAGACTCAGAAATGAATTGTCCAAGGAGACACACGTGCTGACAAAGCAAGAGGCTTTAATGGGAAGGTGTGCCCGGGCAGAGAGCAGTAGGGTAAGGGAACCCAGGAGAACTGCTCTGCCGTGTGGCTGACAGTCTTGGGTTTTATGGTGATGGGAGTCGTTTCTGGGTTGCCTTTGGCCAATCATTATGACTTAAGGTCCTTCCTGGTGGCCCATGCTTTGCTCAGCCAAGATAGATGCCAACGAGAAGGATTCTGGGAGGTGTTAGGACACATGGCATCACCTTTTGACCTTTCCTGAATTCTTCCAGTTGGTGGTAGCTTATGTGTTTCGTGTTCCTTACCAGGACCTTCTGTCATAAAATAACTCACAAAAATGGTTACTATGGTACCTGGCCAGAGTGGTTGGTTTCATTTAATGTTCTTCCCCTAATAATCACCATAATCGCCTTAACTAAATCAAATATCTATACGTGTGTGTGTTTGTGTATGTCTGTATCAAGGACATCTTAAGAAACTTTGTCAGATGCCTGCTGAAATCTTTATACAGGGTCTACAGTTTTCTTCAGATCCATCAGTTTTTATAAGCATATGCATTTACTTTGGCATTCTATTTCTTTATTTATTGAACCTGAGAGGTCGGTTCAATGATCACTGCTTCTTTTTCAAAATCATCATAAGCCATTGGTTTACTACTGCACTTTGGAATTTTACATCATGGCAGTTTCCAGAATGATTCATTTCTTCCCTTTGAAACATTAGATAAAGATCTTCAGTCTTATCTTGAACCCACTCCTTTTCTTTTGTCATTATTATGCAATAAGCACTGATTATGCAATAAGCGCTGATTGGAAGGACTGATGCTGAAGCTGAAATTCCAATGCTTTGGCTACCTGATGTGAAGAACTGACACTGGAAAAGATCCCGATGCTGGGAAAGATTGAAGGCAGGGGGAGAAAGGGACGACAGAGGATGAAATGGTTGGATGGCATCACCGACTTGATGGGCATGAGTTTGAGCAAGCTCCAGGAGTTGGTGACAGATAGGGAAGCCTGGTGTGCTGCAGTTCACGGGGTCACAAAGAGTCAGACATGACTGAGTGACTGAACTGAACTGAACTGATGCAATAAGCTAGTGAGATAACTTTCCATTCAACACCTGAAATCAGAAATATGATTCTGAGGCAGGGTGCCACCTCCCTGGTGGCTCAGATGGTAAAAAATCTGCCTGCAATACCAGAGACCCAGGTTTGATCGCTCGTCGGGAAGATCCCCTAGAGAAGGGAATGACTACCCACTCCAGTATTCTTGCCTGGAGAATTCCATGGACAGAGGAGCCTGGTGGGCTACAGTCCATTGGGTTGCAAAGAGTTGGACACAACTGAGCGACTAACATAGTCAGAGTGGTGGGAGGGGCTGCCTCATGGAGGTCACGACCCACAAGGGTACATTTTCCTCCCCATCACAGTTGTAGAGGACCTGGTGAAAATGCTGTGATATTTGCCTTTCCTGTGTGTTATATGCCCCATACCCTAGTTTGGAAGCTGAGAGAAGAAATTAATCAATACCTCAGACCCTCCTGCCTTTATTATCATCATCCTCACCTCCTTGTCCTTCTGAGTAAAGCCACTCAAATATCAAGGGATAAGCTTTTAAACAATAGAGAGATTGGCTTAAGGAAGATTTCAGCTCTGAGATAGAACTCTGGGAAGACCTGAATGGATGGGAGGGAAAAGCCAAGGGCAGGTACAAAGGCAGAGGGAACAGAAGGGAGGAGGTGGGGGGTCAGGCAGGGGAGGACTGGCTGTGGGGCCGATGGACACTGATTCATCTCACCCTCCTCCCCACCTCTCAGTCATGGGCTCACTCAGCAGTCAGGGGACTGGTGATGGAGACACAACAAGCCTTCTCTTGGCCCCAGGCCCGCTCTGCTTGGGTAGGTGAGTGAAGAATTTGCTACATCTCTGTTTAAAAAGCATAGTTGTAAATGAATGGATGGCGATGAGCCCCCAAAGTTAAACACAGCCCCTAGAGAGGTCTGTAGGGAGTCTCTTCTCTGCATTCTAGGCCTGGGAAGCCTCTGCAGGCAATGTCCCTGGCAGGTTCCCCTGTGCCCTGTAGGCCAAGTTCTTCATCCATTTGATCCACTTCCCCAGGGAGCTCTCCTCTAGGCTTTCTTTCTAATCTGAATTTTCCAAGTGATGTCCCATGCCTTGCCAAATTTCCCAGAGCCAACTTGGACAAAGGCCAAAGGGGACTTCAGTGAATCCTATTCTTTCCATGTTCTGGGTTTATCATTGCCATCAAGACCTCTTTTCCATAGGGAAATTGGAAGGTCTCTTATTATGAATGAAAACAGAAGCGGCTGGTTAACAACACCAGTTCTTAATTACCTGATTATTTTTTTCTTGGCAAGCTTTCCTGATCTGAAAAAGAAGAGGGGGAGAAAAGACATCTTTGCAAAAGACAAAAAAAAGAAAAAAGTTAGTGCTCTTAATAACTTCTTTGAAATATACTTGCTGTTGAATGCTGGTCTTTCTGGGCTTAGAATCTGGCTTTGTGGGTGTCCTAGCTTTGAACTGGATAATCTCTGAACCAGGAACTACCAAGTGGGACACAGGTGATCTGAGTGAACAGAATGGGGGTCTATAACTTGTTTTCTTCCTGCTATTTGGTATTTTCTCTGCCACGTGTAAATCACCCAGTCCAGGCTTTTGGGAGAACCTCCACAGAGTTTTAAAATCTTTTTAATGATGGTAAAACATACATAAGATTTACCATCGAAACCATTTCTAAGCATACAGTTCAGTTGTGTGAAGTACATTCACATTGTTGTATAATCAATCAACAGCAGCCATGGGAAGCAGAGAAAGCCGCAAAGCAGTAGAGTTGGGAGTGACAGCGTTACGAGTCCAGGCTCACTCTGTTTGCCGCGAGGCAGGTCAATAAATCTGAGATGAGGGGTTAAGACAAGGAAGGCACTTGTTTTGTCGAGCTGGCTGACCGAGGAGATGGCAGGCTAGCACCTCAAAATGACCATCTTGTTGGGGTCTGGATGCCAGGTTCTTTTGTAGAGTCAGAGAGAAAAAAGCAATGAGGAACTAAAGTCAAAAGGCAGAATAGAGAGGAAGAGGCAGTGGGGAAGTGAAATGAAAGGGTCTTCAGTCTTGTAAAACATCTCCAAGGGGATGTTAATCTCTTCTATTCACAGGTCAGATTATCTCTCCAAGAGCTCTAAGAGCGCTTTAGTTTATGGTCAGGCAGAGGGGCAGGGTATTCTGAGACAAGCTATTTAAGTAAGATCATGGTAACAGGGATTCAATCCCTGGGGTCAGGAATTTCCCCTGAAGGAAATGGCAACCCACTCCAGTACTTTTACCTGGAAAATCCCATGGACGGAGGAGCCTGGTAGGCTATAGTCCATGGGGTTGCAAAGAGTCGGACACGACTGAGCGACTTCACTTCACTTCATAGTAACAAAAGCAATGAAAATCAAGTCAAAGAAACAGTTTCCAACGAGGGGTCAGAATTGGCTTCTCCCTGCAGCACCTGGAGGGGAAACTGGCCACCATGTCCCCCAGAAAACTCAGAGGGGTTGTCTTCCTCATCACCTGCCCTGGGGTGGAATGGAATCCCTGCCCCTCGATGCCACCATGGCTCTAGGAAAATCTTTTGAACAACCAGGTTAGAAAGAAGTCAGGACTCCAATCCTAAAGCCTCTAGCACGTCCTAGAGGAGGACATGCCAGTGTCATCCCCAAACTGCCCAGTACATGCTCTGATTGATCCAGCTGTTCATGCTCATGGCTCCAAACATCCATTGAGTTCCCAGGAACACCCGCTCTGTGTCCAGAGAAGCTCCCTACAGTCCCATCTCTTCTCCTGCCTCCTTTCCCTAACAGGGGCTTCCCCCAACGGCTTCTGCAGTTTCTCTTCATTTTCACACACACACACACACTACTCAGATCTCAGATCCCAAGTTGGGTTCTGTGCCTTTGTCCTTGCCTTCCAGACCTTTCTCCTTTTCCTTTTTGCCAAGAAGAGGATGAGATGGTTGGATGGCATCACTGATTCAATGGGCGTGAGTTGAGCAACCTCTGGGAGATGGTGGAGGACAGGAAAGCTGGCGTGCTGCAGCCCAGGGGGTCGCAAAGAGTCAGACACATCTGAGTGGCTGAACAACAACAAATGATCCCAGCTCCCCTGATACTCAGACCATGAGACCACCCCACTCTCCCCAATCACCTTTTCTCTGCTTTCAAGCAACTTCCTACTCTCTGCCCTGCAGTCACTTAAGAGGAAGTCTTTTCACTCCATATTCAAAAGAGTTGGACTTAGCAATTAAGATACAACTATAACTCCATCAGCATTTATACGCTGGCCTCTTCTTTCCATAACCATCCATTCACAAGAACGATTTCCTCCACTCCGTCCATCTCAACCACCCAATTCCAATCCCAAACCCTGGATCTTGTCATGACCAGCAAGTGCGACACCTCTGGAATCTCACATTCAGAAACCCTCTTCTCCAAATCATCCCCCATCCTTCCTGTATTAGCTCCAGGATCCCCATGGGAACAACTCTTCAGCCTCCTGGAGACCCCTCCCCACAGATGCCATCATCTCAGGTCCAGCCAGAATTCCACGACCCCAAATTATAAACTCTGGTAAACACCTGCAATGCCACCTCCTTCTGTCAGCTGTATCATCTGGAAAAGACCAAGTCCTAGATCGTGGCAGCCCCACCTACTCCACACCTGCCACTGGCACTCCTGAGGGATCACCCACCTGGGCTGCTACTGCTACGTCACTCAGTCGTGTCTGACTCTTAGCGACCCCATGGACTGCAGCCTACCAGGCTCCTCCATCCATGGGATTTTCCAGGCAAGAGTACTGGAGTGGGGTACCATCGCCTTCTCCGCCCACCTGGGCAGGCTGACCTTATTAGAGATGTGATCACAAATTTCACATAGACTTTAAGGAGCAAGAAATCTTACTAATAAGGTCACTTCCCCACTCTCTAAAATAACTCCCTCAGGCCTTTTCTTCTCCCCTCAAGCCTTCAAACACACACACACACACACACACACACACACACACACGCACACACACATTCGTGGTCTATGTGTGGGTTGGAAAAGAATTTCCAGACATGAGGCAAAATGAGAGGAGAATAAAGTTTATTGGAGTGGGAGACACTGTTAGAACAGGGGACCTGCTCAAGGGACAGCAGAACCCCTTTGCAGGCTAGTAATCAATTTTTATAGTCTCAAGACAGGTAAAATTCCTACTTGAATGTAGCGTTCCTTGGGCTTCCCTGGTGGCTCAGATGGTAAACAATCTGCATGCAATGTGGGAGATCCAGGTTCGATCCTTGAGTCAAGAAGATCCCCTGGAGAAGGAAATGGCAACCTACTCCAGTATTCTTGCCTGGAAAATTCAATGGAGAGAGAAGCCTGGCGGCCTACATTCCATGGGGTTGCAAAGAGTGGGACACTTCTGAGCAACTAACACTTAGAATGCTATAGGGTGGATACTAGGGTGGGCATCTTACCTAATATAGGGTGAAGGAACTGGCCCGTTTAGATCATGAGGCTCATGGCAACAGTTACTATAGGGCTCAGTCAGTCCCACAGATTTTTATCCTATAACATTAGTACAGAGCTCCACACCCGTGACCTTGATATAGGGCTCCAAGACACAAACACGGCCCTGCCTACCCAATCATGGTGTCTGCAATTCACTTTTTAAAACTTCAGTGTAATTAGCATGATCTTAGGTGTACGCCTATCTGTTTCAGCTTTCATTCTAAGTACGGTTAATAACACGTCCTTTTGCAAGATGGGCATGGAGAGGTGGGGTGAGGTGAACAGAGGGACTCATGCAGATACACAACCGTGTTGTCCCCTGGGAGGGGCCCAGCCTCAGGACCTCAAAGCCCCTCCAGAGCCTTCACATCCCCCTTGGGTCCCTGAGGTTTATGGTGGATCCGCTCATCACCTGGAGGATTTTCGCCCTTGGACCTCCCCATCCTCTCTCTCTCCTCTCTGTGCATCCTTCTGAGTGGGATCTGGGAGTGATCTGAAGGTTTAGGAGGACGACAGAGGGCAGAGACCAAAGTCTTCGCAGATGGCATCAGTTTCCTAGGCCTGCTTGAAAATTGTATGGAAAATTTGGATGGCTAGAAAGAACAGGAATTTATTTTCTCCTGGCCCTGGAGCTGGAAGTCTGGACGCTAGGTGACGGCGAGGCCCTGAGCCCTCCGAAGCCTGGTGGGAAGTCTTCTCTCTCGTGTCGTCTGGTTTCTGGCAGCGCCACGCTCCTTGGCTTGTAGATGCATCAGTCTGGTCCCTCCTCCATCTTCACAGGGTCCCTTCTTCCTGTGTCTCTCTACATCACCTTCCCTCTGTGCTTGTATGTGTCCACGTTTCCTCTCTTTGAGGAAACCAGTCATTTTGGGTTGAGCTCTCCACTCCAGTTCCAACATGACCGCCGTGTGTGTGTGTGTGTGTGTGTGTGTGTGTGTGCACGGACGCTCAGTCATGTCTGACTCTGTGACTGCATGGACTGTAGGCTCCAGTCTCCTCTGTCCATGGAATTTTCAAGCAGGAATAGTAGAGGAGGTTGCCATTTTCTCCTCCAGGGGATCTTCCCCACTCAGAGATCTAACCTACATCTCCTGCGTCTCCTTCATTGGCAGGTGGATTCTTTACCACTGTGCCACCTGGGAAGCCCAAGATGACCTCATCTTACTCTTAATTACACCCACAACTACCTCGTTTCCAAGTAAGGTCACATTCTGCGATAATGGGTGTTTGGACTTCAATATATCTTTTTAGGAAACACAAACTTAGTCCATTACAAAGGTCGAGATGTATTGCTCATTGCCATTGACATATCTTTGCTTATTCAGCTAAAGCCATGGAAAGCTGCCAGAATGAATCTGACATTATCTCGAACTGGCTGGAGCTCAGTGTGAACAAAAAGAGCAGGATTTGGCAAAACTGCTCAGTAACTCTCTAGAGATGCTGACAGTCTTTTTGGGGTTTCTTGATATGCACCACTTGGGTCAAACGTTTCTCACAGTTATGAGGGTGAAAGCCAGGGGGAGAGTTATAGATCCATTCCTCACCCAGATAACGTAGGCAACAATATTACGGAGCAGTTAGACTCAGTACCTTTTGGCGAGGACTTGAAGACATCCCGTGACATAATTCATGGAAGACAAACCATGGTTCCTGTTTAGTCACAGTCATGTCTGACGCTTTTGAGACCCTATGGACTGAAGCCCACCAGGCTCCTCTGTCCATGGGATTTCTCAGGCAAGAATACTGGAGTGGGTTGCCATTTCCTTCTCCTAGAGAAATTTCTGACCACCTGGTATCAGAAAGAGGGTGCAGAATGTTGTCTTGGGAAAGATGTCCAAGTGAATCCTTTATAGAGTGGGAATCCACTCCAGTATTCTTGCCTGGAGAATTCCATGGATGGAGGAGCCTGGCAGGCTACAGTCCATGTGGTTGCAAAGAGTTGGACACGACTGAAGCGACTCAGTGCACACACACACAAAAGTAGGCTGGAAATCCTGTGTATCAGCTTAGCTACAATAGCAAACAGTGTCCTGGTTCCTCCGGCATGTTGGCTGAAGGTCGGCTGAGGTGCTGCTCTATGGTCTTCTTCACCCCGTGAGGCTGAGGGAGCAGCCCCTCGTGGGATATGCTGGTCTCAAGGCAGGAGGCAGAGAATGATCGTGGGACCAAGGGGGAGGATTTTACAGCTTCTACTTGGAAGTAACACACATCACTTCTACTTCCCTTTCATTGTTGTTCAGTCGCCAAGTCCTGTCTTATTCAGCGACCCCATGGACTGCAGCACACCAGGCCTCCCTGTCCCTCACCATCTCCCAGAGTTTGCCCAAGTTCATATCCATTGAATGGGTGATGCCTTCCAGCCATCTCAACCTCTGTCTTCCCCTTCTCCTTCTGCCTTCAATCTTTCCCAGCATCAGGGTCTTTTCCAATGAGTCAGCTCTTCACACCCAGTGGCCAAAGTATTGGAGTTTCAGCTTTAGCATCAGTCCTTTCAATGAGTATTCGGGGTTGATTTCCTTTAGGATTGACTAGCTGAATCTCCTTGCAGTCCAAGGGACTCTCAAGAGTCTTCTCCAGCTCCACCTTTCATTGGCCTGAGCAAACCACATGGCCAGGCCCCAGGCTGCTGGGTCAGGGATGGGGAACATGGACACAGACACAACCTACCAACCCTGTGAGGCTGGGGAACTGGCAGTGGGTCAAGCCTGCAGACCTGGTTGCATGAACGGTATTGTGTCTTCTGTGCTGATAACTGGGCCTAATAAATATCTCTGGGTGAAGCTGGTTTAACCCTGACTTTGTAGTGAGGCTGTGGGGCATGTAGATTCTTTGACAGCTCCCCTTGTCCAGCCAAAGAACCCAAGTTGTGCACCCCAGACTCCTTGACAAAGGCCGATAGCTCCATGTATGTGCTCACTGGGATTCTCATTCCTTTGAGCCTTTTCAAAGCTTGGCTTCTGCAGTTTTCCCCAATCTCTCTTCTGCATCATCAAACGTTTCCTTTTTACTGAATCTTTCCCATCAGCACTTAAACATAAATGCAGCTGCTTTTCTCGTCTTCAAAACAAAAACATGGACCTTGAGGGCATTATGGTAAGTGAAAGAAGTCAGACAGAGAAAGACAAGTATATGATTTCCCTTACACATGAAGTCTAAAAAAACAAACAGAAAATCAAGCTCATAGACACCGAGGACAGATTGGTGGTGGCCTGAGGCAAGGAGTTGGGGTGGGGGGGACGACGACGGTGAAAGGTGTGAAGGTGGTCAAAAGGTACAGACTTGCAGTTATAAGATAAATAAGCCCTGGGGATATAATAAACATGGTCAAGGTGACCATAGTTACCAATACTGTGTTGCGTATTTGACAGTTGCTAAGAGATTTAGTCTTGAAAATTCTCATTACAAGAAAACAGTATTGAAGCTGTGTGGTGATGGATGTTAGTTCAGTTCAGTTCAGTCACTCAGTTGTGTCTGACTCTTTGCGACCCCACGGACTGCAGCACGCCAGGCCTCCCTGTCCATCACCAACTCCTGGAATTTACTCAAACTCATGTCCATTGAGTTGGTGATGCCATCCAACCATCTCATCCTCTGTCGTCCCCATTTCCTCTTGCCCTTAATCTTTCCGAGCATCAGGGTTGTTTTCAATGAGTCAGTTCTTCGCATCAGGTGGCCAAAGTATTGGAGTTTCAACTTCAGCATCAGTCCTTCCAATGAATGTTCAGGACTGATTTCCTTACATATACACATTACATCATTATGTTGCATCCAGAAACTAATGTTTTTTCTTTATTTTTAAAAAAAAGAATTTTATTTATTTATTTGGCTACCCTGTGTCTTCGTTGCTGTGTGGGCTCTTGTGTAGTTGCGAAGAGTGGGGGCTATTCTCTAGTTTTGGTGCACGGGCCCGTCTCGCTTCGAAGCACAGACTCTAGGCACGAGGGCTCATTCATTGTGTTTCCTGAGCTCTACAGCACAGGCTCAGTAGTTGTGACCCAGGGACTCAGTCGCTCTGAGGAATGTGGGATCTTCCTGGATCAGGGATCAAACCTCTGTCTCCTGCATTGGCAGGCGGGGTCTCAGTTCTCCCACTGAGCCATCAAGGAAGCCTCTGAAACTAATACAATGTTATATGTCAACTATATGTCAACAAAAAGCAAAACAAACAAACAAAAATAATTTTAAAAAATTCCTTTAAACTCTCAACCCTCTTTGGTTACTGCTCTTTGTTTCTTTTCCAAGAAAAGCATCTTTAAAAAATTGTGTCCGCTTACTCTTTCTACTCCAACACATAATCATTCAGTAGCCTGTCTTGGTCTGCCTGCATCTCCATGATGCCATAAAACTCATGCTTGTAGAGATCACCAGGAGCCTCCCTGTTTCACGTCCAGGAGACATTTTCAGTCCTCATGTGTTGGCCTCTCCATGGCATCTGATGCCACTGCTTAAGGGGTCCACTGAGATGGTCTCTTCTCACTTCGGTTTTCATCTGAGCCCTTAAACTTCCCCCTGGGGCTTGTTCTCTGCCATTTCCCTCCTGTCAGTTAGGGTATTGCCACATGCTCAGATACGCATTCCCCAAACCCTGTAATTATTAATATTATGACACCGCCTGCACGCTCCCCCATCTCCTCCAGCCGGTTTCCAAGTCCAAACGTCCTACCCACAGTTTCTTGACTGTCTGTTGCCTCCACCCACGTAGGCGGCCACCTTCTGCCCACAGAACTACAACAGCTTTCTGTAAACAGGCTTATTTCATTACCAGTGAAAGAGGATTTTGAAACCCCAAGAGATTTGTTTTGGCCAGAATTTGAAGCCCTTACAATAATATCATTATTTGGAATTTGTGATTTGAAGGAAGGAAGGATTAAATACAGTTTTCCTTTATTCAAGGGTTCTCAGTTAATCTCCTTTAAAAACATATTTTGAGTGCACACGCAAATACTAAGAGACACACACACACACACACACATCTGGCTGTTACTGGTGTGGTTTTCACTGAACCAACTCTGTAAGAAAGACGATTCTGGGTGTGCTGGACTGGAAAGAGAGGAAGTAGTTTGGGGCTTTACCGGGTGATCTGGTGGGGGCCGGGGGCACACCTCCCCCAAAAGGGGCCTTGGGGTTCTGGCTCCAGGTGACCCTCAGGCTGCAGGGCAAACTAGAGAACGGAGGGCTTGTCATCCACCTGTGCCCTGACCTCCAGGTGATTCTTGGGCAAAACCCAGAGTACCCTTGGAGATGATGGCAAAATGTGGAAGGGGAAGATTTATTTTCCTTTCCATATAAATTACTGTAATTTTATACCCCTTTTCTACTGGCTCCACCAGACACCAGAAAGCGTCTAGCGTTCAAGTTGGTATTGTAGTATTTCTAATTGAGTAAAAAAATTTCCAAGAACACTTATTCATCACTTTACCTTGGAATCCCAATACTTTGGACACCTGATGTGAAGAACTGACTCATTTGAAAAGATCCTGATGCTGGGAAAGATTGAAGGCGGGAGGAGAAGGGGACGACAGAGGATGAGATGGTTGGAGGATGAGATGGTTGGATGGCATCACCAACTCAATGGACGTGAGTTTGAGTAAACTCCAGGAGTTGGTGATGGACAGGGAGGCCTGGTGTGCTGCAGTCCACGGGGTTGCAAAAAGTCAGACACCGACTGATCAACTGAACTGAATTTACCCTGGAATAAGCATCTTGAAATGCAAACATTGTTACTTTTTTTTTTCTGGCCACACCTCCAGGCATGTGGGATCTTAATTCCCTGACCAGGGATCAACCCATGGCCCTAGAAGTGGAAGTGTGGAGTCTTAACCACTGAACCACTAGGTAAGTCTTTCCAAAACCACAGCTTTAATTCAAAATGAGTAACATAGCAGAATGTCAACCATTAGTTTTCCTTAGAAATCTTTATCTCTGCCCAATTGTTCCATTGTTAATGGTGCACTAAAGAATTGAAAATTTAATTTTAAAATGAGAAAGGGATCTATTAATGACCCATGCTGTGAAGGCGATTCTGTATTTGCTTTTATATACATATAGAAAGAAGGAAAGAAAAGAAAAAATAATGTTGTGCCAGGTATTACTCATGAACTTCCTTAGTTCTTTTCTTTCCTCTTCTTCAAAACAAATAAATCATTAAACAGATAACCCAAGACACCACCGCCCCCCTCCAATAATTCTTTACTCCTTTTAAAAAGAGATTAATCAGTAGCACGTTGGCTGGGGAAAGGGGAGTGAAACCCAGTCTTCAGGAACCGGGGTCTGCTCCTGGGAAATAAAACACCCCACACAGCGCTTTCCCAGCTGTGTTGCTGAGGATGGAAGGAGATAGAGAGGAAGGAGGGGAGGGGTACTTTCAAGAGCATGCTGTTATTGTTCAGTCGCTCAGTCATGTCTGATTCTTTGCAACCCCATGGACTGCAGCACGCCAGGCTTCCTTGTCCTTCATTATCTCTTGGAGTTTGCTCAGACTCATGTGCATGGAGTCGGTGATGCCATCCAACCATTTCATCCTGTCTGCCCTTCTCAGTAAAGAATCTGCCTGCAAGGCAGGAGATGCAGAAGATGCGGGATTGATCCTTTGGTCGAGAAGATCTCCTGGAGAAGGAAATGGCTACCCACTCCAGTATTCTTGCCTGGAGAATTCCGTGGACAGAGGAACCTGGTGGGCTACAGTCCATGGGGTCGCAAAGAGTTGGACACAACTGAGCAACTAAGTGTGCATGTACCCTTTCAGTGGATTAGGCTCTCGTTTCCCCTTTTTGCAAAATGAGAAATATTAGAGATAACAGATGTAAAAATCCTTTGTGTATGCAAAGTCTCATTAGTGTTTTCCCCTTAACAACAGTAATACAGTCTTAAATTTCTACCATGTTGCAGCCCCAGATGAGTGCTGTGTGACTGGTAAGTTCTGGATGCTGTGCTTGGTGCTCCACAACATTATTCCATTTTTTTCCTCACTGAATGACCTACCCTGAGCCGGTCTTCTCACTTTTTCAATGAGAATCTAAAACTAAGATGTCCAAGGCCAGGGGCTAGGAAGGTGGGGGAGCAGGGACTCCGAAGCAAGCCATTTGATCCCAGAGTCTACACTTCCTGCTTCTACTCTGGACTGCCTCGACATTCTTAGCCTTCACTCACTTCCTGCGGTTCCTCATTCTGTGCCCCTTCTCCGGCTCACCAGCCGGTGCAAGCCTGCAGCGGAGCCTGTGCGGCGGTAGCCATGGCCTCTTACTGGTGTATGGCGCCACCTGGTGGCCAAACTAGGCAACTGTCGGGATCAACACGGCACCTACTGTATTTGGGACCCGTGCGTGCACGCTCAATTGCTCAGTTGTGTCAGACTCTTAGTGACTCTTTACTGCTGAGCCACTAGGGAAGCCCAGTTTGGCGTACATCAGCGCTTTATTTGAGGTGACGACAGAGATCTCTAGTTGTTTCTTTCCTTTCCTTTTCTAACAGAATAACATTAACTCGTATGCTACTGGTCTGCGGCTCCCGCGCTTATCGGAGGAGACGTTGCCTGGGTTGCTCTGTGTTCATCTGACCCTGGTGCCCTCTCTGATCTACCAGCCAGATGGGATCTCACTTGAAGAAGGTAGAGATGAGACTGCTTATATGATAGCAGTGACTAGGAGTAGGTTGGGGAGGGGAGAGAGCAAACTGAGCAGTTACGGAGTACCAATTATGAGCCAAGCGCCTGTGCTTGCTTTTCACACATATTTACTAATTTCACTCCAGGAGAGGTTTTATCTGTCTTGTTCATAGTACCCTGCACAAAGGAAGCACTTCATAAATATCTGCTGAATGAGTAAATGAATCATCTTGACAACCCTTGTGTCCTAGTTATATAGTACTTAGCTTGTGAAAACTCAAACAGTACACTCATGTCCGCTTTCTAATAATATATTATATATAATAAAATAAATAAAAAGCTAAAAATTCCCTCCAAAAATTAAACACACATGGAACTACCAGATGATTCAGCAATTCCACTTCTGGGAATATACTTCAAAGAACTGAAAGCAGGAAAAAAAAAAAAAAAGAACTGAAAGCAGGGACTCCAGCAGATATTGGTACACTTGTGTTCATAGCAGCTATATTCACAGTGGCCAAAATATGAAAGCAACCAACTGTCCATCGACAGATGGATGGATAAATGAAATGTGGTTTCGTTTATTACGTACAATCCAATATTTATTGGGCCTTAAAAAGGAAGGAAGCTCTGACACCTGCTGCAACATGAATGAACCTTGAGGACATTACGCTGAGTGAAATAAGCAAGTCACAAAAGGATGAATATTGTGTATGTCACTTAAATGAGGTCCTAGAGTAGTCAGATTCGAGACAGAAAGGAGAAGGGTGGTTGCCAGGGGCTGGACAATGGCGAGCTCTTGTTTAATGGGCACAGAGTAGCAGTTGGGAAGATGAAAATATTCTGGCGATGGATGGCAGTGATGATTGTAACACAGTGTGAAAGTACTTAATGGTTCACTTAAGAATGTAAAAATGGGACAGTTTATGTCAGTTATATTTTACCACACTTTTCTTTGAAAGCTAAACATAAATAAACTTGCCTTAAATCACATCTGCTAGGAAGTAATGAGGCCAGCCTAGCTTCGTTGGCCTCCAAAGCCCTGCCTGTTCCTCGCCACCACAAGATCCAGCTCCTAAAAGTTCATGTCTGTCCCAGGCATCATGAATAGGAGAAGAGGCTTTCAAGGTTGAATGTGTTGTTTCCTCCTCTTCAGCCCTCTGTCCCCAAGCCTCTTGCTCAGAGTCCATTGCTGGACGTGGTTTGATGATGGGACCAGCCTTGAATGCGAACCCATCTCTAAATAAAATAGAATGATGTTTGGAAACTCTAGGTTGAGTTTGAATCATTACAAAATAATCAAGAAAAGGCAGTTCCAGTACCAAATGATAGTATGGTCATTAAATTATCATCAAACATCCTGTTCAGAATTTACGGAAATTTGTATTAATTGAGAAAGATTTACAGAGAGAGAATGAGGTTTTGACAAGTAATTGGGAGATGAGGATTCATTTTGGAAGAAGCTGTCCAATGGTACAAACTATTGAACCAGCATAATCATTTGCTCTAAAAAATCTTTAAAGGGAAACTAGGGAGGTTTTCTGTGAGCTAGCAAGTTGGCAGCAATGCAGGCCGTAACTCAAATTGTTTATATGAGTTAGACAGACTCTCCATCTGTCCTGGGAGGTGTAGACACTACATATCAGGTTCCGGAGTAATCTCTCTTGGCTACCATGCTATTGGGGTGAGCTGGGGAGTCTGCCTGAAGTTAGTAATCGATGGCAATTAAGGAGGAGAAAGAACTGGAATGTGCTTTTATTTTATTTTTTTTTTTGCAGCAAAAATTTTCCTGGAGAACATCCAAGTACACCTTCCAGCAAGTACTTATTTTTCTTGCCTTTTTTTTGTTTGTTTGTTTGTTTGTTTTTTAATAGAAAATTATTTAATTAGTATACATGTGTTCCCCATCCTGAACCCTCCTCCCTCCTCCCTCCCCACACCATCCCTCTGGGTCGTCCCAGTGCACCAGCCCCAAGCATCCAGCATCGTGCATTGAACCTGGACTGGCATCTCGTTTCATACATGACGTTTCACATGTTTCAATGCCATTCTCCCAAATCTTCCCACCCTCTCCCTCTCCCACAGAGTCCATAAGCCTGTTCTATACATCAGTGTCTCTTTTGCTGTCTCGTATACAGGGTTATCGTTACCATCTTTCTAAATTCCATATATATGCGTTAGTATACTGTATTGGTGTTTTTCCTTCTGGCTTACTTCACTCTGTATAATAGGCTGGAATGTGCTTTTAAAAAAGTTAATTGCAGACCCATATAGCAAAATAGTCAGATTGCCCAGATAACTGGCACATCCATGAAGAAGAAGAATTTGGAAACAGTCTTGCAGTTAGAAGGCAAATGTATGCATGTGTGTGTGTTCAGTCGCTCAGTCATGTGCTCTCTTTGCGACCCCATGGACTGTAGCCCGCCAGGCTCCTCTGTCCATGGGATTCTCCAGGCAAGAATACTGGGGTGGGTTACCACGCTGTCCTTCAGGGGATCTTTCTGACTCAGGGGTCGAACCCTTGTCTTCTGCACTGGCAGGCAGATTCTTTACCACTTTGACCAACTTCAAAGTAAGAAGTAAGAACTGGGTGAAGACAATGCCTTTCTGGAAAATTCAGTTGAACTCCATAAATCTGAACTTTCTGATTCTTCCTGTGTGTGTCATACCCAGCATCCAGTTATTTGTTGAATGAAAGTGACAACTCATTCAACAGCCCTCGTTTTTTGACCACCACAATCCTGGGTTGGGTTGCTGTGTTAATTTATCCCAGCACTGATTGCTTAAGCAAACCTGCATTCAATTTACCTCTTTTAATGAGTCCTTCATTATATTTGGTTTGAAAGTCACTTACAAATAAATGTGCTAAAGTGAAAACCCATTTGGCAAACACTACATTTATAATTTCCTACATCAAAACCACAACCACGGTTTGGGATTACATTAGTATAGCATCAGAAAAATAGATGTGGGACAGCAATACATCTCCTGACTTACCTGATTTTTAATGACACTGAACAAGAAGTAGTTATTGTTGATGACGACTTTCTGTAAGGGAGATGTGGGAACACAGTAAACACCTCTTTACCTCCCCTTATCTGCCCAGTGTCAATATCTCACTATTTCTCACCAAGATAGTTGATGGTTGTGAAATCCTGGGCAAAGGGTTTAAGAGATCAATTTTTCCCTAAGTCCAAACATAATCACAAGAATAACTCTTTTCAGGTGACCTAAAAGTGAAAGTTTATGTCTCTAGATTTACATTCTTTCCATGTACCTGGTTCCCTTTATCTTACTGATGCCTAAAAACACTAAAATTTTATTATACTATGATGTTGTGAAGAATTGATAAACTTACTCTAAAACGTTCAGTTCAGTCGCTCAGTCGTGTCCGACTCTTTGCGACTCCATGGACTGCAGCACACCAGGCCTCCCTGTCCCTCACCAACTCCCGGAGTTTACTCAAACTCATGTCCATTGAGTCAGTGGTGCCATCCAACCATCTCATCCTCTGTCATCCCCTTCTCCTCCTACCTTCAGTCTTTCCCAGCATCAGGGTCTTTTCCAGTGAGTCAGTTCTTCTCATCAGGTGGCCAAAGTATTGAAGTTTCAGCTTCAACATCAGTCCTTCCAATGAATACTCAGGGCTGATTTCCTTTAGGATGGACTAGTTGTATCTCCTTGCAGTCCAAGAGACTCTCAAGAGTCTTCTCCAACACCACAGTTCAAAAGCATCAATTATTCTGCGTTCAGCTTTCTTTATAGTCCAACTCTCACTTCCATACATGACTACTGGAAAAACCATAGCCTTGACTAGATAGACATTTGTTGGCAAATTAATGTCTCTGCTTTTTAACATGCTGTCTGGGTTGCTCATAACTTTTCTCCAAAGGAGTTAAGAGTCTTTTAATTTCATGGCTGCAGTCACCATCTGCAGTGATTTTGTAGCCCTCCCCAAATAAACTCTGTCACTGTTTCCACTGTTTCCCCATCTGTTTGCCATGAAGTGATGGGACCAGATGCCATGATCTTAGTTTTCTGAATGTTGAGTTTTAAGCCAACTTTTTGACTCTCCTTTTTTGCTTTCTTCAATAGGCTCTTTAGTTCTTTGTTTTCTGCCATAAGGGTGGTGTCATCTGCCTATCTGAGGTTATTGATATTTCTCCCGGCAATCTTGATTCCAGCTTGTGCTTCTTCCAGCCCAACATTTTGCATGATGTACTCTGCATATAAGTTAAATAAGCAGGGTGACAATTTACAGCCTTGATGTACTCCTTTTCCTATTTGGAACCAGTCTGTTGTTTCATGTCCAGTTCTAACTGTTGCTTCCTGACCTGCATACAGGTTTCTCAAGAAGCAGGTCAGGTGGTCTGGTATTCCCATCTGTTTCAGAATTTTCCACAGTTTATTGTGATCCATACAAAGGCTTGGGCATAAAGCATAAATCGATGTTTTTCTGGAACTCTCTTGCTTTTTCGATGATCTGGCAGATGTTGGCAATTTGATCTCTGGTTCCTCTGCCTTTTCTAAATCCAGCTTGAACATCTGGAAGTTCATGGTTCACTGTTGAAGCCTGGCTTGGAGAACTGTGGGGGCGCTGAACTTGAATTTCTTCACTGTGAAGTCCTGGGAGCTGCAAACCTGGCAGGTCAAGTTCTGCTCAGTCCCTGGAGAGAACCCTAAGTGTGAGGGAAATAGACCCTGGAGAAAGAGCCAGGGCTCCAGCCTCCCAGGAGAGTAAGCCTGCACAGGACCCTGCTCACCTCAGGGAAGCAGGAGGCTGCCCCCTGGTGGTCAGTTCAGTTCAGTGGCTCAGTCGTGTCCGACTCTTTGCGACCCCATGTACTGCAGCATGCCAGGGTTCCCTGTCCATCACCAACTCCCGGAGCCTGCTCAAACTCATGTCCATCAAGTCGGAGATGCCGTCCAACAATCTCATCCTCTGTCGTGCCCTTCTCCTCCCACCTTCAATCTTTCTCAGCATCAGGATCTTTTCCAATGAGTCCGTTCTTCACATCAGGTGGCCAAAGTATTGGGGTTTCAGCTTCAGCATCAGTCCTTCCAATGAATATTTAGGACTGATCTCCTTTAGGATGGACTGGTTGGATCTCCTTGCTGTCCAAGGGACTCTCAAGAGTCTTGTCCAACACCACAGTTCAAAAGTCACCAGATGCCATCTCCACTCCTGCCCTGGGAGACTGACGGTCATTTCTGAGGACAAGCGGGCCTTTTCACGTTCAGTTCTCAATGTGCATTGTTAATGTTTCTATGATTTCCTCTTTCTTCTCCCCCAACATTTTATTTTGAAAATTTTAAACCAGAGAAGTTGAGTGTATAGTACAAAGAAAACGCAGACACTGTCATCCAGGTTCACCTTTGCTTGCTTTTTCTGAGCCATTTGAAAGTAAGTTGTCTATATTTTGACACTGTGAGTCAGCTGTGCTCTGAGCAACAGGGAAGAGTCTTAAAAGTGTCAACAGACAAAAAGCAACAGAACAAGATATTTTATACACCATTTTAGTGAGTCAGTTAAAGCCTGCATACCAAACAAATGTACCTTTTTAAAAGAATACAGAAGAAGGGACAGTAAACACTAGAGGGCAGTGGTTTCTTTATGGAAGACAGGAACATGGAAATGGAGACGAGGGGTAAAAGGAATCAATTAAACAAGGGAGCAGCTTCACCAGGACAAACGGGATGTTATGTCATAAACCAAGGTGTATGATGAACCCGACCTTCTGCACCTAAACTCAGAAATGGAAGCAAGAAAGGAGCAGAAAAAACAGATAAGAAGATGGAATGAATAAGGGAGAGGGAGGGAGGGAAGTAACAATAGATGAATTTGTCCCAAATAAGGGGAATCTTGGAATGTCAGATTTCTGCAAGTTCTTCTGTGCTCCCTGATCTCAATTCAAATCCAGCTTCACTTGGAAGTTAGTTTTATGTGTTTAGGGGAAAGAGCTTTCCACGGGGAAAAAAAAAGGTTGTCTGATAACCTCCTTTCTTAGTACATCATATTTTTCTTTATCAAGCTGTGAGTTGAATTCTCAGAAAAGACGTGCCTGGTTTTACATTTAAAATTGCAATCAGGAGATTCCCCGGTGGTCTAGTGGTTGACACTTGGTTTTCTCACTGCCATGGGCCCAAGTTCAATCCCTGGTCAGGGAACTAAAATCCCACAAGCTTTGGGGTGAGGCAAAAAAAAAAAGGAAATCCAGCAATTAATTGTTTTATTATATTTATTTTTAATTGGAGGATAATTGCTTTACAGTGTTGTGTTGGTTTCTGCCATACAGCAATGTGAATCTGTCATTTTTATACATATATCCCCTCCGTTTTGAGTCTCCCTCCAACCATCCCCTAAAACCCAGCAATTTAAAGTGAACAACTTATCTCTTATATCAGTCAAAGAAATTTTAAACTGGATTTTTAAAAAACTTAAAGACATCAATATCTACCTCTTTTGGAAAATATCTCGACTCCAGGGCTTAATTAGAGTGTTGTCAAAGATTCTTCCAAAAAAAAAAAAAAGATTCTTCCAAATACTTAACAACCAGCAATAAAAATTAAGTAAACAATTCTGTCTATAAGTAATTATTGTATCTAACTTTGCCTGCCAGAATCTTATGCATTTTGACTTATTTTCAGATGTAAATACATGTTAAAGTCTCCTTTCTGACATAAAGCTTAGAACATGAGAAATAAAACTGAAAGAAACACTATCTGGGGGAGTCTACAAATGTTTGGGGGCAGAAGCCTGTTCTCACCCCTGCAGCGGGTGGCAGGGAGGGGTACGGAGAACTGCTGATTTCTCTGTAAGAATTCTTCCAAACTTTGTTCTCTATCTCATTGTCAAAATTACTAAAAGATACCACATTTTAAAGGTTTTTGATCTTTTGCAAGGCTTCCTGAAATTCAAAAGGCAAATGCAGGTATGGGTGGAGGGAGGAATCCATTGTAATTAATCATAGAAAAGAAAAGGAGGGGAGCATTAAGTTTGCAAAGACAGAAACATTAGAAACAGCCAGTGTGAATGATGGAACACTCACCTACAGGGATGGCAGCGGGGTGCTGTGAGTAAAGCTGTCTTTATAGACTTTTCTTTGGTGAGTGGGTGTGGAAATCTGTGAACTCTTCCAGGCTCATAAATTTTATTATCTCAGAAATACCTCCCTTCTAAGTTGGTGTGAGGATTATGACACAAGCTACATAGAGCACAAAGAAAGTGCTAAATAAGAAATGCAAAAAAGCAAATTGGCTGTCTGAGGAGACCTTACAAATAGCTGTGAAAAGAAGAGAAGCAAAAAGCAAAGGAGAAAAGGAAAGCATCTGAATGCAGAGTTCCAAAGAATAACAAGAAGAGATAGAAAGCCTTCCTCAGCGATCAATGCAAAGAAATAGAGGAAAACAACAGAATGGGAAAGACTAGAGATCTCTTCAAGAAAATTAGAGATACCAAGGGAACATTTCATGCAAAGATGGGATTGATAAAGGACATAAATGGTATGGACCTATTAAGAAGCAGAAGATATTAAAAAGAGGTGGCAAGAATACACAGAAGAACTGTACAAAAGAGCTTAATGACCAAGATAATCATGGTGGTGTGATCACTCACCTAGAGCCAGACATCCTGGAATGTGAAGTCAAGTGGGCCTTAGAAAGCATCACTACGAACAAAGCTAGTGGAGGTGATGGAATTCCAGCTGAGTTATTCCAAATCCTGAAAGATGATGCTGTGAAAGTGCTGCACTCAATATGCCAGCAAATTTGGAAAAGTCAGCAGTGGCCACAGGACTGGAAAAGGTCAGTTTTCATTCCAATCCCAAAGAAAGACAATGCCAAAGAATGCTCAAACTACCGCACAATTGCACTCATCTCACATGCTAGTAAAGTAATGCTCAAAATTCTCCAAGCCAGGCTTCAGCAATATGTGGACCGTGAACTTCCTGATGTTCAAGCTGGTTTTAGAAAAGGCAGAGGAACCAGAGATCAAATTGCCAACATCCGCTGGATCATGGAAAAAGCAAGAGAGTTCCAGAAAAACATCTATTTCTGCTTTATTGACGATGCCAAAGCCTTTGACTGTGTGGATCACAAGAAACTGTGGAAAATTCTGAAAGAGATGGGAATACCAGACCACCTGACCTGCCTCTTGAGAAACCTATATGCAGGTCAGGAAGCAACAGTTAGAACTGGACATGGAACAACAGACTGGTTCCAAATAGGAAAAGGAGTATGTCAAGGCTGTATATTGTCACTCTGCTTATTTAACTTATATGCAGAGTACATCATGAGAAACGCTGGGCTGGAAGAAGCACAAGCTGGAATCAATTGCTGGGAGAAATATCAGTAACCTCAGATATGCAGATGACACCACCCTTATGGCAGACAGTGAAGAGGAAACTTCACTTTCAAAGGCTTCACATCAAAAAGCCTCTTGATGAAAGTGAAAGAGGAGAGTGAAAAAGTTGGCTTAAAACTCAACATTCAGAAAACTAAGATCATGGCATCTGGTCCCATTACTTTATGGCAGATGGATGGGGAAACAGTGGAAACAGTGTTAGACTTTATTTTTTTGGGCTCCAAAATCACTGCAGATGGTGATTGCAGTCATGAAATTAAAAGACGCTTACTCTTTGGAAGGGAAGTTATGACCAACCTAGATAGCATATTCAAAAGCAGAGACATTACTTTGCCAACAAGGTCCGTTTAGTCAAGGCTATAGTTTTTCCAGTGGTCATGTATGGATGTGAGAGTTGGACTGTGAAGAAAGCTGAGTGCTGAAGAATTAATGCTTTTGAACTGTGGTGTTGGAGAAGACTCTTGAGAGTCCCTTGGACTGCAAGGAGGTCCAACTAGTCCATCCTAAAGGAGATCAGTCCTGGGTGTTCATTCGAAGGACTGATGCTAAAGCTGAAACCCCAATACTTTGGCCACCTCATGCGAAGAGTTGACTCATTGGAAAAGACCCTGATGCTGGGAGGGATTGGGGGCAGGAGCAGAAGGGGACGACAGAGGATGAGATGGCTGGATGGCATCACCGACTCGATGGATGTGAGTTTGAGTGAACTCCAGGAGTTGGTGATGGACAGGGAGGCCCGGCGTGCTGCGACTCATGGGGTCGCAAAGAGTCGGACACGACTGAGAGCAACTGAACTGACCTGAAAATAGTCGGACACGACTGAGTGACTGAACTGAACTTAACTGAACTGATTGTTATTTTTATTTCCAGAAAGACAAGGACACTGGGAGCAGGGTGACAAACAGTTTTGGTTTGCTCAGATGGTCCAGGTTTTAGCACCGAATGTCCTGTGTCCCCAGGTGGCACTAGTGGTAAAGAACCCACCTGCCAATGCAGGAGACTTAAGAGATGAAGGGTCCATCCCTGGGTCGGGAAGATCCCCTCATAAGATCCCCTTTTGACAATCCTCTAGTATTTTTGCCTGCAGAATCCCATAGACAGCGGAGCCTGGTGGACCACAGTCCACAGGGTCACGCAGAGTTGGACACGACTGAAGTGCTTTAGTACCCACGCCCTGCCTGTGTTCTGTGAATCCGTTCACCCTCAGGACACAAATAGTTTCAGGTTTTCAGCTTTTGGTTGGGGTCGAGGAGGGTGGAGGAAAGTCAGTGAATTCCTGTTTCCCACAATCAAACGGTAATCTCCTGTCAGATGCCCAGCAGTTCCTGTTTCTACCCTATCTTGCCTTCTTCACATTGCCTGCAAAAGAGAAGGAACTTCTTGTTCTAGGAGACAAGTCAGCACAATGCGCTGAAGGAGGCTGCCCGAGGCTCCATCCGGACGTGCTGTTCTCTGCACCACTCAGCAGCTACCAGCAGAGGGCACACTCCTACCCTGTTCACTGTATTCCGAACTCCACCCGCTGAACCACTTCTGCCTCCCACGAAGTCTTAATACACTGCTCTTCCAAGCTATGCTGTGTTCCTCGTTTTTCCCCTCCCTCTCTTCCTTCCCTTTCGTTTCCATGAATGCATTTGCAAGGAACACGAGCTCACAGTCACAAATCACCATATTTAGTGGTAAAACAGCAGAGCATGAAAATTAAAAAAAGAAAAAAATTAAGTGGGAGAAAATGCCCATGAGTTTTCCCTTGTTGTTATTCAGCTTATTTATTCATTTACTTTTGGCTGAGCTGGCCCCCTGTTGCTGCGGACTTTTTCTAGTTGCAGAGAGCGAGTGCTTCTCTTTCCTTGCAGTGGCTCCTCTTGTTGTGGAGCACAGATTCTACGGTGCGTGGGCTTCAGTGGCTGTGGCATGTGGGTTCACTGGTTGCGGCTTGTGGGCTCCAGAGTGTAGAACCAGTATTTGTGGCTTAGATGCACCGTGGCATGTGGGATCTTCCCAGCCCAGGCATCGAACCAGTGTCCTTTGTACTGCAAGGCAGACTCTCAACTGCTGGACCAACAGGGAAGCCCCTGTTACTCAGTCTTATTAAAAATATATATGTAAAAAAAAAAAAAAAATATATATATATATATGTATACAAGCTTTCAATGCTTTACATATTAGAAACTATTACAAGCATATGTATCTTAAAGACAGAAAAATTTTAAGGTCATTTTAGCCTATTCTATGAGAATATTGAATCATTAGGTTGTACATGTGAAACTAATATAATATTGTAAATTACCTATGTGTGCGTGCTAAGTCGCTTCAGTCATGTCCTACTTTTTGTGATCCCATGGGCGGTAGCCCAGCAGGCTCCTCTGTCTATGGAATTCTCCAGGCAAGAATATTGGAGTGGGTTGCCATTTCCTTCTCCAGGGGATCTTCCCGACTCAGAGATCGAACTCGTGTCTCTCAGGTCTCTGGCACTGGGAGGTGGGTTCTTTGCCACTAGTGCCACCTGGGAAGGCATTTTCATACCTCAGGATACCTGCAGGGTCACAATTATTGGCTGTTTGCTTGTATGTCACTATAATAATCACTATCTGCCTTTGCTTTCTGCCTATTGATAATCATGTTCACAAATCAGCCACAAGTTGTGGGTTTTCTATATTAAACATTGCTCCTGGTGTTTTATAACAAACAATTCACAGTCAAATGGCAAAACTGGACCTTGGCTCCAATACCAAAAATGGAATGATTTAACTGGGAGTTATAAAATATAATATTTTCTGAGATTTTGTGTCAAGTATTCACATCATTAGTCCACGGTGCATGCCAAGGGATAAAGAGAGGATATTTAGTTATCCAGGAGATTCTAATGACAATCAGGGGAACTGTTCAAGCTTGGACACAGGGCTCCAAATAACATGGGCTTTCCTAAGCCTCCATTAGAGGAATCAGTGCTGGTCTCTCTTCAGTCCCAACTACTAAACTTATCTTGGGATATTTCAAAATTGTTCCTTCTACTGTGGAAGGTTTCCCCAGGTGCAGGGGAAACTGTTAAAGGAGAGTATTGTGGGGGACATGTTTGTCATTCCACAGACGTCTTGGCCCACTTCCACCTCGGGCAGCAAGTAGAAGATATCTCATGTGGGTAAGTGTATTTCTTTGTTCTTTATTGGGTTCATTCTTTAAAAACATTTGTATTTTGTGTTATTATTTTTCATCCTATATTCCTTAATGAAGCCCAGTTACTGTGAAAACTGGACATTCGACCTTAGCTCCAAAGTGGAATAAAGAGCCAAGGTAGATTTCTGTTAGGATTTCAACAGCAGTTTCCCCAAATGCATCTTAGAAAACATGGAGCTAGGAACTTTGTTTCTAAATAGGGTTGATGGTGGTCCAAATAATCTTCCACCCTTAAAACTTTACCCTATTTTTTTTTTTTTTTTTGCTGCACCGTGAGGCTTGTGGGATCTTAGTTCCTCCACCAGGAATTGAACCCCTACCCTTGTCAGTGAAAACACAGAGTCTTAACTTGTGGACCTCCAGGGAATTCCCCAAACTTTTATCCTCTTGATTTTGCTTCTCAATAGTAAAAATAATGTATTCTACATCTGTTGTGTACCCTGCTGCTAAGTCGCTTCAGTTGTTTCTGACTCTGTGCTACCCCATAGACAGCAGCCCACAGGCTCCTGTCTCTGGGATTCTCCAGGCAAGAACACTGGAGTGGGTTGCCATTTCCTTCTCCAATGCATGAAAGTGATAAGTGAAAGTGAAGTCGCTCAGCTGTGTCTGACTCTTAGCAACCCCATGGACTGCAGCCTACCAGGCTCCTCCATCCATGGGATTTTCCAGGCAAGCGTACTGGAGTGGGGTGCCATTGCGGAGGTAATTTGGAAAACTTTGTCCACTGACAATGCTTCGATTAGAATTTGTAAAGTCCATTTAACATATCTCCACTTTCTTCACCCTGAATAAAAATCCTTATCAAAGATACAAGTTACTACAGAAATCTATATTCCACATAAGGAACACTGATTCATATTTCCAAAGGAAATGTGTTGTGTTAGTCGCTCAGTCGTGTCCGACTCTTTGCGACCCCATGGACTGTAGCCTGCCAGGCGCCTTTGTCCATAGGATTCTCCAGGCAAGAATTCTGGAGTGGGTTGCCATTTCCTTCTCCACAAAGGAAATGGACACACCCCAATTTGGATGTCCTCATTCACACGGAGTCATTGCTGACGGTGCTGGTTGCTTTTCCTTTATTTTTATTTGAAAACACAACAGTGAGGTGTTGGGAAAGCTTTGTATGCCAATAGGCTGTCAAATGTCACAGTAATTCCAAGGTGAGAAAAGAACTCACAAGACAAAGTGGAACGAAAATGGTTATATCACATTTTAATATAATAAGTGATTTAAGCCTACATTGACAATTGGAGACAAATCTTCTTAGGCTTGGGCCAGATTAAGCCTCCTGTAAGAAAGAAAAGCAGAAAACCTTTTTAAGTTGCCAGATGTTTTTTTTTCCTTACTGGTTACATAGCTTCATTGTCAAAGTTATACTTTCTTGTTGCTAACCCTCTTAGATGCCCCAGTATAGCCATGGGCTTTTAGGAAATCATTTAGACTAATAGTGACTATGTCCTTTAATGATTTTATGTAATCTAGCACCTGGTACCTCAGCTGGTAAAGAATTCACCTGCAATGCAGGAGACCCTGGTTTGATTCCTAGGTTGGCAAGATCCCCTGGAGGAGGGCATGGCATCCCACTCCAGTATTCTTGGGCTTCCTTGGTGGCTCAGATGGTAAAGAATCCACCTGCAATGCAAGAGACCCTGGTTTGATTCCTGGGTCGGGATGATCCCCTGGAGAAGGGAACAGCAACCCACTCCAGTATTCATGCCTGGAGAATCCCCATGGACAGAGGAGCCTGGCGGGCTGTAGTCCCTGGGGTTGCAAAGAGTTGGACACGACTGAGTGACTGAGGACAGCATAGCACCTCTTTGGACAAGGAGCATGTATTGCTATTGTGAAAAATACAAGTCCCCTTCAACTACAGTTCTGTGGAATCAGTTTTAGGAGATCATCATAGGGACATGTGCAATTCAGTCCTCAATGTGGCCCAAAAGCATCCTGACTCAATTTCAAAAGCACCTCACTGTCTTTAGGTGCAATATCCACTCTAGGCTCTGTCTCTTGTTCTGTCTTGTTTTGTTTTTCTTACTTGTGAAATGGTGATGAAATGAGGTAAAGTGCCTGTCTAATGCCATACACAGCCACTCACCATTGTTGTTTAGATGCTCAGTTATGTCTAATTCTGTGACTCCATGGTCTGTAGCCTGCCAGGCTCCTCTGTCCATGGAATTTTCCAGGCAAGAATACTGAAGTGGATTGCCATTTTCTTCTCCAGGGGATCTTCTAGACCCAGGGATTGAACCTGTGTCTCCTGCATTGGCAGATTCTTTACCACCTGAGCCACCAGGGAAGCCCCTGCTCACTATAAAGGGTGGGAATCATTCCCGGCCCTGGGTTGATAAGGGTGGAGGAATATCAGCTTGAAGTGTAAAAGCTTGAGAAAGGAGGCCACTGGGATGTGGACTTTGGATTAGTTGATTTGTCTCTGATAGCTGCACATGTGTGTTATCTCTAAGAATCTGCTGGCCCTGGGAGGGCAGCTCCATGTCCCCTCACCTGCCACAGCAAAGCACTAGAGGCCAGAACACAGAGAATGCAGAATATAAGAAAATACAAAGAATACAGTACGGCTATGAGACCCTTTGGTGGTACTTGTGTAGGCAGGTCAGGAAGGCAAGTGCTTCAGTATTCCAACTCCTCTTTGTGGGTTCTCATGCTAATACTTTGGTCACCTGATGCGAAGAGCTGATTCATTGGAAAACACCCTGATGCTGAGAAAGATTGAGGGCAGGAGGAGAAGGGGGTGACAGAGGATGAGTGGTTGGATGGCATCACTAACTCAATGAACATGAGTTTGAATAAACTCCAGGAGATAGTGAAGGACAGGGAAGCCTGGCGTGCTGCAGTCCATGAGGTTGCAAAGAGTCAGGCATGCCTTATTGACTGAACAATAGCAACGTGGTTATCTGATTGTCAGTATTTGCTTTCTCGTGATGAGTGTTTTGTGTAGAGAAGGTTCAAGTGTGTTTCTCACCGGGTCCACTGCTTCTCTCTTGCTCATTGCCCATCTGACCCCGTGTGGGGCCAGCTGGCACTCCTGAGTCTCCTCTGCTCTGATTCCCTGACTCACCTGCAGACTAACTCACATCCTCGAGTGAGTGAACTCAAAGGGCATCTGGGCAAAGAACATGCTGGGATTGGTAGCTTTAATTTCCTGTAGCTGTGCATTTTGAGGTGATTCCAGAACACTTCACAAAGCAGTAATGCTCTTGAATAAACTTGAGATAGTTGAGTTGATTTTCAGGAGACAACTGGTCTGCGAGTACACTTTGGCCAAATTTCTGTACACATTATGGGAAAAATGGATGACCGAAATTTTACAATTTGGCTATTGACTATGATATCATATTACAACTACAAAAGGAACCCTGGAAGTGGTTAATTCACTTATTCAGTAATGAGTTCCTTTCCATTCATTAGATTCCTGGTGTAGAATATGGGGAAGTGAGGACAGGACCCAGGCCTATCCTCTGTGGATATACTGCTTAGAGGAGATGATCATGTAGCAAGTGATTAGCCCAGGACGATAAGTGCTGTCTGGGGTTAAGTTCAGGGCATAGGCAGACTTCCCAACAAAGCCGGCGCTTGAATTGACTTGAAAGATGGGTAGAAGTTGGCCCAGAGAAAGGAAGGAAGGGCATTTCAGGTCAGGGAACTTATCCAGCTCTACAATTTATTAGCTGCGTGACTCCAGGCAAAATGCTTAACATACAATGTGGTTTTGATTTGCATTTCTCTGATAATGAGCGATGTATGGCAAAACCAAGACAATATTATAAAGTAATTAGCCTTTAATTAAAATAAATAGATTAAATAAAAAAATAATAAAATTGAAAAAAAAAAAAAAAAGCTTAACATATGAGCTCCCCTGTCTATAAAATGCAAGTAATTTTATCTACTTTAGAGGGTGGTGGTGAGGAGGAAGGATTTGTGCAGAGAATTCAGAGCAGGGCCTGAAGCACCTACAAGCAAAGACCTCAAGGCAGGAGGAATCAAGTGCATCAGGAACTGCCGGGAGCAGGAGCTCCGCCCGTGGCAAAGGTCATGAGGAAGGAGGCTCGGCATACGCAAAGGCGGGATCGAGCCTCAGGAGTCCCCCTGGAAATTCTCGAGCATCTACCCCCAAAACCAGAGTCTGCTTACTTTCTGCTTTGTGCTCTCACCTACACCTCTGACGTTACGGGGGGCTGTCCCCCACTACCTCTTTCTGAAAAAAAGTTAACTTACAGCTCCAGTTAATAAAGTTCCTGGGTGTGACAGTGTTTCAACCTACAAACTCCCTTGGAAGTCCTCTAGCCTGCCTGAATAGGTTTTTCCAGCCACATGTGATTGCTCAGAGCCTCCCAACTGTGAGAGGCATGAGATGTTCTAAACTGTCTAAATACAGATTCCCTTGAGCAGTTAAAAGATTGATTAGAAATTGTATTGGTAAAGGGTTTTTCACTTGTTGGGCCAATGTTTGCTGCTAAGTCTCCATATCCCTTACCTGCTGTGTTCTTGGCAGTGTATTGATTAATATGATTGGTGTAAGTAGTAGCTTTAATGTTTGTAACCTTGGACCCTTGAGTTAATTCTTTTTCTAGTTATAGCCCACCACACATTTGCCCTATAGGAATGCAACTTTATCTAATGCTTTTGGAGGGTGGCGCCTGACTAATCACCTTTAGAGAAAAATAAGTTTTCTGAAGAAACGGTCTTAGAATGCTAACAGGCCTCCGGGCGGAAGATGATGCAAATCACCTAAACTTTTGCATATGATAAGTTTGCAGGAAAAAAGCCTGGCTTACTGCATGACTCTACCCCTTCCCCCATTACCCTCTATGCATAACTTAAGGTATAAAAACTACTTTGGAAAATAAAGTGCAGGCCTTGTTCACCGAAACTTGGTCTCCCCATGTCGTTCTTTCTCTCACGTTCTGGCTGAATTGTTCAGCCTCTTTTCTCCACTGAATTTCCTCACTGAGCTATCCTTATTTAACTACTCTTTATATCTTTAATTAACTCTTAATTGATCTATTGTTTCCTGATCGCCGAAGCCGTCTCCCCTTCGAATTCCCTGGATCCACCCGAGCGAGCATATTGGAAAGGCTGACACGTGGACGTGCAGGAGGAGGCTAAGAAGGGGCACAGGTGCAGAGAGAGGGGAACTTGAGACCTCTAAGCTCCATTAGGGGATTTAGACTTTGTCTTGCTGCTGCTGCTGCTGCTAGGTCGCTTCTGTCGTGTCCGACTCTGTGCGACCCCATAGACGGAAGCCCACAAGGCTCCCCCTGTTCCTGGGATTCTCCAGGCAAGAACACTGGAGTGGGTTGCCATTTCCTTCTCCAATGATGAAAGTGAAAAGTGAAAGGGAAGTCGCTCAGTCGTGTCCGACTCTTAGCGACCCCATGGACTACAGCCTACCAGGCTCCTCCATCCATGGGATTTTCCAGGCAAGAGTACTGGAGTGGGGTGCCATTGCCTTCTCCGAGACTTTGTCTTAGAGGAGCTGAAAAGCCATTGAAACATTCTGAGCAGAGAATTTCTGATGGGACTTGCATTTCAGAAAGATCTTGCAGTATTTCATGTGAGAACCTGAACCAAGAGGGCAGCAGTGGGAACCGCCAAGGAGGGTGCTTAGATGAGACCAAGTAACTTGGTGATGCATGAGGGATGAAGGGGTCATGGATGCTCTGAGATTTCTGCCCAGAGACTTGTGGGCAGTGGAAGAGGAAGCTAGCTGCAGAGTAGGTCCCAGCCTAAGCTCCATTCCTTCTCTCAGGACAGTGATGTCCAATACACACCAAGATCTCAACCTATCAGAGCCTCAGCTTAATGTCTGGCTTTAAAAATTCTTTGGACACTAGCCTGGGTGGGGGGAGTGTTTGGGGAGAATGGATACATGTATATGTATGGTTGAATCCCTTTGCTGTGCACAAGAAGCAGTCACAACATTGTTAATTAGCTATATATGTGTGTGTGTGCATGCCAAGTCACTTCAGTCATGTCTGATTCTTTGCAACCCCATGGACTCTAGCTCGCCAGGCTCCTCAGTCCATGGGATTCTCCAAGCAAGAACACTTGAGTGGGCTGCCATCCCCTCATCCAGGGGATCTTCCTGACCCAGGGATGGAACCTACACATCTCTTTTTGTCTCTTGCACTGGCAGGCAGGTTCTTTACCACTAGCATCACCTGGGGAATGCAGCTGTATACACCTCCATACAAAATAAAAAGTTTGAAAAAAAGTCTTTCATGAGGAGAGTCAAACATTACAAAGAAAAATAAAGTTAATTATATCTTTGGGGAAAAAAATCCATTGGACACAATGATAGAGAACAATTTGGTTGAATAAAAAAAAACCCTGCTTCTTAGGTGTTTAGTAAAAACCAACAGGAAAAGCTGGCAGTCATAAAGTTTAATGCAATTTGAAGTACCATTAATAGGATGGGGAGACCCTCTGAATTGGGAGGGTGATACCCCCTACCCCACATATCCCATAGTCAGATTGCACAGGGCTAGTCTTGGGCACCGTATTTTAAAAGATATGTAGATAAACCACATTCATTGATTTGAGAGCAGACTGACTAGGAGGATGAGAGGTCTTGAAATAAGTTCATCTGCATTGGATGCTATAGCCATGCCTGTTCTACAGGTGAGGTACCTAAAGCTTGGAGAAATTACATAACTTGCTCAGTTTCATGTGGGGGTGACAGTCATGGCAAGATTCATGCCAGACTGTGTGACTCCCAAACCCAAGCACTCAATGGAAGGACTCGCCGAGGCTGGTTCGCAGCAAGAGGAATGTGTTCCAACTGTCCTGACTTGCCTTTCTCGTCCCCCTGCTTCCACCGACTTTGTGCTTAATCTTTCCTTCCCTAGTCTGTGTCTGTGCTCACATTGTGGGGCAGATATCGTTCTTCCTCATCCGCGTCTCTCTCCTTAAACTCCACCTCCAAGGCCACCTCCCATGCAAAGTCTTCTTAATCTTCTAACCAGATGGCACCTCTGTCTCCATTGATGCCCACACAACTCTGTACTTTTCTTTTTGTGACTTTGTTTTTCTGGCTTGGATTGTGGTTACTTGTGTACTGATTGTCCACCACTAGGTTATAAGCCCTGTGAGGACATGGGTTGAACAATTTCTATCTCTGGCCTAGAAGATAAAAATCTGTGAAGTCCATGTTCTATAAGGTGTATGTTGAATTTGGGAGGTTTTTGTTGAGATGAATGAATGGGAGCAAAGAAGACTACAGGGCCTGATCTACCACCCTTGGTGTTATCATAGACTCTATGTGGGTGGTGATCAGGCACACGCTTTTCCTCCTTGTCCAACAGCACAGCATGATAGAAGTTTCAAAGCATCCTAATAAACTCATCAGAAGAGAAAGTGTCTAATACAGTGTTTCTTGCTCTTAGGGAATCATACTGGCTCCTACTGGGAGCTTCTTGCTTTACTCAGAGCTTTAAAACCATCTCTTTGTCTATTCTAGAATTTATCTGGGGTTTCCTAGCAAGCTTACTGATGGCCATTTCTGAAATGTAACCTTTTGAAATCTGGGGCATTTGCTTGACCCCTGCCCTACTCCCTGGTCATTGCCTTCATTCTAAGATCACATCTGGTCCTTTCATCCACGTGCTAACATTATGAAAAGTCTCAGGCACCATTCACAGTGTTTCCTTTGGGTCATAGGGAACAGTTTATATTTGAAAGGGGCAGCTGAGAAATCAGAATGTGATTTTTTAAAATTTATTTTTTATTGAAGGATAGTTGCTTTCCAGAATTTTGCTGTCAAACAGAATTTTGTTTTCTGTCAAACCTCAACATGAATCAGGATGTGATTTTAAAAAAATGGCTCTGATTATTTGGACAGAGTCACTCTCTGAGAACTTTCTATCCTCTGAGTGGTTGTGGGCTGCGTCCTTCTCTTGGTAATTAGTGACTCTGAGATATGGATGTGGCTCTTGGTCTTACGAATAATCCAGCCATGTGTGACCACCGTCAGCAGAAAAAAAGAGCTTCCCAGCTCCCCATCTGCTGAATTCTGAAGAGGGGCTGGACTGTGGGGCCCTTTCTGTGAGGGTTACTTTCTGCATACAAGCAGCTGGGTAAAAAGTGCAGGGTAAACATAAATGCCGTTCACTGCAAGCAGACCAGATTACAAGCCATCACCTCTTCAAGATAGCCTGCTACCACTCGGGTTATCTGTGTTATAAAACACGTCTAAAGACGACTTCTCTGGAAATAGTGGTTCTTTCACAGGTCTTACTTTAACTCAAATGGTTGAGATAAGGAGAGGAAATCATTTTCCAACAATAAGTTATTTCCTTCCTGAATTTTTTTCCTGTCAGGATTTTCTCTTCATTACCCTGTTCTCTGACTATACACACCCCACAACTCAACTGTGCTTCCTTAGCTTCTTAAAATATATGTAATTATTTTTGATTATTAACTTAATGGGCAGATCTTCTCTTCCTATTTACAAATATTGATCCTTCCCTTAGTTGGCATGTGGTCCTTTAACATTTCAACCTGTCTTATATCTCATACTTTTGGTTTTTTTCTGTGGGTAAAAGTTATGCTCTACATTAAATCAGTCTGTGGGAACAAATGCTAAATCGTTATATTTCTGCCCCCATTCAAATGGAATCCAGACAGAAGCTCTAGACTTTTCCAGGGACTTTTCCTGCCCTAAATATCTCCAAGCTCATTGGCATTGCTTGTAATGATCTCAACTCTTACTTGTCTTATCTTAGGGGAGAACTCAGATTCTACCCAGTAGGGTTCAAGTCCCACCACCACCCACCACTGCTCCACCTCAGACTCCATCAGCCTCTCCTCTAAATAAATACAAAGTAGAGGAAAACCTATGCTTTCCATGCAACACGGCTTCTAGAAAAGACCCCTAGGCATACATCTCCCAATGACATCAACGCACACAAGGTCCTCCCACCAAGAAATCCAGGGCCCACATTGCTGCTCAAGGTCGTGTTCCACCACTGCTGGCTTCTGCGTCCACCTGGCTGCTTCTCCTTCCCTCCCTCTGTCAACTGCAGACACACCTGTCCCAAGGGCCCCAGGACGGTGACACTTTATGGGCAGGTGTTTCCCACAGAGACACCACAGCTGGGATGGCCAAGGCAGGACGGGTTTTAGCGTTAGTGGCACATTGGACCAAGACCTGGCCCTCCTCTCCAACGATTTAAAAAGAAGGCTGATGCTGAGACCACACCGCTGTTCAGGCTCCTCGCCCACTCTCCCCACCCTTTTATGGCATTGATGGCAGAGTGGGAAGGGAAGTGCTGTCCTTTCTACACTCTGGCCTCATCTTAGCGGTTCAGGGGGGATGATAGCAGAGTGGGTGCTGTGTGTGAGGAGGGAAGGATGCGACGGGGCCTGGAGATGATGTCAGGGCCCTAGTGCCTCTCAGAAAACTTGACCCTGTCGACTTAAAAAAAAACAGTATCCAACCTAAAAGCTGAGAATTATATTTTATTTGGTGGGCAAAACTGAGGACATGGGAATTCCCTGGCAGTCAAGTAGTTAGGACTTGGTGCTTTCACTTCCAACGGTGCCAGGGTTTGGTCCCCAGTCAGGGAAGTAAGATCCCACAAGCCATGCAGTTTGCCTAAAACCTAAGGACTTAAGCCCAGTATACAGCTTCTTAGATAACTCTGAGAGAGTGCTCGAAAGAGGTAAGGGAGGAGCCAGGAGAGAGAGGAGTTTTTGCAACAAAGACCAGGTTGTCTGAACATCAAAAGATTATGGCTCATTAAAGAAAACTGGACATCTCAAGTTAAGGAATTTAGTGCTCTTCTGTGTATGGGGAAGATACAGGAGTTTGGGCTCCCTGAAGTCATTCCTTTGACATACACGTCAGCTATCTGAGGCTAGTGTTCTGGGCTTTCTATTCCTGAGCGTCCTCAGGACGTGCCATTGTGGGGGATCTGCAGAGGCTGACATTCATTCAGTCTACAGACACTAATGGAGTCCTTCCACATACTATTCATTGTTTAGCACTGGAGACACAACAGAAAACACAGCAAACAAAGTCTTTGCCCTCATGCAGCTTAGGGTTTAGTGGAAGCAGGAGGAAATGAGGGGGTTCAATTGACTGAATGTCTCCCCCATATTCATATATTAAAATCTTAACCTCATATGTGATGGTGTTAGGAGATGGGGCCTTTGGGAGGTGATTAGTTTCTTTATAAGGGCTTCCCTGGTGGCTCAGATGGTAAAGCATCTGCCTGTGATGCAGGAGACCTTAGTTTGATCCCTGGGTCAGGAAGATCCCCTGGAGAAGGACATGGCTACCTACTCCAGTATTTTTGCCTGGAGAATCTCATGGATGGAGGAGCCTGGCAGGCTACAGTCCATGGGGTCGCAAGGAGTCAGACATGACTGAAGGACTTCACTTTCTTTCACTTTTAGTTTCTTTATAAAAGGGATACCAGAGAGCTCTCTCCCTCTCTTTTTCTATCACAAGGGGACATAGTGGGGGGTTGGCCCTCTGCCACCCAGAAAAGGGTCCTCACCAGAACGCGACCATGCTGGCACCCTGATCTCAGACTTCCAGCTGTTATAACTGTGAGAAATATATGCCTGTTTTTTATAAGTCCCCAGTCTACAGTACTTAGCATCCCGAACTGATGGGGACTTGGGGAACAGCTCTCAGATCCCATGTATGTTATAACTATCCTTTCTAGATGAGTGTTCATTAGCCTCATCTCTCTAAACATTTTTAATAACACTCTATTGTTGCATTTCTGTTGCTTTCCTTCTTTCTTTAAAAAAATTATTTATTTTCAGCTGCACTGGGTCTTCACCGCTGCTTACGAGTTTTCTCTAGTTGCCGCGAGCGGCGGCTACTCTCTTAGGTGTGGTGCATGGGCTTCTCATTGCTGTGGCTTTTCTTGTTTTGGAGCACGGCTCTAGGCTCGAGGGCTTCAGTATTTGCAGTGCAGGGGATCAGTAGCTGTAGGGCGGGCTTAGTTGCTCTGGGGCATGTGGGATCTTCCCAGACCAGGGATTGAACCAGTGTCCCCTGCATGGGCAGGCAGATGCTTAAGCACTACACCACCGGGGAAGTCCTCTCTTGCTTTCAGAACCTTATTTCATTGAATTTTGAAGAACAGAATTTAACCAACAAGGAACCAAGGTTGAAGCATTGATGGATTACACGATCATTTTCTCAGTATGTTTCAAAACTATAAGAATATTTGGTCCTGCTTGCCAATTAGTTTTTGCTAAAGGTCATTCCTTTTTTTTTTTTTTTTTTTAATTTTTTAAAATTTTATTTTATTTTTAAACTTTACAATATTGTATTAGTTTTGCCAAATATCGAAATGAATCCGCCACAGGTATACCTGTGTTCCCCATCCTGAACCTTCCTCCCTCCTCCCTCCCCATACCCCCACTCTGGGTCATTCCTTTTAAAGCCTACAGAGGTTCATGGGAATGTTCAATGAAGAAAGTAAGCCTGATACACTGTACCAAGGATTGTTTCCTATAGCCTGTAGTGGAAAAATAGATTTTAAAAATTCTCTTCCTGAAGCCTACTGGCCAGGGGCCCTAGGATTCAATCCAACCAAAACACCCACATTTTATTCAGTGGTTCAGTGTGGTTTTGTTAGCCTTTTCCCTCACAGAATGTTCAACATCTCCTTAAAGGTCCAAGCAGATTGCTTGTTGTTATTTCTTTGTGAAGTTTTTGATTGAATTAAAACACCAATATAAACTGAATTTAAACTATCCAATGTGACTTTTATTTATAAAAAATAAAGCAAATTCTAAACTCCTGGGGACAGAACCAAAGGCTTATGTTTCTCTATTGCACAGCACTTACCTCGTTCAGTGCCTGGTGCAAATAAGAGCTCTGTAAGTTCATTTGTTGGATGAGTGAATTTATTTATTCATGAATGAACTTATTTATTCACCCATTACTTTTCTTCCTTTCCTTGCATTTTATCTCTATTTTCTTTATTCTTTGGACTTAGTAATACTTTTCATATTATTTTCAGTAAGAGAGCTGAATAAATGCATATGACCTGACTTGAAAAGAAAGATGGAAACAGAAAATCTTGGACCCCGAATCTCCCAGTGAGTTGCCAATTAATCCAGTGAAATGTTCTATGTATTTTTGGATGAGGGAATTCTATCCCGGACAGGTCACACTCCCTCCCTAACCTCGGGTCTGGTTGAAGGAAGATTCCTCTAATCCAACATCCCGTGATTTTAATTTAATTATAAGACAACATGTTGTGCAGGTTAAGTTGGACTTCAAGATGAGTTAGCAGAAAGTCTCTGCTTTGATAGCCAGATGCCATCTAGAGCAATAACAATGCCTGCACCAGGCCTATCAGAGACAGAGCCAAGCAAGCTGGGATGACTTATTTAATGTGATGTCAGGAGCGATATCATTCTGTGTCATTTGGGGTTGAACTTTAATTTCACACTTTTAAAATATAAAACATTTGCTATTTGCACATCAAGTAGGCGGTCTAGCTGTCTTTACTCTCTTTCCTTATTTCTTTTTTTTTTTTTTTTAAAGGAGCTATTTATTTGTTAATGAAAAGAAAAATAGGTGAAAGATATAAACAGATATTTTACCAAGAAGACATACAGATGGCAAATAAACCATGTGGAAAAAGAAAGATCAACATCATAATTCTTTGCTGCTGCTGCTGCTAAGTCGCTTCAGTTGTGTCCGACTCTGTGCGACCCCAGAGACGGCAGCCCACCAGGCTCCCCGTCCCTGGGATTCTCCAGGCAAGAACACTGGAGTGGGTTGCCATTTCCTTCTCCAATGCATGAAAGTGAAAAGTGAAAGCGAAGTCGTTCAGTCGTGTCCAACTCTTTGCGACCCCAAGGACTGCAGCCTACCAGGCTCCTCCACCCATGGGATTTTCCAGGCAAGAGTACTGGAGTGGGGTGCCATTGCCTTCTCCGTCCTTATTTCTTGAAATGCAACTTCTTTTTAGGTTCTGCCAACTCTTCTTTCTGATCTTTTACATCTGTTTGTTGTCCCCACACAGATCCCAACTCTTTCCAACCTCTGTTCTCCTATCCTGTCCCACTTTGCTCTAAGGAACTTCAAGAAGCAAAGGCAAAGCATCAGCTCAAGAACATTTGACTATCCATCCATCCGTGCATCCACCTGTCCACCCATTCATCCACCCATCCCTACCCATCCATCTACCCATCCACCCACCCACTCATTCCCATTAATCCATCTATCCATCCATCCATCCTCATCCATCCATCTGTCCACCCATCCATCCATC
This sequence comes from Bos indicus, assembly GCF_029378745.1. Taxonomy (NCBI): domain Eukaryota; kingdom Metazoa; phylum Chordata; class Mammalia; order Artiodactyla; family Bovidae; genus Bos; species Bos indicus. The sequence goes on from NC_091771.1 coordinate 69,510,815, forward strand.
CATCCATCCACTCACTCATTCCCATTCATACATCTATCCACCCACCCATCCATCTGTCCATCCATCCACCTACCCATCCATCCATCTGTCCATCCATCCATCCACCCACCCATCCACTCAACGTGTCCATTAACCATCTTCTATGTGTAAGGCATTTTGCTTGTTTTGTGAGGACAGATCAAAGGAAATCAAGTTATTGTTTCTATTCAAGAGAGATTTAAACTTGAAGGGAAGATTGAAGCAGAAGGGGGAACAGGAGAAAGATGGAGATGATATATATAAATATAAGACACATAGAAACCCTACCAGGTCATAAATACATCCCAAACCAAACTCATCATCTTCCCCACAAACCACTTCCTTTTCCAGCCTTCCTCATGTGGCCATCATCCCACAGCTGTCTTCACGTAGCCTTTCACTATATCCATCTCCTGTCCACCTCTATTGTTGTCAGTTATGCATTTGCCCACTATTTGAGGAGGACTGTACCTTAAACCTGGCATCTGATGGCAGATCTGGTTCCTAGTCACCTCCTCATCCCTGGAGATGACTCCAGTTTTCAGAGGGAAGGACACTTCTCAAGGCCTTGGTTTATGCTGAAAACCACTCTTTTTAAAAAAAAAAAACAACCACTTTTTATTTTGTATTGGAGTATAGCCGATTAACAAATGTGATAGTTTCAGGTGAACAGTGAAGGGACTCAGTCATACAAGTATCCATTCTTCCTCAAACTCCCCTCTGCCACGAGCCAGCGTGAGCCAGCGTGAGGAACTCTGCCCGTGGCAAAGGTCGTGAGGAAGGAGGCTCGGCATACAAAAAGGCGGGATCGAGCCTCAGGAGTCCCCCTGGAAATTCTCGAGCATCTACCCCCAAAACCAGAGTCTGCCTACTTTACTGCTTTGTGTTCTCACCTACACCTCTGACTTTATGGGGGGGGGGGGGGGGGGGCGGGGAGGGGCTGTCCTGGGCGTGACAAGAGTGTTTTATTTCACAACCGTGAGAGGCATGAGATGTTCTAAACTGTCTGAATACAGATTCCTTTGAGCAGTTAAAAGATTGATTAGAAATTGTATTGGTAAAGGGTTTTTCACTTGTTGGGCCAATGTTTGCTACTAAGTTTCCATATCCCTTACCTGCTGTGTCCCTGGCAGTGTATTGATTAATATAATTGGTGTAAGTAGTAGCTTTAATGTTTGTAACCTTGGACCCTTGAGTTAATTCTTTTTCTTGTTATAGCCCACCACACCTTTGCCCTATAGGAATGCAACTTTATCTAATGCTTTTGGAGGGTGGCGCCTGACTAATCACCTTTAGAGAAAAATAAGTTTTCTGAAAAAGGGTCTTAAAATGTTAACAGGCCTCCGGGCCAGAAGATGATGCAAATCACCTAAACTTTTGCATATGATAAGTTTGCAGGAAAAAAGCCTGGCTTACTGCATGACTCTACCCCTTCCCCCATTATCCTCTATGCATAACTTAAGGTATAAAAACTACTTTGGAAAATAAAGTGCGGGCCTTGTTCACCGAAACTTGGTCTCCCCATGTCGTTCTTTCTCTCACGTTCTGGCTGAATTGTTCAGCCTCTTTTCTCCACTAAATTTTCTCACTGAGTTATCCTTATTTAACCACTCTTTATATCTTTAATTAACATTTAAATAAGCTGTTGTTTCCCGATCGCTGAAGCCGTCTCCCCTTCGAATTCCCTGGATCCACCAGGGCTGGACCCCGGCACCCCTCCTAGCCAGGCTCCCAAAAAACACTGAGTAGAGTTCCATGTGCTATACAATAGGTCCTTGTCGATTATCCGTTTTTCAAAATATTTATTTTTATCTATTTATTTGGCTGCACTGGGTCTTCATTGTGGCTCGTGGGCTTATTAATAGTCACGGCATGCAGACTTTTAGTTAAGGCATGTGGGATCCAGTTCCCTGACCAGGGATCGAACCCAAGCACCCTGCATTGGGAGTGTGGAGTCTTAGCCACTGGACCACCAGGGAAGTCCTCAGTTATCCATTTTAAATATAGTAATGTGTGCATGTCCATCCCAAACTCCCTAATTGGGTTGATATTCATGACTATACAGTTACAAATTTTTTTGTGTGATAAGAACTTTTAAGATCTACTCCCTTGGCAACTTTCAAGTATACAGTATCGTGTGCATAACTATACTCCCTGTGCTGTACATTACATACCCAGGACTCGTTTATCTTACAGACAGCAAGTTTGCGCCTTTGACCACCTTCCTCAATTTCAGCCATACCCAGCCTTCTGCTTTTGGGAAACACATGTCTGTTTTCTGTATCAATGAGTTCGGTTTTGGTGGTTCTTAATTTAATTTTATTTTTAGTTTTTATTATTATTTTTACATTTTATTTATGGTGGTGCTGGGTCTTCTTTGCTACTGGAGGGCCTTCTCCAGTTGCCACCAGCAGCGGCTGCTCTCTAGTTACAGTGCTGGGGCTTCTCACTGCAGTGGTTTCTCTCATTGCAGAGATCGGGCTCTAGGCGCTTGGGTTTCCGGAGTTGTGGCGTAGGGGCTTAGTTACTCCATGGTCTGTGGAATCTTCCCAGAGCAGAGATGGAACCCATGTCTCCTGTATTGGCAGGTGGACTCTTTACCACTGAGGCACCGTGGAAGCCCTGTTTGTTTGTTTCTGATAAAATGTTTTAATCTGTGAATGAGAAGCTCGGGACCATGACCACACAGTGGAGCCTGACTGCACCGACCATGGTGCTTAGCACCCAGAGCTTCTCGGGCACTGATATTCCTCAAGGCACTCTTGAGACCTTTGTGTATGTTAACAGCACCCTACAGATTCTCAGCACATTTGTTCACTTATTCATTCAACAGTCATTGGAGAGCTTTCCGTGTGTGTGTGTGTGTGTGTGTGTGCGCGCGCGCGCGCGAATGTATGGAGGTCTGTGTTCACACCATGGGCAGTGTGGTGAGTACTGGAGTGTGATGAGAGGCAGGACAGGAAAGACCTGGAGATCAGCCACTCTCCCCGTGTGCGGGGAAGGCAGAAAAGGAGCCTAAACAGATGCCTGTGCAGACTGAGGCTGCTTTTCTGCAGACCCTGCAGGGGGCAGCACCTGGTAGTTTAATAGTGATGCTGATCCTCGGCCCCCCTGGACCTCCTAGTCTAAATCTGCATGCTAACAGTGTCCCCAGGGGACCTACAGATCAGATCAGATCAGATCAGTCGCTCAGTCGTGTCTGACTCTTTGCGACCCCATGAATAGCAGCACGCCAGGCCTCCCTGTCCATCACCAACTCCCGGGGTTCACTCAGACTCAAGTCCATCGAGTCAGTGGTGCCATCCAGCCATCTCATCTTCTGTCGTCCCCTTCTCCTCCTGCCCCCAATCCCTCCCAGCATGAGTCTTTTCCAATGAGTCAACTCTTCACATGAGGTGGCCAAAGTACTGGAGTTTCAGCTTTAGCATCATTCCTTCCAAAGAAATCCCAGGGCTGATCTCCTTCAGAATGGACTGGTTGGATCTCCTTGCAGTCCAAGGGACTCTCAAGAGTCTTCTCCAACACCACGGTTCAAAATCATCAATTCTTCAGCGCTCAGCCTTCTTCACAGTCCAACTCTCACATCCATACATGACCACAGGAAAAACCATAGCCTTGACTAGACGGCCCTTTATTGGCAAAGTAATGTCTGGGCTTTTGAATATGCTATCTAGGTTGGTCATAACTTTCCTTTCAAGGAGTAAGTGTCTTTTAATTTCATGGCTGCAGTAACCATCTGCAGTGATTTTGGAGCCCCCAAAAATAAAGTCTGACACTGTTTCCCCTGTTTCCCCATCTATTTCCCATGAAGTGATGGGACCAGATACCATGATCTTCGTTTTCTGAATGTTGAGCTTGAAGCCAGCTTTTTCAATCTCCACTTTCACTTTCATCAAGAGGCTTTTGAGTTACTCTTTACTTTCTGCCATAAGGGTGGTGTCATCTGCATATCTGAGGTTATTGATGTTTCTCCCGGCAATCTTGATTCCAGCTTGTGTTTCTTCCAGTCCAGTGTTTCTCATGATGTACTCTGCATATAAGTTAAATAAGCAGGGTGACCATATACAGCCTTGACGTACTCCTTTTCCTATTTGGAACCAGTCTGTTGTTCCATGTCCAATTTTAACTGTTGCTTCCTGACCTGCATATAGGTTTCTCAAGAGGCAGATCAGGTGGTCTGGTATTCCCATCTCTTTCACAATTTTCCACAGTTTATTGTGATCCACAAAGTCAAAGGCTTTGGCATAGTCAATAAAGCAAAAATAGATGTTTTTCTGGAACACTCTTGCTTTTTCGATGATCCAGCAGATGTTGGCAATTTGATCTCTGGTTCCTCTGCCTTTTCTAAAACTGGCTTGAACATCAGGAAGTTCATGGTTCACATATTGCTGAAGCCTGGCTTGGAGAATTTTGAGCATTACTTTACTAGCATGTGAGATGAGTGCAATTGTGCGGTAGTTTGAGCATTCTTTGGAATTACCTTTCTTTAGGATTGGAATGAAAACTGACCTTTTCCAGTCCTGTGGCCACTGCTGACTTTTCCAAATTTGCTGGCATTTTGAGTGCAGCACTTTCACAGCATCATCATTCAGGATTTGAAATAGCTCAACTGGAATTCCATCACCTCCACTAGCTTTGTTCATAGTGATGCTTTCTAAGGCCCACTTGACTTCACATTTCAGGATGTCTGGCGCTAGGTCAATGATCACACCATAGTGATTATCTGGGTCATAAAGATCTTTTTTGTACAGTTCTTCTGTGTATTCTTGTCATCTCTTCTTAATATCTTCTGCTTCTGTTAGGTCCATACCATTTCTATCCTTTATCGAGCCCATCTTTGTGTGAAATGTTCCCTTGCTATCTCTGATTTTCTTGAAGAGATCTCTAGTCTTTCCCATTCTGTTGTTTTCCTTTATTTCTTTGCATTGATTGCTGAAGAAGGCTTTCTTATCTCTTCTTGCTATTCTTTGGAACTCTGCATTCAGATGTTTATATCTTTCCTTTTCTCCTTTGCTTTTCACTTCTCCTCTTTTCACAGCTATTTGTAGGGCCTCCGCAGACAGCCATTTTGCTTTTTTGCATTTCTTTTCCATGGGGATGGTCTTGATCCCTGTCTCCTGTACGATGTCACGAACCTCTTTCCATAGTTCATCAGGCACTCTATCTATCAGATCTAGGCCCTTAAATTTATTTCTCACTTCCACTGTATAATCATAGGGGATTTGATTTAGGTCATACCTGACTGGTCTAGTGGTTTTCCCCACTTTCTTCAATTTCAGTGTGAATTTGGCAATAAGGAGTTCATGGTCTGAGCCACAGTCAGCTCCTGATCTTGTTTTTGCTGACTGTATGGAGCTTCTCCATCTTTGGCTGCAAAGAATATAATCAATCTGATTTCGGTGTTGACCATCTGGTGATGTCCATGTGTAGAGTCTTCTCTTGTGTTGTTGGAAGAGGGTGTTTGTTATGACCAGTGCATTTTCTTGGCAAAACTCTATTAGTCTTTGCCCTGTTTCATTCCATATTCCAAGGCCAAATTTGCCTGTTACTCCAGGTGTTTCTTGACTTCCTACTTTTGCATTCCAGTCCCCTATAATAAAAAGGACATCTTTTTTGGGTGTTAGTTCTAAAAGGTCTTGTAGGTCTTCATAGAACCTTTCAATTTCAACTTCTTTAGCGTTACTGGTTGGGGCATAGACTTGAATTACTGTGATATTGAATGGTTTGCCTTGGAAACGAACAGAGATCATTCTGTCGTTTTTGAGATTGCATCCAAATACTGCATTTCAGACTCTTTTGTTGACCATGATGGCTACTCCATTTCTTCTGAGGGATTCCTGCCCGCAGTAGTAGATATAATGGTCATCTGAGTTAAATTCACCCATTCCAGTCCATTTCAGTTCACTGATTCCTTGAATGTCGACATTCACTCTTGCCATCTCTTGTTTGACCACTTCCAATTTGCCTTGATTCATGGACCTGACATTCCAGGTTCCTATGCAATATTGTTCTTTACAGCATCGGACCTTGCTTCTATCACCAGTCACATCCACAGCTGGGTATTGTTTTTGCTTTGGCTCCATCCCTTCATTCTTTCTGGAGTTAGTTCTCCACTCATCTCCAGTAGCATATTGGGCACCTACTGACCTGGGGAGTTTCTCTTTCAGTATCCTATCATTTTGCCTTTTCATACTGTTCATGGGGTTCTCAAGGCAAGAATACTGAAGTGGTTTGCCATTCCCTTCTCCAGTGAACCACATTCTGTCAGATCTCTCCACCATGACCCGCCCATCTTGGGTTGCCCCACGGGCATGGCTTAGTTTCATTGAGTTAGACAAGGCTGTGATCCTAGTGTGATTAGACTGACTAGTTTTCTGTGAGTATGGTTTCAGTGTGTCTGCCCTCTGATGCCCTCTTGCAACACCTACCGTCTTACTTGGATTTCTCTTACCTTGGGCGTGGGGTATCTCTTCACAGCTGCTCCAGCAAAGCGCAGCCATTGCTCCTTACCTTGGACGAGGGGTATCTCCTCACTGCCTCCCTTCCTGACCTTCAACGTGGGATAGCTCCTCTAGGCCCTCCTGCGCCCGCGCAGCCACGGCTCCTTGGACATGGGGTTGCTCCTCCCACCCGCTGCCCCTGGCCTCGGGCTTAGGGGCATGGGGTAGCTCATGGGCAGATGAGGGAGAAGAAATGTGACTAGTCAGGAAGGCTTCTTGGAGGAGGCCTCCAGCAATGAAAGCTGCTGCCATTCGGAAAGAAATGAGATCTTTTGCCTTCATCAGTGATTCTCACTTGACTGCAGGGTGGAATCACCTGTGGGGTTTTAAAAAGTATTGACTCCTGCCTCCCCTTCCTGAGACACCGATTTAACTGAGATGAAGCTTCAGCACTGGGATTTCACAGAACTCCCCTGGTGATTTTATAAACCACTGGCCTTTGCCATGTTTAAGATATAGAAGACTCTACTTGGATGAGGAAACAGAGTAAATAGATCAGGTGATTCAGCAGGACCAAAAGTGCGTGTTTCTGTGTGTGGAGAGTGGGATGAATGAGGAAGGTGAGGCGAGGGCCCTCCACGCCTCTTGCTGGCTGTGTGACCTTCTCGCTGCTCATTCCATGGCCTGTCCACTCTCCTCACCTGGACGCCTGGATTCTGCTGCCCCCTGGTGGTGATTTTCAGTATGGCACAGTTATCCCTGGAGGTTTCATTCAAGCCCCGCCTTGTCGCTGCTGCTGCTAAGTCGCTTCAGTCGTGTCCGACTCTGTGTGTGACCCCATAGACGGCAGCCCACTAGGCTCCTCTGTCCCTGGGATTCTCCAGGCAAGAACACTGGAGTGGATTGCCATTTCCTTCTCCAATGCGTGAAAGTGAAAAGTGGAAGTGAAGTCGCTCAGTCGTGTCCGACTCTCAGTGACCCCAGGGACTGCAGCCTACCAGGCTCCTCCGTCCATGGGATTGTCCAGGCAAGAGTACTGGAGTGGGGTGCTATTGCCTTCTCCTTAGTTCATCACAAACCTATGAACAGGATTCCCAAGGTGTGGCTTGCTGGGAGGGAAATACTGAGAGCTATACATGGTGAGCAGCTTAGCAGTAATTTCAGGAGTCGCTCCTGCACAGGGAAGCTCAGGGAGCTCTAGGTCACTGACCAAGCATGGGTCTGGCACGTGCCTGTGACTTCCTGTGCCAGGGGTTTGAGGAAATTGGTCTTATGTGCCTGTGACTTCCTATGCTAGGGGTTTGAGGAAATTGGTCTTATCAGCCAGTGACAAGTGCCTGTGATATCAAGCATCAGGAAGTGCAGAGGTGGAAAATGACAAACTTCACAGTAAACAGCAACTGCCCTTTATTCTGTTCTGTGTAGTAAAGATATATTTTTACTTAATTACCATGTCTAACTGTAACACATGCCTAGAGGGTATGTGTTAGGACACACTCTTACAGACAACGAAACAAATCTACAGAGGTTAAGGACCTTGCTCAAGGTTATACGACTCCTAACTGACAGGTGCAGCCTCTGAGCCCAGGTGGGACCACACAGTCTGTCCCAGCTCCTCCTGTGTCCTGGCAAGATCAGGAGATCTCCTTGTTCAAAGACCTGCTCAGCAGCTTTAGCCTGACTCCTGGGTGGGTCCGTGTGGTGCCTCCAGGCGCCTGCAGCCCCTTTGCTCCTAATGCCCCTGACTTGGGTCCTTCCTTCTGCAGGGCAGCCCCGGAGAGCCTCATGGTCGGCAGGAGGACACCCTTGCCCCGTTCTGGTAGCTTCTCCCTGCAGCTGGCTCCTGCGGGTGGGGTATCAGGCCAGGTTATGAGAAGAATCAGGAGAGAAGCAGGAAGGGTGTGAGCTTGTGGTCAGCACTTTCCTCTGATCTGGGACCTTCTTCTCTTCTCCCTAATGCTTCCCACCACTCAGATCAGCTCCTCTGCATGCCTCCCCTCGCCCCCCACTCCCCCAGTACGAGTGCTCCTGTAGCTCTGCTGTGGCTCTGAGTCACCGGGGGCAGAGGGTCGGGTATAATGCAGATTCCTAGGCTCCAGCCCTGAAGATTCTGATCCAGGGGGTCACTCAAGTGGGACCTGGAAATTTGAATTTTTACCAAACAACTCAGCAAATTCTGATGAAGGGGGTCCTCTGAACACACTTTGAAAAGCATTTCACAGAACTGCCACTCACATCTGTGACCCCAGGTCAAGAGTATAAAAAAAGCCCACGCTTAAATATTTAAAAGTTGTAAATCAAGCTAACACACTGTCAAGTACACCTTTGTAACCACCTGGCAGGCTGGGATTCCTCGACCCTGGAGTTTGGAGCCAGAAGGCAGGACAGCAGAGGGAGCGGCCGCACCAGCCCCCAGCCCTCCCCCTGTTCTTCCCACCTCTGGCTCTGACCCTCTTTGTGCCCTGAGGAATCTGCTGCTCAAGCAAGAGCACCCCCAGCCTTCAAGTTCAAGCTCAGGCCACCCTCTTCCTACCCATAAACAGCTGCATCTTGACCACCTATCCTGCTGGGAGATGGGCCCCAGGAGGAGACCTGCATTGGCGCTGGGAGCAGGGATGCTAGGGTCCAGGTGCTCAGAGCAAGGCCTGGAGGGGACGGGGCTCCAGGTGGCCACACCCCCTTGTCGGCTCTGGCTGCCTGCACCTGGGGGAGGGTGCAAACACAGGGTGACCCGAGCAGGGCCTCTAAACCAGCGCTTCTCTAACTGCAGCATGAGCAGAACTCACCTGGGATCCGGAGATTCTGAGTCAGTAGTTCTGAGGTAGAGATAAGATTCCACGTTCCTAACAGCCTTCCAGGGCAAGCCAATACTGTTGGCCCACACGCCACACTTAGAACAGCAGAGCCCTAGGGAAGGTTGGTCGAGTTTTCCTATAAAGGACCAGGAAGTCCATTTCCGGGCTATGCTGGCCTCATAGTCTCTGCTGGCCTCAAGCCCTCAGCTCTGCTGATGAGGCTCAAACGTGGCCACAGACAAACGTCAATGAATGAGCATGGCTGTGTGCCAATGAAATCTTATTTTTAGACACTGAATTTTGAATTTCATTTAATTATCCTATGACAAAAAAGTATTCTTCTGTGCATTCTTTCAACTATTTAAAAATGTAAAAATTGGGGACTTCCTGGTGGTCTAGTGGTTAGGACTTGGCGCTTTCACTGCAGTGGTCTGGGTTCAATCCCTGGCTGCAGAACTATCTCGCAAGCTGGGTGGTGTGGTCAAAAAGATTAAAAAAAAATGTAAAAACTGTTCTTAACTGGTATGCTATACTAAAACAGATAGTGGGCCAGTCGTGGCCCCAGATTTCTAAAACATAAGGATATTTTAACGTAGCCTCAATACTAACATCACACATAAAAACGGTTAGTAGTAATAGTTAATATTATCAAGTACCTTCTCAGTGTTAAAATTTCTAATTCTCATAGAAGATAATTCACCACAGTCTTAATATATAATCATGGTATCCCAATCTGTCCTTTTATCCCTTCCCTGTCTACAGAGCTCAGTGGCTTGCACCCCCGTAAACCTCATATTACATTTCACCAATAGAAGGCTCTATGATCTTTACCTTTGCTAACGTCCTTTGACAGTTACAGAAAATATTGTTTGTATGCAATTTGCAATTATAGGTGAATATATGAACACAAAAATTGAAAATAAGCTGTTTACTCTGTGTAACCTGTATAAAACTTCACTACATTCCAATTTAAAAGAAAAATTTTTGATGTCAAATTTCAATTTGTTAAAAGAGAAAAAAGGAACACAGGAAGCCCCTGTCTCTGTATTGAGGTTTACTTTTCATAGGTCAACATTTTTAGTGTTAAATAATGGAGGCCCTTATGTTTTTTATATTCTTCTGCTTAAGAACAAAGCAAACAGCAACTATTTGTACAAGTGATCTAAGTGTTAAATACCCATTACAATGTACTGTCTGAATTGTATTGTGTTCCTACCTCTGAATGAAACAGTTTCTTTTCCAAACGTGGTCTAAGTATGTTCTGAAGAACAAGGAATCAGGATCTGAGATTACCATGGAATCTTTAAGGCCCCCTCAGCTAATAGCAGACTGAAATCTCAGTATGAAATCACCCCACAATGTGATGGTTTTCTGTGCAGTTTGCCATCTTTTTGCCAATGCTCTTCCCTTCTTACCTTCACCCCTACCCTGCAATGAGCATAAACTACTAACAATATCAACTACTGATTAATAATTAATATTTCATTTTCATTCAAATATTTTACTTTTATATACCTATGCAAATATTAAATAATGCAAATATTTCAATTGCACAAAACCCAAATTGTGTAGTTAATCCTCTCCTTTTCTGTCCATTAAATATAATCAGCAAATGTTTATTGATTACTGGTATGGCCAAAAAAGATCTTGTTTTTTTGCTCAGCTGGGTCTTACACTTGAGTTCACATCTTGTAATTTCCTAGAAACAAGTTAGCAACCTTAGGAAATTAGCCTGTATTATATTTCTAAAGGGCAGCATATATGGCTCTTTCCAGCAGATGTCATAGTAATTCTGTCATTTGTCATCCTTGCCATCTATACTCAGAGTAACACAATACTAGAATGTCCTTTCTGTTCTGAAAATCAAGTCCTCTGTGGAGGGCAGGCCCTAAACCTTGCTCTTGACAGTTAGTTCTCACCAGATTTACCCAAGACCAACATCTTCTTGAGATGGGGCAACTATAGCAAACTAAGGAAGGGATCTGGACTTTTAAAAATTATTATTTTAATTGCTTATCTAGTTCAGTAGTATGGTCTGAAACTTACCAGAAACCTTACTTGTTAAAAGTCTTTCCTATGAATTTTCTTGAAGATGAAGCACTTTTGCAAAAACAACCAAGTACAACAATGTTGTTGTTTTGTTCTTTAGTCACTAAGTCATGACTCTTTGTGACCCCATGGACAATAGCCTGCCAGGCTCCTCTGTCCATGGGGTTTCCCTGGCAAGAATACTGGAGAGGGTTTCCATTTCCTCCTTCAGGGAATCTTCCTGACCCAGAGATAGAACTTCTGTCTCCTGCATTGGCAGGTGAGTTCTTTACCACTGAGCCACCAGGGGAGCCCCAGTATAACAAGTTGTTGTTCAGTCTCTAAGTCTTGTCTGACTCTTTGCAACATCATGGACCTCAGCATGCCAGGCTTTCCTGTCCTTGAGCCATGCTGTGCAGGGCCACCCAAGATGGATGGGTCACGGTGGAGAGTTCTGATAAAATGTGGTCCACTGGAGAAGGGAAAGGCAAATCACTTCAGTATTCTTGCCTTATGAACCCCATAAACAGTGTGAGTACAACAATAACTGTTTGTAAATGACAACAGACACTCTTCATAGTACATGTGCCTGCTGCACAGCTTGATAAACTCTTTCTCTTGCTCATTTGTCTTATGTAAGTTGAATTTCCACAGCCCCAGCCAGAGAGTCTAGAAAGGTAGAAGAAAAAGGAATTTCCCCTCTCCTACATAGTAAAATATACATAATGTAAATGTACCATTTCAGTAATTTTTTCAGTGTACTGTTCTGTCACTTTAAGAACATTCACATTATTGTACAGTGGTCAGTGCCATCCATCTCCATAAATTTTTCATCTTCCCCAGCTACATCCATTAAACAACTTCCCCTCCCTATCTCCTGGCAAACACCATTCTACTTTCATTTTCTATGGATTTGACTATTCTAGGTACTGCATAAAACTGGAATCACAGTTTTTGACTTTTGGTAACTCAAAACTTCTGGACACCAAATGTGTGGGTTTTTCTCCCACACTAACCAATTCTCCAGTTCTCCAGACACCAACTGTGTCCTCAATTTAAGACAATTCTGACACTGTCTACCTGGAGTTAGTGTCAGACTTCATGGGTTAAGGACTCAGTCCTTCAAGACAAACCCCCTTCCCAACTTCCGAAGCCAGTCATGAGTGTAGGTGGCTTACCTGTGCTTCTTATTGACTAGTTATAAATGGAGATTCCCACAACTCCCTCCTCAGGCTTGGTTTTCTGGAATGGTTCACAGAGTTCAGGAAAACAGTTTATTATAGAAGGAGTCAACTCAGGAACAATCAGCTGGAAGACATGCATAGAGCAGGAGATGGGGGAAGAAGCATGGTGTTCCTAAGCCCTCTCTTGGTGAGTCACCCTCCCAGCACCTCCACATGTTCACCATCCCGGAAGCACTCTGAATCCCACCCTTTTGGGTTTTTTATGGAGGCTTTATTAATTTGTTGTTATTAAGTTGTGTCCGGCTCTTTGTGACCCCATGGACTGCAGCACAGCAGGCTCCTCTGTCCTCTACCATCTTCTGGAGTTTGCTCAGATTCATGTCCATTGAGTCAGTGATGCCATCCAACCATCACATCCTCTGCCACCTTCTTCACTTACCTTCAGTCTTTTCCAGCATCAGGTCTTTCCCAGTGAGTCAGCCCTTCACATTAGGTGGCCAAAGTATTGGAGCTTTAGCTTCAGCATCAGTCCTTCCAGTTAATAGTCAGTGTTGATTTCCTTTAGGATTGACTGATTTGATCTCCCTGCTGTCCAAGGGAGTCTCAAATCTTCTCCAGCTCCACAATTCAAAAGCATCAATTCATCAGTGCTTTGTCTTCTTTATGCTCCAACTCTCACATCCATACATGACTACTGGAAAAACGCTTTGACTATACAGACCTTTGTTGGCAAAGTGATGTCTTTGCTTTCTAATACACTGTCCAGGTTTGCCATAGCTTTCTTTCTAAGGAGAAAGTATCTTTTAATTTCATGGCTGCTGTCACCATCCACAGAGATTATGTAGCCTGAGAAAATAAAATCTGTCACTGCTTCTACTTTTTCCCCTTCTATGTGACATGAAGTGATGGGACCAGATGACATGATCTTCGTTTTTTGAATGTTGAGTTTTAAGCCAATTTTTTCACTCTTCTCCTTCACCCTCATCAAGAGGCTCTTGACTTCCTCTTGGCTTTCTGCCATAAGGGTGGTGTCACCTGCATATCTGAAGTTGCTGATATTTCTTGTGGCAATCTTGATTCCAGCTTGTGATTCATTCAGCCCGGCATTTCACATGATGTACTCTGCATAGAAGGTAAATAAGCAGGGTGACAGTATACAGCCTTGTTGTACTCCTTTCCAATTTTGAACCTGTCAGTTGTTCAGTGTCCAGTTCTAACTGTTGCTTCTTGACTCACAGGTTTTTCAGGAGACAGGTGAAGTGGTCTGGTACTCCCATCTCTTCAAGAATTTTCCACAGTTTGTTGTGATCCACACAAAGCCTTTAGTGTAGTCAATGAAGCAGAAGTAGATGTTTTTCAACTTCTGAAGCAAGTAGAATTTCCTTGCTTTCTCCATGATCCAATGAATGTTGGCAATTTTATCTCTGGTTCCTCTGCCTTTTATAAACCCAGCTTAAACATCTGAAAGTTCTTGGTTCACAGACTGCTGAAGCCTAGCCTGAAGGATTTTGAGCATAAATAACCTTACTAGTATATGAAAAGAGTGAAAATGTATGGTAGTTTGAACATCCTTTGGCTTTGCTCTTCTTTGGGATTGGAATGAAAACTGACCTTTTCCAGTCCTGTGGCCACTGCTGAGTTTTCCAAATTTGCTGGCATATCGAGTGCACTACTTTAACAGCATGGATCATTATTGCATATGTGAGTGCATGCCTGCTTAGTTGCTTCAGTTGTGTCTAACTCTTTGTGACCCTATGGACTGTAGCCCAACAAGCTCCTCTGTCCATGGGATTCTCTAGTCAAGACTGCTGGAGTGGGTTGCCATGCCCTCCCCCAGGGGGTCTTCCTGGCCCAGGAATCGAACCCATGTCTCCCGTGTCTCCTGCATTGCTGGTGGATTCTTTACTGTTGAGCCATAGGGAAAGCCTGGATCATTACTTAGGCATAGTTATATAAAGCATTTACTTTGGTATGCCTGTCTTCTCCCTGGAGCTGGAGGTAGGGCTGAAAGTTCCATCCCTTTAATCAGGTGTTTAGTTTCTCTGACAAGCAGACTCATTCACAAGAACTCAGGTGTGGTTCAAAGGAGTTTGTTATAAAAACAAAAGGCACCTTATTACTTCACTTTTTGAGCTATTTCCCCAGTGGCTCAGTGGAAAAGAATTTACCTGCAATGTAGAAGACCTGGGTTCAATTCCTGGGTTGGGAAGATCACCTGGAGAAGAGCATGGCAACCCACTCCAGTATTCTTGCCTGGAGAATCCCATGGACAGAGGAGCCTGGTGGGCTGCAGTCCATAGCGTCACATAAGAGTTAGACATGACTGAAGCGACTTAGCATACCTACTCATGTATCAGGAACAACATGAAAATCAAATATATGCTTCTAATTATAATTCACAATTGCACAGTCTTCAAGGTTTTTCCCTGCTATAGCATGTGTCAGAATTTCCTTCCTTTCTAAGGCTGAATGCTTTTTACTTTTATGTTTATACCACACTTTGTTTCTTCCTTCCAGAAATAATGTTTTTGAATGCACTTATTTTCTTCAGGTAAGTCTTGACATATATATTCAGATTGGTTTCACATATAAGGAAAAAGTCTGAAACTATTTCTTTCTTTCTTGTACTGATATCCATTTATTAGCTTATTTTAAAATACTTATTTGAGGGTTAAACAAAATAACATTTATTTCTGTCTCAAGCAGTTCTCTCTGTGAATAGTAAGTTGACTGCTGAGTAACTGTCCTTCGTGCCAGGAAGAATGTGCTTTGGTTTTTCATCTTTCCTCTCTTATCAAGACAGGATTCCTGGCAGTATAATAGACACTAGGGAGTCTGGGGTTGTCATCTAAGTGGCCAGTCATTTATGGTCACCTCCACTGGCCAGTACTGGCCACCAGCTCTGTGCATCTCAGGCAGTGGAGGAAGAATATTCCCCATGTTGGTCCACAGACACAGAGAAACTTTTTTGAGTCACATTAAATGTTTTCAGAAGTTGTAGTGTCCTTTTCTTTCTGGCAGGGTGTGGGTATCCAGGCATGTGTTTCCTAAGACCTCCTGTGG
The DNA here is from genome assembly GCF_029378745.1 of Bos indicus. Taxonomy (NCBI): domain Eukaryota; kingdom Metazoa; phylum Chordata; class Mammalia; order Artiodactyla; family Bovidae; genus Bos; species Bos indicus. Next base: position 69,526,343 of record NC_091771.1, read on the forward strand.
GCAGGGTATTGAGTGGGCACTGGAGTCCCAGGGAGCAGTCCTTCTCCACCTACTTTAGGAAGTCCATGGTCCAGGTGTGGTGAACCAGTGAAGATTTGGCAATTAGAACTCTTTCTTTCTTCTTTTTTTTCAATTAACAGGATTCTTTCTCCCTTGTCTCCTAAAGATTAGTCTACATTTTATTTGTAATTAAGTAGTGAGTGACTGGCATCTAGCAGATACTCAGAAATACTGCTGGTAGGTAGGATAGGGCTGTTCTCATGTAAAGTGTGACCAAATAATCTAATTCTGACCAAAAATCTATTCTACAATAGGTAATTATATAATCAGTGCCATTTTTAGCCTTTAAATATAACATATACTTTACAATTATGTTTTCTTGGCCTGGGCAATTAAAAAAAATACATGTCTCTTGTGCACAGGTTGATTTTTCTGCTGTTGTGGTCATACTGGCCCTGGTTCCACTGTCTGGAGAGCGCAGAGTTCCAATCCTGACCTTGGTAACCCCACTTCAACTTGCTCTGAGGCAACCAAACTGTCCTGTACACATCTATCCTTCTGGGTCTAAATTTCATCAAGCACATCAGAAATGCTGACACAATGATTACTCTTTGACTTTTGATTGGTGACTCTAAAATAATATCCAAAGGTTCAGAGAGAGGTAGCCCAAAGTGGCAGAAGGTTTATGGGGTTTGAGACCAATACCTGGGTACAAACCTTGTGCTTTTCCCATTTTGGAGAATTCACTTCACTTTTCTCTAAACTTTATTGTCTATAAAATGATAATAATACATACCTTATAGTAGTATTGTAAGTATTTAGTGAGATAACAAAAGGGTATATTTACACATTCAGTAAAGGGCAGCTATTGCTACTGAATAAAAGCTGTTGTGTCTTATGAAACAACTGCCTTAAATGATATAGCATTTGGTCTGAAGATAATTTTAGACTGACTCTAAAGTCCTTGAAATGTTGTATTATTGGTACATTATTCATGTGAATATTGGTATTTCACTTGCTATTTGCTGCTGAGAAAACTATCAGCCATGGTTTCATTTAGTAACAGTTTTTATTCTCTCAAAACTATCTTCTGAATTTCAGAAAACCTCTATTAATATGTATACTGTAATTAAAGCATGTCTTAAAAAGAACTTTTTTTTTCCTTGAGGAAACAAAGTTTGTTTGGGTTTTAAATTACCCACAATCTCACAATACAGAAGTAAATAGTCATTGCTATCACTTTGGAATATTTTCTTTTGATGTTTCTTGTTTCATAAATTCTTATATGTAATTGATATAATGGTTTCACGTTACTACACAAATATTTTCTGTTGTCTTAGTCTGGGTTCCCTGAAACTAAATTCTAAGAGATGAATTTAAAAAAATGCAGTAGGTTATTTGGGAGGTGGTCCCAGAAAACACAGTTAATGGGGAAGTAAGATAAGAAAGTGAATGAAGGCAGCAAAGGTTACATTACCAAGCAAGTTCCCAGGATGCACTACTGGAATATAGTCCTGCTGGGAAACTTCAGGAGACAGTGTGAAGCACAAGCTTCAAGGTTAACGTCCCTGAGTGAGGCAGTTGGGGTACTTATACACCAGCTCCTGTCTGTCTGTTGACTGAAGGCTGCCAGGGGAGGACAGCAGAGGAGACATTCAATTCCCCAGCACTCCTGGCTGCCTTGTACTTTAGCAGAGCTGACTCTGGTGGCAGACAAAGCCCTCAGGCAGAGTTGAAGGAAGTCAGGCTAGTGTCATATGGAAGGAACAGGGGTTATGGGCAGACACTGACAACATCAACGCACCTGTGTTACTAAAAGCTGACTGTAGAAGAGCCCCCGGTGTGGATGAGTGCCTCCTCAAGATTTACGCTCCTGCAGTAACTTCTTTTCCTATTTTCCGTTCCTCCTCATGGCAAAACTTCTCACAGGAGTTATGTACAACCACTGTCTCCACATCTTCACACACTGTTCTCTGCTCAACATGGTTTATAAGGCTTATCTCTCTCTCTCTTTAAAACAGTACTTTTATTAATTTGCCACAAACCTCCATTTTGCCAAAAACACTTGTTACATTTGTTATCAACCAGCCTCTCAGAAGCATAGACTCCAGGTCTTCCTTCTAGAAACACTGTCTTCACTTCTGTGACTGCACAATTCTCCCACCTCAGTCTCCTGGGGTGGGTTCTCTACCTGCCGATGGTGGAGGGCCTCAGGACTGAGTCCTTAGTGTTTCCTTCCCTCTCTCACTCTTTTGGTTTGTTTATATGTGTCTTATACTCATAATTAAAATTCTTAAGTATAGGAAAATATCAACATTTTATAATCTGTTTGGAATAGATATACATTTTAAAAATAAAATTTGTGGATAGTTTTTGCATTCTTAAAATATTTCATGTTAAAATAAAGGAAAATTTTATTAACCAGTTAGGAACACTGATAAAGCCATTAGCAAACCAAAGTACCTTCTGAAACATTCACGTCTCCAGCTCTCATTCTTTAGGCAACTTCAGTCTCAAAGAGGAGAACTGAGAACAAGAGGCATCCAAGTTGCCAAAATCATGGGTCCAAACTCATTATTTTTTTCCTAACAGAGACCCTCAGATCTTTACTTAAAGCCTATTAAATCTTAACTTTACAAGGTGTGTTAATACTAGTACAAAGTAAAATATTGTCAGAAGAGCAAAGAGAAGAAAAATATGTAAAAACAAGACATGAAAGTTTTAAAAGATAAATGGTTTCTATTAAATGTATATAAGTAAATCCATAAGTCTTCTACCTCTGTTTCATGGGGCCCTGAGAGTATTGTTCCAAATGGCACAATACTATATGATGGTAATAATACCAAATAATCCATAATGATTGTCATCATATATGTCAACAATAATGATTGTTCCACATACTCTAAGAATGGGGGTGCATCAGTAACACGTTTTAGAAAAAAGGCCATTAAAGACAAATCAACATTATTTTTTGTTTTAATATCGAAACATAACAGACACTATTTCTGTTGTCCACATTATAATGAATCCTTTATGCAAATATATCTTTAAGGATGGGAACTGCAGACACAGTAGGGTTGTAAGCTCTGTGAGCATAGGAAATATACATTTCATTCAGATGCAATTTGCCACTTTTATACCCACAGTTTCCCTGAGAGTGCAGTTGCAAGTAGATTGTCTAAAGGGAATGAAGGGAAATCTCTTAGAAAACAAAAGAGTTCTAATGTTCTTTATTTTAAATAGAGTACTTCAGCTTTTAAAGCTCTGAATGTTAAATAATGCACCTATGCATATGCAAAACACATTAAATGTTAATAGCAAGCAATGCAAATGAATTTTATAAATGTATTTCTTACCTTAAATTCTGTTTCACTTAGTTTGACACAAGTCACATTAAAAATATTTGATGAAGGGGAAATGGCCCACTGATGGTTATTTGAAAGGGATGGAAAGGAGATTATCATGATAAGTTTGGTAGTGCTTTATAAATTACTTCTTAAAAATTTACAAGAGAAAGGTTAAGTTTGACCCTCTGCTTTTCTTGAAGAAAGCTGTGTCTCTATTAGATGGTGTATAAACCTGTGAAATTCTCTAAGGGGTCAATGGGGGGGGGGTATTTGCTAATATAGACCCTCAGTCTATAACTTAAAAAAAACCTGTCTCCATTTCCTGTCTTATAACCTTCCACATTTTGGATATATAAAATTCACTAATATGTTACCAGAATTTCATAGATTTTTTTCTCCCTTTTTCTTCCTTTCTTCCTCTTTGTCTTTTGAAGGGCATGTACAGAGATTTGCCCTGACTCATATCCCCATGCTCCACATCCGCCAATTACCAGCATTCCCTGCCAGAGTGATATGTTGGCAACATCTCATGAATCTACACTGACACATCATGTCCACCAAGCTCCATGGTTTACCTTAGGGTTCACTCTTGGTGTTGTACATTCTATGAGGTTGGACAAATGTACAATGACATTTCCATCATTTTGATATCATACATAGTATTTTCTTTCTCCTTAAAAATCCTCTGTGCTCCACCTATTCATCCCTCACCCTTTCCACCACCTGCTAGCAACTACTGATCTTTTCGATCTTGTCTTCACGGTTTTGCCTGTGTGACGATATAATGTAGTGAGACTTACACACTATGTAGCCTTCTCAGACTGGCTTCTTTCCCTTAGTGATAAGCGTTTAAGTTTCTTGCATGTGGTGTCCTAACTGGGTAGCTCATTACTTTTGGTGCTGAATAATATTCCATATCTGGATGGACCAATTTATTTCTCCATTCATTTACTGAAGATCACTTGGTGAATTTCAAATATTGTGAAATATGATTAAATGTTGGAGAATGAAATGGCAACCCACTCCAGTATCCTTGCCTTAAAAATCCCATGGACAGAGGAGGCTGGTAGTTTGAAGTTCATGGAGTCACAAAAGAGCTGGACATGACTTACTAAGGAACAACAATAATAACTTTTTTAAATGTACTATAGGTATTCCATTAACTAAAAAGAAACTATTTCCTTCCCTTCAAAATTAAACATATAATCAACAGACTTACTTCCCATGAGCATCCAAACCAGACTGAACAGGAACCTCCTTTCTTCTACTTCTATGCTCTATCCATCTCGTGTTAATTGCATGGTCCGTAATATCATTAGGTTAATTTTATCCATCTTCTATTCATTTATTTTAAGGAAACCAGGAAAATGTATTAAAACACCCAAATGAATCTACCAAGAAGTGCTGTTGTAAGCAGAGATGGCTGTTTTCTGGAAACTGACCAAGTAGACTGATGGGCAGAGATGGGTGGCAATGCTTGTTAGCCGAAGGATGAAATTCTAAATGTGAGATGAGAAAAGTGGTTTCAGGATAGCAGAGTAATGGTTACAGTCCTGTAGGACATACAGTGGTGTGGTAGAAATAGCCTCCCTGGGCCTTTGGATTAACAAGTCAAGACCTAAGTTTCATGACTGCTGAAAAATGCTAAGTGATATGTGCTTATACATACATCATTGTTGGTGAGAGGGGCAAACTTTTGGTCCAGAATTTGGTATGAATCTAGAGAGAGGCATCTCTTGTGGGATACAAGCCAACTATACTACCTTGTTGGATTCTGAACTGTGTATGGATACATAACATGGGGTTAAATGTATCATTGCAGAACAGCTCCTTTGAAGAGGTGGCACCTCAGGCTTTCTGACTGAAACAGTCATCTTTGGGCCAAAGGCCAGCCGCACTTTCCCACTTGCTTCTTATCTAGAGTTACCACCCTATCTTCTGTCCACAGAGCTATAAAGTGAAGCCCATGTCTAATTTTAAATTTTATAATAACCATATTAAAAAGGAAAAAGGAACTAGTGGAATTGATATTAGGAAGATGTTTTTAAACCTTGTGTCCAAATAATATTACTTAAGCACGTAATCAAATATAAAGTATTATTAGTGACACCAACAAGTATTTTAGAGTGTCTTTGAAATCCACTGTGTCTTTTACACATACAAGACATCTCATTTGTACCTGAATGCATTTCAAGTTGCAAAACCCACATGTGGATCATGCTACTGTAAAAGCTGAACCATAAAGAAGGCTGAGTGCCAAAGAACTGATGCTTTCCAAGTGTGGTGCTGGAGAAGACTCTTGACAGTCTGTTGGACTGCCAAGGAGGTCAGACCAGTCAATCCTAAGATTACCAACCCTTTATATTCACTGGAAGGACTGATGCTGAAGCTCAAGCTGAAGCTCTAATACTTTGGCCACCTGATAGGAAAAGCCGACTCACTGGAAAAGACCCTGGTGCTGGGAAAGGTTGCAGGCCAAAGGAGAATGGAGCAGCTGAGGATGAGATGGTCAGGCACCATCACCGACTCAGTGGCCATAAACTTGAGCAAATTCCTGGAGCTAATGGAGGACAGAGGACCTGGAGTGGTGCAGTCCGTTGGGGCACAAAGAGTCAGACGTGGCTTAGCGACTGAACCAAAGCAACCACATATTGGTCAACCCACAGTATCCAGTATAAGTTAGGATTTAAAAAAATTTTATTTTTAGCATTCTTGAAATATCTCATGCTAAAAGGAGAGGGAAATTTTACGAATCATTTAGGAACAGGTATAAAGACATTAGCAAACCAAAGCACCTACTGGCAGAAACATTCATGTCTTTGGTGTCATTCTTTGGGCAAGTTCAGTCTCACAGAAGACAGCTGAGGAGAAGAGGCATCTAAGTTGCCTAAATCATATGTCCAAACTCATCCTTATTATTCCTAGTAGAGGTCCTCAGATCCTTATTTAAAACCTATTAACTCTTAACTTACAGAGCATCTTAAAAGTAGTAAAAAGTAAAATGCTGGCAGAAAAGCAGAGAAGAAATGTACAGATATGAAAGTGTTAAAGGATAAATGGTTGCTATTAAGTGTATGTATATACATTGAAAAACCTAGACAGTGTACTAAAAAGCAGAGATGTCACTTTGCCCACAAAGGTCTGTATGGTCAAAGCTATAGTTTTCCCAGGAGTCATGAGTTTAAGTGAGTTTGACCATACAGAAGGGTGAACACTGAAGAATTGATGCTTTCCAATTGTGGTGTTGGAGAAGACTCGTGAGACTCCCTTGGACTGCAAGGACTGGTCAGTCATAAATGAAATCAACCCTGAATATTCACTGGGAGGACTGATGCTAACACTGAATGTCCAATACCTTGGCCACCTGATCGAAGAGCTGACTCACTGGAAAAGATCCTGATGCTGGGAAAGATTGAGGGCAGGAGGAGAAGGTGTCGAGAGAGGATGAGATGGTTGGATGACGTCACTGCTCAATGGACATGAGTTTGAGCAAAATGCAGCTGATAGTGAGGGACAGGAAAGCCTGGGGTGCTGCAGTCCATGGGGTCCCAGGGAGTCAAAGAGGACTTAGCCACCAAACAACAACAGCACCAAATATAAATAAGTAAATCCATAAATCTTATACCTGTGCTACATTAGGCTATTAGAATATTGTTCCAAATGGCACAATACATTATGATGGCAAGGATACCAAATAATCAATAACGATTGTCATGTTCTGCATACTCTAAGAATGGAGGTACGTCAGCAACACATTTTATAAAAAAGCCAAGCAAAAAAGTGAACAACTTTTGTGTTAATATTAAGACTTAATGGACTTCATTTCTGTTGTCCACATTATAATGAAACCCCTTGGACAAAGCGTGACTCCAAGGATGGGAATTGCAGACCCAGTACACGCTGTAAGCTCTGTGAAGGTAGGACACACACATTTCATTTAGATGCAATCTGCTATTTTTGTACCTACAGCTTCCCTGAATGCAGTTGCAAGTGGACTGTCTAACCGGAATGAAGGGTAGTCTGTTTTCGGAAAACAAAAAAGAATCCTAGATTTCTTTACGTAGAGAAAGAGTGCTTCAGCTTTTAAAGGGCTGAGTGTTCTATAAGACATCTATGCATATCCAAAACAGAGACTGCTAAGTCACTTCAGTCATGTCCGACTCTGTGCGACCCCATAGACGGCAGCCCACCAGGCTCCCCTGTCCCTGGGATTCTCCAGGCAAGAACACTGGAGTGGGTTGCCATTTCCTTCTCCAAAAACAGAGACTAAATATTAATAATCAGGCACTGCTAGTGAATTGAAAACAAAGCTTTGTTCATTAACTTTTGGCCGCTGTGGGCCTTTGTTGCTTTGTGCTGGCTCTTTTCTGCTTGCGGGGATCGGGGGCTACTCTTTGTTGCCTTGTGTAGGCTTCTCATTGCAGGGGTTCTTCTTGTTGCTTTTCTTGCTGGGCAGCACAGGCTGTAGGCATGCGGACTTCAGTTGTTGCACTACCCAGGCTCAGCAGTTGTGGCTCACGGGCTCAAGAGTGAGGGCTTAGTGGTTGTGGTGCAGGGGCTTAGTCGCTTGTCGGCATGTACAATTTTCCCAGTCTGGGTATTGAACCTGTGTCCTCTGCACTGGCAAGCAGATTTCTATCCACCGTGCCACTAGGGAAATCTGCAAATTAATCTTATAAGTGTATTTCTTAGCTCAACTTCTGTTTCTCCTAGCTCAATGGAAGTCACATTTAATAAACCCAGAAATAGAGTTTGATGAAGGAGATATGGCCCACAGAGGATGATTTGCAAGGGATGGAAAGGAGATTATGAGGATAATTTTGGTAGTGTTTTATAAATTCTTTTTAAAAATTGACAAGAGCAAGGTTAAGTTTGGCCCTCTAGTTTTCTTGATTGTGTTGAAGAAAGCTGTGGCTCTAATCAGATCTTGTATAAGCCCATGAAATTCTCTAAGGGATCGATGGGGGGATATTTTGTTAATATAGACCTTCAGTCTATGACTTAAAAAAATTTCTTCTCCATATCCTGTAATGTAACACTTCACATTTTGGATATATAAACTTCACCAATATATTACCAGCATTTCATAGATTGTTTTTTCACTTTTCCTTCTTTTGTGTGTTCTTTTCTTTGAGGGGCTGTCAGAGTTTTCCCCTAATCCATGTCCCCACACGCCACAGCTACTGATTACCAGCGTCCCCCACCAGACCGAGAGATCAGCTACATCTAGTGAATCTACACTGACTCGTCAATGTCCCCCAAACACCGTGGTTTACATTAGGGTTCACTCTTGGTGTTGTGCATTCTATGAGGCGGGACAAATGTACAATGACATTACCCTAATTTTGGTATTATACAGAACATTTTCTTTGTGCCAGAGGAAGAAGGATCCTCTGTCTTCCACATATTTATCTCTCAGCCCCACCACCCCCTGCTGGCAACTATGGATCCTTCCATTGTCTCCACAGTTTTGCCTATTGACAATGTCATACAGATAGAAATACATACACCACATGGCTGTATCAAATGGGCTTCCTTCACTTGGTAATAGCATTTAAGTTTCCTCCTGTTGGTTTTCTGACTTCACAGCTTGTTTCTTTTTGGTGTGGAATAATAGTCCATATCTGGATAGACCAGTTTATTTCTCTTTTTCTTATTGGATATCATCTTGGTCACTTCCAAATTTTGTCAAATGTGATTAAATGTGCTATATAGGCAATCCATGGATAAAAAAAAAACAAAAACAAAAACAAAAAACAGAAACAAACTGTTTCTTTCCCTTCAAAATTAAACATACAATCAACAGACTTACTTCCCATGGACAACCAAACCAGATTGAACAGGCACTTCCCTTCTTCTACTTCATGCTCTGTCCATCTCATGTTAATTGCATGGTTCATAATATCATCAGGTTAATTTTATCCATCTTCTATTCATTTATTTTAAGGAAACCAGGAAAATGTATTAAAACACCCAAATGAATCTACCAAGAAGTGCTGTTGTAAGCAGAGATGGCTGTTTTCTGGAAACTGACCAAGTAGACTGATGGGCAGAGATGGGTGGCAATGCTTGTTAGCCGAAGGATGAAATTCTAAATGTGAGATGAGAAAAGTGGTTTCAGGATAGCAGAGTAATGGTTACAGTCCTGTAGGACATACAGCGGTGTGGTAGAAATAGCCTCCCTGGGCCTTTGGATTAACAAGTCAAGACCTAAGTTTCATGACTGCTGAAAAATGCTAAGTGATATGTGCTTATACATACATCATTGTTGGTGAGAGGGGTGCAAACTTTTGGTCCAGAATTTGGTATGAATCTAGAGAGAGGCATCTCTTGTGGGATACAAGCCAACTATACTACCTTGTTGGATTCTGAACTGTGTATGGATACATAACATAGGGTTAAATGTATCGTTACAGAACAGCTCCTTTGAAGAGGTGGCACCTCAGGCTTTCTGACTGAAACAGTCATCTTTGGGCCAAAGGCCAGCCGCACTTTCCCACTTGCTTCTTATTTAGAGTTATCACCCTGTCTTCTGTCCACAGAGCTATAAAGTGAAGCCCATGTCTAATTTTAAATTTTATAATAACCATGTTAAAAAGGAAAAGGAAGTAGTGGAACTGATATTGCTACTGCTGCTAAGTCACTTCAGTCGTGTCTGACTCTGTGTGACCCCATAGACGGCAGCCCACCAGGCTGACCATCCCTGGGATTCTCCAGGCAAGAACACTGGAGTGGGTTGCCATTTCCTTCTCCAATGCATGAAAGTGAAAAGTAAAAGTGAAGTCGCTCAGTCGTGTCCGACTTAGTGGCCCCATGGACTGCAGCCTACCAGGCTCCTCTGTCCCTGGGATTTTCCAGGCAAGAGTAGTGGAGTGGGGTGCCATTGCCTTCTCCAGGAATTGATATTAGGAAGATGTTTTTATTTTATTTTATTTTTTATTTTTGGAAGATGTTTTTAAACCTTCATGTCCAAATAATATTACTTAAGCACGTAATCAAATATAAAGTATTATTAGTGACACCAACAAGTATTTTAGAGTGTCTTTGAAATCCACTGTGTCTTTTACACATACAAGACATCTCATTTGTACCTGAATGCATTTCAAGTTGCAAAACCCACATGTGGATCATGCTACTGTAAAAGCTGAACCATAAAGAAGGCTGAGTGCCAAAGAACTGATGCTTTCCAAGTGTGGTGCTGGAGAAGACTCTTGACAGTCTGTTGGACTGCCAAGGAGGTCAGACCAGTCAATCCTAAGATTACCAACCCTTTATATTCACTGGAAGGACTGATGCTGAAGCTCAAGCTGAAGCTCTAATACTTTGGTCACCTGATAGGAAAAGCTGACTCATTGGAAAAGACCCTGGTGCTGGGAAAGGTTGCAGGCCAAAGGAGAATGGAGCAGCTGAGGATGAGATGGTCAGGCACCATCACTGACTCAGTGGCCATAAACTTGAGCAAATTCCTGGAGCTGATGGAGGACAGAGGACCTGGAGTGGTGCAGTCCGTGGGGTCACAAAGTGTCAGACATGGCTTAGCGACTGAACCAAAGCAACCACATATTGGTCAACCCACAGTATCCAGTATAAGTTAGGACTTAAAAAATTTTTCTTTTTAGCGTTCTTGAAATATCTCATGTTAAAAGGAGAGGGAAATTTTATGAATCATTTAGGAACAGGTATAAAGACATTAGCAAACCAAAGCACCTTCTGACAGAAACATTCATGTCTTCAGCTGTCATTCTTTGGGCAAGTTCAGTCTCACAGAAGACAGCTGAGGAGAAGAGGCATCTCAGTTGCCTAAATCATATGTCCAAACTCATCCTTATTATTCCTACTAGAGGCCCTCAGATCCTTATTTAAAACCTATTCATTCTTACTTACATGGCATCTTAAAAGTAGTAAAAGGTAAAATGCTGGCAGAAAAGCAGAGGAGAAATGTACAGATATGAATGTGTTAAAGGATAAATGGTTGCTATTAAGTAACACCTGGAGTAACAGGCAAATTTGGCCTTGGAATACGGAATGAAGCAGGGCAAAGACTAATAGAGTTTTGCCAAGAAAATGCACTGGTCATAACAAACACCCTCTTCCAACAACACAAGAGAAGACTCTATACATTGACATCACCAGATGGTCAACACCGAAATCAGATTGATTATATTCTTTGCAGCCAAAGATGGAGAAGCTCTATACAGTCAGTAAAAACAAGACCAGGAGCTGACTGTGGCTCAGATCATGAACTCCTTATTGCCAAATTCAGACCGAAATTGAAGAAAGTAGGGAAAACCACTAGACCATTCAGGTATGACCTAAATCAAATCCCTTATGATTATACAGTGGAAGTGAGAAATAAAGTTAAGGGCCTAGATCTGATAGAGTGCCTGATGAACTATGGAATGAGGTTTGTGACACTGTACAGGAGACAGGGATCAAGACCATCCCCATGGAAAAGAAATGCAAAAAAGCAAAATGGCTGTCTGGGGAGGGCTTACAAATAGCTGTGAAAAGAATGAAGTGAAAAGCAAAGGAGAAAAGGAAAGATATAAACATCTGAATGCAGAGTTCCAAAGAATAGCAAGAAGAGATAAGAAAGCCTTCTTCAGTGATCAATGCAAAGAAATAGAGGAAAACAATAGAATGGGAAAGACTAGGGATCTCTTCAAGAAAATCAGAGATACCAAGGGAATATTTCATGCAAAGATGAGCTTGATAAAGGACAGAAATGGTATGGACCTAACAAAAGCAGACGATATTAAGAAGAGATGGCAAGAATACACAGAAGAACTGTACAAAAAAGATCTTCATGACCCAGATAATCACGATGGTGTGATCACTCATCTAGAGCCAGGCATCCTGGAATGTGAAGTCAAGTGGACCTTAGAAAGCATCACTACGAACAAAGCTAGTGGAGGTGATGGAATCCAGTTGAGCTATTCCAAATCCTGAAAGATGATGCTGTGAAAGTGCTGCACTCAAAATGCCAGCAAATTTGGAAAACTCAGTAGTGGCCACAGGACTGGAAAAGGTCAGTTTTCATTCCAATCCCAAAGAAAGGCAATGCCAAAGAATGCTCAAACTACCACACAATTGCACTCATCTCACATGCTAGTAAAGTAATGTTCAAAATTCTCCAAGCCAGGCTTTGGCAATATGTGAACCATGAACTTCCTGATGTTCAAGCTGGTTTTAGAAAAGGCAGAGGAACCAGAGATCAAATTGCCAACATCTGCTGGATCATGGAAAAAGCAAGAGAGTTCCAGAAAAACATCTATTTCTGCTTTATTGACTATGCCAAAGCCTTTGACTGTGTGGATCACAATAAACTGTGGAAAATTCTGAAAGAGATGGGAATACCAGACCACCTGATCTGCCTCTTGAGAAATTTGTATGCAGGTCAGGAAGCAACAGTTAGAACTGGACATGGAACAACAGACTGGTTCCAAATAGGAAAAGGAGTACATCAAAGCTGTATATTGTCACCCTGTTTATTTAACTTATATGCAGAGTACATCATGAGAAACGCTGGACTGGAAGAAACACAAGCTGGAATCAAGATTGCCGGGAGAAATATCAATAACCTCAGATATGCAGATGACACCACCCTTATGGCAGAAAGTGAAGAGGAACTAAAAAGCCTCTTGATGAAAGTGAAAGAGGAGAGTGAAAAAGTTGGCTTAAAGCTCAACATTCAGAAAATGAAGATCATGGCATCCGGTCCCATCACTTCATGGGAAATAGATGGGGAAACAGTGGAAATAGTGTCAGACTTTATTTTTTTGGGCTCCAAAATCACTGCAGATGGTGACTGCAGCCATGAAATTAAAAGACGCTTACTCCTTGGAAGGAAAGTTATGACCAACCTAGATAGCATATTCAAAAGCAGAGATATTACTTTGCCAACAAAGGTTTGTCTAGTCAAGGCTATGGTTTTTCCAGTGGTCATGTATGGATGTGAGAGTTGGACTGTGAAGAAGGCTGAGCACCGAAGAATTGATGCTTTTTAACTGTGGTGTTGGAGAAGACTCTTGAGAATCCCTTGGACTGCAAGGAGATCCAACCAGTCCATTCTGAAGGAGATCAGCCCTGGGATTTCTTTGGAAGGAATGATGCTAAAGTTGAAACTCCGGTACTTTGGCCACCTCATGTGAAGAGTTGACTCATTGGCAAAGACTCTGATGCTGGGAGGGATTGGGGGCAGGAGGAGAAGGGGACGACAGAGGATGAGATGGCTGGATGGCATCACTGACTTGATGGATGTGAGTCTGAGTGAACTCCAGGAGTTGGTGATAGACAGGGAGGCCTGGCGTGCTGTGATTCATGGGGTCACAAAGAGTCAGACACGACTGAGCGACTGATGTGATCTGATCTGATATACATTGAAAAACTTAGACAGTGTACTAAAAACAGAGATGTCACTTTGCCCACAAAGGTCTGTATGGTCAAAGCTATAGTTTTTCCAGGAGTCATGAGTTTAAGTGAGTTTGGACCATACAGAAGGCTGAACACTGAAGAATTGATGCTTTCCAATTGTGGTGTTGGAGAAGACTCGTGAGACTCCCTTGGACTGCAAGGACCGGTCAATCGTAAAGGAAATCAACCCTGAATATTCACTGGGAGGACTGATGATGAAGCTGAAGATCTGATACCTTGGCCACCTGATTGAAGAGCTGACTCACTGGAAAAGATCCTGATGTTGGGAAGGATTCAGGGCAGGAGGAGAAGATGGTGACAGAGGATGAGGTGGTTGGATGACGTCACTGCTCAATGGACATGAGTTTGAGCAAAATGCAGCAGATAGTGAAGGACAGGAAAGCCTGGGGTGCTGCAGTCCATGGGGTCACAAGGAGTCAAAGAGGACTTAGCCATTGAACAGCAACAGCACCAAATGTAAATAAGTAAATCCATAAATCTTATACCTGTGCTACATTAGGCTGTTAGCATATTGTTCCAAATGGCACAATACATTATTATGGCAAGGATACCAAATAATCAATAACGATTGTCATGTTCTGCATACTCTAAGAATGGAGGTACGTCAGTAACACATTTTATAAAAAAGCCAAGTAAAAAAGTCAACAACTTTTGTGTTAATATTAAGACATAATGGACTTCATTTCTGTTGTCCACATTATAATGAAACCCTTTGGGCAAAGTGTGACTCCAAGGATGGGAATTGCAGACCCAGTACACGCTGTAAGCTCTGTGAAGGTAGGACACACACATTTCATTTAGATGCAATCTGCTACTTTTGTACCTGCAGCTTCCCTGAATGCAGTTGCAAGTGGACTGTCTAACCGGAATGAAGGGTAGTCTGTTTTCGGAAAACAAAAAGAATCCTAAATTTATTTACGTAGAGAAAGAGTGCTTCAGCTTTTAAAGGGCTGAGTGTTCTATAAGACATCTATGCATATCCAAAACAGAGACTGCTAAGTCACTTCAGTCATGTCCGACTCTGTGCGACCCCATAGACGGCAGCCCACCAGGCTCCTCTGTCCCTGGGATTCTCCAGGCAAGAATACTGGAGTGGGTTGCCATTTCCTTCTCCAAAAACAGAGACTAAATATTAATAATCAGGCACTGCTAGTGAATTGAAAACCAAACTTTGTTCATTAAGTTTTGGCCGCGGTGAGCCTTTGTTGCTTTGTGCTGGCTCTTTCCTGCTTGCAGGGATCGGGGGCTACTCTTTGTTGCCTTGTGTAGGCTTCTCATTGCAGGGGTTTGTCTTGTTGCCTTTCTTGCTGGGTAGCACAGGCCGTAGGCATGCGGACTTCAGTTGTTGCACTGCCCAGGCTCAGCAGTTGTGGTTTATGGGCTCAAGAGTGAGGGCTTAGTGGTTGTGGTGCAGGGACTTAGTTGCTTGTCGGCATGTACAATTTTCCCAATCTGGGTATTGAACCTGTGTCCTCTGCACTGGCAAGCAGATTTCTATCCACCGTGCCACTAGGGAAATCTGCAAATTAATCTTATAAGTGTATTTCTTAGCTCAACTTCTGTTTCTCCTAGCTCAATGGAAGTCACATTTAATAAACCCAGAAATAGAGTTTGATGAAGGAGATATGGCCCACAGAGGATGATTTGCAAGGGATGGAAAGGAGATTATGAGGATAATTTTGGTAGTGTTTTATAAATTCTTTTTAAAAATTGACAAGAGCAAGGTTAAGTTTGGCCCTCTAGTTTTCTTGATTGTGTTGAAGAAAGCTGTGGCTCTAATCAGATCTTGTATAAGCCCATGAAATTCTCTAAGGGATCGATGGGGGGATATTTTGTTAATATAGACCTTCAGTCTATGACTTAAAAAAATTTCTTCTCCATATCCTGTAATGTAACACTTCACATTTTGGATATATAAACTTCACCAATATATTACCAGCATTTCATAGATTGTTTTTTCACTTTTCTTTCTTTTGTGTGTTCTTTTCTTTGAGGGGCTGTGCAGAGTTTTCCCCTAATCCATGTCCCCACACGCCACAGCCACTGATTACCAGCGTCCCCTACCAGACTGAGAGATCGGCTACAGCTAGTGAATCTACACTGACTCGTCAATGTCCCCCAAACACCGTGGTTTACATTAGGGTTCACTCTTGGTGTTGTGCATTCTATGAGGCGGGACAAATGTACAATGACATTACCCTAATTTTGGTATTATACAGAACATTTTCTTTGTGCTACAGGAAGAAGGATCCTCTGTCTTCCACGTATTCATTTCTCAGCCCCACCACCCCCTGCTGGCAACTATGGATCCTTCCATTGTCTCCACAGTTTCGCCTATTGACGATGTCATACAGATAGAAATACATACACCACATGGCTGTATCAAATGGGCTTCCTTCACTTGGTAATAGCATTTAAGTTTCCTCCTATTGGTTTTCTGACTTCACAGCTCATTTCTTTTTAGTGTGGAATAATAGTCCATATCTGGATAGATCAGTTTATTTCTCCATTTACTTACTGGCTATCATCTTGGTCACTTCCAAATTTTGTCAAATATGATTAAATGTGCTATTGGCAGTCCATGGATTAAAAAAAAAACCAGAAACAAACAGTTTGTTTCCCTTCAAAGTTAAACATATAATCAACAGGCTTACTTCCCATGAGCATCCAAACCAGACTGAACAGGAACCTCCTTTCTTCTACTTCATGCTCTGTCCATCTTGTGTTAATTGCATGGTTGGTAATATCATCATGTAAATTTTATCCATCTTCTATTCATTTATTTTAAGGAAACCAGGAAAATGTATTAAAACACCCAAATGAATCTACCGATAAGTGCCGTTATAAGCAGAGATGACTGTTTTCTGGAAACTGACCAAGTAGACTGATGGCCAGAGATGGGTGGCAATGCTTGATAGCTGAAAGATGAAATTCTAAATGTGACATAAGAAAAGTGGTTTCAGGATAGCAGAGTAATGGTTACAGTCCTGTAGGACATACAGAGTTGTGGTAGAAATAGCCTCCCTGGGCCTTTGGATTAACAAGTCAAGACCTAAGTTTCATGACTGCTGAAAAATGCTAAGTGATATGTGCATATATACACATCATTGTTGGTGAGAGGGGTGCAATCTTTTGGTCCAGAATTTGGTATGAGTCTAGGGAGATTGGCATCTCTTGTGGGATACAAGCAAGCTATACTACCTTGTTGGATTCTAAACTGTGTATGGATACATAACATGGGGTTAAATGTATCGTTACAGAACAGCTCCTTTGATGAAGATTGACCTGAGACTTTCTGACTAGAACTACCATGTCGGGACCCAAAGCCAGTTACCCTTCCCAGTTGCTTCTTATCTAATATTGGTACCCTCATTTTGTTGTTAGAACCTTAATATATACATGCTGCTGCTGCTAAGTCACTTCAGTCATGTCTGACTCTGTGCGACCCCACAGACGGCAGCCCACCAGGCTCCCCCGTCCCTGGGATTCTCCTGGCAAGAACACTGGAGTGGGTTGCCATTTCCTTCTCCAATGCATGAAAGTGAAAAGTCAAAGTGAAGTCGCTCAGTCGTGTCCGACTCTTAGTGACCCCATGAACTGCAGCCCACCAGGCCCCTCTGTCCATGGGATTTTCCAGGCAAGAGTACTGGAGTGGGGTGCCATTGCCTTCTCCGTAATATATACATAGAATTGTATATTTTAGAATTTTGTAGTGAAAAATAAATTGAAACACATCTGAAATTTAAAATTTTTTAGTACCTGTATTCAAACACAAAAAAACACCAAAATTTAAACTTAATAGTGTTTAAACCAACATGTGCAAAATTATATTATTTTCCATGTATTCAATGTAAACATCACTGTGCTAAGGAAATGTTGTATACTGTCTTTAAAGCTCTTTGTGTTTACCATTATTTCATATCTCAGTTTTCAGTAGACATACTTCAAGTGGTCAGCATCCTATTGTGAGTAGTGCTCCTGTGTTCCATAAAGCACAGTTTATTGTAACCTAAACTCATTCAATAAATTTATAAAATATAAATTATATTATCATATTGTATTGATTTTTTAAGTTTTTAAAGTATAAATTATTATATTATAGTTAGGATTTTTATGAGTGCAAGCGAAGGAACAATTCTTCAGCTCTTAGTAGGACATTTCTGTTAGGTTTCTTAATTAGGCCTCCCATAAACTCTGAGACAAGGATTTGAGTGAACGTAGTTAATTTAGAAGTGATCCCAGGACACATTTGTAGGAAGTGGAGAAGTCAGACAGAGAATGATATTAAATCAATAAAAAGTGTGTTAACAAGGAAGTTACTGTTTGGATTACTGGCCTCCTTCCTGCAGAGTCACCCTGGGAGACAGAATTGTTCCAACTGACAGGCAAAGCACTGGGGCGTTTATCTACCCACTCTCCATCCATCATTGTTTGAGGGCTGAATCCAGGGGTTTTGGCTTGTCTTGCGTATGTCTGCAGTGTGCTCCCACAGTCAGAAAAAGGCTCTTCAGCAGAGAGCTGCAGGTAAGCAGTGAGTTGCCTAAATTTTGAATGAATGTCAGAGGACACAAGCTGGAAAGTGACAGTTTCCACTCCAGCTTCTTCTGCTCCAGGTGACATCAGCCAACAAGGATCCCCTTAGCCTCAGGAGCCCCAGAGACTTGATGCCACCAAGACTCCATTAAACCACTTGTCCTGTTCACTTATCTTTCCCTTGCTCCTGGAACAGTTGTTGGCACACATTAGGTGTTTAATAAATAGCCATGACTGTATGACTTCCCCTTGAGTACCTGCTTTATTCTTTCAGGCATCTCCACATAAATGGGGCACATGGCTACCAGCAGCGTTTGGTCATATCCTTATAACTCCCTCATTAGAAATGAAAGAGAGGCCTTTCCCTTTCTAACTTCAGGAAAAGAAACAAAGATTCTCAAGGAGGAAAGCAAGTTAGTCTGGTGTGGGCCACGAGGTTATTTCTGTGCCAAACCCTCTGGACAAGAACATGGTATATTATGATTGGCTATATTTGATTTGAGGGCTGACTCTTGAGCTTACAGAGGTGGATAGATTGATAGAAGTTGCAGTAACAAAGAAATTGTTGCCATATTCAGAACTGTGGATATTCACTGGAGTATATTCAAATTCTGAATGTCATCTCTCCTATGTGCCTTGGTAGAAAAATGCTTGAGGACCAGCACTGTCTTAACTGAAACATTTTATTAATATTATCACTCTTATACCTGGACTTTCTAGGTGGCTTAGTGGTAGAGTCTGCTTGCTAATGCAGGAGACTTAGGAGACAGGGGTTCAGTCCCTGGGTTGGGAAGATCTCCTGGAGAAGGAAATGGCAACCCACTCCAGTATTCTTGCCTGGAAAATCCCATGGACAGAGGAGCCTGGTGGGCTACAGTCCATGTAGTTGCAAAGAGTTGGACACTACTGTAAACCTACTCTAGATTTAACATGCTTTTTTGACTTTTTGACAGGATCCTTTAGACCATTTAATAATTTATAGATTACACAGATACAAATTTGTATCATGTGTCCCTGAAGTTTGTTTGGGAAGGAATTATCAAGTCCAACAAGATTGAATCTCTCCTTAGAAGTTGTTTCATCATCCTCACTAGAGTCAGTGTTTGCCTTCACTAACTCAGCATAATGTTTTCAGTGTTCATCTATGTTGCAGTATACATTAGGATGTCCATCTTGCCAAATAATATTCCATTGCATATAATATCACATTTTATTTATCCACTCACCAGTTGATGTACACATGGTTCTGCACACCCCTAGTATACTTTTTGACTCTTTTTGAATAATGCTACTATGACTTTGTATCAAGGTTTTTGTATAGACATAGGTTTTCATTTATCTTGGGTAGAAAACTAGGAGTAGTATTCCTAGGTTATATGGTACCTTTGTGGCTGTACCATTTTACATTCCTACCAGTGTATGAGGGTTCCAGTTTCTCTATATCCTTTCCACTTGCTATTGTCTTTTTAGTTATAGTACTGAATCATTTAAGATCAGTTGTTGTTCAGTTGCTCAGTCATGGCCAACTCTTTGCGACTCCATGGACTGCATCACACCCGGCTTCCCTGTCTTTTACCATCTCCCAGAGCTTGCTCCAACTCATATCCATTGAGTTGGTCCATTAACGTCAGTAAACAATTGCAGATAGAGGCCTTATGACATCGTCCCCATGTTTACAAGCTTGTGCCTAGCCTAGTGGTCATGTGCCTAGAAGGCCTTCATTTGTTCAATGAATAATAATTTAAAAAACCCCACATTTTCTTGTATATTGCCTTAAAACCTAATGTTTTTTACAAAGTATACTCACAATTTCTGAGGCTTACAATAACCCTGTAGGAAGTAGGAAAAATATAGGTTTCTCATTTTAGACCTGAGAAATTTAGATAACAAGCAAAATATCAAGATCTCTGGTCCCTGGCTTCATATACAGTCTTCTCTGTACAATTCAACACTGGTTTTCAATATCTGTACTAAAAAGCATATTAGTTAATGTTTAGAAAAAATGCTAAGTTTCAAAAGATCTTAATTTAAAAAAAAACAAAAGAATGGACTGAGTGTATTCAGCAGTTTGGAGATGGCTAATTATGATCCTGAGATAGTAGTGGGGACTGGAGACAACAGTCTGGGGCAATCTGACAAGGGAAGTCACTAAACGTCCATCTTCAGCAAGAAATTTCTTCATCTTTGAAGTAGAACTAGTAGCATTCACAAGGCTGGAAAATGTAGGCAATGTCAAAGAGAACATCAAAGAGAACTGTAAATCAGATGTGAGGACTGACTATAAAGGTTGTAGATTGTGTTATCTGAGAAAGAACTAGCATCAGAAAGCAGGTAATTGAAAAATTACAAATTTCAGCTCTCATTGTCTTCCTTTTTGTAACAGAAAATTTCATACATGCATGAAATATCAAGAAAATAGTATAGTAAACCCCTATCATGTCCATTAATTTAAAATTATCAACATTTTGCCATTCTTATACATTTGATTTAAAAAGTATTTGAATACATTAAGGCCTTCCTCAAAAGCCATTTTCCTTCCAGCTTTATTGAGGTATAATTGAGAGTCAAAAATTGTATATAGTTAAGTTGTAGTCTGATGACTAGATACATGTGTATATTGTGAAATGTAATACTTCACACTTCATCCATTTTCCCTTTTTTTATTTTTTATGTTGGGAACACTTAAGATGTACTCTCTTAGAAAATTAAAAGCATGCAGTACTGTATTGTTAACTCCTGTACATCAGTTCTGTAGCACATACTTATTTTTGAATGGCTGAAGCTAAAAGCCATTATTAATAACAATGTTTTAGCCAAGGTCGATGGGCAATTATCAAAGAATAATAAAGTGATCTTGTTATAAGCACCACAAACTTTGATCTTTCTTCATTTAGGTTGAAAGGGAAGGGAAGCTGCTGAGCTAGTAAGACAGCCACACAAAGAACTAAAGATTTGAGTGAGAGCCCAAGATCTTATTCTTTCAGTTATGAAGTCACTCATTCAAACAGCATATTCTAGACACTTTTCACACACACTGTCCATCCTCCAGTGAGACAGACCATGCTGGAATCTCACTTGAGTCTAAATTAGGATTCATCATTCACTTGTTTGAAGACCTTGGACAAGTGCTGTCCTTGAGCCTCATTTTTCTTATCTGTAAAGTAGCGATGATACTACTTTCTTGAATAGGGCATTGTTAGAGTTAAAATGAGGTAAGGCCCCCAGAAAAGCATACGACCTGTGCCCTAGAACATATGTCACTCTTATTCTGCCAGGCCCTGAGCTCATGATGAAAGAAGTCATAAGGCAGCCTCTCTCTCCCCATGTTCTCCTTTCCCAATCCAAGAGGGCAGCAAAAACTCACAGAGATCCCCCACACAATACAACATGTGAGATGCCAAAAGCCTTTCCCAATAACTGCGTGGTTTCATCTTCCAAAATCATTTGAGCTTTTCTAACCTTCTGTTACCTTTCCTTAGGTGTTTGTAGCTCGACAAATAAATTGTGTTAAACCCTGCTGTTGTTTGAGGTCAAATGCTTGGCCATAAGTTGTGTATAACCCAAGTTACTAAGCTGGAGGCAAAGAGGCCAAACAAACCAAAAAAATAGCAGTTCAGAGCAGAGAAAGATTTACTCTAAGGGCCAAAGCAAGGAGTACAGGCGGTTCATGCTCAAAAGAGCTGAACTCTCTGATGGATTTCAGGGGAGGCTCTTTAAAAGCACAGTGAGGGAGAGAGTCCAGGGTGTGTGATCAGCTATTGCTCTATTCTTTAATTGGTTGGTAACAAAGCTAGTGTCACAGGGTTTAGCATCATCAATCCTTAGGCTCCCGCTGGTCAGGGTTTTTGCAGTTAACTGCATCTGGTGGAGTTTTTAGCAAAACAACTCAAGATATGCATCAGACACTGTTACTAGGTTCTTCAGGGAGGAGCTATAGACTGTTACATGGCTGATCTACTGTTTAAATATTTTTTGACAATATGTTCACATTCTTTTAATCATTAATCCTGAGTTGGCCTTTTGTGACTCAGGGAAGGCCTAGGAGAGTAAAGCTTTTCTATAACAAGAGACAGGCAGAGGAAAAGGGCGTGGGGAGGCGCACATACCCTGGGAAAGGTGCTGCTCCCCTACAGTTCTCCCACAGTGCCCTTTTTTGGTACTGATGAGGGCAGCTTGCCCAGAGGTCGGGCTGCTATTTCCTTTTACCAGCTTTCTCTAGGTCTTATCCACAGCTGAAAGGGGCATTTCTAAGCAGCGGGCGGGGGAGGGGGGCGGTTAGGGGCGGTGGCGAAGTCTATGCTCCCTCTGCACCTCCTCGGTGGGTGCCTGGGTTCACAGCAAGCATTTTGCTAGAGTCTGAAGTCAGATGAGTAGGTTGGGGCGTCCGGCAGGACCCAGTGTGGCGGGTAATTCACTTACCCACCTCTGCCAGCTGCCCTCATGGCCTTACCTTCCACCTGCGTGGCTCCTTGCAGTGTCCTCCCTAGCCTGGGGGTAGGGGGTGGGGGCGCTCCCATCGCTCCCGGCCCCAGGCACACCTCAGCTGTGGCAGAGGCGCGTAGCGGGCGACCTGGAGAGAGGGGGGCTGGGAGGGGGGCCAACAGGCAGCTGGCACTCCACTCCCAGAGACGCAGGTGGTTCTCAGTTCACGCCAAGCAGACTGGAGAGGCGGCCAGGTCGCCAACGTCTCTGTCCGGCCCTACAGGAACAGCGGCAGCGATTGCAAGGACGGCCACGACTCGCACCCACACCCTCGGCCAGCAAGATGTTGCAGGTGTTCCCGGAGGGGAAGCCCAACCCGCTGCAGGACGCGAACCTCTGCTCACGCCTGGTATTCTGGTGAGCGCACTGCCTGAGCTGAGACGCGCTGCCGAACTTAACGCTGCAGGCGCTTTTCCCGGGACCGATGGTCGGGACGAGGGAGCGCTTTCCGCTGGCGCTCTTACTGCCCGGCTTCTTGCCTTTGGTGGAGCCCTCCCACGCAGGCGGGGTGATTTCTGCCTGCACCTGGGCGCGCGCGGTGGGCGGGAACCTGACGGAGGTGGGGAGGGTGCCAGGGACCTGATGACTGGGGCGCATCTCTTTCCACTCGAAGCCCCGCTAGCCTCCAGTGCCCGGGAGCGGGAGGCTTGGGATGCTGCCCTGGGAGAGTCATCGCCCAACTGGAGAAGGACTGGATCCTCACACTCCATCCTTAGCCGGCTTCCCCAGTTACAGCTCCGGAGTTCGCAGTTCTGAACTAAAGTTGCACTCGTTTACCCTCCAAGCAAGCAGCTTATGAACAGCTTCCTTTATCTAATTAGTGCCCTGAACTGTTGTCACCTTCCAGTAATGTCTCCACCTTTTCCCATATTCCTTAGGTGACAGCTGAGTTCCAACTTCACTGGGACCCTTCGTCCCTGTGTCTATGACCGTATCTCCCTCTCTCCCGGTACACCTGTTACTGTGCATCCTGGTATTTGGTTGTGGCAAATTTCATGTGGGTGAAACAGTTATTTTGTATTTAACGAATGGGAACAGTATTCTTGAACATGTTTTGCTTTTGCCTGGGACACATAGCCACTACTGAAGAATGTATTTGACCAACCCCTTTCCTTAATTTGTAGTAGGAAATGGCAACCCACTCCAGTGTTCTTGCCTGGAGAATCCCATGGATAGGGGAGCCTGTAAGGCTACAGTCCACGGGGTCGCAAAGAGTCTGACACGACTGAGTATTTCCTTAACTGCTAGTATTTCTGCTTCCTCCTTTGAGGACAACCCTGGGGATGGGGTCCCCAAGCCTGTGGGGTCTTGTTTCTAGCCTTTAGGGAAGTGGTACGTGGTCTTGAAGCAGGTGGTCCTGCTACCTAGTTAGACGTCCTTCTCCTTGCCCCAGGACAGGCCAGTAAATTGGGAGAGGGATTGTTTGGACAAGGATTAGTCACTTTATTTGGAAAGTCAGAAGTCTGAGTAGACTGAAGGTTAATGTCCTAGAAAACCATCTTACCAAGTTCTGGACACTAGTTTCTTTTACAGAACAAAAAGGAGGGAAGTGAGGAGATAAAGTAGAAAGGCCATTTGTTGTTGTTGAGTTGCTAAGTCATGTCTGACTCTTTCGTGACCCCATGGACTGTAGCCCGCCAGGCTCCTCTGTCCATGTGATTTCCTAGGCAAGAATACTGGAGAGGGTTGCCATTCCTTCTCCACAGGATCTTCCCCACCCAGGGATCAAATGCACACCTTCTGCATTGGCAGGTGGTTTCTTTATCACTGAGCCACCTGGGAAACCCCCAAAGGTCATAAGTTATTGCAAATATCTCCTGGTTTCCTCTGAGAGGGGAGGTGTTAATATCTTTTGTCCTGCAGCCATTCATAGATGGTCTGGGTCAGGATGTTTCCTGTGAGCTAAACAAAGGTATTTTAGTTTAACATTAAAAGGCTTGAGGGGACATTATGTATACTTTGAGCTATAGATATCCCTTTCCTGATTAACTTGTAGCAAAATCAATAGAATACAAAGGTTAAAATAAAAGAAATAGATCTATCATGGAATCCAATTTTTTCTTCCCTATTATAGTCCTGCCCTGGAGTCCTTTGATCTTGAAAGCACTGAAGGTCCTTGAGCTGGGAGGAAACACAGATGAAAAAGGGTTCAGAGGTGAAACTCTTCTCCCACTCTCTTAGGCCACGCTGTAGGGCCTGCTGGGATTTTAGTTCCCCAACCAGGGATTGAACCCACACTCCCTGCAGTGGAAGTTCAGACTCTTAACCATTGACCCACCAGGGAAGTCCCTGAAACTTCAGTTTTCCATGTAGTAGCTGAGACTATTAACTAGGTGGGTCTCAGCCTTTGGGCTTTGATCACACTTGGGTGATTATTAGATTTTTTGTGCTGAGAACCCAATCTTTGCATCTTTCCTACATATTCTGATATTTCCTTTTTATGGGACCACCTAGGGGACCCCAGGGGGATGGGAGTTCCTATGCTTCTTTCCATTGTGGTGTTCAATTTGTGTAGCTGCATTTCTGGGTCATTTGGTGGCCCTTAAGGAAAGAGGGGCCTAGAGGAAGGAATATGGATAGGTTACCTTAAATGGTAACAAAGTAGACAACTGTCTCCTTAATTTCAGGCAGTGTTATAGCCAAAATCTTGGCTTTCTCTGCCTACTGATGCCAAATAAAAAAATATGGAGAAAGAGTTTGGAGGGAATAGAAAGATGGCTTTAAAAATCAGCCAGCAGAGGGGAGAACACAGCAGGCTAATGCCTCAAGAACCATGTACCCCCACCCCGGGGAACCAAGAAACTTTATATAGCCTGGCTCTTGTGGTCTTAGGCTAAATGATAAAGTTCAGAGTAATGATGTTTTTGGGCTTCCAAGGTGGTGCAGTGGTAAAGAATCTGCCTGCCAATGCAGGAGATGCAAGACAGGTGGGTTTGATCCCTGGGTCAGGAAGATCCCCTAGAGTAGGAAATGGAAATTCATTCTACATTCCTGCCTGGAAAACTCCATGGACAGAGGAGCCTGGTGGGCCATAGATTATGGGTTTGCAAGGAGTCGGACATGACTGAACACAAACAGCACAATGAAGTTTTTGCATTTTTTTCTTCCTGTATTATTTCAAAACAGTCACAGCTGGCATCAGGCAGCCTGGTAACAGGGGTCCACTTGTCTTGGATTTTTGGCCTGCAGTCTTCTTTCTGAAATGCAAACAACTGTAAAGGGTAGTTTTCCGTAAGAGAGGTTAGGGAGAGCAAATACCAACTGCAGGATGTAATTTACCTAGTATTAGGGGGTGATACAGAGAAGGCAATGGCAACCCACTCCAGTACTCTTGCCTGGAAAATCCCATGGATGGAGGAGCCTGGTAGGCTGCAGTCAATGGGGTCGCTAAGAGTCGGACATGACTGGGCGACTTCACTTTCACTTTACACTTTCATGCATTGGAGGAGGATATGGCAACCCACTCCAGTACTCTTGCCTGGAGAATCCCAGGGACGGTAGGGCCTGGTGGGCTGCCGTCTATGGGGTCACACAGAGTCGGACACGACTGAAGCGACTTAGCAGCAGCAGCAGCAGCAGCAGCAGGGAGTGATAGGTTGGCTTCTGGTTACACTACAGGTTCAGTTCAGTTCAGTTCAATTGCTCAGTCGTGTCCGACTCTTTGTGACCCCATGAATCGCAGCACGCCAGGCCTCCCTGTCCATCACCAACTCCCGGAGTTCACTCAGACTCATGTCCATCGAGTCAGTGATGCCATCCAGCCATCTCATCCTCTGTCGTCCCCTTCTCCTCCTGCCCCCAATCCCTCCCAGCATCAGAGTCTTTGCCAATGAGTCAACTCTTAGCGTGAGGTGGCCAAAGTACTGGAGTTTCAGCTTCAGCATCATTCCTTCCAAAGAAATCCCAGGGCTGATCTCCCTCAGAATGGACTGGTTGGATCTCCTTGCAGTTCAAGGGACTCTCAAAGGACTTCTCCAATACCACAGTTCAAAATCATCAATTCTTCAGCGCTCAGCCTTCTTCACAGTCCAACTCTCACATTCATACATGACCACTGGAAAAACCATAGCCTTGACTAGACGAATCTTTGTTGGCAAAGTAATGTCTCTGCTTTTCAATATGCTATCTAGGTTGGTCATAACCTTTCTTCCAAGGAGTAAGCGTCTTTTAATTTCATGGCTGCAATCACCATCTGCAGTGATTTTGGAGCCCAGAAAAATAAAGTCTGACACTGTTTCCACTGTTTCCCCATCTATTTCCCATGAAGTGGTGGGACTGGATGCCATGATCTTCGTTTTCTGAATGTTGAGCTTTAAGCCAACTTTTTCACTCTCCACTTTCACTTTCATCAAGAGGCTTTTTAGTTCCTCTTCACTTTCTGCCGTAAGGGTGGTGTCATCTGCATATCTGAGGTTATTGATATTTCTCCTGGCAATCTTGATTCCAGCTTGTGTTTCCTCCAGTCCAGCGTTTCTCATGATGTACTCTGCATATAAGTTAAATAAACAGGGTGACAATATACAGCTTTGATGTACTCCTTTTCCTATTTGGAACCAGTCTGTTGTTCCATGTCCAGTTCTAACTGTTGCTTCCTGACCTGCATACAGATTTCTCAAAAAGCAGGTCAGGTGATCTGGTATTCCCATCTCTTTCAGAATTTTCCACAGTTTATTGTGATCCACACAGTCAAAGACTTTGGTATAGTCAATAAAGCAGAAATAGATGTTTTTCTGGAACTCTCTTGCTTTTTCGATGATCCAGAGGATGTTGGCAATTTGATCTCTGGTTCCTCTGCCTTTTCTAAAACCAGCTTGAACATCTGGAAGTTCACGGTTCACATAATTGCTGAAGCCTGGCTTGGAGAATTTTGAGCATTACTTTACTAGCATGTGAGATGAGTGCAATTATGCGGTAGTTTGAACATTCTTTGGCATTGCCTTTCTTTGGGATTGGAATGAAAACTGACCTTTTCCAGTCCTGTGGCCACTGCTGACTTTTCCAAATTTGCTGGCATTTTGAGTGCAGCACTTTCACAGCATCATCTTTCAGGATTTGAAATAGCTCAACTGGAATTCCATCACCTCCACTAGCTTTGTTTGTAGTGATGCTTTCTAAGGTCCACTTGACTTCACATTCCAGGATGCCAGGCTCTAGGTGAGTGATCACACCATCATGATTATCTGGGTCATGAAGATCTTTTTTGTACAGTTCTTCTGTGTATTCTTGCCACCTCTTCTTAATATCTTCTGCTTCTGTTAGGTCCATACCATTTCTGTCCTTTATTGAGCCCATCTTTGCATGAAATGTTCCCTTGGTATCTCTAATTTTCTTGAAGAGATCTCTAGTCTTTCCCATTCTGTTGTTTTCCTCTATTTCTTTGTATTGATTGCTGAGGTAGGCTTTCTTATCTCTTCTTGTTATTCTTTGGAACTCTGCATTCATATGCTTATATCTTTCCTTTTCTCGTTTGCTTTTCACTTCTCTTCTTTTCACAGCTATTTGTAAGGCCTCCCCAGACAGCCATTTTGCTTTTTTGCATTTCTTTTCCATGGGGATGGTCTTGATCCCTGTCTCCTGTACAATGTCACGAACCTCATTCCATAGTTCATCAGGCACTCTATCTATCAGATCTAGGCCCTTAAATCTATTTCTCACTTCCACTGTATAATCATAAGGAATTTGATTTAGGTCATACCTGAATGGTCTAGTGGTTTTCCCTACTTTCTTCAATTTAAGTCTGAATTTTGGCAATAAGGAGTTCATGGTCTGAGCCACAGTCAGCTCCTGGTCTTGTTTTTGCTGACTGTATAGAGCTTCTCCATCTTTGGCTGCAAAGAATATAATCAATCTGATTTCGGTGTTGACCATCTGGTGATGTCCATGTGTAGAGTCTTCTCTTGTGTTGTTGGAAGAGGGTGTTTGCTATGTAGTAACAGTTAAAGTAAAACTGGAAGTGATTAACTCTTCCAGGCCTGTCCATGTTTCTTCCCTAGACTGTTCACTGTTCTTACTTCCCTTCTTTTCAGGAGAGGGAAAACTTCATTTCTACTTTTGCTGCAATAGCAGGGCAAGGAACTCTCCAAGCATGTTCTGTTTTTGAGTTTCAAAGTGTATGTGCTTGGAAATAGGAAGGTGAGGAGTTCTAATTTTGGACTAGGAAACTGTGACCCTGAGACACCTCTTTGAATTGTTTGTTTGATATTTGATAGTAATAACACTGCTGCTGCTGCTGCTAAGTCGCTTCAGTCATGTCCAACTCTGTGAGACCCCATAGATGGCAACCCACCAGGCTCCCCCATCCCTGGGATTCTCCAGGCAAGAACACTGGAGTGGGTTGCCATTTCCTTCTCCAATGCATGAAAGTGAAAAGTGAAAGTGAAGTTGCCCAGTCATGTCTGACTCTTAGCGACCCCATGGACTGCAGCCTGCCAGGCTCCTCCGTCCATGGGATTTTCCAGGCAAGAGTACTGGAGTCGGTTGACATTCCCTTCTCCAGTAATAACACTAGCTGTGGATAATTAAGTATGGATGATCAAAGCTCTGTTCTGTCTTATAATCCCCCTAGCGGGTATTTTTGTAGAGCTGGAAACTCTTCAGTTTCCATTAATAAAAGGAGTTTGTATTTCTCCCTGTACCTTTGAAATGGGAATCTGAGTTCTTGTTCATGGAGCCCAAGAATGAACTTCACGAACATGCAAACACTCATGGTAGCAAACAAGCAGGATTTATTTTAAGGTAAAGAGAAGTACAAAGCCCCAGCATAGACACTGAGAATGGGTGAAGTTCCCCAAAAGGTGAGAATTATAGCAGTTTATGTCTTTATTAGTATTGATCTGTTCCTTTTTGGTTGGCTCATGTCCCTGACGTATGTAATCTCTGACCAATCAGTTTGAAGGCCACTATGTACACTTTGTCATCTTTATGGTATTTTTTGATCCCCAGTTTTTCAGTTTTTTTAGACATTGAGTCGCCATTCCTATGATTCTTTCTCATGACCCCAGGCCACT
Organism: Bos indicus; assembly: GCF_029378745.1. NCBI lineage: Eukaryota > Metazoa > Chordata > Mammalia > Artiodactyla > Bovidae > Bos > Bos indicus. Next base: position 69,556,146 of record NC_091771.1, read on the forward strand.
GTTTAAGGACCAGATGTATGGGTTAAGAGTTAATGGTCCATCTGGTATTTTTCTTCTTGATAAATTGGACAGCACTAATGATTGTCCTGTCTTGGGTCTGGATATTTTATGACCAACCAGACTGAGGTGGTATTCTTTTGGATGCATGGAAACTGGAACAACAAGTATGGCTTTAGGTTAATGGGTTGAGATGTTTATTTGAGAGGGTTGCAATTAAAAAAAGGAACTGAGGTCTCAGACCTACACTGACTGCCTAGCAATTTCTACCTCACTGTGAGAGGTAAATAATCTACTTGGGCTTTCAAGGAGAAAAAATAGAGAAAGGCCTTAAAAATTTTTTTTAGCAAGTTATTTATATTTATTTATTTATTTGGCTGTTCTGGGTCTTTGTTGCGGCATATGGGATCTTTGTTGCTACATGTGAGCTTTCTTTAATTGCAGTGGGCAGGGGATGATTTGAGCTGTGGTGCATGGGCTTCTCATGGTGGTGGCTTCTTCTGTTGTGGAACACAGGTTCTAGGGCATGCGAGTTGTTGTAGCAGGCAGGCTCAGTAGCTGTGATGCTCAGGCTTAGTTGCCCCACAGCATGTGGGATCTTAGTTCCTGGACTAGGGATCAAACTCCTGTTTCCTGCACTGGCAGGCAGATTCTTAACACTGGGCCAGGGAGGTTTTAAGAGAAAGGCCTTTTTAAACTCAAGCAGAAAAACTGAGATCTCTGGTTTCGTCCTTATGTAAAAATTAATTTGTAAATGAGCTCTACTTAACTGACTTAAAAGTAAACCCTTACAAATTAAATACTACTTGCAAATCTTTAAAACATCAGCCAAATATATTGCAGGTTCACATGATCTGGGGAATATTTAGTACTGAATCATGTACTATTGAAGCTAGCTTAAGCTTGTTAGTTTGATTAACATAGGCATTTGTCATCAAGAAAAATAACTTGATATGATAAAAGGTAAACTGTATAGCAATACTTATGTTTTGAAAATGTCATCTCAAATCCCTTCAGATTTTGATAACCTGAAACTAAAGCTGATTGATAAGAATTCATTGACTATCTGTGCCATTTCAAATAGGATAAAATATTGGAACATTTGTTGCTGGGCAGGTCTAAGTTGACCTACGTTTATTTGCCTTGTTAGGAAAGGAAAACTAAAGCATAAGTTTCCAATCAGGAAGTGCTGGTATGACAAACAGTTCACAATTACTTGCCACTTGGTTTTCACTAGGAATTAATAAGATTTTTAAGAGTTGAGGATTCTATTTTAAATATGTGACTAAAGCTGCTAAAAATAATAAAAGAAACATTTCAGTATATAGTAGGAAATATGTTTTGAGTAGAAAAAGGAGTTTTGTACATGGTTGAGCTGAGGTTAGGTTAAACTTAATTAAGTAAATGGATTTTATTATTAAAATTAGGCTGGTACAGTACTAGATTTGTTTCCACTCTGCTAAGAAATTAAGTTTTACTTAGAATACTGCTTTTGACAACAGATTTTGTGAATTTCCTTGCCTTTAAATGATCTGTATGTGTTTGTAAATATTCACAGTGGCCTAGGATCCTTTTTTAAAATTATTTATTTTTTTATTTTTTATTTTATTTATTTATTTATTTATTTCTCATGTGTTCCCCATCCTGAACCCTCCTCCCTCCTCCCTCCCGATACCATCCCTCTGGGTTGTCCCAGTGCACCAGCCCCAAGCATCCAGCATCGTGCATTGAACCTGGACTGGCATCTTGTTTCATACATGACATTTCACATGTTTCAATGCCATTCTCCCAAATCTTCCCGCCCTCTCCCTCTCCCACAGAGTCCATAAGCCTGTTCTATACATCATTGTCTCTTTTGCTGTCTCGTATACAGGGTTATCGTTACCATCTTTCTAAATTCCATATATATGCGTTAGTATACTGTATTGGTGTTTTTCCTTCTGGCTTACTTCACTCTGTATAATAGGCTCCAGTTTCATCCACCTCATTAGAACTGATTCAAATGTATTCTTTTTAATGGCTGAGTAATACTCCATTGTGTATATGTACCACAGCTTAATTATTTATTTTTGATTGGAGGATAATTGCTTTACAATATCGTGTTGGTTTGTGCCGTACATCAACATGAATCAGCCATAGGTATATATATGTTCCCTTCCTCTTGAACCTCTCTCCTACCTCCCACTGCATCCACCCCTCTAGGTTGACACAGAGCACCAGGTTGAGCTCCCTGAGTTGTCATACAGTAAATTCCCACTGGTTATCTATTTTACATATGGTAATATATCTGTTTCCTTGTTATTCTCTCAACTAGTCCCGTCCTCTCCTTCCCCCACTTTGACCACAAGTCTGTTTTCTATGTCTGTGTCTCCATTTCTGCCTTGCAAATAGGTCATCAGTACCATCTTTGTAGATTCCATATACATATGCATTAAAATATGATATTTGTTTTCCTCTTTCTGACTTCACTCTGCATAACAGGCTCTGGGTTCATCCACCTCATTAGAATAGCCTCAAATGTGTTCCTTTTTATGGCTGAGTAATATTCCATTGCATATATGTACCACAACTTCTTTATCTATTCATCTGTTGATGGACATTTAGGTTGCTTCCATGTTCTATCCATTGTTAATAGTGCTGCAGTGAACATTGGAATACATGTGTCTTTTTCAGTTACGGTTTTCTCAGGATATATGTCCAGTAGTGGGATTGCTGGGCACAGTGGATTATGATTCTATCTGACCAAATGTTTTGAAAACTTTTTGATATTTTTCACAAACATACTGCCAAATTCCAAAGGTCTTTTGACTTCAGCTAACTTTCAGTTGCTTCAGAGAGCCTCTGAACCATCTCAGAGAAGAAAATTTTAACTAGGATTTGTTTGTATGTTAAATTACACAGGAAGCATTGTCAAATGAATGTTAACCCCCTAAGATTATATAGTATGAATAAATATTATTAATATAAATATCACAGAAATTATATATAGGTTCTAAAATTTGAGTATCTTCTGATAAAATGTTACTAGTCATAATCTAGTTATTACATTGTAATTAGGTGTTTAACTGTGCCTTTTAACTCTATTATTTATAGACAGTTCTGATGCTTTGGCAAAAGTGCTTCATCTTCAAGAAGCTTCATAGGACTTTTTGACAAGTGCAGGTCTCTGATAAATTTCAAATGATACTGCTGAACTGGTACCACATTAAAAATCCTAATGGAAAATGTGATGGCGTCTAAAGAATTAACAAAGGTATTGATTACCAAGTAAACTGGTGAATGTGGTTATAATGTTTATGTTCTTTTTTTTTCTGGAATGCTATTGGTTTTGATCTGTTTTCCAGATATAGGGAAGCCCTTCCCCTCAAGTTACTCATGACTTATAGCAATTTGGTAAATTATCCCTCTGTGAATAAAATGAAATAGTTTTCCTTTTTTGAGGTGGGGGGCTGGTTCCTCCAGAAACTGGAGTCTTTTGGGTTCTAAGCAGCCTTACTCTGCATATAAGTTAAATAAGCAGGGTGACGATATACAGCTTTGGTGTACTCCTTTCCTCATTTGGAATCAGTCAGTTGTGCCATGTCCAATTCTAACTGTTGCTTCTTGACCTGCATACAGGTTTCTCAGGAAGCAGGTAAGGTGGTCTGGTATTCCCATCTCTTTAAGAATTTTCCAGAGTTTGTTGTGATCCACACAGTTAAAGGCTCCTCTGGACAGCCAGAGGAAAGGTTGAGGATGGTCTCATGGATGCAAGTCTCATTGATGAAATGATGGGAATTGATCTCAATCTCTAATCTTTAAAGTATATTTGGGGGTATCTCCAGATCTCCACGGGCAGGGGTTTCAAACTGTTCTCACACAGAGTGAGGGACTCAGCTGATGATCTTTGTTTAGTCAGCGGTCCCCTGAACCTGAATAACCATGAGGGAACGTACCCAGTACCCATGGGCTATGGAGTGCTGCCCCCTTCTGGTTGTGGCAGAGCAGTGCCTAATCCAGAAGCCCGAACAGGGAGGGAACTCAGCGTGTGGTCCCGATCAGATCAGATCAGTCGCTCAGTCGTGTCCGACTCTTTGCGACCCCATGAATCGCAGCATGCCAGGCCTCCCTGTCCATCACTAACTCCCGGAGTTCACTTAGACTTACGTCCATCGAGTCAGTGATGCCATCCAGCCATCTCATTCTCTGTCATCCCCTCCTCCTCTTGCCCCCAGTCCCTCCCAGCATCAGAGTCTTTTCCAATGAGTCAACTCTTCAGATGAGGTGGCCAAAGTACTGGAGTTTCAGCTTTAGCATCATTCCTTCCAAAGAAATCCCAGGGCTGATCCCCCTCAGAATGGACTGGTTGGATCTCCTTGCAGTCCAAGGGACTCTCAAGAGTCTTCTCCAACACCACAGTTCAAAAGCATCAATTCTTCTGTGCTCAGCTTTCTTCACAGTCCAACTCTCACATCCATACATGACCACTGGAAAAACCATAGCCTTGACTAGACGAACCTTTGTTGGCAAAGTAATGTCCCTGCTTTTGAATATGCTATCTAGGTTGGTCATAACTTTCCTTCCAAGGAGCAAGCGTCTTTTAATTTCATGGCTGCAGTCACCATCTGCAGTGATTTTGGAGCCCAGAAAAATAAAGTCTGACACTGTTTCCACTGTTTCCCCATCTATTTCCCATGAAGTGGTGGGACTGGATGCCATGATCTTCATTTTCTGAATGTTGAGCTTTAAGCCAACTTTTTCACTCTCCACTTTCACTTTCATCAAGAGGCTTTTTAGTTCCTCTTCACTTTCTGCCATAAGGGTGGTGTCATCTGCATATCTAAGGTTATTGATATTTCTCCCGGCAGTCTTGATTCCAGCTTGTGTTTCTTCCAGCCCAGCGTTTCTCATGATGTACTCTGCATATAAGTTAAATAAACAGGGTGACAATATACAGCCTCTGCGAACTCCTTTTCCTATTTGGAACCAGTCTGTTGTTCCATGTCCAGTTCTAACTGTTGCTTCCTGACCTGCATACAAATTTCTCAAGAGGCAGATCAGGTGGTCTGGTATTCCCATCTCTTGAAGAATTTTCCACAGTTTATTGTGATCCACACAGTCAAAGGCTTTGGCATAGTCAATAAAGCAGAAATAGATGTTTTTCTGGAACTCTCTTGCTTTTTCCATGATCCAGAGGATGTTGGCAATTTGATCTCTGGTTCCTCTGCCTTTTCTAAAACCAGCTTGAACCTCAGGAAGTTCACAGTTCACATATTGCTGAAGCCTGGCTTGGAGAATTTTGAGCATTACTTTACTAGCGTGTGAGATGAGTGCAATTGTGCAGTAGTTTGAACATTCTTTGGCATTGCCTTTCTTTGGGATTGGAATGAAAACTGACCTTTTCCAGTCCTGTGGCCACTGCTGAGTTTTCCAAATTTGCTGGCATATTGAGTGCAGCACTTTCACAGCATCATCTTTCAGGATTTGAAATAGCTCAACTGGAATTCCATCACCTCCACTAGCTTTGTTTGTAGTGATGCTTTCTAAGACCCACTTGACTTCACATTCCAGGATGTCTGGCTCTAGGTCAGTGATCACATCATTGTGATTGTCTGGGTTGTGAAGATCTTTTTTGTACAGTTCTTCTGTGTATTCTTGCCATCTCTTCTTAATATCTTCTGCTTCTGTTAAGTCCATACCATTTCTGTCCTTTATCGATAGACTTTGAGATCTGCAGACAGAAATCTGATGTTTGTATTTTGTAGTCTTAGCCAAGTGAAAAGTAGTAAAATAGGAACCCTAAGTGTCAGGCAAGAAGAAAGGAGTGGATAAGCTTAAAAATGTTTCTCATGTATTAAAATTTAGTTTCTTCTTGATCAGTTCAGTTCAGTTCCATTCAGTGGCTTAGTCGTTTCTGACTCTTTGTGACCCCATGGACTGCAGCACGCCAGGCCTCCCTGTCCATCACCAAGTCCCAGACCTTGCTCAAACTCATGTCCATTGAGTTGGTGATGCCATCCAACCATCTCATTCTCTGTCATCTCCTTCTCCTCCCGCCTTCCTTCTTTCCCAGCATCTGGGTCTTTTCCAGTGAGTCAGTTCTTCCCATCAGGAGGTCAAAGTATTTGAGCTTCAGCTTCAGCATCAGTCCTTCCAATGAATATTCAGCACTGATATCCTTAGTCTGGTTGGATCTCCTTGCAGTCCAAGGGATTCTCAAGAGTCTTCTCCAACACCACAGTCCAAAAGCATCAATTCTTTGGTGCTCAGCTTTCTTTATAATTCAACTTTCACATCCATACATGACTGCAGGAGAAACCATGGCTTTGACTATATGCATCTTTGTTGACAAAGTAATGTCTCTGCTTTTTAATATGCTGTCCAACTTTTTCATAGCTTTTCTTCCAAGGTGTAAACACTATTTTTCTTGATACTGTTTTTAATACCTATAAAATACAGCATAATTTGATGATTAAAAATAATTCTTGTTTTAGCAAGTGACGGTTCCATTATCAGTTCAGTTATTTCCAGAGGAATTTTTCACTTAGAAGATTTTCCAAACTTTTAATCTAGATCCTGTTCCTTTAGTCTTTCAGGCATTTTGCTAATCACATGTGATCACTCTCTTAAGAGAAACAAAAACTAGCAGTTACTGAGAAGTTTTCTTAATACTTAGTATATGTAAATATATATATATACTCTTAAATCTCTTTACCTTAGAAATTACAGATTACTCAGAAATACAACTTGTGAATGGCATGATGAGTACTCTGTCATTTGCTCTTGTGTTGGATTGGGCATGCAACAGCACATCTTTTTTTTTTTTGTTAGCAGAAGTACTTTGTTATCCCTGTTTAGCGAGGGCAGGTTATGCATGTAATAGATGTAAAATTTAGGGCTATCACTGTAACTTATGATGTCATACTTTACATCTATTTCCTTTTTTGTTTTTGTTGGTTTTGGTGTTAAGTTAGAGCTCTAGTGAGATTAGAGCCTTGACTGCCTTTTACAGGAGTTTTTTTTATGGTTGGCTAAAAAGTTTCTTTGGTTTTTAAGTAAAAATAAAAGACAGTTTTAATTTTCACCAAGAACTTTTCAGCTTTGCACAATTTTGGGTTAAATTTTTATTTGCTATTTATGACCATGTAAATATTATTAACTGCTAGGAAAAGTAGTGTGTAGTGATTACATTTTTTTTTTTCATGAAAGCTCCTCCTACCCTTCTGAAATTTATCCACTTTTAATTGGATTAGTTTATATATATAAAACCATCAATAATTCTTCTTTCCTCAATCAGCTTCTTGTCAGAACTGTTTTCCATGTGGCTGAAGGGCATGGGTAATCTTCCTGATATAACTTTTCCTGGAGCCCTCTCTCAGAGTTCTTGTTGCTCTGGTTGATTGTCACCAAGAACTTGACTGAACAACATACTCACTGTTTTATTCCACTACCTTCTGCCATTTTCCAGGCAACTGCATAATTCCATCTTTTCAAAATATTTTATCTTTTTGAGCAAAGAACTGTTCCAGATACCTTTTACAGTTTTCCAGGTAACTGAATTTTTTCCATTAAGAGGACTTTGTAAAGACTGAAATAAATGGAAGTCCAAAAGTACAATGTCTGGTGAGTATGGGGGATCAGTCAGAACTTCCCAGCCAATCTGTAACAGTTTTTTGCCTGGTCATCAAAGAAACATGCGGTATTACAGTACCCTGATGGAAGATTATGCATTTTCTGTTGACTAATTCTGGATGCTTTTCATAGAGAGCTGCTTTCGGTTGGTCTAATGGGAGAAGTATTTATTGGAATTAATCATTTGGTTTTCCTGAAGGAGCTCATAATACAGGACTCCATTGCAGTCCTACCATGTACACAACATCACCTTCTTTGGATGAAGATTGGCTTTTGGTGTGGTTGGTGGTGGTGTATTTCACTTGCCTGCAATCTATTCTATGCCACAATATTGTATAGTATCCATTTTTCATCACCTGTCACAATTTGTTTTAAAATGGAACGTTTCTGTTACGTTTAAGTGGAGAACTACCTGCAGAAATATGGTCAAGAAGGGTTTTTTGCTTAACTTCTATGAAACTCAAATATCAAAGTGATTAACATAACCAAGCTGGTGCAAATGATTTCCATTCAATACTTTGAATGAAATATTTGAATATTTTGAATATGTCAGCTGTCTCCTGCATGGTATAGCATTGTTTGTTCTCAATGTCTTGATGTGATTTCTATCAACTTCAACTGGCATACCTAACAGTACAGCATAATCCAATAAGAAATATCCAGCACAAAACAATTCCATTCACCATTGCAATGGAAAGCATAAAATACTTAGGAATATATCTACCTAAAGAAACTAAAGACCTGTATATAGAAAACTATAAAACACTGGTGAAAGAAATCAAAGAGGACACTAATAGATGGAGAAATATACCATGTTCATGGATTGGAAGAATCAATATAGTGAAAATGAGTATACTACCCAAAGCAATTTATAGATTCAATGCAATCCCTATCAAGCTACCAACGGTATTCTTCACAGAGCTAGAAAAAATAATTTCACCATTTGTATGGAAATACAAAAAACCTCGAATAGCCAAAGTGATCCTGAGAAAGAAGAATGGAACTGGAGGAATCAACCTACCTGACTTCAGGCTCTACTACAAAGCCACAGTTATCAAGACAGTATGGTACTGGCACAAAGACAGAAATATAGATCAATGGAACAAAATAGAAAGCCCAGAGATAAATCCACGCACATATGGACACCTTATCTTTGACAAAGGAGGCAAGAATATACAATGGAGTAAAGACAATCTCTTTAACAAGTGGTGCTGGGAAATCTGGTCAACCACTTGTAAAAGAATGAAACTAGAACACTTTCTAACACCATACACAAAAATAAACTCAAAATGGATTAAAGATCTAAACATAAGACCAGAAACTATAAAACTCCTAGAGGAGAACATAGGCAAAACCCTCTCTGACATACATCACAGCAGGATCCTCTATGACCCACCTCCCAGAATATTGGAAATAAAAGCAAAAATAAACAAATGGGACCTAATTAACCTTAAAAGCTTCTGCACATCAAAGGAAACTATTAGCAAGGTGAAAAGACAGCCTTCAGAATGGGAGAAAATAATAGCAAATGAAACAACTGACAAACAACTAATCTCAAAAATATACAAGCAACTCCTACAGCTCAAGTCCAGAAAAATAAATGACCCAATCAAAAAATGGGCCAAAGAACTAAATAGACATTTCTCCAAAGAAGACATACAGATGGCTAACAAACACGTGAAAAGATGCTCAACATCACTCATTATCAGAGAAATGTAAAAACCACTATGAGGTACCATTTCACACCAGTCAGAATGGCTGCGATCCAAAAGTCTACAAATAATAAATGCTGGAGGGGGTGTGGAGAAAAGGGAACCCTCTCACACTGTTGGTGGGAATGCAAACTAGTACAGCCACTATGGAGAACAGTGTGGAGATTCCTTAAAAAACTGGAAATAGAACTGCCTTATGATCCAGCAATCCCACTGCTGGGCATACACACTGAGGAAACCAGAAAGGAAAGAGACACGTGTACCCCAATGTTCATCGCAGCACTATTTATAATAGACAGGACATGGAAGCAACCTAGATGTCCATCAGCAGATGAATGGATAAGAAAGCAGTGGTACATATACACAATGGAGTATTACTCAGCCATCAAAAAGAATACATTTGAATCAGTTCTAATGAGGTCAATGAAACTGGAGCCTATTATACAGAGCGAAGCAAGCCAGAAATAAAAACACCAGTACAGTATACTAACGCATATATATGGAATTTAGAAAGATGGTAACAATAACCCTGTATACGAGACAGCAAAAGAGACAGTGATGTATAGAACAGTCTTATGGACTCTGTGGGAGAGGGAGAGGGTGGGAAGATTTGGGAGAATGGCATTGAAACATGTAAAATATCATGTATGAAATGAGCTGCCAGTCCAGGTTCAATGCACGCTACTGGATGCTTGGGGCTAGTGCACTGGGACGACCCAGAGGGATCGTATGGGGAGGGAGGAGGGAGGAGGGTTCAGGATGGGGAACACATGTATACCTGTGGTGGATTCATTTTGATATTTGGCAAAACTAATACAATTATGTAAAGTTTAAAAATAAAATAAAATTAAAAAAAAAAAAGAAATATCTAGCACAAAACTTTGCAAGCCACTTTTGATACATTTGATCAGTCATAGCACATTCTCCATACACTGCACAAATCTTTTTCTGCATTTCAGTTGCATTTTTACCTCTCTTGAAATAGTAAAGCAAAAAAAAAAAAAAAAAAAAGAAAGAAATAGTAAATAATGTGCCAAATATTGCTTTTATTTTAGTATTAAATGGCTACACAAAAATTCACTGATTTAAAAAAGATTTTTAAAATGCATACTGATATGACAGCTGTCATAATACAATCTTTTTTTTTTTGGATTTATTCTTTTTTTTTTCTTTTTGATTTTATTTTATTTTTAAACTTTACAATATTATATTGGTTTTGCCAAGTATCAAAATGAATCTACCACAGGTATACATGTGTTCCCCATCCTGAACCCTCCTCCCTCTCCCCTCCCCATACGATCCCTCTGGGTCGTCCCAGTGCACCAGCCCCAAGCATCCAGTATCGTGCATTGAACCTGGACTGGCGACTCGTTTCATATATGATATTATACGTATTTCAATGCCATTCTCCCAAATCATCCCACCCACTCCCTCTCCCACAGAGTCCAAAAGACTGTTCTAGACATCTGTGTCTCTTTTGCTGTCTCGTATACAGGGTTATTGTTACCATCTTTTTAAATTCCATATATATGCATTAGTATACTGTACTGGTGTTTTTATTTCTGGCTTACTTCGCTCTGTATAATAGGCTCCAGTTTCATTGACCTCATTAGAACTGATTCAAATGTATTCTTTTTGATGGCTGAGTAATACTCCATTGTGTATATGTACCACTGCTTTCTTATCCATTCATCTGCTGATGGACATCTAGGTTGCTTCCATGTCCTGGCTATTATAAACAGTGCTGCGATGAACATTGGAGTACACGTGTCTCTTTCCCTTCTGGTTTCCTCAGTGTGTATGCCCAGCAGTGGGATTGCTGGGTCATAAGGCAGTTCTATTTCCAGTTTTTTAAGGAATCTCCACACTGTTCTCCATAGTGGCTGTACTAGTTTGCATTCCCACCAACAGTGTAAGAGGCTTCCCTTTTCTCCACACCCACTCCAGCATTTATTGCTTGTAGACTTTCGGATTGCAGCCATTCTGACTGGCATGAAATGGTACCTCATAGTGGTTTTGATTTACATTTCTCTGATAATGAGTGATGTTGAGCATCTTTTCATGTGTTTGTTAGCCATCTGTATGTCTTCTTTGGAGAAATGTCTATTTAGTTCTTTGGCCCATTTTTTGATTGGGTCATTTATTTTTCTGGACTTGAGCTGTAGGAGTTGCTTGTATATTTTTGAGATTAGTTGTTTGTCAGTTACTTCATTTGCTATTATTTTCTCCCATTCTGAAGGCTGTCTTTTCACCTTGCTTATAGTTTCCTTTGTTGTGCAGAAGCTTTTAAGTTTAATTAGGTCCCATTTGTTTATTTTTGCTTTTATTTCCAATATTCTGGGAGGTGGGTCATAGAGGATCCTGCTGTGATGTATGTCAGAGAGTGTTTTGCCTATGTTCTCCTCTAGGAGTTTTATAGTTTCTGGTCTTATGTTTAGATCTTTAATCCATTTTGAGTTTATTTTTGTGTATGGTGTTAGAAAGCATTCTAGTTTCATTCTTTTAAGTGGTTGACCAGTTTTCCCAGCACCACTTGTTAAAGAGATTGTCTTTACTCCATTGTATATTCTTGCCTCCTTTGTCAAAGATAAGGTGTCCATATGTGCGTGGATTTATCTCTGGGCTTTCTATTTTGTTCCATTGATCTATGTTTCTGTGTTTGTGCCAGTACCATACTGTCTTGATGACTGTGGCTTTGTAGTAGAGCCTGAAGTCAGGTAGGTTGATTCCTCCAGTTCCATTCTTCTTTCTCAGGATCGCTTTGGCTATTCGAGGTTTTTTGTATTTCCATACAAATGGTGAAATTATTTTTTCTAGCTCTGTGAAGAATACCGTTGGTAGCTTGATAGGGATTGCATTGAATCTATAAATTGCTTTGGGTAGTATACTCATTTTCACTATATTGATTCTTCCAATCCATGAACATCGTATATTTCTCCATCTATTAGTGTCCTCTTTGATTTCTTTCGCCAGTGTTTTATAGTTTTCTATATATAGGTCTTTAGTTTCTTTAGGTAGATATATTCCTAAGTATTTTATTCTTTCCATTGCAATGTTGAATGGAATTGTTTACTGAATTTCTCTTTCTGTTTTCTCATTATTATTGTATAGGAATGCAAGGGATTTCGGTGTGTTGATTTTATATTCTGCAACTTTACTATAATCATTGATTAGTTCTAGTAATTTTCTGGTAGAGTCTTTAGGGTTTTCTATGTAGAGGATCATATCATCTGCAAACAGTGAGAGTTTGACTTCTTCTTTTCCAATTTGGATTCCTTTTATTTCTTTTTCTGCTCTGATTGCTGTGCCCCAAACTTCCAAAACTATGTTGAATAGTAATGGTGAAAGTGGGCACCCTTGTCTTGTTCCTGACTTTAGAGGAAATGCTTTCAATTTTTCACCATTGAGGATAATGTTTGCTGTGGGTTTGTCATATATAGCTTTTATTATGTTGAGGTATGTTCCTTCTATTCCTGCTTTCTGGAGAGTTTTTATCATAAATGGATGTTGAATTTTGTCAAAGGTTTTCTTTGCATCTGTTGTAATCATATGGTTTTTATTTTTTATTTGTTAATGTGGTGTATTACATTGATTGATTTGCGGATATTGAAGAATCCTTGCATCCCTGGTTTAAAGCCCACTTGGTCATGGTGTATGATCTTCTTAATGTGTTGTTGGATTCTGATTGCTAGAATTTTATTAAGGATTTTTGCATCTATGTTCATCAGTGATATTGGCCTGTAGTTTTCTTTTTTTGTGGGATCTTTGTCAGGTTTTGGTATTAGGGTGATGGTGGCCTCATAGAATGAGTTTGGAAGTTTACCTTCCTCTGCAATTTTCTGGAAGAGTTTGAGCAGGATAGGTGTTAGCTCTTCTCTAAATTTTTGGTAAAATTCAGCTGTTAAGCCATCTGGACCTGGGCTTTTGTTTGCTGGAAGATTTTTGATTACAGTTTCAATTTCCGTGCTTGTGATGGGTCTGTTAAGATTATCTATTTCTTCTTGGTCCAGTTTGGGAAAGTTGTACTTTTCTAAGAATTTGTTCATTTCTTCCACGTTGTCCATTTTATTGGCATATAATTCTTGATAGTAGTCTCTTATGATCCTTTGTATTTCTGTGTTGTCTGTTATGATCTCTCCATTTTAATTTCTAATTTTATTGATTTGATTTTTCTCCCTTTGTTTCTTGATGAGTCTGGCTAATGGTTTGTCAATTTTATTTATCCTTTCAAAGAACCAGCTTTTAGCTTTGTTGATTTTTGCTATGGTCTCTTTGTTTCTTTTGAATTTATTTCTGCCCTAATTTTTAAGGTTTCTTTCCTTCTACCAACCCTGGGTTTCTTCATTTCTTCCTTTTCTCGTTGCTTTAGGTGTAGAGTTAGGTTATTTATTTGACTTTTTTCTTGTTTGTTGAGGTCAGCCTGTATTGCTATGAACTTTCCCCTTAAGACTGCTTTTAAAGTGTCCCACAGGTTTTGGGTTATTGTGTTTTCATTTTCATTCATTTCTATGCATATTTTGATTTCTTTTTTGATTTCTTCTGTGATTTGTTGGTTATTCAGCAGCGTGTTGTTCAGCCTACATATGTTGGAGTTTTTAATAGTTTTTCTCCTGTAATTGAGACCTAATCTTACTGCATTGTGGTCAGAAAAGATGCCTGGAATGATTTCAATTTTTTTGAATTTACAAAGGCTAGATTTATGGCCCAGGATGTGATCTATCCTGGAGAAGGTTCCATGTGCACTTGAGAAAAAGGTGAAATTCATTGTTTTGGGGTGAAATGTCCTATAGATATCAATTAGGTCTAACTGGTCTATTGTAACATTTAAAGTTTGTGTTTCCTTGTTAATTTTCTGTTAGGTGATCTATCCGTAGGTGTGAGTGGGGGTATTAAAGTCTCCCACTATTATTGTGTTATTGTTAATTTCTCCTTTCATACTTGTTAGCATTTGTCTTACATATTGTGGTGCTCCCGTGTTGGGTGCATATATATTTATAATTGTTATATCTTCTTCTTGGATTGATTCTTTGATCATTATGTCGTGACCATCTTTGTCTCTTTTCACAGCCTTTGTTTTAAAGTCTATTTTATCTGATATGAATATTGCTACTCCTGCTTTCTTTTGGTCCCTATTTGCATGGAAAATCTTTTTCCAGCCCTTCACTTTCAGTCTGTATGTGTCCCCTGTTTTGAGGTGGGTCTCTTGTAGACAACATATATAGGGGTCTTGTTTTTATATCCATTCAGCCAGTCTTTGTCTTTTGGTTGGGGCATTCAACCCATTTACATTTAAGGTAATTATTGATAAGTACGATCCCGTTGCCACTTACTTTGTTTTGGGTTTGAATTTATACACCGTTTTTGTGTTTCCTGTGTAGAGAATATCCTTTAGTATTTGTTGGAGAGCTGGTTTGCTGGTGCTGAATTCTCTCAGCTTTTGCTTGTCTGTAAAGCTTTTGATTTCTCCTTCATATTTGAATGAGATCCTTGCTGGGTACAATAATCTGGGCTGTAGGTTATTTTCTTTCATCACTTTAAGTATGTCTTGCCATTCCTTCCTGGCTTGGAGAGTTTCTATTGAAAGATCAGCTGTTATCCTTATGGGAATTCCCTTGTGTGATATTTGTTGTTTTTCCCTTGCTGCTTTTAATATTTGTTTTTTGTGTTTGATCTTTGTTAATTTGATTAATATGTGTCTTGGGGTGTTTCACCTTGGGTTTATCCTGTTTGGGACTCTCTGGGTTTCTTGGACTTTAATGATTTTTCCTTCCGCATTTTAGGGAAGTTTTCAACTATTATCTCCTCAAGTATTTTCTCATGGTCTTTCTTTTTGTCCTCTTCTTCTGGGATGCCTATGATTTGAATGTTGTAGCGTTTAATATTGTCCTGGAGGTCTCTGAGATTGTCCTCATTTCTTTTAATTCGTTTTTCTTTTTTCCTCTCTGATTCGTTTATTTCTACCATTCTATCTTCTAATTCACGAATCCTATCTTCTGCCTCTGTTATTCTACTATTTGTTACCTCCAGAGTGTTTTTGATTTCATTTATTGCATTATTCATTATATATTGACTCTTTTTCATTTCTTCTAGGTCCTTGTTAAACCTTTCTTGCATCTTCTCAATCCTTGTCTCCAGGCTATTTATCTGTGATTCCATTTTGATTTCAAGATTTTGGATCAATTTCACTATCATTATTCGGAATTCTTCATCAGGTAGATTCCCTATCTCTTCCTTTTTTGTTTGGTTTGGTGGGCATTTATCCTGTGCCTTTACCTGCTGGATATTCCTCTGTCTCTTCATCTTGTTTAAATTGCTGAGTTTGGGGTGTCCTTTCTGTATTCTGGCAGTTTGTGGAGTTCTCTTTATTGTGGAGTTTCCTCGCTGTGTGTGGGTTTGTACAGGTGGCTTGTCAAGGTTTCTTGGTTAAGGAAGCTTGTGTCGGTGTTCTGGTGGGTGGAGCTGGATTTCTTCTCTCTGGAGTGCAATGAAGTGTCCAGTAATGAGTTATGAGATGTCTATGGTTTTGGGGTGACTTTGGGCAACCTGTATCTTGGAGTTCAGGGCTGTGTTCCTGTGTTGCTGGAGAATTTGCTTGGTATGTCTTGCCCTGGAACTTGGTGGCCCTTGTGTGGTGCTTGGTTTCAGTGTAGGTATGGAGGCGTTTGATGAGCTCCTGTCAATTAATGATCCCTGGAGTCAGGAGTTCCCTGGAGTCAGGGTTTGGACTTAAGCCTCCTGCTTCCAGTTATTGATCTTATTTTTACAGTAGTTTCAAAACTTCTCCTTCTATACAGCACCATTGATAAAACATCTAGGTTAAAGGTGAAAAGTTTCTCCACAGTGGGGGACACCCAGAGAGGTTCACAGCGTTACATGGAGAAGAGAAGAGGGAGGAGGGAGTTAGAGGTGACCCGAATGAGATGAGGTGGAATCAATATTGGAGAGAGTGGGCTAGCCAGTAATCACTTCCTTATGTGCAGTCCACAACTGGACCACTCAGAGATGTTCACGGAGTTATACAGAGAAGAGAAGAAGGAGGAAGGAGACAGAGGTGGCCAGGAGGATAAAAGGGGGGAATGAAAAGGAGGGAGACAGATCCAGCCAGGAATCAGTTCCCTAAGTGTTCTTCACTGTCTGGAACACACAGAAATTCAGAGTTGGGTAGAGTAGAGACGGGTTAGGGAGGAGACACAGGCGACCTGGTGGAGAAAAAGGAGAGTCCAAAGGGAGACAGAGCAGTCAAGCCAGTAATCTTGCTACCTAGTGAAAAATGGGTACTGAAGATTGGGTTCTTAAAGGTACAAAATTGGTAACAAATACATAAAAGCAAAAATTAAAAATCTAGAGTAGAGTTTGGAATTTCAAAAATACAATGTTAAAGAAAAGAAGAAGGAAAAGAAAGAGAGAAAACAAAAACAAAACCAAAAACAAACAAAGTCGCAAAAATTATAAAGAAAATATAGGTACAAAATTGATAACAAATACCAAAAAGTATAAATTAAAAACCTAGAGTAGAGTTTCGAATTTCTGATATACAATGTCATATAAAAGAAGAAGAGAAAGAAAGAGAGGTAGAAAAAAAAGTCACAAAAATTATATAAAAAAATATAGGTACAAAATTGATAACAAATACCAAAAAGCTAAAATTAAAAATCTAGAGTAGAGATTGGAATTTCAAAAATACAATGTTAAAGAAAAGAAAAAAAAAGACAAGGTCACAAAAATTATAAAAAAAATATATATGAAGTTTGCTTTAAAAAAATAGGATTTTTTTTTTTGCAAAGTAATATTAGGTTATAAAAGTGAAAATTAAAGGAATAATAGAGGACTTAAAATTTTTTAAAAATTAAGAAAAAAGAAAGAAAGAATGATCATAAAAATAGTAAAAATATATCTAGGACTTTCTCTGGTTTTGTTGTGGGTATTGTGGGGTCAGTTCATTTTTGGCTAGTTCCTTGGTCTGACTTATATTTCTCAAGATCTATAGGCCCCTTCCTATGTAGTAAGTACTAACCACAGGGTTTTAATCTATTGCCTGTAGCTTCCAAGGCGGTTCCCTCTGTTATAGATTCTTCTGTTTGCTGGTCTCTTCAGTGTCTGATTTCCGCCCTTACACAAAGGGGACGGTGGTAGACACTTTTTTTTTTTTTTAAGGCTCACTTGTTCAGTCGCTCTGTGGGGAGGGAGGGATGCTGCAAACAAATAACACTGGCGTGTGCTCACAGTGCCTCAGCCACACTGTGTCTGCCCCTGCTCACGGTGTGTGTAGCCTCCCTGCCCACACTGCTCAGGCTCTAGGTTGCTCCGCTGGGAACCATCTGTGGCCGGCCCTGGGCTGTTTGCACCTCCCGGGTCAAAGCCGCTCAGGTTCAGGCACTCGGGTAGTCCTCAGAGGCACAGACTCGGTTGGGCCTGTGTTTTGTGCTCTTCCCAGGTCCGAGCAGCTCAGGTGATGAGGTGTTTGGCGAGCTCGATTGCTGCAACTTATCGCCTCCCTGCTGCTCGGTTATCTAGGTGTACAACCGGCGTACCTTCTCAGGCGGATGTTGACCGTCCAGACCCCCAAGAAGTTTTAGTTGGCAAAAAAGCCTGCTTAGAGTTTTATAGATAATGTCTGTCTGGGGCTGTGATTGCCCCCTTCCGGCTCTGGCTGCCTGTCACCGGAGGGGGATGGTCTGCAGCAGGCTATCTCTGTTCAGTCCTTTGTTCTGTGCACAGGCCTGGTGGTGTCTTAGGTTAGGGTTGGCTTTTCGCATGGTAGATATCCCACAGTCTGGTTTGCTAGCCCAAGTTAGTTTGCTCAGATAGCGCTCGGGGTATTCAGGCCAGATCCTTACTCTAAGCAATGCAGCCCACTCCGTGCCTCCCTGCCCAGCCCCCGCTTGCTAGTGGCATGTGCAGGTGTCTGCACTGCTTCTCCGCTGGGGGAGTTACCGTAGGGCTCACAATCTGCGGGTTTTAATTGTTTATTTATTTTTCCTCCCTGTTATGTTGCCCTTTGTGCTTCCAAGGCTCGGCACAGATTCGGCAGTGAGAATGTTTCCTGGTGTTTGGAAACTTCTCTCTTTTTAAGACTCCGTTCTCGGGACGGAACTCCGTCCCTCCCTCTTTTGTCTCTTTTTTTGTCTTTTATATTTTTTCCTACCTCCTTTCAAAGACTTGGGTTGCTTTTCTGGGTGCCTGATGTCCTCTGCCGGCATTCAGAAGTTGTTTTGTGGAATTTACTCGGTGTTTAAATGTTCTTTTGATGAATTTGTGGGGGAGAAAGTGTTCTCCCCGTCCTACTCCTCCCCCATCTTAGCTCCTCCCCCTGTTATAATACAATCTTAACAACATTGTTTTGAATAAAGTTAAAGACAACTTAGTGCTATTAGAGCCATCTTACAGAAAAAAAACTGCACAGACTTTTTGGCCAACCCATATTGAGAATGACTTCTTTATATAAAGTGCTCCTTTGCTTGCTGAGCATTACTGAGATTCTTTATCAAGTGAAAATGGAGAGATTAGTGGAGATTCAAATTATTTGAAGGGCCAGGTCTGCCATATACCTATGCTGCTCCCTTGTAGAGATAAATGAGATATAGCCAAGGGTAATAGTGAAAACTTATAAATGATTTAAAAAGTTCACATACTGACACTTTATAAAGTATATTATTTTAATAAGTTAATATGCGTCATGAAGTTTTCACTTCATGCAGATGCCTTGTCATTTCACCTACTTAAAATCTGTGGGTGTCTAAAGTCATGTCAGTGTGGGAATCTGGTAAAAGAAGGAGCCTACCTAAAGGCAACTAAAGCTTCTTCAAACTCCCGAAGAGATATGATTGGATGAAAAGGCCTCCAGGACAGGATGTCTTAAAATAGGCAGGAGAAAATGTGGGTTAATTTGCATATCAATGAGTATTATATTATTTTCTCCATTTTCTGTAGCATTTGGCTTTACTTTATTGAAATGGGTATGTTTTTATAAACTTTAATTTGCAGGAATCAAGAACCCCAACCCTACAAGGCCTTTCCTTTACTGTCAGACCTGGTGAACTGTTAGCTGTGATCGGACCTGTGGGAGCAGGAAAGGTAAGTTGTGGTGCCTTTCGGCAGCTTGATGCAACACCACAGTCCCTATTAAATTCTCAGAGTTGAGCCCAAAGCTGTGTGTACAATGTTGTTGTTTTTTTTTTTTTTTTAAACAGGATAGTTTATTAGAATTGAATAATAGTAAAATAATTGCAGTGAAATCCACTTCTGCATTGCCTCAGTTTTGGTCCCACACATCCATCTTGATTCTCAGAAAGTTTTACATGTACACAGTGTATTAATTCCTTATAATTTATAATGTCATATAAGAGATATTTGGTAAGGATTACAGTGATTGCCACGAAACTTGCTAAGAAGAGTGTGGAGAGGCCTGGCATAGTTTTCTCATGGGCACAGGAGTCCTGGACAGTCACTGGAGGACCCAGGAACCTTCTGAGCCAAAGTATAAGTTCATTCCACATAGGGATCTATAAAGATTTACTCTCTTGAGAAGTTTTTGTTAATTGTCACACTTGTGAAATCTCCATGATGATTATAGTCCCTATCTTTTGGCTCATTAAAAATGCTGTTCTATTGTCCTAGGTTTACATTGTTTTAATAAGTCATCCATAGTCATTTTTTTAAATTTATTTTTTCATTTGGAACATAATTGCTTCACAATGTTGTGTTAGTTTCTCCTGTACAACAACCTGACTCAGCTGTGAGTATGTATGTATATATATATATGTGTGTGTGTGTGTATATATATATATATATATATATATATATATATATCCCCTCCCTCTTGAGCTTCCCTCCCACCCTCCTCCCATCCCACCCTTTTAGGTCATCATAGAGCACTGAGTTGGACTCCCTGTGCTATATAAGCAGCTTTCTGTGCTGAGCTATGCTTAGTCACTCAGTTGTGTCCAACTCTTTGCTACCCCAGGGACTGTAGTCTGCCAGGCTCCTTTGTCCATGGGGATTCTCCAACAGGAATACTGGAGTGGGTTGCCATGCTGTCCTCCAGAGGATCAAACCCAGGTCTCCTTCCTAAAACAAGAACAATATGATGTTAGGAAGTGTTCTAATTTCATTATTTTAAGTGTAGCTGTCCAGTTTTCTCAGCACCACTTATTGAAGAGGCTATCTGTTCTCCAGTGTATATTCTTGCCTCCTTTGTCAAAGATAGGGTGTTCATAGGTGCATGGGTTTATCTCTGGGCTTACCATACTGTACCATTGATCTGTATTTCTGTGTTTTTTTTTTTTTTTTTTTTTTTTGTGCCAGCACCATACTGTCTTGATTACTATAGCTTTGTAGTATAGTCTGAAGTCAGAGAGTTTGATTCTTCCAGCTCTGTTTTTTTTTTTTTTTTTCCTTTTCTTCTCAAGATTACCTTGGCTATTTAGGATCTTTTGTGTTTCTAAACAAATTGTAAAAATTTTTGTTCTAGTTCTGTGAAAAATGCTATGGGTAATTTGACAGGGATTGCATTGAATCTACATTGCTTTGGGTACTATAGTCATTTTCACAATATTGATTCCTACAGTCCAAGAACACAGTGTATCTGTTCATGTCATCTTTGATTTCTTTCATCAGTGTCTTACAGTTTTCTTCATTTTGGTCTTTTGTCTCCTTAGATAATTTTTTCCCTAAGCATTTTATTCTTTTTGATACAATGATGATTGGGATTATGTCCTTAATTTTTCCTTCTGACTTTTTGTTGCTAGTAACACAATTTTTTTTTCCTTTGAGAAAGATCTTTACTAGTTTTATTGGCAAGAAGACAGAACTTTCCTTTAGCATCCATTGCAAGAATGTCTGCCTCTGGTTTACCTCTTTTTTTTTTTTTTTCTGCTGCACCTGTGAGGTATGTGGGATCTTAATTCCCCAACCAGGGATCAAAACCATGCACCTTGCAGTGGAAACACAGAGTGTTAATCACTGTACCAGCAGGGAAGTCCTACCAGTGGTTTTCTTATTGGGGAAGGACTTTTCTTTGACTTTTCATGCTGCTATAAGGAAAACAGTTTTAACTAGATGTATCTAGAGCAGCATTTCTCTAGGTGTGTTCCATGAAACTTTTATTTTACAAGAAGGTATCATGGCCACATAAAACTGGATAAATGCACATTATGTTTTCCTTCTTGGTGATTCATGTTGTACAGTTGGAAACAGCTTTTTGGGAATTTGGACATCTCATTAAAGGAAATTATTTATGTGACAGCTGTTCAGGATGGACAGAGACATGGGGACTTCCTTTTCTTTTTCTACTTTACAATATTGTATTGGTTTTGCCATACATCAACATGAATACGCCACAGGTATACATACAGTGGCCCCTCTAGGAAGTCTGGAGGTTGCAAAGGCTCTTCCAGGAAGCTTTGTGCATTTACTTACGTGACTTTAGTTGGTCCCATCAGTGCATGTGTAGTGAAGGTGCAGCCATGTGCTGGAGCTAGAGATTCGAATGTGAGCAAGACCCTGATGCCTCTGCCTTCCAGAGGCAACCAGGTTCCTGGGTGAGACAGATACACAGGCAGATTATTTCAGCTTAGTGTGATGTGGACACAGACATACCACATCTATGTGTTGTTAAAGATTTGAAGTAAATATGCAGCTGTCAGTTCAGATCAGTTCAGTTCAGTCGCTCAGTCGTGTCTGACTCTTTGCGACTCCATGGACTGCAGCATGCCAGGTCTTCCTGTCCATCACCAACTCCCGGAGTTTACTCAAACTCATATCCATTGAGTTGGTGATGCCATCCAACCATCTCACCCTCTGTCATCCCCTTCTCCTCCCGCCTTCAATCTTTCCTAGCATCAGGGTCTTTTCAAAAGAGTCAGCTCTTTGCATCAGGTGGCCAAAGTATTGGAGTTTCAGCTTCAACATCAGCCCTTCCAGTTAATATTCAGGACTGATTTCCTTTTGGATGGACTGATTGGGTCTCCTTGCAGCCCAAGGGACTCTCAAGAGTCTTCTCCAACACCACAGTTCAAAAACATCAATTCTTTGGCGCTCAGCTTTCTTTATAGTCCAACTCTCACATCCATACATGACTACTGGAAAAACCATACCCTTGACTGGATGGACCTTTGTTGGCAAAGTAATGTCTCTGCTTTTTTAATAAGCTGTCAGGTTTGTCATAACTTTTCTCCCAAGGAACAAGTGTCTTTTAATTTCATGGCTGCAGTGACCATATGCAGTGATTTTGGAGCCCCCAAAAGTAGTCTCTCACTGTTTCCCCATCTATTTGCCATAAAGTGATGGGACCAGATGCCATAATCTTAGTTTTCTGAATGTTAAATTTTAAGCCAACTTTTTCACTCTCCTCTTTCACTTTCATCAAGAGGTTCTTTAGTTCTTCTTCACTTTCTGCCATAAGGGTGGTGTCATCTGCAAATCTGAGGTTACTGATTATTTCTCCTGGCAATCTTGATTCCAGCTTGTGCATCATCCAGTCCAGCATTTCTCATGATGCACTATGGCATTTAAGTTAGATAAGCAGGGTTACAATGTACACCCTTGATGTACTCCTTTCCCTATTTGGAACCAGCATCTGTACTTGGTCTGAAACAACAAAATGTGGAAATCTAGATGTGAGAAGTGTACACAAGACAGTGATGATTTCCTCTAGGATGGACTTTTGCTCTTTGGACACAACTCACTTCAGAGTTCTTTTAATAATAATATTTGGATATATTCTTCACATGTAGCTTTTTAATAATAAGTGTTTGTCAAGTAAAGGATACCTGGATGCAGAAACAACTACGCTAAACATTGGTTACATGAAATACACATTCTGCTGGGCTTCTCTGCTATCTACATTATTGACTATGCCAAAGCCTTTGACTGTGTGGATCACAATAAACTGTGGAAAATTCTGAAAGAGATGGGAATACCAGACCACCTGACCTGCCTCTTGAGAAACCTCTATGCAGGTCAGGAAGCAACTGTTAGAACTGGACATGGAACAATAGACTGGTTCCAAATAGGAAAAGGAGTACGTCAAGGCTGTATATTGTCACCCTGTTTATTTAACTTATATGCAGAGTACATCATGAGAAATGCTGGACTGGAAGAAACACAAGCTGGAATCAAGATTGCTGGGAGAAATATCAATAACCTCAGATATGCAGATGACACCACCCTTATGGCAGAAAGTGAAGAGGAACTCAAAAGCCTCTTGATGAAAGTGAAAGTGGAGAGTGAAAAAGTTGGCTTAAAGCTCAACATTCAGAAAACGAAGATCATGGCATCCGGTCTCATCACTTCATGGGAAATAGATGGGGAAACAGTGGAAACAGTGTCAGACTTTATTTTCTGGGGCTCCAAAATCACTGCAGATGGTGACTGCAGCCATGAAATTAAAAGACTCTTACTCCTTGGAAGGAAAGTTATGACCAACCTAGATAGCATACTCAAAAGCAGAGACATTACTTTGCCAACAAAGATTCGTCTAGTCAAGGCTATGGTTTTTCCTGTGGTCATGTATGGATGTGAGAGTTGACTGTGAAGACGGCTGAGCACCGAAGAATTAATGCTTTTGAACTGTGGTGTTGGAGAAGACTCTTGAGAGTCCCTTGAACTGCAAGGAGATCCAACCAGTCCATTCTGAAGGAGATCAGCCCTGGGATTTCTTTGGAAGGAATGATGCTAAAGCTGAAACTCCAGTACTTTGGCCACCTCATGCAAAGAGTTGAATCACTGGAAAAGACTCTGATGCTGGGAGGGATTAGGGGCAAGAGGAGAAGAGGACAAAGGAGGATGAGATGGCTGGATGGCATCACTGACTCAATGGACATGAGTCTGGGTGAACTCCGGGAGTTGGTGATGGACAGGGAGGCCTGGCGTGCTGCGATTCATGGGGTCGCAAAGAGTCGGACACGACTGAGCCACTGATCTGATCTGAACATTCTTAGCTAGTCTTTTCTGAGTATAATTTTTCATTTGGGGGAAACTGTGAGCAGTTTAGGTTGTTATAGTATTATATTAATGTTCCTTATCAACCATTAGTTTTCCATGGACCAATAGGATTATTTTCTTTTTTTTCTCAATTGCAAGGGCTCTACTTCATCCTGTTCTAAAAGAAAGGGTTCTATAGTGTACGGAGTACGACTGTGGGGTCTGCTGTGCTACAGGTCTTGTTCTGTCCTGAGTGCTGCCTGTTCATGTGTGTGTGTTTCCATCTGTTTCAGTCCTCACTGTTAGGTGCTGTGCTGGGGGAGCTGCCCCCAAGCCAGGGGAAGGTCAGCGTTCATGGGAGGATTGCGTATGTTTCTCAGCAGCCCTGGGTGTTCTTAGGAACTGTGAGGAGTAACATTTTATTTGGGAAGAAATATGAAGAGGAACGATATATAAAAGTAATAAAGGCTTGCGCTTTGGAAAAGGTGAGTTGCATATACTCAAATTTCAAATAATGATAGTGTTGGTTTAAACTACAGGGTTTGTTAAAATTTTGTTTCAAATTTTGAAAGATTTTTGGGTAAATAAACACATGTAACCCAGCTGTTTCAATGCCAATGTGATAGCAGCACTTACAGAATGCCTTTAGAAAGTAGTGGGTGGTTGTTTAATTTTATAATGTTTTATTCACATTTAAATTTCTTTCTTTAATGAACCATTATCAAAATTTGCAGAAATAGTGTAGTGTAATGAACCCTCATGTACCCACCCCCAGCTTTAGCCAAGATCAGCTGGTGGCCAGTCTTGCTGCATCTCTACTCCTGCCCCTTGCCAGCCCTACCCCGACCCCAGAGTATTCTGAAGCAGATTCTAGACCTCAGATTAGTTCATCTGTAAACATATTATTAGTTTTCTGTACAAGATAGGATAGCCTTTGGGGAAAAAAATCACCACATTATGTCACCTGAAAAATAGCTAAAATTCTTGAATATCATCAAGCTTCTAGTCTGTGTTTACATGTTGTTAATCATATCACTGAGAAATCTCTTTTAGCATTGTTGAAATCAGACTCTGTATGGGGTCTGTCCATTGCATTTGGTTGATGCTTTCTTGCTCTGTTTCAGTCTCTAGGTTTCCCTCTCTACTTCATTTTTGACTTGTAGTTTATTCTTTAAAGAAAATTGAATGCTGTAACATTTCTTTTTAATACTGCATCTTTTACTATGGAGAGGTTGTTTTCAGGAATGGCCCTGAGTTTCACAGGAAATGGCAAGACAAAATGTTTAACTGTACTTTGGGATATAAATTAGTGAATAATGAAAACTAAACTTAACTGATAGGAGAATATAATTTGGCAAAAAGAAAGAAAAATTTAAATACTGATAAATACTATGTTACTCTCTTGAGTTAGAAAAATCAGTGAATAACAATGTTAAAGGGCTTCCCCTGGGGTATGTTCAGTGCAGTCTGGACCTCTGACTTCTTTTATACTGTGAATAAAAGGCTGGGACAGACTTTCAAAGGTGTGGGAGTTGAAGGCTCCAGACCCACTTTCTGAGGAAATAGTAATTTTGTTTGGACAGTGGCTTGAATTTCATGGATTGTATCAGGTGAGTACCATTATATGATGATGTGGACAAACAGAATTGTTTGTTTAACTCTTGTTTCTTTCTCCTGGGTTATTGTTAATGGATGATTGTGCTTTTGCAAAATGATGTCATTAGCAGTAATGAACTAGATTTTTATTAAATGATATACATACTGTGTAAGAAAATAAGAGGGAAAGCAAATGTAAGACAGTGAGACAATATCTCTCATTTATTGAGTCCATGCGGCAATCTGTTTTCTGTGTATCATTCATATGTGCACACATGTACACACATAAAAAGAAATATGAGTTATGAATCTTTTTACCAGTGTCTTTGGTGTTTTATAGTTGGTAAAACTGAGGCTTGGTGAGAAGAAATGACTCACCTCAACACTGGCAGCTCAGGTTCAGGGCTGTTTAAGCAGGACTCTAGACTCCACAGTGCTGTGCTGCCTTTCAATTGAGGAAGTTTATAAGGAACAACTTATTAAAAAATTCGGTGATTTATGAAAATGGGATGGGAAATAAATAGATTTCAGGCATTTCATAAGAAATAGGTTAATAATTACCTTAATCAAGTTAAATTTTTGATGTCCAGGTCAGGCTCCAAAGACCCAGGCCACTGTGTGGCTATTTCTTTTATGACCTCACCTTTCTGGGAAGCTCAGCCTTATCTTTTCCCCAACACTTGAGCATCTCTGGAGAAGAGCAGGTGCTGGGACAGTGGCTGCCATTCAGTATTTTCCGTGGGAGCCGATGGTTTGCTGCAGCCACGTGGAGTGACTGGACCAGTAATGAAGGCAGTGTCCTGGGGCTTCACCCAGCCTAGGGCATGTGTGCAGCACAGACTCTGGTGGGAAGGGGACCTGCTGGACCAGCCTGCACAGTGATTCTTCTGTATGTTGTGTGATGTTTAAAGACACGGACCACTCTCCTGTTTTCTGCGTGGTTGGGACATGGAGTTGGGGCCCCTTGTGTCCATTTCCTCCTTGGCAGGAAGGGAGGGATCGGAGAGCAGTGTCCTGACCGCAGCTTTGTCACTTGCTCACTGTCACTCTGGACATGTCCTGTTACCTGCCTGGACCTCTGATGTATCTGCAGCAAAACAAGGACTCTGGATCAGAGGGTATCCAGGAGGTTTTGTTGCTGCTCTGAAGTGTCATCTGTGACAATGATTAGCAAGAGGTCAGCAAGGTTTTTGCACCTGGGAACCACCTAATGAGACTCTTTGCTTATCTTTTTTGGAATCCCTGTATCAGTGGATGGGGATAATACTTTTGTAGATAATAGGTGTGTCCTAGAACTATTTTGACCTGTAGTTACAGAAACTGTATGTGTAGTAGAAAAGGCTTGGCTTTTGGAGAGAAACAATCTTAGTTATTAACTCTGGGTGTTTATCTCAATTTCTTTTCTTATTGAATGCAGGGAGAGATGGGATTATTGTAAATGCTACAGGTCATGCATGTGGAATGCAAACATGCCAGTGTTTCAGTAAATGGTAGCTATTTTTACTATTATAGCCCTTTTCTCTACAAATATACATACATATAAATAAAGATTTCTTCTCACTGTTTTCCCTAACCCCACTGCCCCCAAATCCTGGAAGAAAAAACAGAAAAAAGTAAATTTTCTTGTATTACATATGTTAATTACAACATCATATATTATACTAGATTTAATTGAAGTAAACATTTAAGTTCATTGAGCTGAAAACATTTCTATTAATATGATAAAATAGGGAGAAATGAAGTAATCACAGTGGCAACATCAATTCAGACTGATGCCATCAACTTCAAGGCCCAGGAGTCAGAGGCTCAGGAATTGAGTCTGTTTCTCCGTTTGCTAGGTGCATGATTCTTCATCTGTAAAATAGAGATAATAATACTATCAACCTCATAATGTTGTTTTGAGAATGAAATGCAGGAGTGATTTTAAAGCACCTGATTTCTAGGGACATAACAGGCACTTTATAAATGTTAGAATAATTTTGAGAAAAAATTAGCTCTTAATTATAAGCTCAGTTTTTGGTAAAACACATCCATAAAATATGACATGTAAGAAAGAAGATATTTGAATATTTAACTTCCATTATTTAAGTTTATATTTATGTAGGTGCCCTATACATAGTACATTACGTAAAGGCATTCCTCAGAGCAGTGATGTGACCTCACTTAGTCTCAGTTTCCTCATCTGTGATGTGGGGCCAGTACTTCCTGTGCAGCTTGTTGTGAGGATTAGAGATAAACAGTATCGGGGTCCACCACAGATCTTACCCTCCAGGAGCTGAGAGACACCGTGTGCATGTGTACAAATGATGGACCAGAATAAGACAGTCCTTCATGGGAGATGAGAGATGTAAACAGAAAATTAGGAAACCAGCAGGAAGAGATGAGTCCAGGATGGGTTCATGGGAGAGTGTGTTTGCGCTGAGCCTGGAAAAATGGGCAAGATATTGACAGGCCATGAGAGGAAGGGCAATCCCAAATGGAAGAAAAGCTGTAAGAAAGGAAAGATGTCTGCCGTTTGACTCTGGAACCCAGCCTTCCTCTGTCAGGGCCTCATTATTGGTTTCAACAGTCTACTGTGTGGTGTTTCTACACTAAGTCTCCACCATCAGTGAAGGGCTCTTCATGTTCTTCTGGATGGATGGCATCAAGAATCAGCAGCACCATTTCATAGTTTGCCCCTAGTTTGTGTGTCTGCTGTTCAGTGAGAATTGGTTAAATTTAACTTAGAGGAAAATAACGTGAATAAGAACACCTTCCTGTCAGTGGGAGGAACTGTAATATATGCTCAACTCAGGCTTTTCCCTTTAACCTAATCAGAAAATGGTGGCTGGGAATTAACCTGACTTGGATTTTACTTCAAATCTTGTGAAATGTTTTTCTTATCTGTAGTGTGTGCATGAATAATTGTCAGAGTAATTGTCATGCTAGCAAAGTAACGCTCAAAATTCTTCAAGCCAGGCTTCAACAGTATGTGAACCGTGAACTTCCAGATGTTCAAACTTGATTTAGAAAAGGTAGAGGAAACAAAGATCAAATGGCCAACATCAGTTGGATCATCAAAAAAGCAAGAGACTTCTAGAAAAACACCTCCTTTGGCTTTATTGAGTACACCAAAGCCTTTGATTGTGTGGATCACAACAAACTGTGGAAAGTTCTTCAAGAGATGGGAATACCAGACCACCTTAACTGCCTCCTGAGAAATCTGTATGCAGGTCAAGAAGCAACAGTTAGAAATGGACATGTAACTATAGACTGGTTCCAAATTGGGGAAGGAATATGTCAAGGCTGTATATTGTCACCCTGTTTATTTAACATATATGCAGAGTATATCTTGCAAAACACTGGGCTGCATAAAGCACAAGCTGGAGTCAAGATTGAAGGGAAAAATATCAATAACCTCAGATATGCAGATGACATCACCCTTATGGCAGAAAACCCCGAGGAACTAAAGAGTCTCTTGACAAAAGTGAGAGGACAGTGAAGAAGTTGGCTTAAAACTCAACATTCAAAAAAAGAATGTCATGGCATCTGGTCCCATCACTTCATGGCAAATAGATGGGGAAACAGTGGAAACAGTGAGAGACTTTATTTTTCTGGGCTCCAAAATAACTGCAGATGGTGAATGCAGCCATGAAATTAAGACACTTGCTCCCTGGAAGAAAAGCTATGACCACCCTAGATAGCATATTATAAAGCAGAGACATTACTTTGCCAACAAATGTCTATCTAGTCAAAGCTATGGTTTCTCCAGCAGTCATGTATGGATGTGAGAGTTGGACTGTGAAGAAAGCTGAGCACAGAAGAATTGATGCTTTTGAACTGTGGTGTTGGAGAAGACTCTTGAGAGTCCCTTGGGCTGCAAGGAGATCCAACCAGTTCATCCTAAAGGGGACCAGTCCTGAATGTTCATTTGAAGGACTGATTTTGAAGCTGAAACTCCAGTACTTTGGCCACCTGCTGCGAAGAGCTGAATCATTGGAAAAGACCCTGATGCTGGGAAAGATTGAGGGCAGGAGAAGAAGGGGATGACAGAGGATGAGATAGTTGGATGGCATCACCGACTGAATGGACATGGGTTTGGGTGGACTCCGGGAGTTGGTGATGGACAGGGAGGCCTGGTGTGCTGCAGTTTAGGGGGTTGCAAAGAATCAGGCATGACTGAGTGACTGAACTGAACTGAACTGAACAGAATGACATTTCTGTCAAGTATCTTTTCATATGCTTATTTTTTCTGTTTCCATTTCTTGTGCTGATCTTGTCAGTCTACCACTTAACCTCAAGTATCACTGTGGAAGACACAGGTCAGGTATCATCTCTTCAGAGAGAGTGGGAAGCTGAGGCTGAGATCAGTAAAATGTTTTGTTTAAGACACATTTACTCCTTGATAAAGTAAGACCTGTGCCTTCACCAGCCTGGGCCACCAGCTCTCACACCTGTGCCTCTAGCACAGACCTTCACACCTGCATGTCCAGCTGCACTGTGACACCACTGGGAGGTCATCTCAGCTTGTCCACAAGGGAAGTCTCCTAAACCTACATCTACCATCTTCCCCAATTCAGTAAATAGAGACCCTGTCCTTCCCCTTCCTCACCCCAGAAACCATAGTCCTCTTCTCTTATAGCCCACACCTGTCCCGTCAGCAGGTCTTCCAGACTCCACCTTCCATTTGTGTCTGGAGTGTGACCCTATCTCTCCATTCCTGCTGCTCCCACTCTGGTCCTGGGCACCGTCATCTCTCACCTAGATTATTCCAGTAGCCTCCTTGCTTGTATCTGCCCTCACCTTTCTCCCGTTATCGTCTGTTTTCTACAATGTGCAGGACTGATTTCTTAAAAATCAGACCACATCACTCCTCCTTTATTGGAGTGACCCCAGGCTCCTCCTTCTCTGTCTCTGCCCTCACTCCCCTCATTCCTACTCAGCTCCACTCTCCTGTGTCCTTGCTTGTCCTGAACCCCTTGGGCATCTCCCCCGTGGCCCCTGCACCCGCCCCTCTCTCTGTGAGGAGCAGCCTCTCCAGGTCTGCCTAGGCGCCACCCCCCTCCCAGATCTGCTCACACCCACTCTGAGCAGAGCCCTCCCACCCTAGTGTGGACTCACTTCCCTCCTTCAGTCTCCATCCCCTTGAGCCCGCTTCCTTTTCCTTCTCATCCTCAGTACTTGTGCTCAGGTTAATTTTACATGTCGTCCGTCTCCCACCATGGAAAGAAATTCTGAGACTTTGTTTCATGTGTCCAGAACGATGTCTGCTGTATAATCGATGCTCACTAAATACCTGTTATAATGGTCAAATGCATAAATGCTGTGAAAAAAATATACAATTAAAACACATTAACATTCCTGAGTTTTTTTTTTTTTAATGTTCAAAGTCACAATTTAGTTGCTATGAAAATAAGCACACTGCTGCTGATCAAACACTTTTATGAAGTACTAACACTGAAGGGCTAAGATGGCAGGAGGACAACACATTTTAATTCTTTGTTTTTTTCCCTTTTCTCTTTCCATGTAGGATTTACAGTTTCTGGAAAATGGAGATCTAACTGTCATAGGAGACCGAGGAACCACACTGAGTGGAGGGCAGAAAGCCCGGGTCAACCTTGCAAGGTAAATGGCATATCAGTTGTCATCCTGCCCCTCCTTCTCCATGGCTCCTAGTGGAAGTGAGCATGCAGACTCTGCTCACTGGGTGGGCCTGTGTGAAGCAGGGTCTTGGCTCTTTCCCTAGGCTCTTGGAATGAACATACAGTTTTTGAACACTGTCATGATTCATAGATGGGACTCAAAGAGTGTGAAGTGTCCTCTCTTGACATCTCTCTGTTTTCTAGAGCTGTGTATCAGGATGCAGACATCTACCTCCTGGATGATCCGCTCAGTGCAGTGGACACAGAAGTCAGCAGGCATTTGTTTGAACAGTGAGTTTGCTCCTGTTTTCTATCATTTCTTCTTTCCAGGAACCCTGTAGAGACCAGGGAAGAGAGCCCAGGAAAGCCTTTGTACTTTGGGAGACTCAACTGGCTCTGCCTGGTGTCTCTCTCTTCCCTCCCTTCCCTCCACAGAAGATCCATCATAGAGAAATTTTGCATCATGCTGAGATCAGGGCAGGAAAATACAGAAGGTGCTTCCAGTGTGCAGAGGACAGTGGGGTCTGTGCTTTAGGGAGTAAGGGATAGATGGGAGATTTCCTCCTGCTACTTGTAGTTGCTGAATCCAGACCCTAGGGATAAGAAGGACTATGAATAGGGTGGTCTGGTGGCATAGTGGTTAAGAATCTGCCTTGCAATGTAGTGGACATGGGTTTGATCCCTGTTGGAGAACTAAGATCTCATATGCCATGGAGTAACTAAGCCCGTGGGTCACAACTGTTGAGCCCGCATGCTCCAGAGCCTGCACACCCAGCTTGAGAGTCTGCATTGCAACAAAAGACGCTGCATGAAATGACTAAGGCCTGACACAGCCAAATAAATAAAAAAAAATATCTAAAAAGAAGAAAGATGATGTACGCTTTTTAAATTGGAGAATGGGACTAGGTGACCTGCTACTTGGCTGCCAGTTCTTTTCCTCCATCATTTGTTTAAGGCATGTTAGAAGTGAAGATTTTAGTACTGACATATGACTTCTGTGGAAAGGCCTTGTTGGGTTATTATGCTTGTCATTCCGTCGATTTGAAATTCTTACTAAAGTCTAGAATTTCAAAGTGATTTATTCCTCACCAGCATATGGCCTCAAACATTAACATTGCTTCATTGATGCTTAGTAGAATGAATACTTAGACCCACATGTAGGGTCAACTTGAATTTGAAACTAGGTATCTAGAATCTGGCTTAAGTCCTGACTCTCACTTTGTGTTTATGGAATTTGTTGTTGGTAGTTCTTGTTTGACCACTGAATCCCTGAGGTAGAAAAACTCTGATGCTTTTCTGTGTATAATGTGTCCTAATACACGCTGACTGAGACCTCTGCTGGAATCTAGATGGGTCTTCTTGAAAGTCTCACAAACTTGCTTATTCTGAAGCAGCATTCACATCTACTCCATCTTGCTGTTGTTCACCTTGGTGAAGCCAACGAGTCCTTCCAGCTGCACTTATTAAAGGCCTGCTGTGTGCCCTGAGATCGATGCCCTTAGAGATGTCACTTCACAAAACTTCTTAGTTTACAAAGGAGGAGGGTCAGCCAGGAGAGGGTAAGGACCCACACTGGGCAGAATTAAGGGAGAATAGGATGCTCATCTCTCATTCCTGCCTGTAAGGAACCTGTCTCTACGTGGAGCTTGTTAAGACAGAGGGTTGAGGAAAAGGTCAGCAACTCAGTTCAGTTCAGTCACTGAGTCGTGTTCGACTCTTTGTGACCCCATGGACTGCAGCATGTCAGGTCTCCTTGTCCATCACTAACTCCCAGAGTTTACTCAAACTCATGTCCACTGAGTCAGTGATGTCATTCAACCATCTCATCCTCTGTCATCCCCTTCTCCTGCCTTCAGTCTTTCCCAGAATCAGGGTCTTTTCCAGTGAGTCAGTTCTTTGCATCATGTGGCCAAAGTATTGGAGTTTCAGCTTCAGCATCAGTCCTTCCAATAAATATTCAGGACTGATTTCCTTTAGGATGGACTGGTTGGGTCTCTTGCAGTCCAAGGGACTCTCAAGAGTCTTCTCCAACACCACAGTTCAAAAGCATCAATTCTTTGGTGCTCAGCTTTTTTATGGTCCAACTCTCACATCCATACATGACTACTGGAAAAACCATAGCTTTGACTAGGTGCACTTTTGTTGGCAAAGTAATATCTCTGATGTCTCTGCTTTTTAATATACTGTCTAGATTGGTCATAGCTTTTCTTTCAAGAAGCAAGTGTCTTTTAATTTCACGGCTACAATCACCATCCACAGTTATTTTGGAGCCCCCCAAAATAAAGTCTGTCACTGTTTCCACTGTTTCCCCATCTATTTGCCATGAAGTGATGGGACCAGATACCATGATCTTAGTTTTCTGAATGTTGAGTTTTAAGCCAACTTTTTCACTCTCCTCTTTCACTTTCATCAAGAGGCTTTTTAGTTCTTCACTTTCTGCCATAAGGGTGGTGTCATCTGTATATCTGAGGATATTGATATTTCTCCCGGCAATCTTGATTCCAGCTTGTGCTTCATCCAGCCCAGCATTTCTCATGATGCCCTCTGCATATAAGGTGACAATATATAGCCTTGACATACTCCTTTCCTGATTTGGAACCAGCCTGTTGTTCCATGTCCAGTTCTAACTGTTGCTTTTTGACATTTAGAGGGTTTTAATACAGGATAGTAAGTGCTGAGTGAAAGCAGAATTGGCAGCTGGAGGCTTTCATTGAAACTGGAAAGCTCCCTTTGCCCAGAGCTGGGCGGGAAGTGCCATGGGTACCTGCAGGCTGGGCAGTTGTGTGGAGGCTGAGAGGTGGACCCAGTCCTTTGCTGAAGGAAGAGTAGAAGCTCAGGTATGGAGGGAGGAGGAAGCAGAGCTGTGAGGAAAACAGCAGACATGTCCTTGCCTGGAAGAGGCGGGGTATTTGGCAAAGAGAAGCTATTTGGAAATTCTCACTGTCAGGTCCTGTGTTAGTTTGCTGGGGCTGTGTCCATCCAGGTTGCTCTCACAGGAGACCAGAGCCTGGGAAGCTTAGAAATAACAGAAGTTTATCTCATAGTTTTGGAAGCTGGGAAAGTCTAAGATCAAGGTATGGGCAGTTTGGTTTCTCCTTAGACCTCTCCACTTGGCTTCTAATAGCATCCTCCTCACTGTGTCCTCACATGGTCCTCCCTCTGTCCACGTGCACCCCTGTGTCTCTGTCCTTATGTCTTAGTTTCCTCTTCTAAGGACACCAGTCTGATTATATTTGGCCCACCCTAATGGCCTCATCTAACTTAAATACCTCTTGGAAGATCCTGTCACCAAATTCTAAGGTGCTGGAGGTTAAGACATCAGCGTACACATTTGTAGGGGAAATAATTCATTCACAACTCACAATTCATGCTACTTAGCAAAGCAAAAAGATTTCAGCAGAGTTAGCAGTGTGTGTATGTGAGAGAGAGACATGTAGGGGCAGCTCTAAGCTCTGGATACAAGGAGCTGGTGTTCCACATCCACTAGCAGGGTCATTGTACGAGTTCTACCAAAGTTTGTGTGTAACTTGTGCTTAGTATTGGAGTGATGAAAGAGCTCTGGAGATGAGTGGTGATGATGGTTACACAGCAATGTAAATGTACTTAACGTTACTGAGGTGTATACTTAAAAATGGTTAAAATGGTAGATTTCATATTACATGTATTTTGCCACACAAAAAATGCACAGTAGTACTGACTCTTTCAAAGTAAGAGAGCAGCACAGCTGACACTTGGCATGGCCTCCAGCTCTCTGGTCTGACCCCCTTTCCTACCCTCTCCTGATCATGGCTTGATGAATTTTCCCTTAGAGAAATGCCTCATGTCTTGTCATGAGTTCAGTGATGGCTCTAGTACTGTGGCAGAGATTCCCCACCCTCCACTTCTGGCATCATGAGTAGTTCAGCCTCCCTGTTCTCAATACCCTACCATGAAATCACAAATGTCTGTCAGTCTGTCTTGTGTGCATCTGCACAAATTCTCCATCAGTGTAAGAAGAGATTCTGCTGACTGTTGTATTTGCATCACAGGGAGGGGAGGAGACAGAGTTCTCATTGTCAAGTGTCACTGTGCTATCACAAGAGCTCTCCCAAGTTCTTTTCTGAACCCAGGATGTGTTTATAAAGTCCTCTCAACATTTTGGATGTAATGACTCTGGATGTGCACTTGATAGAAGCAAGCTTGTTAATTAAGACTGTCCTTTGCTAATCAGAACCACATTCTCTGGGGAAACTTAGGGCAGGGAGCATGAATGCAATATTTAGGACATCACTTAGCAGCAACTGAGAATGTTCTCAGTGAGTTAGAAAATTGGATGGAGCATTATGCTATGAGAGATGGTGGTTGTGTTGAAGCTTAATAATGGGGAGTATTTTGTATTAAAAGTGAGTGAATCATATTTCTACTAGCCATTAACAGTTTTCTTCAGTCATGAATCTATATCCAAGGTTATTAAGGTCCATAAGTTTTACACCTATATGTTGTTACACTTATTACACTAAGTGAGTTCTATCACCTACATAAGGTGAGGGGCCTTAGGTGAACTGATGCAGTGACACCTGTGTCCAGCCATGGATCGTGTCCTGGTCCAGTCCTACATCATCAGACCCCCCACCTCCTGCATCATCTGCTCTTCAGATCTGTCCTGATCAGATTCTGACACTGCTGTCTACACAGCTCACCCTCCTGTTCCAGCCCTTCATAGATCCCGCCTGTCCCCCCACGCCATTCAGGATGCAGTTCCAGGTCCTCAAATAGAGAACAGGCTACTTTGCCGTCTGCCCTATCAACCTTCCCAGCTCATCCCCATACCCAATCAGTATCTGGCTGTGCTAGATTTATGGGGGGGTCCTTCCTCACCCCTGTCTGTCTGTACATACTGGTCCCTCTGTCCCAGAGCCAGGGAGCAGTGTACCAGCACACAGAAGGAAGGTGGAAGATGGGTCCTGCCATTCCCTCCTGCTCCTCCAGGGGACCCCCATGCCTTCTGTCTTCCCACAGCCCTCAGTGGGTGCATTTGACCATTTATGAGCCTCTGCCCCCGCCCCGCCCCCACCCCCCGACCCGCAAACCTAAGCAGTGAATGCAGGAAGGCTCATCAGCCCAGCATGTTCTGCCCCAGGACCCCTGCACCTGCTGTGTCTTCTTCCAGGATTTTTCCCCAGAGAGTCTCAGGGCTCCATGTCACCCTACCTAAGACAGCAGTGCCACCTTGCTTTTCCCTCAGAGCACACATCACAGCCCAATAGTGTATTTTTCTATACTGCTGCTGCTGCTGCTAAGTTTCTATACTAGTTCAGTGTATTCCCCTCTCCATGGTGCATAGTGTTGTCTACTGTCTTGACCTGTGGGTGTATCCTCAGCACTTGGGATAGCGCCTTTGCCTAACCAAAGTCAGCCAGTCGAATGAATGAAGGTGGGACTCTATATTACTTATATCCCTTCTACAATAATCTACCACGTCCCCTCTTAACACAGCATTTATATAGGATTGTTTTGATATAGGGAATTATGTGGTTAACAGCTCTTACCTAGAAATAATGTGTAAACAGCTCATCACTGAAGCAATTATTTTTTATGGCATGACTTGGAAAACTTTACTCTTAAAAACTTGGAAAATATTTTTCTAGAGATTTGGATAAAAATTATTATTTGGGAAGAAATTCAAAATCATCAACTGATCACTTCATTGTAATTATATTACCTCATCTATGATGGAATGTTAGGAAGAAAACATTTAAAAACTTTTCGGTTGGTCCATCTTGGATAAAGCGGCCCATCATATTTGATTAACATCTGCCTTTGGGGACTATTGACAGGTATTTTGAATTAAAGAAAAACAATTCCATGAATTCCAAAGAACATTCCCGAGAATGTTCACTTTACTGTACAATTGCACTCATTCCATAAGCTAGCAAGGTAATGCTCAAAATCCTCCAAGCTAGGCTACAGCAGTATGTGACCTGAGAGCTTCCAGATGTACAAGCTGGGTTTAGAAAAGGCAGAGGAACCAGAGATCAAACTGCCATCATTCACTGAATCATAGAGAAAGCAAGGAAATCTAAAAAAAAATCCACTTCTGCTTCATTGACTATGCTAAAGCCTTTAACTGTGTGGATCACAACAAACTGTGGAAAATTCTTCAAGAGATGGGAATAACAGACTATCTGTCTCCTGAGAAACCTGTATGTGGATCAAGAAGCAACAATTAGAACTGGACATGGAACAACTGACTGGTTCAAAATTAGGAAAGGAGTATGTCAAGGCTGTATATTGTCACCCTGCTTATTTTACTTTTATGCAGTGTACATCATGTAAAATGCTGGGCTGGGTGAATCACAAGCTGGAATCAAGATTGCTGGGAGAAATATGATCAAGCTCAGATTTGCAGATGATGCAACCCTTAACGGCAGAAAGTGAAGCGGAACTAAAGAACCTCTTGATGAGGGTGAAAGTGTGTACATATGTATTCTCAGTCATGTCTGACTCTGCAACCCCATGGACCACAGCCCGCCAATCTCCTTTGTCCATGGAGTTTTCCAGGCAGGAATACTGGAGTGGGTTCCCATTTCTTTCTACAGAGCATCTTCCCAACCCAGGGATTGAACCCATGTCTCCTGCAATGGCAGGCAAATTCTTTATGAGGATGAAAGAAGAGAGTGAAAAAGCTGGCTTGAAGCTCAACATTAAAAAAAACTAAGATTATTACATCTAGTCCCACCACTTCATGCCAAATAGAAGGGGAAAATGTAGAAACAGTGACATTTTATTTTTCTGGGCTCCAAAATCACTGTGGACAGTGACTTCAGCCATGAAATTAAAAGACACTTGCT
Source organism: Bos indicus (assembly GCF_029378745.1). Taxonomy (NCBI): domain Eukaryota; kingdom Metazoa; phylum Chordata; class Mammalia; order Artiodactyla; family Bovidae; genus Bos; species Bos indicus. Next base: position 69,594,435 of record NC_091771.1, read on the forward strand.
CTTTGGAAGGAAAACTATGATAAACCTAGACAGTGTATTAAAAAGCAAAGACATCACTTTGTGGACAAGTCTCTATTGTCATAGCTATGGTTTTTCCAGTAGTCATATATGGATGTGAGAGTTGGTCCACAAAGAAGGCTGAGTGCCAAAGAATTGATGCTTTCAAATTGTGAACATGGAGAAGACTCTTAAGAGTCCTTTGGACTTCAAAAAGATCAAAAAAGTTAGTTCTAAAGGAAATCAGTCCTGAATATTCATTGGAAGGACAGATGCTGAAGCTGAAGCTCCAGTTCTTTGGCCAACTGATGCGGAGAGCCAACCCATTGGAAAAGACCCTGACACCGGGAAAGATTGAAGGCAAAAGAAGAAGGGGGCAGCAGAGGATGAGATGGTTAGATAGCATCATTGACTCAATGGACATGAATTTGAGCAAACTGTGGAGACAGTGGAGGACAGGGAAGCCTAGTGTGCTGCAGTCCATGGGGTCACAGAGAGTTGGACATAACTTATGGACTGATTGACAACAATTCCATGAAAAACTTTGGTACTAACTGGAGATGGGGTTACTCAGTCAAGAAACTTAGGTACAAAAGCTAAAAGGTAAGATCGCTGCTGCTGCTAAGTCGCTTCAATCGTGTCCGACTCTGTGCGACCCCAGAGACGGCAGCCCACCAGGCTCCCCCATCCCTGGGATTCTCCAGGCAAGAACACTGGAGTGGGTTGCCATCTCCTTCTCCAATGCATGAAAGTGAAAAGTGAAAGTGAAGTCGCTCAGTCGTGTCTGACTCTTGGTGACCCCATGGACTGCAGCCTACCATCTGTCCATGGGATTTTCCAGGCAAGAGTACTGGAGTGGGGTGCCATCGCCTTCTCTGAAAAGGTAAGATTACACAAGCCAAAAGGTAAGGTAAATGTCAAAAGGTAAAAATAAATCTGTTTGGAATCAATGAAACGATGGTGAGTGTGTCTGCATCCCAGGATCTTCTTTCTGATCACAGACCCTGTGTCCAGAGGGTCCCCTCAGAGTTTTTCTATTCTGAGTCCAAAGCATATGACCACTTGTAGTTAGGGAGGAGTGGGGAGGGAGCTTACATTTACTGAGAAGACTGGTGGTTAGACTTCTCAGAACACGTGATTGTCATTGATGTTGTTCTGAGATGAAGAAACTGAGGTTTAGTGGCTTGTCTGATGGAACTGAGCTGCAGTCTACTGCCTCCAGGTTCTCCATCTGACTCACTCAGCAGGCTGAGCTCTGGCCCATGTTCCTGAGATTTGCTTTGTGAGGGTGCAGGGCACTCAGAGTACCTGCCTGGAGCCCTGCCCATGCTCACCGGGGCCTCGGACCTGGCTACTCACTTCTCTGAAGGGGTTGTGGACGCTGTAGGAATAGGCTGGGGCTGAGTTCCTTGGGGTCTGCATTTAAAATGTGGGGGCAGTTTGAGGGGGTTGCTGTGAAAAAAAAACACTTAAGTTTGGATAGTTTGGGGGGTCTTGGCTAAGACAATTGTGTGTCTTGAGCTGTTAGATGATTTCCTGTGATTTGGGCCATTTGGACTCTCATCTTTCATTTTCATATTCAGAAAGTTTTTGGTTCAAATAAAAAGTTTACTTCCTGGTTGGAATGGAATGTTGCAGAGACGTATGGAGGCCACACTAGCATTCATTTTCTATCTAATGCTATTTGGGAAGAAGTGTCTAGAAAACACACTCTGGCAAAGGTTACCAAGAGTCTATTAATTTGTTGTTGTTACTGTGTACATTATAAATCATAAACAATCACTTAGAAAACTGCTTGAGAAAAATGTACAGAGTTTTAAATGACATAGATTCCTCTTCTCCCATTCCTGTATAGTGATGAAATAGTGTTTTAGTTCAGTCAGTTTTTGGAATCTCAGTATTGGTCAGTTGTTTATCATCATGAAACATGTAAATAATTGATGAGTTTTTTGAGGGAAAAAAAACCTAGTTGTTGGTGCCTCCTTTACTGGACTGGTTTGTAGAATTTTTGAACAGAGCTGGATTCAGGTTTGCTGCTGATGAATTTGAGGACTTAGTCAGATTTATTGATTTATATTGGTACTTAGTTTGTATTATTTATTTGGTATTTAAACTATGGATCTTCAACTCCTGTGTTGTCTTTGTCTCATTATGTTTTCAAAATATGTGTTTTCAATTGGAAGCACCCCCATTCATGTTTTTACATACTGTACCTTTTACGTTTGTAGGTGTATTTGCCAAGTCTTGCATGAGAAGATCACAATCTTAGTGACTCATCAGTGGCAGTACCTAAAAGATGCAAGTCAGCTTCTGTTATTGAAAAAGGTAAGTAATTTTTAGAAGTCTGTGGAACTTGCTGATGCTCAGATGTGTTGAAGGCCAGGCCTCCCAACAGGTCACTCTTCTTGGATTAATGGTAAATACCCTCTTCTCCCTCAGTTGTACACTCCTTCTCAGAGTGGTGGTATTTGAGGATGAATCCAAAGGCCTGTAGAAATGTCACTATTACACTCTAAGCCACATGAAGCTTAAAGTGTATAGAAGTACAACCACAAGGCTACTGAATCATCACTGTTCTAGTGAAATTGTTAAGGATAATGATGCAATGTTATTTAGAACTTTTTGTTTTCCTTTTCCAGGATTTAAGTCAAATTGTATTATTTGAAAATTAGAGATACTAAGACCTGTTTGTATCCACATGATTGTCATGCAGTTTGCCTGAAGAGCATATTCCATTAGTACAGGAAGCAAGGTTGGGTAGCCAAGCACCTGGGTCAGAGACACCCTCTCTGCTGGTGTTGCCAGTTGCTGGTCTCACTGCCCAGGTCTCTATGTGCCCAATACATGTGGGAGCCTGTGCAGCAGGAGGGCAAGGCCCTGCCTACACGGGGCTCCTGTTCTTATGGGGACAGATATGACAAAGAAGGTGACATCCTGGCTGCCTCCCTGAGGAGCTGGTGTCTCACAGGGTCTGAGTGACATGAAGGTGGGGACCGTGATGTCACCTGGGAGAGGGAATCTGAGGCAAGGGGGTCTTAAGGAAGGAGCTGACCTGGCAGGTTGGAGGAACAGCAGGAAGACCAGAGTGTCTGAGGACAGTGAGCAGGGGGATGTGGAGGGAACAGGTCTCTGAGCAGTGGGCAGTGAGCCCAGAAGTGAGATGGAAGCCTTGGATGGTCCAGAGCAGAGGAGGATGTGGTCTGATGTGGGAATTAAGAGATTCCTCTGATGGTCACTAGAGGGGCGACAAAAGAAGCAGTTAGGAGTCTTAGTAAAGCTGAGAAGACAGAAGTGTGGGCTCAGGCTAGAGTATCAGTTTCTAGAGCTGCTGTAACAAAGTATTGCAAACTGGGTGACTTCAAACAACAGAAATTTATTTTATTTTCTTGAAATATAGTTGATTTATAATATTGTATTAATTTCTGCTGTACAGTGAAGTGATTCAGTTATACATATACATATATTTATTTTTAAATATTCTTTTCCATTATGGTTTATTATAGGATACTGAATATAATTCTTTGTGTGCTACACAGTAGGACCTTGTTGTTTATCCATTCCATATATGATGCTTACATCTGCTAATCCAAAACCTCGCACTTGAAGTCTCTCCAGCTCCCTCCCTGTTGGGAACTACAGGTCTGTTCTCTCTGTCCTCAGAACAACAGAGATTTATTGTCTCCCTGGTCTGGGGGCTACAAGTCCCCAGTCCAGGTGCTGGCAGGGCTGTGTTCTCCCTGAAGGCTGCAGGGGAGAATCCTTCCTTCCTGCCACTGGTGTGCACCGGCCTTCCTTGTGTTCTTTGGCTTCCAGCTGCAGTATTGTGGTCTCTGCTCTGATACCACGTGGCCATTATCCCTTGTTTGTCTGAATCTCTTCTGTTCTCATAAGGACATTAGTCATATTGGATTTAGGGTCACCCTGATCCAATGTGACCTCATCTTAGCTTGATCACATCTGCAAAGACCCTGCTTCCAAATAAGGTCAGTTCACAGGTGTCATGTTTAGGGCTTGAACACACCTTTTTAAGGGGCCACTATTCAGTGTACAGTACCTCACATGATTGGGAGTGGGTTGGAGATTAGTGAGAATTTTTCAGACTTGGTAATTGTTTGATGTTTCACCCCTTGGTTTGTCTGTGCCTGCGCCTCAGCACTTCTGTTGTTAACCCTTGTCTGTTTCAACAGACCCATGGCCAAATCTCTCACTTATCAAATGAATTTCTGTTCTAAGAAAGATGATTAAAACATAGCATCTCTACCTCTCAAAGCAATTCCATGTGTAGACTGTTCTCCACTCCTCCAGGAATGTGGAGCTCAGATTTCTTAAGCTTGAGACCAGTTAACTTCATGTGCAGAGCAGATGATGTGCTGTGCTTAGTCACTCAGTCATGTCCAACTCTTTGTGACCCCAGACTCCTCTGTCCATGGGGATTCTCCAGGCAAGAATACTGGAGTGGGTTGCCATTCCCTTCTCCAGGGGGTCTTCCCATCCCAGGGATCAAACCCAGGTCTTTTGCATTGCAGGCAGATTCTTTACCATCTATGCACCAGAGAAGTCCAAGAATACTGGAGTTGGTAGCCTATCCCTTCTCCAGGCGATACTCCTAACCCAGGGATTGAACCAGGGTCAATTGCATTGCAGGCAGATTCTTTACCTGCTGAGCTACCAGGGAAGCCCACAGAGCAGGTGATACTAGTATGTAAAACCCTGCATTGGCAGTATTGAGTACAGAATGGTGAGAGGCACAATAACATATTTAGCCAGTCCCTAGATGTTTTGGGGCCCCCTTATTGCTTCTTTTGAGAATACCATCCTCAATTTTAGAACAACAATTTGTCCACTAGAGAGCACCCCTGGATGACTTGACTTGGGGTCCATCCTTTCTATTTGTCTGATCCCTCTCTCACATCAGAGGGGGGATGGCATGCTCCCTTGTCCTCTTGGAATTGTCAGGGCTTGGCTGCTGAGTGAAATTATTGTCTTTGTACCACTAGTAATTTCCTTGTGCAGCTTACAGATACTAAGTAGAAAGTGGTAATTTCATTAAATAAGGTGTATGCATTTTGTCTCTCAAGTGGCACCAGCCACAATATATCTTGAATAAAATTCTAATTCTTCAGTATCAGATGGTTCCCAAAGGTTTCATAGGGTTTCTTCCAGGGGACCACCTCAGGGGATAGGATAAGAGGGGTCAAAGGTAGGGTCATGGGACACTTTCTTCTACTGATCTGCCTTAACCAGATGCCCTCCTTTGATTGGTTTTGTTTTTGTTTTTGTTTTTTTTTTTTTCACTGCTCGGGCTTTTCGGAACCCAAAAACTGAACGCGCTGGTGCCCCTCAGGGCGGTCCTTGGAGATAGCGGGTTTGCGGAAGCTGCTCTCACGGACTAAGCCGCAAGTTTTATCAGCTCTCTCCAGGCTGCCTGAAATTTTGGCCTCATATTTTGTTTGCCACTGAGTGAATTAGCTGTGTCTTGTTTCATGGGGTTAGAAAATAGCGAAAGCATCTGCATATGAGAGTTCCAAAGAACAGTAAGGAGAGATAAGAAAGCCTTCCTCAGTGATCAGTGCAAAGAAACAGAGGAAAACAATAGAATGGGGAAGACTAGGGATCTCTTCAAGAAAATTAGGGATACCAAGGGAACATTTCATGCAGAGATGGGCACAATAAGTGACAGAAATGGTATGGACCTAACAGAAGCAGAAGATATTAAGAAGAGGTGGCAAGAGTACATAGAAGAACTGTAGAAAAAAGATCTTAATGACTCAGATAACCATGATGGTGTGATCACTCACCTAGAGCCAGACAGCCTGGAGTGTGAAGTCAAGTGGGCCTTAGAAAGCCTTACTATGAACAAAGCTAGTGGCGGTGATGGAATTCCAGGTGAGCTGTTTTAAAAGATGATGCTGTGAAAGTGCTACACTCAATATGCCAGCAAATTTGTAAAACTCAGCAGTGGCCACAGAACTGGAAAGGGTCAGTTATCATTCCAATCCAGAGAAAGGCAATGCAAAGAATATTCAAACTACCACACAATTGCACTTATCTCACACTCTAGCAAAGTAATGCTCAAAATTCTTCAAGCTAGGCTTCAACAGTACATGAACTGAGAATAGAACTTTCAGATGTTCATGCTGTATTTAGAAAAGGCAGAGCAACCAGAGATAAAATTGCCAACATGTTTTATCATAAAAAAGCAAGAGAGTTCCAGAAAAACATTTACTTCTACTTTATTGACTACGCTAAAGCCTTTGTCTGTGTAGATCACAACAAACTGTGGAAAATTCTGAAAGAGATGGAAATACCAGACCACCTGACCTGCCTCCTGAGAAATCTGTATGTAGGTCAAGAAGAAACAGTTAAAACTACACACGGAAAAGCAGACTGGTTCCAAACGAGGAATGGAGTATGTCAAGACTTTATATTGTCATTTTATATATTTAACTTCTATGCAGAGTACATCATGTGAAATACTGGGCTGGATGAACCACAAGCTGGAATCAAGATTGCCAGGAGATTTAACAATAACTTCAGATATGCAGATAACACCACCCATATGGCAGAAAGCAAAGAAGAACTAAAGAGTCAGTCTCTTGATGGAAGTGAAAAAGGAGACTCAAAAAGCTGGCTTAAAACTCAACATTCAAAAAACAAAGATCATGGTATCCAGTCCCATCACTTTATGGCAAATAGACGGGGGGGGGGGGGGGGATCAAAGGAAACAGTGACATTTATTTTTGGCTCCAAAATCACTGCAGATGATGATTGCAGCCATGATATTAAAAGATGCTTGCTCTTTGGAAGAAAAGCTATGACCAACCTAGATAGCATTTTAAAAAGCAGAGACAAGAGGTGGTCCTAAGATGGCAGAGTAATAGGATGGGGAGACCACTTTCTCCCCCACAGATTCATCAAAAGAACATTTGAACGCTGAGTAAATTCCACAAAACAACTTCTGAATGCTGGCAGAGGACATCAGGCACCCAGAAAAGCAGCCCATTGTCTTCAAAAGGAGGTAGGAAAAAATATAAAAGAAAAAAGAGAGACAAAAGAGGTAGGGATGGAGCTCCGTCCTGGGAAGGGAGTCTTAAAAAAGATAGAAGTTTCCAAACACCAGGAAATACTCTCACTGCCGAATCTGTGGTGAGCCTAGGAACCACAGAGGGCAACATAACTGGGAGGAAACATAAATAAATAATTAAAACCCACGGATTATGTGCCCAATGGTAACTCCCCCAGCGAAGAAGCAGCGCAGATGCCTGCATCCGCCACTAGCAAGCGGGGGCTGGGCAGGGAGGCCCGGGCTGCATTGCTTAGAGTAAGGACCAGGCCTGAATGCCCCGAGGGCAATCCGAGGGAACTAACTTGGGCTAGCAACCCAGACTGTGGGATAGCTACCACGCAAAAAGCCCTAACCTAAGACACCTTCAGGCCCACTCACAGAACAAAGGACTGACTAGAGCTATGCGAAAAGCCCAACCTAAGACACTATCAGGCCCCCTCACAGAACAAAGGACTGATCAGAACTAGCCGGCTGCAGGCCATCCCACTCCTGTGACAGGCAGGCGAGGGCAGCCAGAGCCAGAAGGGGACAGTTGCGGCCCCAGAGAGGCATTATCTACCAAACTGCAAGCAGGCTTCATTGCTAACTAAGACTTCTTGGGATTCTGGATGGTCAACATCTGCCTGAGAAGGTGCGCCGGTTGTACACCCAGAAAACCAAGAGGCAGGGATGGGCAAGGTGATAAGTCGCAGCGACTGTGCTTGCCAAACACCTGGTCACCTGAGCTGCTTGGACCTGGGAAGGGCACAAAATGCAGGCCCAACCGAGTCTGCGCCTCTGAGGTCTACTCGAGTACCTGAACCTGAGTGGCTTAGACCTGGGAAGTGCACACAACCCAGGGCCCGCCTCAGACAGTTCCTGGCAGAGCAACCTAGAGCCTAAGCAGTGTAGACAGGGAAAGCACACATGCCGTGAGCGGGGGCAAACCCAGTGTGGCCGAGACACTGCAAACACACGCTAGTGTTATTTGTTTGTAGCGTCCCTCCCTCCCCACAGCACGACTGAACAAGTGAGCCTAAAAAAGTGTCCACCACTGCCCCCTGTGTCAGGGCAGAAATTAGACACTGAAGAGACCAGCAAATAGAAGAAGCTAAAACAGAGGGAACAGCCTTGGAAGCGACAGGTGCGATAGATTAAAACCCTGTAGTTAGTACCGACTACATAGGAAGGGGGCTATAGATCTTGAGAAATATAAGCCAGATCAAGGAACTATCCAAAAAAGAACTGACCCCACACTGCCCACAACACCACCAGAGAAAGTCCTAGATATATTTTTACTATTTTTACTATCTTTGTTTACTTTTTTTTAAAATTAAAAAAAATTTAAGTCCTCTATTACTCCTTTAATTTTCATTTTTATAACCTACTATTTCTTTGGAAAAAAAAAAAGACCTTATTTCTTAAAGCAAAATTCATATATATATATATTTTATAATTTTTGTGATTGTTTTTTTTTTTCTTTAATATTGTGTTTTTGAAAATACAACTTCTACTCTAGATTTTTAATCTTTGTTTTTTGGTATTTGTTATCAATTTTGTACCTTTAAGAACCCAATCTTTAGTACCCATTTTTACTTGGGAGCAAGATTACTGGCTTGACTGCTCTCTGCCCGCTTTGGACTCTCCTTTTTCTCCACCAGGTTGTCTCTATCTCCTCTCTCCCCCTTCTCTTCTCTACCTAACTCTGTGAATCTCTTTGTGTGCTCCGGACTGTGGAGAACACTTAGGGAACTGATTACTGGTTGTAATCTCCTTTTGATTACTCCCTTTATCCTCCTGGTCACCTCTGTTTCCTTCCTCCCTCTTCTCTTCTCTGTATAACTCCGTGAACATCTCTGAGTGGTCCAGACTGTGGAGAGCACATAAATATCAGATCAGATCAGATCAGTCACTCAGTCATGTCTGACTCTTTGTGACCCCATGAATCGCAGCATGCCAGGCCTCCCTGTCCATCACCAACTCCTGGAGTTCACTCAGACTCATGTCCATCGAGTCAGTGATGCCATCCAGCCATCTCATCCTCTGTCGTCCCCTTCTCCTCCTGCCCCCAATCCCTCCCAGCATCAGAGACTTTTCCAATGAATCAGCTCTTTGCATGAGGTGGCCAAAGTACTGGAGGTTCAGCTTTAGAATCATTCCTTCCACAGAAATCCTAGGGCTGACCTCCTTCAGAATGGACTGGTTGGATCTCCTTGCAGTCCAAGGGATCAGATAAAATAGACTTTAAAACAAAGGCTGTGAAAAGAGACAAAGAAAGACACTACATAATGATCAAAGGATCAATCCAAGAAGAAGATATAGCAATTATAAATATATATGCATCCAACATAGGAGCACCGAAATATGTAAGACAAATGCTAACAAGTATGAAAGGGGAAATTAACAATAATGCAATAATAGTGGGAGACTCACTCACACCTATGGATAGATCAACTAACAGAAAATTAACTAGGAAACACAAACTTTAAGTGATACAATAGACCAGTTAGACCCAATTGATATCTATAGGACATTTCACCCCAAAACAATGAATTTCACCTTTTTCTCAAGTGCACACGGAATCTTCTCCAAGATAGATCACATCCTGGGCCATAAATCTAGCCTTTGTAAGTTCAAAGAAATTGAAATCATTCCAAGCATCTTTTCTGACCACAAAGCAGTAAGATTAGATCTCAATTACAGGAGAAAAACTATTAAAAATTCCAACATATGGAGGCTGAACAACATGCTGCTGAATAACCAACAAATCACAGAAGAAATGAAAAACAAATCAAAATATGCATAGAAACAAATGAAAATGAAAACACAACAACCCAAAACCTGTGGGACACTGTAAAAGCAGTGCTAAGGAGAAGGTTCATAGCAATACAGGCATACCTCAAGAAACAAGAAAAAAGTCAAATAATCTAACTCTACACCTAAAGCAACTAGAAAAGGAAGAAATGAAGAACCCCAAGGTTAGTAGAAGGAAAGAAATCTTAAAAATTAGGGCAGAAATAAATGCAAAAGAAACAAAGAGACCATAGCAAAAATCAACAAAGCCAAAAGTTGGTTCTTTGAGAGGATAAACAAAATTGACAACCATTAGTCAGACTGATCAAGAAACAAAGGGAGAAAAACCAAATCAATAAAATTAGAAATGAAAATGGAGAGATCACAAAAGACAACATGAAATACAAAGGATCATAAGAGACTACTACCCGCAATTATATGGCAATAAAATGGACAACTTGGAAAAAATGGACAAATTCTTAGAAAAGTACAACTTTCCAAAACTGAACCAGGAAGAAGTAGAATATCTTAACAGACCCATCACAAGCACGGAAATTGAAACTGTAATCAGAAATTTTCCAGCAAACAAAAGCCCAGGTCCAGATGGCTTAACAGCTGAATTTTACCAAAAATTTAGAGAAAAGCTAACACCTATCCTACTCAAACTCTTTCAGAAAATTTCAGAGGAAGGTGAACTTCCAAACTCATTCTATGAGGCCACCGTCACCCTTATACCAAAACCTGACAAAGATGCCACAAAAAAAAAGAAAACTGCAGGCCAATATCACTGGTGCACATAGATGCAAAAATCCTTACCAAAATTCTAGCAATCAGAATCCAACACCATATTAAAAAGATCATACATCATGACCAAGTGGGTTTTATCCCAGGGATGCAAGGATTCTTCAATATCTGAAAATCAATCAATGTAATACACCACATTAACAAATAAAAAATAAAAGCCATATGAGTATCTCAATAGATGCAGAGAAAGCCTTTGACAAAATTAAACATCCATTTATGATAAAAACTCCCCAGAAAGCAGGAATAGAAGGAACATACCTCAACATAATAAAAGCTATATATGACAAACCTACAGCAAACATTATCCTCAATAGTGAAAAATTGAAAGCATTTCCCCTAAAGTCAGAAACAAGACAAGGGTGCCCACTCTCACCACTACTATTCAACATAGTTTTGGAAGTTTTGGCCACAGCAATCAGAGCAGAAAAAGAAATAAAAGGAATCCAAATTGGAAAAGAAGAAGTCAAACTCTCACTGTTTGCAGATGACATGATCCTCTACATAGAAAACCCTAAAGACTCTACCAGAAAATTACTAGAGCTAATCAATGAATACAGTAAAGTGGCAGGTTATAAAATCAACACACAGAAATCCCTTGCATTCCTATACACTAATAATGAGACAATAGAAAGAGAAATTAAGGAAACAATTCCATTCACCATTGCAACGGAAAGAATAAAATACTTAGGAATATATCTACCTAAAGAAACTAAAGACCTATATATAGAAAACTATAAAACACTGGTGAAAGAAATCAAAGAGGGCACTAATAGATGGAGAAATATACGATGTTCATGGATCGGAAGAATCAATATAGTGAAAATGAGTATACTACCCAAAGCAATCTATAGATTCAATGCCATCCCTGTCAAGCTACCCATGGTAGTTTTCACAGAGCTAGAACAAATAATTTCACAATTTGTATGGAAATACAAAAAACCTCGAAAAGCCTAAGCAGTCTTGAGAAAGAAGAATGGAACTGGAGGAATCAACCTGCCTGACTTCAGGCTCTACTACAAAGCCACAGTCATCAAGACAGTATGGTACTGGCACAAAGACAGAAACATAGATCAATGGAACAAAATAGAAGGCCCAGAGATAAATCCACACACCTATGGACACCTTATCTTTGACACAGGAGGCAAGAATATACAATGGAGAAAAGACAATCTCTTTAACAAGTGGTGCTGGGAAAACTGGTCAACCACTTGTAAAAGAATGAAACTAGAACACTTTCTAACACCATACACAAAAATAAACTCAAAATGGATTAAAGATCTCAACGTAAGACCAGAAATTATAAAACTCTTAGAGGAGAACATAGGCAAAACACTCTCTGACATACATCACAGCAGGATCCTCTATGACCCACCTCCCAGAATATTGGAAATAAAAGCAAAAGTAAACAAATGGGACCTAATTAAACTTAAGAGCTTCTGTACAACAAAGGAAACTATAAGCAAGGTGAAAAGACAGCCTTCAGAATGGGAGAAAATAATAGCAAATGAAGCAACTGACAAACAACTAATCTCAAAAATATACAAGCAACTCCTGCAGCTCAACTCAGAAAAATAAATAACCCAATCAAAAAATGGGCCAGAGAACTAAATAGACATTTCTCCAAAGAAGACATACAGATGGCTAACAAACACATGAAAAGATGCTCAACATCACTCATTATCAGAGAAATGCAAATCAAAACCACTATGAGGTACCATTTCACGCCAGTCAGAATGGCTGCTATCCAAAAATCTACAAGCAATAAGTCTGAATGGCTGCTATCCAAAAGTCTACAAGCAATAAGTGCTGGAGAGGATGTGGAGAAAAGGGAACCCTCTCACACTGTTGGTGGGAATGCAAACTAGTACAGCCATTATGGAGAACAGTGTGAAGATTCCTTAAAAAACTGGAAATAGAACTGCCTTATGACCCAGCAATCCCACTGCTGGGCATACACACTGAGGAAACCAGAAGTGAAAGAGACACGTGTACCCCAATGTTCATCGCAGCACTGTTTATAATAGCCAGGACATGGAAGCAACCTAGATGTCCATCAGTAGTTGAATGGATAAGAAAGCTGTGGTACATATACACAATGGAGTATTACTCAGCCATTAAAAACAATACATTTGAATCAGTTCTAATGAGGTGGATGAAACTGGAGCCTATTATATAGAGTGAAGTAAGCCAGAAAGAAAAACACCAATACAGTATATTAACGCATATATATGGAATTTAGAAAGATGGTAACGATAACCCTGTATGTGAGACTGCAAAAGAGACACAGATGTCTAGAACAATCTTTTGGACTCTGTGGGAGACGGTGAGGGTGGGATGATTTGGTAGAATGGCATTGAAACATGTAAAATAACATATATGAAATGAACCACCAGTCTAGGTTCGATGCATGGTTCAGCATGTTTGGGGCTGGTGCACTTGGATGACCCAGAGGGATGGTATGGGGAGGGAGGTGGGTGGGGGGTTCAGGATGGGGAACACAGGTATACCTGTGGTGGATTCATGTTGATGTATGGTAAGACTAATACAGTATTATAAAGTAATTAGCCTCCAATTAAAATATTAAATTTATATTAAAAAAAAAAAGCAGAGACATTACCCTGCCAACTAACGTCCATCTAGTCAAAGCTACAGTTTTTCCAGTAGACATGTATGGATGTTGGACCATAAGGAAAGCCGAGCACCGAAGAATTGATGCTTTTGAACTATGTGTTAGAGAAGACTCTTGAGAGTCCCTTGATCTATAAAGAGATTCAACCAGTCAGTCTTCAAGGAAATCAGTCCTGAATGTTCACTGGAAGGCATGATGCTGAAGCTGAGTCTCTGATACTTTGGCCTCCTGATATGAAGAACTGACTCATTGGAAAAGGCCCTGATTCTGATAAAGATTGAATACAGGAAGAGAAGGTGACGACAGAGGATGTGATGGTTGGATGGCATCACTGACTCAATGGACATGAGTTTGGGCAAACTCTGGGAGTTGGCGATGGACAGGGAGGCCTGGCGTGCTGCAGTCCATGGGGTTGCAAAGAGTCAGACACGAGTGAGCGACTGAACAGGATTGAACTGGAGGGAGGGAAACTGAAGTATAATTTCATGTATTTTCAAAGAACTTGATTAGATTGGCGGTTGATTAGATATGCAGTTGCCTGATCTGAGGAGGCCTGGTTATCTGATTGTAATTGGTTGTTTTTAAGTTCTCCTCTCAAATTTGAGCTCACTGATTCTGGGTTAGGTTTTGGTTTGCTGCCAAGGCTTTAGAACCACTCCAGTGTCGTGGCCTTCTTGTTTAATGACTTGAACAGAAAGAATATTGAATTTGCAGTTGGGAACTTTCTGAGTTTGTGGGGAAGTTATAAAGACAATGAAGACACAGCTCATGGATTCTCTGTCCAGAGCTACTTCTTACCGGTCTTGTCCCAGCTGAACATATGCTACTGTGACAGTGACATGGTCAGCAAAGATTTGATGAGTGACTTTTACCTATGCAGATGTGCTTGTGGCCACCTCTGTGTCAGTCTTAAGTTTGTTTCCTGGAATATCTTCTCCAATTGACTGTTTTTAAAAATTCTGCTTGTCATATGAAGTTTATCTGAATTGTCTAAAAAAACTCTACTGATACTTCCACTGACATCTATAGTTTTTGCTTCCCTAAGTGCCCACAGTAGTTATATCAACGGCCTCCATTTTTAACACATGAGCACACATTTCTTTCATATCTGCCAGCACCTTACACAATATTTGGTTTGGCAGAGAACAGAAGGCTTGTACTGTGTCTAGCTGAACTAGATTTGTGAACCATAATTCCAGACCTAAGAAATATTTTCTTACAAAAGTTATAGTTTAATACTAGTTAACTTTTCTTGATTAGTATTTAAATTAGGTTAGTATTATCTAATGTAAGTGCATTCCTCTCAAGTTTAAAATTTTTATTTTAGGGTGAAATGGTGCAAAAAGGGACTTATGCTGAATTACTGAAATCCGGGGTAGATTTTACTTCCCTTTTAAAAAAGGAGAATGAGGAGGCCAAACCATCTCCAGTTCCTGAATCTCCGACTATGAGAACTCAGACCTCCTCCGAGTCTCCAGTTCAGTCTCAACAGTCTTCCACACCCTTGTTGAAAGATGCAGCTGCAGAAGACCAAGATGTGAGTTTCTCATTCTGCAACCTCCTGGTCTGTCTGCTTTTGATGGCCATTCAGTCTTCTCCTCTCATGACATCTTTGTCTCAAAGTAAATCAGTTTCCAGGGCCTTATTCCATGGAATTGGTAGATTTAAATTGCTCTTTGACCAGGATTCTCCTCTGGGTATAGGATGATGAATCTTATCAAGATCAGTAGTGGGTACACTGCTATGAATTTCTGGGTGTATGTTTATAATGGCTCCCAGCTTCCCTTTTACATCCAGAGGCTTACTATGAAGACCTTCTCCTATCAAATCCTGCTGTGACCACATTAAATCAGCTATTTTTCCTACATATTGGAATGTTCTGGCACTGCAGATGACTGATTGTCGTATTTTGCCTTGGTGTCAGAAGGGTTGTGATAGACCAGAGATAACGTGTGCTAAGGCCCTGACACACAGCAGACACTGATTAGCCCCTCACATTCCACACTCAGGAATCACTGAAATTCAGGAACCACATAGATTCAGATCATACACTGTCCTCCTGCTATCCAAACTCACCTTATTCCAACTCGTTGCGTGAACTCAGCTTACTGTATTTGACTAGTATTTTGAGGACCAGCTATGTTTTATGTTTTCATCATTGAGTGACACAAGTCATTTAGAGGGATACATTAACTACATTTTGTGTGTTATTTTGGAACAAACTTCTGCATTCATATTTGAATTGGATATGTTTTGCGTGTGCCGAAAGTCATGATATCCAATTTTTATTCTTTAGTCATATAATTTATTTTTTAATTGGAGTATAACTGCTTTATAATGTTGTGTTGTTTTCCACTGTGCAATGAAGTGAATCCACTATATGTATACATATATCCCCTCCCTCTTGGACTCCCTTTCCCTGCTACACCTCTGTCCCAAACATCTAGATCATCACAGAGCACTGCTACTTTAAGCAAAGCCACGCAACAATGAATAACCTTGTGCAAATGATATTTCCTTATTTCTAATAGATTACTAGAAGTAGTATGGCTAGGTCCAAGAGTCAATGCATATATGGTTAGGTTAGATATTTCCATACCTTGTCCATAGGAGATGGACCATCTTGCACTCCTACCAGCATGTGAGGTGTGTCTGTTTTCGCCACAGAATTGCAATTTAGGGCATTGTTGAACTTTTGTAGTTTTGTAGTTCATTATTTAAAATTTTGTCTTTCACTGCCATTTTTCCCTTCAAGACTGAGAATATACAGGATACACTATCTGAGGAGAGACGTTTAGAAGGAAAAGTTGGTTTTAAGACCTACAAGAATTACTTCAGAGCTGGTGCTCACTGGTCTGTCATCATTTTCCTTATTCTAGTAAACATAGCAGCTCAGGTAAGTAAGGAAATTTGTTTTGGTGTGTGCCCTTAGCCTGATATTCACATATTATTTATACTGTGTCTATTTGTTTAATTATTATTATGTTTATGAAGAGACTTATTTTAAAAAACTGGCTCATGAAGCTGTGGGATCTGCCTGGGTGAATCTGAAAGCAGAAGAGCAGGCCTGCAGGCTGGAACCTCAGGCAGGACCTGAAGTCTTAAGGCAGAATTGCTTCCTCCTTTAGGAAGCTTCAGGCTGTGCTCTTTCAGCCTTTGACTGACTGGATGGGGCCCACCACATTATGATGGTTATTTTTACTTAAGTTGACTAATTATAGATATGAACCACAATCCACAAAAAATACCTTCACATTAATATCTAGAGGAGTATTTGATTAAATGACCAGAGACTGGAATGGCTAAGGTGATACAGAAAACTGACTATCACAGTACCTGTCAAGAGTCTTCCTTCAAAACCTCAAACATTTATACTACTACTTATTTTTTTGCATGTACTTGGATTTGCATTCAAATATACTATCTTTGGGTAGCAAAATAAGTGAGGCTTATTGGTGTTGTGTGTTTGTGACAAATTCTAGAAAAAAAAAAAAAGAAAGCCTTTTAGAGATATTAAATTATAACATGCCCTCCCCTGACCTCTCATCATCTGGGCTGTGGGGCTTGGCACAGACCTGAGTCGGAAAGACCATCTCTGTTTTCTGGAGCCTTTCCGTCCCCCATCCTAGTGAGTGAGGTGTGAGGTTCAATAATGTCAGTGTGTGAGTGACTGTTATTTCCTGCTCCAGGCTGCCTACATCCTGCAGGATTGGTGGATTTTAAACTGGTGAGTGATTCCTGCTCTGACCCAAAGTGCTGTAAAGTCTACACAAAGCCTCACTTTCCCAGAGTCAGGGGGAGGGGTGGGGTTTGTTCAGCCTCCTCTTCTGACCCTCATGTAGTTTCCCTGAAGAAAAATCACAGTTCCTGCTGGACTGTGACCCTCCCATGGTCTCTCTCCATGTCTCACTTTCAGAAGCTTCCTCACAGACAGTTCTGAGAACTGAAAGTCGTGATTCAAATGGTATCTCTATAAGGTAGAGAGACATAAGGCCCTTAGAGCTGGGAACCGTTTTCTAGCATTAAACTCATCTCCTAAATTAAGGTTAATTTTTTTTTGGTATATTTGTATATTCTATCTATAGCATGATATTTTTTTTTTTCTTCCCTGTTCCATAGGACAAATGAGCAGAGTACTCTGAATATCATGGCATATGAAAAAGGAAATATAACAGAGATGCTTGATCTGAACTGGTACTTAGGAATTTTTTCAGGTAAAGCCGAATCATCTGGTCTATTATACTAGAGTCTGAGGTGCTTAGAAGGAGCCTGTGTGAGCAACTAGGGCTTCCAGGAGAAATTCAGAAATACCTCAACAAATAAGAGTCTGAGTCGCATTTACTCTATGAATTAATTGGAATAATTATTTTAAAAAATCTACTAGAAGAAGGTGAATGAAGACTCTTAATTTGCTCTGTACTGGATTTTGGAAGTTAAACTAGAATTGAACATTCAGAAAATCAGCCCCTGGAAACGTGCTACTGTCTATTCTGATAGGTTGCTTTATCTAAATCTTATAATGTGGATGGACAAGGGGATTAGAAATGGATCCCCACCCTGTGGTTTGAATTTTTCCAGTTCTGTCTGAATAAACCCTGTCTTTTATTGAACTTAGATGAATTCCTCTGGCAGCAAGGGCCCCCAAGCAAAAGCACTATTTCCTTGCAGGTATGCAAATTCCCCTTTGCCACACTGCTCATCTCTTGGGCTTCACCAATTACTTAAGAGAGAAGCTAAGTAGGGAGAAATCCAGTGTCTGGAAATTAATTAGGATTCCTTCTCTTTCTTACCTTGAGATCACAATGTTATTGCATCTCCACTTATGTGATTAATTTAACATCTGGCTTGCCAGACTAATATTAATTAACATGGCTTTGTTTTCACAAAAGTGCCTAGAATATGTGTAGCATTTCGTACTTTCAAAAGGAAATCCTGATCTAAAATTTTAAAATATTTGCACAAGAAACACACATACTAACTTTCTGCAAAGATAGAGTGAATTATATTTTTGTAAGAACCCATTCATTGAAATTTGGTACTTCTTTTGTTGATCACTTGCTAAGAAACCTAAATCCACTAGCTGTTTACCTTCTGAATTGGTGGACTGTGGGGGCTTAAAGGAAGAAGGAAAATATTCTGTTGTATATCCATTTAGGATAGTGGGCTAAGGCAGATGCCTGTTGATGGAATTCAGGAATTCGAACAGCTTCCAAAGTTGGAATAACAGTGATGTGAAAAGCTGAAGGAGAAAAAATACTTGATGGAATATTTGTAACAGAAGTTATTTCCAGTTTCCTTAGTATCATGGGTTCAAGAGATGTTAGGAGGGCTATTTTAATTTTTATATGCATAGTACATACTCATTTATGTTATTAATAGAACAAATTTAAATAATTATGTGCATTTACAAATGCTTTTTGTTTCTATAAAACAGTGAGATTAGATGCTCTTTTAAGTTAATTATCTTGTGTTAAGATATAATTTGTATTTTCTTGCAATTCAACTATTTAAGATATTTTCTACTTGTAACTTAGTATGGTATTTTCCTATTTTTTAAAGACACTGGGTATTTTGTACAATGAAATGAAATAATTTCTCCTGTTTCCTGTTAATTCACATGCTGATACCAAAGCATACCACAATTTCACATTATGGAAAATTTTGTAAATAGTGAGATTTGAAACATGGAGAATGATTAACTACTTTTTATAGTTAATTTTTCTTCTGAGTTTTTGTTAGAACTTGCAAATTGAGTTTGGAAAGCCTAGAAGGAAATTGTAGTTTACACCTCATTTTTTCTTCACACATGATTTCTGTTTAGTGAAAGGAAGATACTGATTTTCATATTCTTTTTAATAAATGTATCTTGTGAATGCATTAAACTTATAGAATCCATTCTATAGATGTATCTAAACTTATTTATTTCATATTCTATATATAAAAATTTATATGTAAATTCTTTTTATAGTGGAAAATACATAATATCTTTATAAACTGCCTGCTGTACTTCCATATCATTGAAGAAAAGGCAGAGATTTTATGTTATGAGTGACATTTCTTTATTTCAGGTTTAAATGGATCTAGTCTCCTTCTTGGTGTCATAAGATCTCTGTTGGCATTGTACGTCCTTGTTAATTCTTCACAAACTTTGCACAACAAAATGTTGAAGTCCATTTTGAGAGCTCCGGTATTGTTCTTTGATAGAAATCCAGCGGGTAAGTCAGACACCAGGTTTCTCAGTAAATATATCTTAACACATTTAGTGCTTTGCCATGTTCTGGTATTTGAAAATGGAAGAGATGCTTGGAAGAAATCACTGTGTGTGTTGATTCATTTTCTACAAAAAGCTTCACTGATATTTTTCTGTTACTAGAGAAAATTTGAATATAGGTGCATATAAGCTTTTCATTCGGAGAAGGCAATGGCACCCCACTCCAGTACTCTTGCCTGGAAAATCCCATGGATGGAGGAGCCTGGAAGGCTGTAGTCCATGGTGTCACTGAGGGTCGGACACTACTGAGCTACTTCACTTTCACTTTTCACTCTCATGCATTGAAGGAAATGGCAACCCACTCCAATGTTCTTGCCTGGAGAATCCCAGGGACGGGGGAGCCTAGTGGGCTGCCGTCTATGGGGTCGCACAGAGTCAGACACAACTGAAGTGACTTAGCATTTAGCATTCAAGCTTTTCATTTATGTGTGTGGGGGAAGATAAATGAATGTTCACTTAGCAGAATGATTTAGGAATCCATTTGTTGTGTGGCTTAGGAAACACCATATATTTGTTTTAAAAATGTATTTATTTTAATTGGAGGATAATTAATTTATAATATTGTGGTGGTCTTGCCATACATCAACATGAATCAGCCACGGGTGTACAATTGTCCTTTCATCCTGAAAACCCTCCCACCTCCCTCTCCACCCCATCCTTCAGGATTGTCCCAGAGTACCGGCTTTGAGTGCCCTGCTTCTTTCATCAAACTTGCACTGGTCATCTATTTTACATATGGTAATATACATGTTTCAGTTCTATTTTCTCAGATCATCCCACCCTTGCCTTCTCCCACATAGTCCAAGAGCCTGTAAAGAACAAGCTCTTTTGCTGCCTTGCATATAGGATTGTCATTACCATCTTTCTAAATTCCATATATATGCGTTAATATTCTGTATTGGTGTTTCTCTTTCTGACTTCACTCTAGACTCCAGTTTCATCCACCTCATTTGAACTGACCAAAATGCATTTTTTTTTAGAGCTGAGTAATATTCCATTGTGTATATGTATCATAACTTTCTTATCCATTTCTCTGTCAATGAACATCTAGGTTGCTTTCATGTCCTAGGTATTGTAAACAGTGCTGTAATGAACATTGGGGTGCATGTGTCTCTTTCAGTTCTGGTTTCCTCAGTGTGTATGCCCAGAAGTGGGATTGCTGGGTCATATGGCAATTCTATTTCCAGTTTTTTAAGGAATCTCCACACCATTCTCCATAGTGGCTGTACTAGTTAGCATTCCCACCAACAGTGTAAGAGGGAAACACCCTATATTTCATGTAAACATATTTAAATATTCTAGACTAGTTGCTAAAACATGGACTCTTAAATAGCATTAAGTTAGGTTGTCCCATATGAAGAACCTTCTTACAAGTAATCTCCCTATAGGACACAGGCTGTATCTTTCTTTCATTGCCCTTTTATTCCTGTAATCACACAGCTCTGGCATGTTCTCCAACTATGAGGTTTTCCTAATAAGGTAATGACTTCCAATTACATATAAGAGGCTTTGTGTTACCTAACAGGTGAATCTTCGATAGTAAGTTTCAAATATGAGTGTCCCTAGAAGCAGCAGAGGTTTACCAGTGGTTGATGCCTCCACCTTGAGGCCTTTCACCTGTCTTTGGAAACTTGGGTTTCTATGAAGAGTTAGTTCATCAGTTAATTGGACATGCTAACTCTGTCCAGTTAATTAGACTTGTGCTGAGGCCCAGGGAAACTTTGTTTTTGCAGGTGATGATTGACAGGACCTACTGAGGTAGGGAGGTGGGCTGGAGGGAGGATGGAAGTAGTCTTGGACTGACCATCAACTAGCCATGTGACCAAGCCCAAAGCAAGTAGATACTACTTGGGCAGTCAAATGTCAAGGCATGACATTGTCATGATATAAATATGGACTCTGGAGCCACCTTCCTAGGTTCAGTCCCGGTGCTAGTTCCTAATTGTGATAGCTGATTGTGGTTATGTTAATACTTATGTGTTAATATCTCTGTGTCATAGTTTTCTCACCTATAAAATAGAGATGCTGTTCATATCTACCATATCATAATACCATGGAAATTAAACATGTTAATACATTCAGAGGGCTTAGCACATGGTAAGTGCCTAATGAACCTTAGTGATGAAGATGACATAGTGTCTGGGAACTTTGTCTTCTGTGAGATGGGAATAATGGCTGCCCTCCTTCTTTCATAAGACCTTTTTGAGAATTAAATAAGACTGTTTAGGGTAGTATCCTGTGCAGATTTATTCAGCAGTTGTTTAGTTCAGGCACTGGGTAAAACACAGGATAATAACCTGCAAAGGCCCATACAGATCTCGTCTTACTAGGAAACTGTAGAGAGAAAGTGATTGGAGGAGTCTATGCTATTATGGCTGTGAATTTGTTCCACTTTGTCGGTTAATGTGAAAACTACAATCATAACGTTTGGAGCATTAAGTGGGACTGGATTTCCTTCATCACAGCTTCTGAGTGCTCATGACCACAGTTAACCAGGCTCTTCATGTTCAAGATCTGTAGGCTTCTCCACATGCTGACTCATTTATTTTTCAAGGATTTGGGACCAAGTTTAAATCTTTGAGGTTGCTCATCTTAGAGCAGCCGGCACACTAGTGTTTATCTTGCCTCCTTCTCCTTGTGTCTCTTAGCAGGACTTCATTCCTTCAGGAAAATAGAAGCCCAAATAAGTACTGCAAAGACAGGCCTAGTTTGCCTAAAAGGTTTAGGGGCCAAAAATTATTTATTTGCTCTTTTAGTGATGGGTTAAATTAAATTCATTTTTATAGTTTATTTTCAAAAGTAGAATTTGTAATAAATTGTTTGTGGTGGACTTTCTTTCTTGTATGTGATGGCATGAAGAGCAAACCACATATAGTGGTTCTCTGTAAGTTGCAGTTCATAGATCCAGACTATTCAAGCTTCCAAGTTCTGTTGTCTTTCAATCAAGGAACTGAAACTGTTAAACAACTAATACATTTCCCTGGGGGTTATTTATGCTTTAAAGAAGTTATGTGGGTTAAATATTTGATATCTGAAAGTAGCTTTACCTCACAAACTTAGGCCTTTATGAAGTAAAGAGGAGGAATTCATCCATTTTAAAACATCAGTAGACATTTAAAATCTATTATTGGATAGAGAGTTGGGATGTAGGTGAAGATTCTGTGATGTCCCAGTTTACTGAAACATAGCTTTGGAAGAGCTGTGCCAGTCACTTTTCTTTTCTTGGCCCCAGGTTTTAACATGTAAGGAGTGGGGGGACCTTTTCACTCTGTTGGTCATCTACTAGTTGTTATTTGTGGACCCAAGCACTAGAGAAAAAGTCCCTGTCTTCAAGGTATTTGAAAACTTAAATAATTGCAGACAATGGATTGATTATTAGTTTTTTTTAGTGTCGTCAATATTCTATGATTCATTATAGGAAAGATAGAGATCCAAAATTTGATACATCTGTAGATTGGAGATCTCAATTCACATGTACACACAACACAGACACTTATAAACATAGCCCTGTGGTGTATTTCTTTTTCATAGTCAATTACATAAGTTGTTGCCCTTATTTTCAAAAAAATTTCTAAAAACTGTTCTGGACCTTAAAGATGAAATGTTTTCAAAATGAAATCACACCAGTGGGAATGTGAGAGGAATTTAGGAAATAAAACTGATTAAAAAAAATCATCTCTAAGCTTAAAGCAAACTCAGCTCAGTATCCAGATTCTTGATGATACTGAAATGCTTTCTTGAGCCACCAGGGACAGTCTGGGTGCTAAAGCTCATCTCTGAAAGTGTGTTAGGGAAAGCAGAGGGAAGCCAGCACTTTCATTGTTGCCCTTGGTAATCTCTACACACACTTCTATCTGGGCCTTTTAGAAGCATGTTACAAATGTTTTGACAGTAGGCTGAACATGAGCAATGATGTTTTCTTCACAAATAATGTTGGCATGAAACTGTGATCTGTTGAATGTTTTTTTTTTCATTCTTGGTAATCAGGATTAATCTTCAGAAATTTCTCCCTCAGGTGAAACTCTAATATATAGGAAAAAAGGTGGCAAACTTCCAAGTACACTTTGAGTGGAAATTTATTAAGAGGTTGTCGAGTACAAAGCTATTATAAAATCAAGTTCTGTATTCTGAAAGTATTTTCCTTTCCTTTCTTTTTTTGCAAGTGCATTTTAATAGATTGTATCCCATGGGATTAGTTTTCATTCCAATCCCAAAGAAGGGCAATTCTAAAGAATGTTCAAACTATGGTACTATTGCACTCGTTTCATATACTAGCAGGAGTATGCTCAAATCCGTTGAGCTAGAACAACTGACCAAGAATACATCTCCAAAATATACAAGCAGCTCATGTAGCTCAATACCAAAAAAGCAAATAACCTAATCAAAAAGTGGACTGAAGACCTAAACAGACATTTCTCCACAGAAGATATATAAATGGCTAATAAGCACATGGAAAGATGCTCATCCTCGGTCATTATTAGAGAAATGCAAATCAAAACCACAATGAGGTGTCATCTCACATCAGTCAGAATGTCCATCATCCAAAAGTCCACAAACGATAAATGCTGGAGAGGGCGTGGAGAAAAGGGAACCCTGTTGCATTGTTGGTGCGAATGTAAACAGATACAGCCATTATGTAAGACAGGATTGTTGCTGTTCAGTCATTTAGTTGTGTCTGGCTCTTTGTGACCCCACTGACCACAGCACGCCAGGCTTCTTGTCCATCACCAAGTCCTGGAGCTTACTTAAACTCATGTCCATTGAGTTGGTGATGCCATCCAACCATCTCATCCTCTGTCATCCCCTTCTCCTCCCTCCTTCAATCTTTCCCAGCATCAGGGTCTTTTCCAATGAGTCAGTTCTTTGCATAAGGTGGCCAAAGTTTTGGAGTTTCAGCTTCAGCATCAGTCCTTCCAATAAATATTCAGGACTGATTTCCTTTAGGATTGACTGGTTTGATCTTCTTGCAGTCCAAGGGACTCTCGAGAGTCTTCTCCAACATCATGGTGGAAAAGCATCAATTCTTCAGCGCTCAGTGGCAAAGTTTATGCCCCCAAAAGTCACATCCATACATGACTATTGGAAAAACCATAGCTTTGGCTAGGTGGACCTTTGTTGTCAAAGTTAAGTCTCTTCCTTTTAATAAACTGTCTAGCTATGTCATAGCTTTTCTTCCAAGCAGCAAGCGTCTTTTAATTTCATGGCTGCAGTCACCGTCCATGGTGATTTTGGAGCCCAAGAAAATAAAGTGTGTCACTGTTTCCATTGTTTCCCTATCTATTTGCTGTAAAGTGATAGGACCAGGTGCCATTATCTTTGTTTTTTGAATGTTGAGTTTTAAGCCTTGAGTTTAAGTGAAAAAGTTTTAATTTTTTTCACTCTCCTCTTTCCCCTTTATCAATAGGCTCTTTAGTTCCTCTTCTTTTTCTGCCATAAGGATGGTGTTATCTACATATCTGAGGTTATTGATATTTCTCCCAACTATCTTGATTCCATCTTGTGCTTCATTTAGCCTGGCATTTCACGTGATATACTCTGAATATAGTTAAGCAGGGTAACGATATACAGTCTTGAGGCACTCCTTTCCTAATTTGGAACCAGTCCTTTGTTCTGTGTCCAGTTCTAACTGTTGCTTCTTGACCTCCACAAAGGTTTCTCAGGAGGCAGGTAAGGTGGTCTGGTATTCCTATCTCTCAAAGAATTTCCCACAGTTTGTTGTGATCCACACAATCAAAGGGTTTGGCATAGTAAATGAAGCAGAAGTAGATGTTTTTCTGGAATTCTCTTGCTTTTTCTATGATCCACTGGATGTTGGCCATTTGATCTCTGGTTCCTCTGCCTTTTCTAAATATAGCTTGTACATCTGAAAGTTCCCGGTTCATGTATTGAAGTGTAGCTTGAAGGATTTTGAGCATTATCTTGCTAGCATGTGAAATGAATGCAGTTGTGCAGTAATTTGAACATTCTTTGGCATTGCCCTTCTTTGAGACTGGAATGATACCTGACCTTTTCCAGTCCTGTGGTCGATGCTGAGTTTTCCAAATTTGCTGACATATTGTGTGCAGCACTTTCACAGCATCATCTTTTATTTATTTATTTTTTTCCTCTAATTTTATTTTATTTTTAAACTTTACATAATTGTATTAGTTTTGCCAAATATCAAAATGAATCCGCCACAGGTATACATGTGTTCCCCATCCCGAGCCCTCCTCCCTCCTCCCTCCCCATACCATCCCTCTGGGCCGTCCCAGTGCACCAGCCCCAAGCATCCAGCATCATGCTTCGAACCTGGACTGGCAACTCGTTTCCCACATGATACTTTACATGTTTCATTGCCATTCTCCCAAATCTTCCCACCCTCTCCCTCTCCCACAGAGTCCATAAGACTGTTCTATACATCAGTGTCTCTTTTGCTGTCTCGTACACCGGGTTATTGTTACCATCTTTCTAAATTCCATATATATGCGTTAGTATACTGTATTTATGTTTTTCCTTCTGGCTTACTTCACTCTGTATAATAGGCTCCAGTTTCATCCACCTCATTAGAACTGATTCAAATGTATTCTTTTTAATGGCTGAGTAATACTCCATTGTGTATATGTACCACAGCTTTCTTATCCATTCATCTGCTGGTGGACATCTAGGTTGCTTCCATGTCTTGGCTATTATAAACAGTGCTGCGATGAACATTGGGGTACACGTGTCTCTTTCAATTCTGGTTTTCTCAGTGTGTATGCCCAGCAGTGGGGTTGCTGGATCATAAGGCAGTTCTATTTCCAGTTTTTTAAGGAATCTCCACACTGTTCTCCATAGTGGCTGTACTAGTTTGCATTCCCACCAACAGTGTAAGAGGGTTCCCTTTTCTCCACACCCTCTCCAGCATTTATTATTTGTAGACTTTTGGATCGCAGCCATTCTGACTGGCGTGAAATGGTACCTCATAGTGGTTTTGATTTGCATTTCTCTGATAATGAGTGATGTTGAGCATCTTTTCATGTGTTTGTTAGCCATCTGTATGTCTTCTTGGGAGAAATGTCTATTTAGTTCTTTGGCCCATTTTTTGATTGGGTCGTTTATTTTTCTGGAGTTGAGCTGTAGGAGTTGCTTGTATATTTTTGAGATTAGTTGTTTGTCGGTTGCTTCATTTGCTATTATTTTCTCCCATTCTGAAGGCTGTCTTTTCACCTTGCTAATAGTTTCCTTTGATGTGCAGAAGCTTTTAAGGTTAATTAGGTCCCATTTGTTTATTTTTGCTTTTATTTCCAATATTCTGGGAGGTGGGTCATAGAGAGTATCATCTTTTAGTATTTGAAATAGCTCAGCTGGAATTCCACCACCTCCACCAGTTTTGTTAATAGTAATGCTTCCTAAGGCCTATGTGACTTCACACTCCAGGATGTCTGGCTCCAGGTGAGTGATCACACCATCGTGCTTTTCTGGGTCATTAAGACTTTTCCCCCACAGTTCTGTGTATTCTTGACACCTCTTCTTAATATCTTCTGCTTCTGTTAGGTCCCTACTGTTTCTATCATTTATTGTGCCCATCTTTGCATGAAATGTTCCCTTGGTATCTCTAATTTTCTTGAAGTGATCCCTAGTCTTTCCCATCCTATTGTTTTCCTCTGTTTATTTGCACTGTTCACTTCATAAGACTTTTTTTTTTTTTTTGCCTCTTCTTGCTATTCTTTGGAACTCTGCATTCAGATGCATGTATCTTTTCTAGTCTCCTTTTGCTTTTGGTTTCTCTTCTTTTCCTAGCTATTTGTCAGGCCTCTTTAGACAACCATTTTGCCTTGTTGCATTTCTTTTTCTTGGGGATGGTTTTAGTCACCACCTCCTGTACAATGTTATGAACTTCTGTCCATAGTTTTTCATGCACTCTTTCTGTCAGATCTAAGCCCTTGAATCTATTTGTCACTTCCACTGTATAATCATAAAGGATTTCATTCAGGTCATACCTGAATGGTCTAGTGGTTTTCCCTACTTTTTTCAATTTAAGTCTGAATTTTGCAATAAGGAGCTCATAATATGAGCCACATTCAGTTCCCGATCTTGCTTTTGCTGACTCTATAGAGCTTCTCCTGCACAAAAGAACTGGCTGCAAAGGATATAATCAATCTGCTTTCAGTATTGACCATCTGGTGATGTCCATGCAAAGAGTCACAGTCTATGGGGTCTGAAAGACATGGGCACAAGTTATGGACTAACAGTCCCGTGGGAAAATGGGGAAATGTTTCAACTTCTTGAACACCTGGAAAGTCTATTTTAGACTTGTTATGTGTTTTTAAATCTTTA
Organism: Bos indicus; assembly: GCF_029378745.1. Taxonomy (NCBI): domain Eukaryota; kingdom Metazoa; phylum Chordata; class Mammalia; order Artiodactyla; family Bovidae; genus Bos; species Bos indicus. The sequence goes on from NC_091771.1 coordinate 69,622,269, forward strand.
TCTATATGTTATTCCAAACACAGTCATGCTCCTCATGATGGGAAAATCCTGCCTCCAAACCTGCTATTGAGAGAAGGCAGTGTTATATAGCAGTGTGCTGTTAACAATTCAGTAGAAAACAGAGCATCTGCCCTGGGTGATTTTCAGTCTAAGTCCCTGATTTGGGGATTTTTAAGTGAACAATTAGTTAATGATTTCTTTCTGAACCTTAAGTGGATGTTTCTGGAAGTGTTCTTTTGATTCAGTGAGTAATCTTATCCTTCATTCTGTTTGATTGAAGCACGTAACCAAAAAGAAGAGAATCTTGAAGGTATCATAAGAAAAATAATGCAGTCATTTCTTTCCATCCTACACAAAGGTATTTGAACAGGTATTGCAGTGTATGTGGACTAGTACTTAAATATATTTTCTCACGTAAATAATTCTATACATCTAAATCAGCAGCAGTGCTTTGAGTTATAGTCAGAATCATGGATTAATTGTTTTTTATTACCTTTAAATATTTAGAAATAGATTAAGAAGGAAAAAGTGGCTTTCCTTTCCTTTCTTGTATATAGTCATATTTTAGAATTCTTTTTTTTCCTTTTGTTATCAGACCAACTTAGGCTTATAAAATCTATTTCCTTTGGGGGAACCATAAATCTATCAATCTTGCCTTTTGGAGAATAAAATGGCAATAACCCCTTCAAATTATATCTCTTGATAATATAGATATTCTCTATTTCTCTTTTATTCTATAGTCTATATTTCATTTAAGTCATATATGACTTAATGAATTCCACCAATGAGTAGATAGAAGCTATAGATAGAAGCATTTCTTACTGGTGTCAACTTATAAATATTAGTCTTAATATAGTCCTGTAAGTGGAAGAAAAATAAGTACCAATTTCAGTATGATGAGTAATCAGTGTTACTAGAAAATTGTTCTTCCTTGACCTCAAGATTAAATAAAAGAAGAACAATTTTCTAGTAACACTGATTACTCACCATATTGAAATTGGTATTTATTTTCCTTCCACTTACTTTGTTCTTCCTTGACTTCAAGATTAAATAAAGTATGTGAGACAGCAAAAGAGACACAGATGTATAGAACAGCCTTTTGGACTCTGTGGGAGAGGGAGGTGGGGGATGATTTGGGATGATGGCATTAAAACATGTATAATATCATATAAGAAATGAATCGCCAGTCCAGGTTTGATGCAGGATACAGGAAGCTTGGGGATGGTGCACTGGGATGACCCAGAGGGATGGTATGGGGAGGGAGGTGGGAGGGGGGCTCAGGATGGGGAACACATGTACACCCATGGCGGATGCATGTTGATGTATGGCAAAACCAATACAATATTGTAAAGTAATAAAAAAATAAAAAAATAATAAAAAAAAAGAATAAATAAATAGTTGTTGACAGAAATAGCCAGAGTCATGAAAGATGGCACCTGTGTAATCCAGACAGTACAGTCCATGGGGATGCAGAGTTGGACATGACTGAGCAACTAACACTTAACCACCCTGGTGTTTCGACGGTAAAGAATCTTCCTGTAATACAGGAGACCCAAGTTCAATCCCTGGATCAGGAAGATCCATTGAAGAAGGGAATGCTACCCACTCTGGTATTCTTGCCTGGAGAATTCCATGTACAGAGACTTCTCAGGTGGGCCATAGTCCATAGCATTGCAAAGAGTCAGACACAACTGAGTGACTAACACTTTCACAAGGCAGTTTTAGATCATCAAGCCTTCAAATTTTATTCATGGGATGTTTTTATAAATTTCATGGTTTGTTCACTCTAGTTAATTACATTCTTCTGCATTTCTATCAGATGGACATTCTGATACTTCAAAACTTCCATTTGCACAAAATATGGTTAAAGCAGCATGGAAAGAAAATCTGAATCCTGGTTTATAACTCTTATAAAACATAAATTTTATTTTTTAAACCAGTTAAAGGTATAATAAGAGCAACAGAGCAAATATAACTCTCCTCTAAATACTGCCTCATCAATATTAATAAGCTAACCATTTAAATGCCTTGACCTATTGACTGGGTATAATGGTATTGAGGTAGTCGAAGAATTGTGTAGTTTTGGGTGGAGAGACCTTAGTGAAGACAAAGAGCACATACTTGCTTGATAACTGCCTGCCAGGTAGCTGTGTTAGTTAGGCAGGGAGCACCTACCTTGTCCTGAGTCTTGGCATTCAACCTCAGTTATGCCGAATGGCCTTCAACTCTGAAATTCATTGATCCTGCAGAACTCTCTTGGAAATAATTTGATGAAAAAGAAGACCAAAAATAGATTGTAAGGACTTCAGAGGATTTTTATGATACACCGTCTAATGTCTCAGAGATCTGCTGCATGACAGAGATTTCATCTGTTTGTAGTCATAATGTTGTTCCCTATCATATTGAATATTAGCCTAAAGTATGATAAATTTGTTCTGTTGCCCTATGTCTTGTCATTTCAAAGCAATGTTGTATATTTATTTGACAATTTAAATGTATTATAATACCATCACTTCCATTGTCTCATTTCATCTTTAATAGCAACAAAGTAATGAGGAATCTGCTGCAGTCCCTTCTGTTTCTGGAGCTTGTGGACAGCAGATCTATACTCTGCTCTGCCTCCTTTCTCAATTTTCTTCTTATTGTCCTCATTGGTTTTTATATGGGAACTATAGTCCTACAATGTTAGGTGCCTGTGTGCCACCCCACCAGTGGGACCACTGCAATTACGTTAGTCCTCCTGTCTCTTCCCCTACTTCTTCCCCCATCAAACTGTTGCCACTGGAGCTAACAGGAGAGATGTCTGGGACTCATTCCCAGACCCTAGTTCTGACTTTCCATGGTGTGTAAGTAGGCAGGTAGAGTAGGTACAGGAAACCAGTACCTGTAGGTATGTTTATTTCATATATGCTGTGACAGGGAAGAAGGGCCTTTTCAGGCTTCTTCCTTAGCACAGGGTTAAACACCCTCTGGCAATGGCACCCCACTCCAGTACTCTCGCTGGAAAATCCCATGGATGGAGGAGCCTGGTAGGCTGCAGTCCGTGGGGTCGCTAGGAGTTGGACACGACTGAGCGACTTCACTTTCACTTTTTGCTTTCATGCACTGGAGAAGGAAATGGCAACCCACTCCAGTGTTCTTGCCTGGAGAATCCCAGGGACGGGGGAGCCTCGTGGGCTGCCGTCTATGGGGTCGCACAGAGTCGGACACGACTGAAGTGATTTAGCATAGCATAGCATAGCAAACATCCTCTCAGCCTCGAGTGCCAAATTTAGTGCCTTAAATAGTCTGGGTTAGGATGAACCTTTTGAAGACTGCTATTTAATTGAAAGGCCGTCTCTTACATGATTTACCTTTCAATTCTGGGAGGAGTTCCTAGGTTTAGAGGAATTATATATGTCTAGGTCATCGGGCAGGACAGAGCTTTTCCTCAATTTCTGGTTACCTAGAACATTGTGCTCTGTGCCTTGCATTTCCTTTCCTGTCTGTTCCATCCATCCTTATCTCCAACCCCATCATCCTCCTATGAGCTGCATATGCTTTACACCCATCTCTTGCTTCTTTCTCTATCCACCCACCCAGGACCTGGGGACTATTGTACCCTTGTCCCTCTTACCCCTCTTTGAGATGCTGTGTTTCCCCACTTTTTGAAATGCTTTCCTTCCCATCACACCAACTTCTGTAAATTATTGAACCCCAACTTGGTCTGCAACTAGCAACTTCTAATGCCCTTGGAAGGAGCACAGACAAATACATTGCTTCAACAACTTAGAGGAAGTGACAAGTATTGTTAGCGACTCTCCCAAGTGGGGCCCCCAAAAATGTCCTTCTGTTTGGTGTCATTTGAGCCAATAGAAGGAGCCCAAGTACTGTTCAGAAACAAAGAAAAGTTTTATCCTTTGATTAAAGAATGGAGAGGTGAGTGCTTGCACTCAAGAATACATGTTCTTCCCTAAAAGTTGTGGTGGTGGGTGGGTGGGGACTGCTTTATAGGATTTTTGTCAGTGGGGTAGAGTACCTAGTTTTTGTAGGCTGGGCCCAGCTATGCTATTCACAACTCAGATCCAAGTGTTAGTGCAGCCATTTCAGACCAGGAACTCTGGTCTGAAAGGCCAGATGTGAGATCTCTCACAAGGTACCCTGTAAACAAGTAAAGTGCACTTCACTAAGTGCAAAGGGAAAAAAAAAGGTTAGACTTTATTTTATGACCCATATTCTAGTTTTAGTCCCTGGGAATTGTTAATGGGCTTTGCTGGTGACAGTATGACAAACCAGACTCTTAATGTTGCAACATGAATTTTCCCAGGTTGGAAAACAATAGCAAACAAACAAATATCAATAGAAATACATGAAATATCAATAGAGACTTAAATTTGGAAACAAACTTATAGAAGGGCTTGTTTTGTTGATTTGTTCAGAATATGCTCATCTGCCTTCTTTATGTGAGGCATTGGTCCAGACACTGGGTAACAGCAATGAATAAAACAGACAAAACCCCTGCTCTAATAATGTCCATATTCTAATTTAATTTGTATGAATACAAAGACAATGGTCATTAACTTCTGGAAGCAAAGAAGGGACTTTAAAAGGGCAGTAATTATATGTGTAGGTAGGGCAAGTTTAATTTAAATGTTCTTGAGACAGATGATGTAACTGATCCCCAGCAGGTCAGTGACCCTTCAATGGGTCCTTTGCCTGGAGTTGCAAATGACACTTATGAACCTGGGTTCTGTGTAGCAGAGCAGAAACTTTATTCACTGATCAAGGAATGGAGAAGGGAGAGCTTGTGTTCTACAAACACCTTCTCCTAAAGAGGAGGAGAGTAAAGGAACTTTAAGGTATAGGAGGCAGGCATGTCTCTGGGGCTCTAAGAAAGGAGCAGAGATTTCCAAGAACAGTAGGGATAGCGGGGGCATGTGCAGACTTCCATGTTCCTTTGCATTTGGCAGGAACTGTGCTTTGCAGAGTACAAGTACCTCCTTGGGTGGGGATCTTAGTATGGTAATGAAGCAAAGGTCAATTTCAGACACCTCTAGGTCTCATCTGAGCAGATACATGCCAGTAGTCAAGTCAGAGCCTGTTTAGGAGAGTTGACCACTGCATATCTCTTAAAACACAGCTGCAAAACGTGTCTGTCAAATAGCAGGAGCTTTTGAAACGAGCACAGAGGTAAATCAAGGCAGGGATCCTTTAGCTCTGGGGAGCGAGTATAGGTGATAAGGGAACATTTTCAGAAATGTTCAGTTTCTGCCTTGTTACTCAAAGTGTGGTCCCTGGACCAGCAGCATCAGCATCACCCGAAGTTGTTAGAAACCAGAATCTCAGACCTCACCCAGTGCTCTTAAGAATATACATCTTAACCAGATCCCTGGGATACTCATGTACAGATTAGTTTGGGAAGCATTATTCTTGTGAGTATTGGGCTAACTCAAGTTAGTGACCTAATTTCACTTGGATCCATAGGGGCCCTCTATGGTCTGGTATTTCACCCACATGTTTACAAATCAAAGACAAGAGCATTGGTAGACTCCACAGTGATCAGAATTAATCTTTCCAACTGCGTCCCCTTGACTGACATGTAGTGAGATTGTCATCGAGGGGATTTCAGGTCTTACAGCCTCTCATCAGTGAGAACCACTTTTTAAATACTCATTTTATAGATTTATTTTACAGTTTTGTATAGTAGTCCTTCTACATAGAAGATTTCCCATAAAAAAGAAAGCTGGAAAGCCAATAGGTTCATGGTGCTTTATTGGTAAATCACATTTGAGCACTCTGCGTCCTTGTTATAGATTGTGTGTGAAATGTGGTCCATGTTTACAAAGGGTGTATAATCTAGATGTGAACTCAAAACTAATAAACTTGAAAAGTTATTAAACTTCTAAATAGTTTACACTATGATACGTTCTGAGAATAGACCCAGACTCCATGTGGAATCTAGAAGCATGCTGAAACAGTCCCTCATCAAAGAAAGTATCAGCAAAACCTATGCCTTTAAAAATGAAAACTGCTTATGTCTTTGGTGACAGCTTGTGGAGTCTTATTTTAGGTCTAATTTGGCTGCAGGGTCTCTTCAGTCCTCAGCACTAAAAGTAAAAATGGAGGGAGGAGGCAGATGCTGGGCAATAACAGTAAAAATGTTTCAGGTGAACGCACAGTGTTATAAAAATATTAAAAGTGTAGTAGAGCAGGAAATTGGAGTGTATCTTTAAGTAAACTCAAGTAGCTTCAAAGGACATTGCTATGTTTAAAAACAGTTAAAACAGCTCAAAATATTCAATCCAGGTTGTCAAGGAAGGATATATCTATGCTCTTGTACCTTTTCTTTAAGATGACAAAAGTCTGTAGTCTGTATGAAAAAGATTCTGCCAAAATGATTAAAATACGTTTTCTTGTTTAAAAGGGTATTTAGTAATTTGAAATTTTAACTTTACAAAAATCTATCATTTCCCAACTAATTTTAGAAAGCAAGTTTGAGAAGTTGGACTTGGATAGTTCTGGGTCAACTTCAAAGGATTTTGTCATATTTTTTCTTTCTTTCTGTTTTTTTAAATTGGCCTTCCCTGGCAGCTCAGATGCTAAAGTATTTGCCTACAATGCAGAAGACCCAGGTTCAACCCCTGGGTTGAGATGATCCCCTGGAGAAGGGAACGGCTATCCACTCTAGTATTCTTCCCTGGAGAATCCCATGGACAGAGGAGCCTGGCAGGTTACAGTCCATGGGGTCACAAGAAGTTGGACAGGACTGACTGACTAACACACAACACTTACATAGTTGATTTATAATGTATCAGATGTATAGTGGAGGGATTCACTTATATATACATATATAAAATATGTACATGCATGGATCTTTTTAAGATTCTTTTCCATTATAGGGTATTAGAAGTTATTGAACGTAGATCCCTGCGCTATATACAGTAGGTCCTTGCCATTTGCCTGTTTTATATACAGTACTCTGTATCTGTTAATGGCAGATTCCTAATTTATCCCTTCCTTCCCTTTCCCTTTTGGGAACCATAAATTTGTCTCCTGTGTTTGTCTGTTTCTGTCTTGTAAATAAGTTCATTTGTGTCATATTTTAGATTCCACATATAAATGGTACCATACAATGTTCGTCTTTCTCTGTATGACTTACTTCACTTAGTATGATTATCTCTAGGTTCATCTATGTTGCTGCAAATGGCATTATTTCATTGTTCTTTGTGGTTGGGGAATATTCCGTATGTATGTATTGCATCTTCTTTATCCATTCATCTGCCTATGAACATTTGAACATTCCAAGGCAAACCATTCAATAACACAGTAACCCAAGTCTATGTCCTGACCAATAATGCTGAAGAAGCTGAAGTTGAACGGTTCTACAAAGACCTACAAGACCTTCTAGAACTAACACCCAAAAATGATGTCCTTTTCATTATAAGGGACTGGAATGCAAAAGTAGGAAGTCAAGAAATACCGGGAGTAATGGGCAAATTTGGCGTTGAGGTACAGAATGAAACAGGGCAAAGGCTAACAGGGTTTTGCCAAGAGAATGCACAGGGCATAGCAAACACCCTCTTCCAACAACACAAGAGAAGACTCTACACATAGACATCACCAGATGGTCAATACCAAAATCATACTGATTATATTCTTTGCAGCCAAAGATGGAGAAGCTCTATAGTCAGCAAAAACAAGACCAGGAGCTGACTGTGGCTCAGATCATGAACTCCTTATTGCCAAATTCAGACTTAAATTGAAGAAAGTAGGGAAAACCACTAGGCCACTCAGGTATGACCTAAATCAAATCCCTAATGATTATACAGTGGAAGTGAAAAATAGATTTAAGGGACTAGATCTGATAGAGTCCCTGAAGACCTATGGATAGAGGTTGACATTGTACAGGAGGCAGTGATCAAGACCAACCCCAAGAAAAAGAAATGCAAAAAGGCAAAATGGTTGTCTGAGGAGGCCTTAGAAATAACTGTGAATAGAAGAGAAGCAAAAGGCAAAGGAGAAAAAGAAAGATATATTCATTTGAATGAAGAGTTCCAAAGAACAGCAAGGAGAGAGAAGAAAGCCTTCCTCAGTGAACAATGCAAAGAAATAAAGGAAAACAACAGAATAGGAAAGACCTCAGATCTCTTCAAGAAAATTAGACATACCAAGGGAACTTTTCATGCAAAGATGGGCACAATAAAGGACAGAAATAGTATGGACTTAACAGAAGCAGAAGATATTAAGAAGAAGTGGCAAGAATACACAGAAGAACTATACAAAAAAGATCTTCATGACCCAGATAACCATGATGGTGTGATCACTCACCTAGAGCTATACATCCTGGAATGTGAAGTGGGCCTTCGGAAGCATCACTATGAACAAAGCTAGTGGAGGGGATGGAATTCCAGTTGAGCTATTTCAAATCCTAAAAGATGATGCTGTGAAAGTGCTGCACTCAATATGAAGGCAGGAGGAGAAGGGGTCTACAGAGGATGAGATGGCTGGATAGCATCACCAACTCAATGGACATGAGTTTGAGTAAACTCCGGGAGTTGGTGATGGACAGGGAGGCCTGGTGTGCTGCAGTCCATGGGGTTGCAGAGTCGGATGACTGAGCAACTGAACTGAACTGAACTGAATATTCCATTGTATTTATGTACTGCATCTTCTTTATCCATTCATCTGTCAATGAACATTTAGGTTGTTTCTATGTCTTGGCTTTTGTAAATAGTGTCACATATCTTTTAGAGTCATTGAATTTTCCAGATATATGCCCAGCAATGGGATTTCTAGATCATATGGTAGTTTTAGTCCTAGTTTTTAAAGAAATCTCCATACTGTTTTCCATAGTGGCTGTATCAGTTTACATTCCCACCAACAGTGTAGGAGGGTTCCTTTTTCTTCACACCCTCTCCAGCATTTATTATTTATAGAATTTTTGATGATGACCATTCTGACAGGTGTGACAATACATCACTGTAGTTTTGATCTGCATTTGTGTAATAATTAGTGATGTTGAGCATCTTTTCACGTGCCTGTGGACCAATATATGTCTTCTTTGGAGAAATGTCTATTTAGGTCATCTGCCCATTTTTTGATTGGGCTGTTTTTTCTTTATACTGAGATGTACTAGCTATTAATATTTAATGTATTATTAATTTATATTTTGGCAATTAATTTTTCATCAATCTCATCATTTGCAAATATTTTGTCCTATTCAGTAGGTTATTTTTTTGATGATTTCTTTTGCTGTGCAAAAGCCTTTAATTAGATTCCATTTGTTTATTTTTGCTTTTGTTTCCATTACTGAGATGGATGGCATCACCAACTCAATGGACATGGATTTGGGTGGACTTTGGGAGTTGGTGATGGACAGGGAGGTCTGGTGTGCTACGTGTTCATGGGGTCTCAAAGAGTTGGACACGACTGAGCGACTGAACTGAACTGAACTGAACTCTAGGAGATGGATCTAAAATATATTGATGAATTTATGTCAAAGAGTGTTCTGCCTGAGGTACCCTCTAAGAGTTTTATGTTAGCAATATTGATTCTTCCAATTCAAAAATACAGCATATCTTTCCGTCTGTTTGTGTAGTCTTCAGTTTCTTTCAGTGTCATAGGTTTTGGAGTACAGGTTTTTGCCTCCTTTGGTAGATTTATTCCCAGGTTTTTGGTTATTGTTTTGATGCTATGGTATTATGGGATTGTTTCCTCAATTTTTCTGTCTGATATTTTGTTATTAATGTATAGAAATTCAGTAGGTTTCTAGAAATTAATTTTGTATCCTGCAACTTTACCAAATTCATTGATTAGCTCTAGTAGTTTGCTAGTGGCATGATTAGATTTTTGTTGTTATCTGCAAATGATTAACAGTTTTACTCTTTCCTTTCTAATATGTGTTCCTTTTATTTCTTTTTCTTCTCTGATTGCTTGGCTAAGCCTTCTAAAACTGTATTGAATAAGAGTAGTGGGAGTGGACATCCTTGTTTTGTTCCTAATCTTAGAGGAAATGCTTTTAGCTTTTCACCATTGAATATATTAGATGTGGGTTTATTTTATATGGCCTTTATTATGTTGAGGTGTTCTCCCTCTCTATGCCCACTTTCTGGGGAATTTTTTTTTTTTTTATATCATGAATGGGTGTTGAATTTTATCAAAAGCTTTCCCTACATTTATTGAGATGATCATATGGCTTTTATTCTTCAATTTGTTAATATGATGTATCAAACTGGTTGATCTGTGGATATTGAAAAATTCTTGCCTGTCTGGGATAAATCCCACTTGATTATGGTGTATAATCTTTTTAATGGATTATTAGAGCTAATTTGCTAGCAATTTTTTTTCTTTTTGAACTAGTGTTTTTGTTTTCATTAAAAAAAAATAAAATAAAACCTCTTTATTTTGTATTGAGGTATAGTGGCAACCCACTCCAGTATTCTTGCCTGGAGAATACCTGGGACGGCGGAGCCTGGTGGGCTGCCGTCTGTGGGGTCACACAGAGTCGGACACGACTGAAAGTGACTTAGCAGCAGCAGCAGCATAGCTGATTAACAATGTGATAGTTTCAATAGAACATTATCTGCCAGAATTTTGTTGAGGATTTTTGCATCTAAGCACTTCCCTGTAGCTCAAACGGTAAAGAATCTGCCTGCAATGTAGGAGACCAGGGTTTGATCCCTGGGTCAGGAAGATCCTCTGGAGAAGAGAATGGCAATCTACTCCAGTATTGTTGCCTGGAGAATCCCATGGACAGAGGGGCCTAGTGGGTACAGTCCAGGGGGTTGCAAAGAGTTGGACATGACTGAGTGACTAACACTTTCAGACCTTTCAGACCTCTTGCATCCATGTTTATGAGTGATATTGGCTTGTAATTTTCTTTTTTTTGTGATATATTTGTCTAGTTTTAGTATCAGGGTAATGGTGGCCTCATAGAGCAAGTTCAGAATTGTTCTTTAGTTTGCAGTTTTTTCTGGTCTAGTTTCAGAAAGATGGGTGTTTATTCTTCTCTAAATGTTAGAATTTGCCTGTGAAGCTGCTGATCCTGGACTTTTGTTTGTAGGAGTTTAAAAATTGCTGATTCACCTTCAGTACTGGTAATTAGTCTGTTCATATTTTCTATTTCTTCCTGGTTCAGTTTTTGGAGATTGTGCTTTTCTAAGAATTTGTCTACTTTATTGATGTATAGTTGCTTGTAGAAGTTTTATGATCCTTTGTATTTCTGTGGCATCAGTTACAACTTCTCCTTTTTAATTTCTGATTAATTTGAGCCCTCTCTCTCTTTTTTTTCTTGTTGAGTCTGGCTAAAGGTTTATCAATTTTGTTTATCTTAAAAACAAACAAACAAACAAAAAAACTAGCTGTTTGTTTCATTGATCTTTTCTATTTCTTTTTAGTCTCGATTTCATTTATTTCTGCTCTGACATTTGTGATTTCTTTGCTTCTAATAACAAAGGGTTATCATTTGGGTTTTGTTTGTTCTTCTTTGTCTAGTTCATTTAGGTGTAAAGTTAGTTTATTTATTTGAGATGTTTCTCGTTTCCTGAGGTAAGACTGTATCACTATAAACTTCCCTCTTAGAACTGCTTTTGCTATGTCCCAGAAGTTTGTATTGTCTTTTTTTTTTTTTTTTGGTTTGTTTTGGTTTTTATTAGTGTTTGTCTCCAGGTATTTTTTGATTTCCTCTTTGATTTCTTCAGTGACCCATTGTTAGTTTAGGGGCTTATTGTTTACCCTCTGCTTGTTTGTGTTTTTTTATAGTTTTATTTTTCTTGTAGTGATTTCTAATCTCATAGTGTTATGGTCAGAAAAGATATTTGGTATGATTTCAGTTTTCTTAAATTTACTGAGGCTTGCTTTATGGCTCAGCATGTGATCAATCCTGGAGAATGTTTCATGTGCACTTGAGAAGAATGTGCATTCTGTTGCTTTTGGATGGAATGCTCTGTAAATACAATTTACATTGGGTTAATGCATTATTTCAGAGAAGGCAATGGCACCCCACTCCAGTACTCTTGCCTGGAAAATCCCATGGACGGAGGAGCCTGGTGGGCTGCAGTCCATGGGGTCGCTAAGAGTCGACAAGACTCAGCAACTTCACTTTCACTTTTCACTTTCTTGCATTGGAGAAGGAAATGGTAACCCACTCCAGTGTTCTTGCCTGGAGAATCCCAGGGACGGGGGAGCCTCATGGGCTGCCGTCTATGGGGTCGCACAGAGTCGGACACGACTGAAGAGACTTAGCATAGCAATGCGTTATTTAAGGCCTCTGTTTCCTTATTGATTTTCTGTCTGGACGATCTATTTGTCCATTGATGCAAGTGAAGTGTTAAAGTCCCCTGCTGTTATTGTGTTACTGTCAATTTCTTCCTTCATGCCTGTTAATATTTTCCTTATGTATTGAGGTATTTCTATATTGGGTACATATATATTTATAATTGTTAGGTTGTTCTCTTGATCATTATGTAGTGTCCTTCTTTGTCTCTTATAAGTGTCTTTATTTTAAAACCTATTTTTTTCTGATATAAGTATTACTATTCCTGCTTTCTTTTGATTTCTATTTATGTGGAGTATCTTTATCCATCTCCTCACTTTCATTCTGTTTGTATCTCTAGATCTGAAGTGAGTCTCTTGTAGGCAGCGTATGTATAGGTCTTGTTTTTGTATCCAGTAAGTCAGTCTTTGTCTCTTGGGTGAAGCATTTAGTCTGTTTACATTTAAAGTAATTATCAACATGTATATTCTTAATGCTGTTTTGTTAATTATTTGAGGTTTGCTTTTGTAAGTCTTTCCCCCTCCTTTATTCTTTTGTTCTCTTCTCTTGTGAGTTTAAGACTACCTTTACCATTATGCTCGGATTCCTTTTTTATTTTTTTGTGGGCATATCTATTATAGATTTTTGGTTTGTAGTTACTATATATAGTACTATATGTTTGCCTTTAACTGGTTAGATTTTTCATTTTGTAATTTTCTTGTTTCTAGTTGTGATGTATTCATTTTTTGCCTAGAGAAGTTCCTTTAACATTTGTTGTAAAGCTGGTTTGTTGGTACTGAATTCTTTTGTCTTTTGCTTGTCTATAAAGCTTTTGATTTCTCCATAAAATTGAATGAGAGCCTTGTCAGGTGAAGTATTCTTGATTGAAGGTTTTTCCCTTTCATCACTCTAAAGATACTGTGCCACTTCCTTCTTGATACAGGATTTCTGATGAAAAATCAACTGATAGCCTATGGAAATTCCCTTATATGTTATTTGTTGCTTTTAATAATCTCTCTTTATCTTTTTGTCACTTTGATTACAATGTGTCTTGGCGTGTTCCTCTTTGGGTTAATTTCTTGATTTGGGTAACTATTTCCTTTCTCAGGTTAGGGAAGTTTTCACCTATTGTCTCTTCAAATATTTTCTTGGGCTTTTTCTCTTTTTATTTTCTTCTGACACTCCTGTGATGGAAATATTAATGTTGCATTGGCCTGTCAGTAGCCGGAGCCAGGGCCTAGCTGGTCCCAAGGTAGGATCTAGCCTTCATTGTTGGGGTTGTAGTTTCCTTGCTTCTAGTGTCTGCCCCCTGCTGGTGATGCTGCTCTAGAGGCTTGTGCAGGTTTCCAGGTAGGGAGGGCCATGCCTGTCTACTGGTGGTTGGAATTAGGTCTTGGCCCTCTGATGGCTGGGCCATGTTTAGACACCTGTCCAGAGGTGGCTGTGAGCTCTCTAGTCTTTAGGCAGCCTATCTTCTGATGGGTGGGGCCATGTCCTGCCCATTTAGTTGTTTGGCCTATGGTGTTCCTACATTGGTGCCTACAGGCTGTTCAGTGGGACCAAGTCTTGGCTCTAATGTTCTAAGATTTCAGCCCCCAGGAATGTTCATGTGGCTGAATGTTCCCTATTTCTACCACCAGTATATGTACCCCTAGGGTGAGCTGCAGCCACCCTCCATCTCTCTAGGAGACTCTCAAAAATCAGCAGGTACATCTGCCCCAGGCTTCTATTAAATTATTGCTTTTGCCCCGAGTCCTGGTACATGTGAGATTTTGTGTGTGTCCTTTAAGAATGAAGTATCTATTTCCTCCAGTCCTTTTGGAACTCCTGCAGTTAAATCCCACTGGCATTCAAAACCAAATGTTCTGGAGGCTTGTCTTTCCAGTACCAGAACCCTGGGCTGTAGAGCCTGATGTTGGTCTCAGGTTTCACTCCCATTGGAGAATCTCTGCAGTATAATTATTTTCCAGTTTGTAGGTTGCCCACCTATGGGCATATGGGATTTGATTATAGCATGACTCTGTCTCTCCTCCCATCTTGATGTGGTTGCTTCTTTGTCTTTAGTTTATAGAAGATATTTTCTGGTAAGTTCTGGCCTTTTTCATTGATGGTTGTTATTCAGATAGTTGTGATTTTGGTGTGCTCTTGAAATGAGGTTGGGTGAACATCTTTCTACTCCACCATTTTGGCTGATCTTTCTGCTCAGTTTGGATGTATTGAGCTTAAGATGTTCTGTAGGGTACCCACATGCCCAAGCAAGAGATTAGGAGTGGAGATATGATTTGGGATGCATAAGCAAATAGGAAATCATAATAATAAAAGTGAGTGAAGTTTAGAAAGAGCACCAGGAAAAGGAGAAATGGTCAATGGAACTATCCTTATAAAGAAATGGGGCAGTAAGGGATATTGCAGGAAGTTGTGCTACATAAGTAGGTTTTCCTTGCCTATTCTGTGCAGAGTGGAAATTCCAGGATGAGGCACTGCCTCAATATGAGGCAGATTAGCACCTGCCTCATAATGAAACATTATTGTATCACCCTGAGCAAGGTTGGATCTTGTCTCTTGTATCACTGGAAGCTTGATTTACAAAGAGATTTGAACATTTATGTTAGCTGAAGAAAATTTTCTTCAAAGGCCATCACTATGTGAACATCCAGATATATGTAAGGGGCTCTGTTTGAGGCGGATGGGTAGTAAGGGAGTCATACAGATGGTGTGTCCAGAACTGGGCAAACTTGGCTGTTACTACCTCTTTTGCATCGTTCTCTGAGACAGCTCTGTTGCATCTCATATGCTTCACAGGACAAACTTTGGAATTTACTATCTCTGATGACTTTTCGTGCCCCTTAATGCTCTAAAATCTCATAAGGATAATATGAAAAACACCTTGCATGTATGTGTTCCTTTACAATTTAGGAGGGAACTGCCTAAGCATGATGTTTTATCCTGTGAATGTTGTCATCTCACTTTTAAAGATAAGGGATTTGCCTCTCAAAGGAGATTGGATGAGTTGCCTAAATGCCTCTTGCTCCTGTGCATTAGAAGAGGCCCAGAACCTCGTATTTTTCCACTGATGGTTTCCTAATTCCTGTTCTATTATGTTGGTGCAAAAATAATAGTGAATTTTAAATCATTATAGCTAGGCTCCAGCACATCTTTAATTAATTAAAATAAGAACCATTACAATCAACATATTTTTGACAACAAGAAATGTGTGTTTTTTTTTTTTTTTCTTGTAGCAAAAAAAAAAAAAAAAAAATCTGTGCTTTGGAATTCGATGAATTCTTGGAAAGTACTTTCTGCATTCTGCTGGTTGTGGAAGCATTTTCCCTGCAAAAAGTTGTTGAGATGCTTTAAAGAAGTGGTAGTTGGTTGGTGAGAGGTCAAATGAATAAGGTGGATAAAGCAAAACTTTGTAGATAGGGAACAAGATGACAAGGAGTAGGTGGACATAGAGTACATGTCTCTCTATGGATATATCAGGAATACACCTTCAGACACCAGTGCTTGCAGAACACCAGCTGAGAGTAGATAGTAGTACCTGACCACTGGAAAAGAATATATAAAACACATAAAACTAGATAGGATGAAGGAACTAGGGGGGAAAAACAGGAACTCTCTAAGTGCCTGAATGGGCAGAGATATGGAGAAAGACTAGCAAAAGAGGCCTTCTGATTGCCAGCTACCAGAGGCTCAAAAAAGACTCTGATAGGGCCATAACTCCTGCAGTGGAAGCAGTCCGTGTCACTTCACATTTGGTGCTGTCAGGGTCCCCATGACCCAAGCACCTGTGCCACCTTCATGCTCAACCCTCACTGGGACAGAGCTGCCACAGGCAAAAAAACTCTTGTATCCATGCATGGGGGGTCACTTAAGCCATGCTGGATTCTTTGCAACCCTGTGGACTGTGGCCTGCCAGGCTTCCCTGTCAGGGGGGTTCTCCAGGCAAGAATACTAGAGTGGATTGCCATACCCTTCTAGAACACTATATTTTCTGCTGCCCTAGCTGCCAAATGTACCTGGTGCTGCCAGAGCCCCTGCAAACCCAAGCACCTGCAACACTTCCACATGGAGCCTTCACTGGGGCAGACCCAAGTCCTCCAGGGCAGCCTCAGGAGCAAACCCCAGTGGACAACGCATATGCAGAGGTGGAAATAAAATCACAACTGAAACCTGGGGGCAGTGTGGCTAAAGAAGAAAACCAAAAACCTTCCCACCAAAGCTGCTATACAAGCAGCAGATTAAATCCATATGATCAACTAGGCAGACTCTTTGTCTATGGAATATATAAAAGGATATTGAGAGCTCCCACTAAAGAAAACACACTAGTTCTGATAGCTATGGACATTGGAGGCAAGAACACACAGGAGGAGGACCAGAGTCTGAGCTGCCCCCACAGCAGGTCCAGAGGCCAGCACAGTGTTGGAGGGCATCCTAGGAAAGTGAGGTGGACTGTGGCTACCAGAGAGGGAAAGGATGCTGACAGCAGAGACTCAAGAAAAACATTTGTTATTCTTATATATTGATTTGTTCTGTAGTTTCTTTTGGATTTTTTTCTTTTTCTTTTTTTCCTTTTTCCCCCCTCTGTTGATTTTATTAGCACTATGAAATCTAATTAAGCTTTTGAGGTTTCCTTTTTATTTTTCTTCAATCACACTTTTTATTGCTGTTACAAATGACTGCTTCTGTGTTGGCTTTTTGCAGTTACATGGAGTTTTCCATTTTTTTCCTCTTTTTCAATTTTTAAATATTTAAAATCTATCATCATTTTTCTACATTTATGCCTTTGTTTGATTTCCTACTCTTATTTACCCCTTGAAGTTAATCTTTAATATATATAAATAATCTTTATAGACCTCTATTTAACTTTGCATTTCTATTTTTTCTTTCCTTTCTTTTTGTCACCATATTTGCTAGTTTTGTTTTCATTGCTTTATTCCCCTGTTGACACCTTGCTTTAGTTTTGTTTTCCAGTTTGTGCTTTAGTTAGTTTTGTTCTTAACTGGTGGATATCATTTTTGGTTTCATTTGTTCACTGGTCAATCTATTGCACTTTATGATTGTTAGTCTGTTTTGATTTTGCTTATGGGTGTATATATTCCATTATTTTAATTATTATTTGCCGGATTTTGAAACTGCCATTTGTCTAGGGTTCATCTTTGGTTTTTTATTTTTGGGTATTTGTTTTAATCCCATTTAATGCCATACCAAACCACCTATGGAATCTCCATCCTGGCCAGAGATGAAGCCCTGAGCCTTTGGAGTGGGAGCACTGACTCCAAGAACCTAGACTACCAGAGAACTAACCCTAGGAAGTATTCAATAGTGAGATCTCCCACAAAGGCAACCACTTGTATACAAGACCTGGCATCACACAAATGACAGTAGCACCCTGTGCAGGACGCCTGTTCCAAACAACAAACAAAACAAAAATACAAACCCAATCATCAGCAGACAGGATTAACACGTCACTCAGCCATGCCCACTGGAGGAAAAAAACAAACAAACAAACAAAAAAAACAAACCCAGCACAAATCTCACCCTACACAAGGCTTACACAAACCACTGGGCCAGGCTTACAAGGGAAGAAACCAAAAGAAAGAAAGAATTCAACCTTGAAGCCTAGGAAAAGGAGACCTCAAACATAGTAAGTTAAAAAAAAAAAAAAAAAGAAAAAGCAGAGAAATACTGCACAAATGAAGGAACAAACTAGTAACACACAAGTCCAAATAAAATGAAGAGGAAATAGGCAAATTACCTGAAAATGAATTCAAAATAATGGTAGAAAAGATGATCAAAAACCTTGAAAATAAAATGGAGAAAATGCAAGAATCAATTAACAAAGACCTAGAAGAATGAAAGAATAAGCATACAGAGACAAACAGCACATTAATGAATTTAAAAATACTCTATAAGGAATCAAGAGCAGAATATTTGAAACAGAAGAACAGATCAGTGAGTTGGAAGATAAAATGGTAGAAATAACTTCTGAAAAGCAGAATAAAGTAAAAAGAATGAAAAGAACTGAGGATGTCTCAGAGACCTATGGGACAATATTAAATGTACCAACATTTGAATTATAGGGGTCCCAGGAGAATAAGAGAAAAAGAAAAGTTATGAGAAAGTTTTTGAGAAGATTATAGTTGAAAATTTCCCCAATATGGAAAAGAAAATATTCAGTCAAGTCCTAGAGGTGCAAAGAGTCCCATACAGGAGAAACCCAATGAGAAATACACCAAGACACATACTAATCAAACTAACAAAGTTTAAACACAAAGAAAGAATATTAAAAGCAGCAAGGGAAAAGCACTAAGTCACATACAAGGGAAACTGCATATGCTTAACAGCTGATCTTTCAGCAGAAACTCTGCAGGCCATAAGGGAATGGCAGGATATACTTAAAGTACTGAAAGGGAGAAATCTACAACCAAGATTACTCTACCTGGCAAGGATCTCATTTAAAATTGATGGAGAAACCAAAAGCTTTTCAAACAAACAAAAGTTGAGAGAGTTTAGTATCGCCAAACTAGCTTTACAAAAAATATTAAAGGGATGTATATAATCAGGAAATACAAGAGAAGAAAAAGATCTACAAAAACAACCCCCAAGCAATTAAGAAAATGGCAGTAGGAACATATATATCAATAATTACTTTAAATGGATTAAATGCTTCAACCAAAGACACAGCCTGGCTGAATGGATACAAAATCAAGGCCCATATATATGCTGTCTACAAGAAACCCACTTCAGATCTAAAGACATATATAGACTGAAGGTTAGAGGATGGAAAATTATATTCCATGCAAATAGGAAGCAAAAGAAAACTGGAGTGGTGATCCTCATATCAGGCAAAGTAGACCTTAAAATAGAGAATGTTACAATAAATAAGGAAGGATACTACATAATGATCAAGGGACCAATCCAAGAGGAAGACATAACAATTTTAAATATCTATGCACCCAGAAACACCTCAATACATAAGACAAATACTAACAGACATAAAAGGAGAAATGACAGTAACATAATAATAGTAGGAGACTTTCACACCCCACACCAGTGGACAGATCATCAAAACAGAAAATTAATAAGGAAACACAAGTCTTAAATCATACATTAGATGAGATGGATCTCATTGATACCTTCAGGACATTCCATCCAAATGCAGAAGAATACATCTTCTTCTCAAGTTCACATGGAACATTCTTCAGGATAGACCACATCTTGGATCAAAAATCAAACCAGAGGGATGGTACAGGGAGGGAGGACGGAGAAGGGTTCAGGATGGGGAACACATGTATACCTGTGGCAGATTCATGTTGATATATGGCAAAACCAATATAATATTGAAAAGTTAAAAAATAAAATAAAATAAAATGCAAAAAAAAAAAAATAAAATAAAAAGCAAGATTCAATGAAAAAAAAAAATCAAACCCCAGTAAATTTAAGAAAATTGAAATTGTATCAAGCATCTTTTCTGACCACAATGCTGTGAGACTAGATATCAGTTACAAGAAAAAAACTGTAAAAAATGCAAAGACATGGAGATTAAACATTTCTAAATAATGAACAGGTTACTGAAGAAATCAAAAGGGCAGTCAAAAAATTCCTAGAAACCAATGACAATGAAAACGCAACAACTCAAAACCTATGGGATGCAGCAAAAGCAGTTCTAAGAAGACAGTATATAGCAATACAGTCCTACCTCAAGAAACAAGAAAAACATAACATAGACAACCTAACTTTACACCTAAAACAACTGGAAAAGGAAGAACAAAAAACCCCCAAAATTAGCAGAAGGAAATAAATCATATCAGAGCAGAAATAAATGAAAAAGAAATGAAAGAAACAATAGTAAAGATTAATAAAACTAAAAGCTAGTTCTTTGAGAAGACAAACAAAATTGACAAACCTTTAGCCAGACTCATCAATAAAAAAAGAGAGAAGAATAAAATCAACAAAATTAGAAATGAAAAGGGAGAGGTTACAACAGACAATGCAGAAATACAAAGGATTATAAGAGACTATTATGAACAACTATATGGCTATAAAATGGATAATCTGGAAGAAATGAACAGATTCTTAGAAAAGTTCAATCTTCCAAGACTGAACCAGGAAGAAATAGAAATTATGAACAACCTAATTATAAGCACTGAAATTGAAGCTGTGATCAAACATCTCCCAAAAAACAAAATCCCAGGACCAGATGGCTTCACAGGAGAATTCTATCAAACATTCAGAGAACAGCTAATGCCTATCCTTCTAAAACTCTTTCAAAAAATTGCAGAGGGAGGAACACTTCCAAACTCATTCTATGAGGCCACCATCACCCTGATACCAAAACCAGACAAATATAACACAAAAGAAAACTACAGGCCAATATCACTGATGAACAGAGATACAAAAATCCTCAACAAAATTCTAACAAACAGAATTTAACAATGCATTAAAAAGCTCATACACCATGATCAAGTTGGGTTTATTCCAGGGATACAAGTATTCTTCAATATACACAAATCAATTAGTGTGATACACCATATTAACAAATTGAAAAATAAAAACCATATGATAATCTCAAGAGATGCAGAAAAAGCCTTTGACAGAATTCAGCACGCATGTATGATTAAAACTCTTCAAAAGATAGGCATGGAAAGAACCTATCTCAACATATTAAAAGCCATATATGATAAGTCCACAGCCTACACTATTCTCAGTGGTGAAAAACTGCAAGCATTCCACCTAAGATCAGGATCAAGACAAGGGTGTCCACTCTAACCACTACTATTCAACATAGTTTTGGAAGTCCTAGCTATAGCAAGGAGAAGAAAAATAAGTAAAAAGAATCCAGATCAGCAAAGCAGAAGTAAAGTTCTCACTGTTTGCAGTTGACATGATGCTATATATAGAAAACCCCAAAGATAGTATCAGAAAATTACTAGAGCTAATCAGTGAATTTAGCAAAGTTAAAGGAAACAAAAATCAATACACAGAAATCACTTGCATTTCTATATGCTAACAATGAAAAATCAGAAAGAAGTTAAGCAGTCAATCCCATTCTCCATTGGAACAAAAAGAATAAAATATCTAGGAATAAACCTACCTAAGGAGACAAAAGACCTGTACATGGAAAATTATAAGACATTGATGAAAGAAATCAAAGATGACATAAACATATGCAGAGATATTGCATGTTCGTGGGTAGGAAGAATCAATATTGTGAATGACTATATTACCAAACACAATCTACAGATTCAATGTGATCCCTATCAAATTACCAATGATATTTTTCACAGAACTAGAACAGAAAAATCTCACAATTCATCTGGAAACACAGAAGTCCCCAAATAGCCAAAGCAGTCTTGAGAAAGAAGAATGGAGCTGGAGGTATCTACCTTCCTGACTTCAGATTATACTACAAAGCTACAGTCATCAAGACAGTATGGTACTGGCACACACAAAACCAGAAATATAGACCAATGGAACAAGATGGAAAGCCCAGAAATAAACCCATGCACCTATGGGTGCCTTTTTTTGATAAAGGAGGCAAGAATATCCAGTGGGGCAGACTGTCTCTTCAATAAGTGGTGCTGGAAAAACTGGACAGCTACATGTAAAAGAATAAAATTAAAACACTTCCTAACATCATACACAAAGATAAATTCAAAAGGGATTAAAGACCTAAATGTAAGACCAGAAACTATAAAACTGTTAGAGGGAAACATAGGCAGAACACTTGATGACATAAATCAAAGCAAGATCTCCGTGACCACCTCCTAGAGTAATGGAAATAAAAACAAAAGCAAAAAAATGGGACCTAATTAAACTTAAAAGCTTTTGCACAGCAAAGGAAACTAGAAGCAAGGTGAAAAGACAACCCTCAGAATGGGAGAAAATAGTAGCAAATGAAACAACTGACAGAGGATTAATTTTCAAAATATACAAGCAGATCATACAACTCAATACCAGAAAAACAAACAACCCAATCAAAAAATGGGGAAAAGACCTAAACAGACATTTCTCCAAAGAAGACATGTAAATGGCTAACAAACACATGAAAAGATGCTCAGTATCACTTACTATTAGAGAAATGCAAGTCAAAACCACAATGAGGTATCACCTCACACTGGTCAGAATGGCCATCATCAAAAAGTCTACAAACAATAAATGCTGGAGAGGGTGTGGAGAAAAGGGAACCCTCTTGCACTGTTTGTGGGAATGTAAATTGGTACAGCCACTGTGGAAGACGCTATAAAAATGCCTTAAAAAACTAGGATTAAAACCACCATATGACCCAGCAAACCCACTCCTAGGCATATACCCTGAGGAAACCAAAATTGAAAAAGACATATGTATCCCAATGTTCGTTGCAGCACTATTTACAATAGCTAGAACATGGATGAAACCTTAGATGTCCATTGACAGATGAATGGATAAAGAAGTTGTGATACATATACATGATGGAATATTACTCAGCCATAAAAAGGAATGCATTTGAGTCAATTCTAATGAGGTGGATGAATATAGAGCCTATTATACAGAGTGAAGTAAGTCAGAAAGAGAAAGATAAATATCATATACTAACACATATATATGGACTCTAGAAAACTGGCACCAAAGAATTTATTTGCAGGGGAGCAGTGGAGAAACAGACATAGAGAACAGACTTATGGACATGGGGAGAGGGGAGGAGAGGGTGAGATGTATGGAAAGAGTAACATGGAAACTTACATTACCATATGTAAAGCAGATAGCCAATGGGAATTTGCTGTATGCCTCAGGGAACTCAAACAGGGGCTCTGTATCAACCTAGAGGGATGGGTTGGGGAGGGAGATGGGAGAGAGGTTCAAAAGGGAGGAAACATATGTATACCTACAGCTGATTCATGGTGGGGTTTGACAGAAAACAACAAAATTCTGTAAAGCAATTATTGTTTAATTAAAAATAGGCAAATTAAAAAAAAACAAAAACCCTTTGTAGCCCAATTCGTTCAATTTTTGAAGTGTTGGTTGTGTGATATGCTGCCGGTTGTTGTCCTAAGGAATCGGGCCCTTTCTGTTGACCAATGCTGGTTGCGGGCATTGCAGTTTTCGGTGCATCTCATTAATTTGCTGAGCATACTTCTCAGATGTGATGGTTTTGCTGGGATTCAAAGAGCTGTAATGGGTCAAATGGGCAGCAGACGACCAAACAGTGACCACGACCAGTTTTTGGTGTAACTTTGGCTTTCGGAAATGTTTTAGAGCTTCTTCTCAGTCCAGCCACTGAGCTGGTCATTGCTGGTTGTCATATACAATTGTATAAAATTTTGTCTCATGTCACAATCCAATCAAGAAATGGTTCATTGTTGTTGCATAGAATAAGAGAAGATGACACTTTAAAACAATTTTTTTGATATGTGGTCAGCTCATGAGACACCCACATATTGAACCTTTTCACCTTTCAAATGCTGAATGACTGTAGAATAGTTGGCGTTGATCTTAGTTGGTCATTGTCAACTTTTGATGGCTGGCCACTGTGCTCCTCATCTTTAAGGCTCTCATCTCCTTTGCAAAACTACTTGAACCACCATTGCACTGTACATTCATTAGCAATTCCTGGGCCAGTTGTCTTGTTGATGTTGTGAGTTGTCTCCACTGCTTTATGACCCATTTTGAACTCGAATAAGAAAAACACTCAAATTTGCTTTCTGTCTAACATTATTTCCATAGTCCAAGATACATATAAAAAAACGAGGCTTAAAAAGACACATGCTACATCACAGGTGAACCTCAAAAACCTTAGACGGAATGAAAGAAGCCAGACCTAGAGACCACGTAAAATACAACCATTGTGAATTTGGATTTTGATGAGAAGTTCAGTGACATCTTTCATGGTATTCTGCCTTATGAATGAAATAGAAAAACGTGGACCATAGCAGGTGAGAGGACCCTTATTGGTTCTCAAATACCATGGACTTCAAGGAGGTTACCTTCTTCTCCCTCTTCCTCCACTCTTTCTACTACCTCCCTCCTCTCCTTAACACTTGATTTCCCTTCCTTCTTTCCCCCAGTCTTTCTCTTGCTCTCCCCACAACTCTTCCTTTTTATACAAGTAAAGATAGTCATTGTAGAAAAACGCCACAGAAAATTTAAATTGTGCATATATATTGCAGGCTTATTTCAGACTTGTTCAGGTTGTTTTCTGCTTCTGACTCTCCAAATATGCCACATTGTACATTTCTGATGCACTTTTTAACTCCTGGGATACATTCCTATAAATAGAATTTCTGGGTGAGAAGGGACATACTTTTAAAGTTTTTTATATGTATTACTCAGTTGCTCCCCTAAATCTACCTGTGCCATAGATGGGATTGATGTGGATTTTCATTATACCCATATCAAAAATATGATCTGGCCTCCAGAATTTACCATGTTTGACAGCTTTGTGACTGGTTATGCAGGGTGGGGAAGGTGGTGATTTTACTCCTGGGCACAAGGCGTTAACTGGGACTGGCCATCTGAGTCTGGTCAAGAGGCGGTGGCCAGGATAGGACCATGCCTTATGAGAGATCACTGAGGCACCAAGGAATAGTGGATGGAAAGGATATGATTCACTTCCTTCAAGTATTTGAAAGACTGTCATATTGAGAGAAATTAGATTCACTTTGTGTGCTTTATAAGGAGAGAATAAGCAGCAGAGTTTGGATCTTCCAGGAAGACAAGATTCAGTTTAATGTGAGAAAGCCCTAACAGAACAGTCTGAAAATGGATTGGGTCCCCCTTGTTTACTGTGAATACCCTTTCCCTCTGTATCCCTGGAGATATTCCAGTAGGGGCCATGTGTCATGTGTCACTCAGATGAAGAGTCATAGCATGTGTGTGAAGGGAGTTTATCATAAAGCTTTCACATGGAGACCTTTGAGAGAACTTTAATACTGCAAGGTCATAAACTTGGAATTAGAGCTCTAATTACAACAGTCTATCCCAAAGCCAGAGGAAATAAATACTCTGAAAACACTATCTGTTCTCTTAATGTTTCTTGGTGCAAGAAATAACTGTTAAACTTGCTGACCTCACATTTTCTGCACTCAGATCATTGGTACATAAGAGTTTAGTTTTTTGATGATATTTGATATTTTTCAGTTTTTGTAGTTGCTGTGTGGGGAGATGGTTTTTCTCATTGTTTTTGTTTTCCTTGTGTTTTATGAACTTTGCCAATCCTCAGTCTCTCAGACCTTGTCAACCACATCTGGTGAAAGGTAAAGGGATGGTTTTCATGTACTGTTCATCTCTGAGTAGCCTTTTCATTAAAAAAAATTCTATCATTGCTTTAAACATTTTCTAAGCTGAATTGTATTTACTGTGTTTCCAAATTCTGCCTATGTTAGATAGTTGTATTCTTCCATTGATGGAACCATCTGCATATAAACTATATCTTTAACATTTTCTGACATATATTTTCCTTATTTTGGTATTACTGCTTTGAGAAATTAAAAAATGTCTATGCAGGGTTTCCCTGGTGGTCTGGTGGCTAAGAATCCACTTGCCAGTGCAGGGGTCACTGGTTCAATCCCTGGTCTGGGAAGATTCCACATGCCGTGGGGCAACTAAGTCCATGTACACAACTGCTGAAGCCTGTGTGCCTAAAGCCCATGCTCAGTAACAAAAGAAGCCACCGCGACACAACTAGAGAAAGCCCATGTGCAGCAATGGAGATCCAGCACAGCCAAAAATTAAATAAATAAATAAATCTTAAAAAATAGACTATGCAGTTCACAAAATTCACTAGAATATCTGGAAAATAACCCATTCGATTGTAATGTTCCTAAAGCAGAACTGATTTAATAACCTAACCTCTTGCCCCTCAAAATGTGATCTGGGAAACTGCAGAAAGGGTGTCATGTGGCAGCTTGGTGGAAATGCAGACTCTCTGGCTCCCCCAGCACTCCTGAGTCAGAATCTGAATTTTACCAAGTGGACCCTCCTGTAGCACCTGGTGGACTTTCCCAGGGGACGTGATGCTGCAGAACCTGGGGGTCAGAATCATCATCTCACCTTGGTGGTTGAGCGCCTGGTAACTTACCTGGCATCGTGACCGGGTTCTTTCACCTGCAAGAGCCTATTTAATCCCGAGAATCACCCTCTAAAGTGGGCATTCTTGGAATATCGAAGAGTTGTCACCAGATCTGCCAAAGGCGTCACTAAAAGACAGTTTCTTCATCTGTATTTCCTAAGCCTGAGACAGGAAAATTGAAGGCCCAGCCTGTATATTGCTGGCCTTACCAAGGGTGAAAGCCTCCAGTGACCCCAGCTCTTGGTGTAGGTACACTCTGTGCTTCCAGTGAACCAGACACCCTGTGGACAACAGCAGAGCCTCACATCCCAGCAGTGGAAACTCAGCCCCAACCGCTGCTCATTCACTGTCCAGTTGTGGGTTGATGGGAAGGCTATCTGTGACCAAGGTCAAGAAGAGCGGATAGAGGTCCCACATCTCACCTTCAGGTTGACTTCCTGAAGCTTCAATTATAAACGAAGCTGAGACAGGTAGATAAAAACATTTCCTAGGAGTTGCTATACTCAAATAGATTGTGTGTGTATATATACTTAAGGGACAAATATGTACTGCACCTTTTTTTTTCTGATAAAACATGTGTAGCTTGAGGGTTGTTTGAATTAAGTCATTAAAAGCAGTAGATATTAGAAATTCTCATATTCCAATTCTGCAGCATTTAGGATACACTGTTTTAGTGGATTTTGAGAAGGTAAATAAAATCAGTGATAAGAAGTACTTGGAATGAAGTCTTTGATATATGGTAAAACCAATACAATATTGTAAAATAATTAACCTCCAATTAAAATAAATAAATTTATTTAAAAATAAATAAATAAAATCCATCAACCCTTCCACAAGATTCCTTACCTTCCCCCCTGCCATTCTTTTAAAAACCAGGGGGGCCAATTTCAATCCCACCCACTGCTATTTGGTGGTATTTTGATTTCTGTTTTAGGTATTACGCTATTTTTTCCTTCTTTACCACTGACATCAGTTCATTTCATGTGATTATGAAATACATTAAAAAAACATGTATTTAAAATATTATTTTATTTCATCATGAATTGTTTGTCTTGAAAGGCCTGTCTAGGTGAAAGAGTAATTTCTCATATCCTGTTCTTACAGGAAGAATTTTAAACCGTTTCTCCAAAGACATTGGACATATGGATGACTCGCTGCCCTCATCATTTCAAGTTTTCTTTCAGGTAATGTATCAGCCCTGTAAGAGTTCTCCACAGGGAAGAACAGAGAGCCTGTTTCTCAAGGCTTTTTCACAGGGGCTGATGGTGGGCCTTTCAGCCTGGTGATGTGTCCTATAATCTTAAATAAATACCATGTTTGTGAGAGAAAGGTGTGGCTGTGATTGAGAGGCTGAGTTAACATGAGTAACACCTGGGGCAGGAGTGTCTGCACAGTCACGTCAAGGTTGGTCTGAAGCAGTGACATGCTGGGTGAGTGGTTCTCCCTCTGCCTTCCAGGTGTCTGGTGTGGATTCCCTTTACTTTAAGCATATTTCATAATAGAAACAAGCATCTCTCATGGAAAGATTGCCAAGATGAACTAAATTATGCACTGTATTACCATAAAGGACAAATACTTACTGCACCTTTTTTTCTGATAAAACATGTGTTACTTACAAAGAAAAGGTTAATAATAATAAGGTGACCAATAATACTTGAACAAAAACAATCATTGTTGTTCACTTGCTAAGTTGTGTCTGACTCTTTGTAACCCCATGGACTGCAGCACCCCAGGCTTCCTTGTCCTTCACTATCTCCTATAGTTTGCTCAAGCTCATGTTCATTGAGTTGGTGATGCCTTCCAACCTCATCCTCTGTCACCCCCTTCTCCTGTCTTCAGTCTTTCCCAGCATCAGGATCTTTTCCAATGAGTTGGCTCTTTGCATTAGGTGGCCAAAGTTTTTTAGCTTCAGCTTCAGCATCAGTCCTTCCAATGAATATTAAGGGTTGATTTCCTTTAAGATTGACTGATTTGATCCCCTTGCAGTCCAAGGGACTCTCAAGAGCCTTCTCCAATGCCACAACTCAAAGGCATCAGTTCTTCAGTACTCAGGCTTCTTTATGGTCCAACTCTCACATCCATACATGACTACTGGAAAAACCGTAGATTTGACTATATAGATCTTTGTTGGCAAAGTGATGTCTTTGCTTTTTAATATGCTGTCTAGCTTAGTCGTAGCTTTTCTTCCAACTAAGGAGCAGGCGTCTTTTAATTTCATGGCTGCAGTCACTGTCTGCAGTGATTTTGGAGCCCAAGAAAATAAAAGTCTGTCACTGCTTCCTCTTTTCCCCCTTCTATTTGCCATGAAGTGTTAGGACTGGATGCCATGGTCGTTTTTTGAATATTTAGTTTTAAGGTATCTTTTTCACTCTCTTCTTTCACACTCATCAAGAGGCTCTTTAGTTTCTTTTCTCTTTATGCCATTAGGGTGGTATCATCTGCATATCTGAGGTTGTTGATATTTCTCCTGCAATCTTAAATCCAGCTGGTATAGAGTCTTACCCTCCCTATTAATATTCAAGAATGTTAACACTAAACACCATCTCAGCACAATATCAGGCTAATGGAATTTCTTCTCTGGGTGTAGTTATCATATTCTGCAAACTAAATAATTATTCTGAATCGTGAAAAATCACCATATATTCTCAAGTGAAAGATTCATCCAAAAAATTGTTTCTATTTATTCATGTAGATTCATGACTTCTGATAGAATTCCCAACTGGTGTGCTCCAAGTGGGAAATAAGCATATCAAAATAATCATTCCCCTTATTTCCTGGAGCATCAGGACTTGGGTCACTTCTGGGTCAACATGTTTCTTGTACACACATCATTGTCTTTGTGCCATAGTGAGACAGAAGTAGAGAAGCACTGGCTATGGTTATATGGGCCATCAGATGGGCCTGAAATCCAATCACATGAGGAGAATTGTGTGTGTAGCTAGGATTAGGCTCAATAAAATTCATGAGAATGTGGAAGAAAGAAATGAGACTGGCTTCAAGGAAGGGATCTCTGTCACACAGAGGAATCTGCTGTTTCCTTCTTTAGAGTGTTGACTTTTTGTTTGGATACTATTTTTGTCTTCTACAACTTCTGTTAACAGTTTGAGGCAGCTGGCAATAAATGTCTCATAAATGTATATGTGTAAATAAATTTAAATATAAGCTCATACATTTTATATATGTTAATATAATATGTAATATCCACTATGAAACTGAAAGTTGCTCAGTCGTGTCCATTCTTTGCAACCCCATGGACTATACAGTCCATGGAATTATCCAGGCCGAAATACTGGAGTGGGTAGCCTTTCCCTTCTCCAGAGAATCTTCCCAACCCAGGGATTGAACCCAGGTCTCCCGCATTGCAGGTGTATTCTTTACCAGCCGACCCACAACAGAAGCCCAATATCCACTATAAGGCTGGTTAGAGTATGACCTGTAAATAGAAATAAAACTTATTAAAAGCCTATTTGAATTGCTTCAGAATTTAGGAGCATGAAATCTGAAGGCCCTAACTTGGGAGCTTCTGAGAGCAACAGTTACAGGTCTTTAATGGTGACTCAAGGAAAAAGTATTGGCACAGCTCATGTGGAGCCCTTCATTTTGATCTTACCTCTTCTTCCTAGGTTATCTGCCATTCTGGGTTGGTCATAAAAGGCCCTTACCTAGGGAGAGCCAGCCTATTGAAACTGGTGAATATTGTCCAATAAAATAATGTGAGTCTACTAAAAAACTGTAATTTGGATTTTTTATAATTGACATTTCAGAAGACCTTTTTTCCTGACAACTACTGATGGCAAACTTCATGACTTAAGATCACACACAGAAGGAAGGACCCCTCCCCATGAGAAAAGGGTATAGCAAAGTGGGATGCATTAGTTAATCCTATGGCTGTAAGAAAATTTACAACTGTAAGTATAATAGAAGGGAGGTCAGACAGACCTATATTTCTCCACTTATGATTGGAATTTGTTCCATCAGATTCCATGCTCTTCATTCTGAGTTTTATATTGATACCCACAGCAGATGGGGAAAAACAGGAAAAGCACATGTCTCCATCCATATAATGCAGTTTGGTTCACAAGGGCTCCTGGACACAGAGTCACAGTTCTGGACATTTCCTTCTCCTTTCAGGCTCCTCTACATACAACTGTGTCTCTGGGATTTCCCGAGTCAGATTCGTCCTGTCTTTCTTCATGACCTGTAGTACCTTCCTAGGAAAACTTAGGACAACCACTTACCTTCCTAGCTTGCCATTTTCTTACCTATAAATGGAAATGAAAGTTCTTGCTTTTCTCATACACAAATGGTTGTGAAGAGCATCTGAGAAAACTTATCTGGAAGAGCTGTGAAATGATAACCCAAGTCTCTCTGATGTAGGCATTACTCTGCTAATGCATCTGCCAGAGACATGCTGGGAACAGCTGCCCTGGGCAACAAAGTGTCGAGGCTCTGGGTTGGTGAATATGGGGTGCTGGTTCTAAGAGGACACAGAACACCTGGTGCTAACTTGGACAAGCCATTCTACCTTCTCAGCCCAGCTCCCTTTTGGTCAAAATTTACAGGAATTGTGATTGCTACCCCAAATTATTCATGTTCTCTGTTTCTCTAGCATGTGAAATTCAGTTGTCAATCTCTTCTTCAAAGTTTCAGTAAAGGATTCCCATGTTCTTCCCTGTGTTTCTGCCGTGCCTTGTGCAGATCACATGGAACTGTATCCATCTGAGATCATAAACTCTGGAGGTGTTGGCCCAAACTCTGTGAATCTGCATGTCCTCAACTTTTGACCCCCTTTCATAGCAGGCTAGATACTAAGATAGATACTACACATAGTTACTAAGTGCTGGTTGCATTCCTATCACCTGAAACTTTTCACCAGGGTATCATACTTTTCCTGATAAATATGGATGTCTAAATCTGCATCAATCAATGATTTGGGCTTCTATTCTACCTGCTGTGTTTTTATTTATTTATTTTTTATTATTTTATTTTATTTTTAAACTTTACAATATTGTATTAGTTTTTCCAAATATCGAAATGAATCCGCCACAGGTATACCCACGTTCCCCATCCTGAACCCTCCTCCCTCTTCCCTCCCCTACCCTCCCTCTGGGTCATCCCAGTGCACCAGCCCCAAGCATCCAGTACCGTGCATCAAACCTGGACTGGCGACTCGTTTCTTACATGATATTATACATGTTTCAATGCTATTCTCCCAAATCTCCCCACCCTCTCCCACTCCCACAGAGTCCATAAGACTGATCTCTACATCAGTGTCTCTTTTGCTGTCTCGTATACAGGGTTATTGTTACCATTTTTCTAAATTCCATATATATGCATTAGTATACTGTATTGGTGTTTTTCTTTCTGGCTTACTTCACTCTGTATAATAGGTTCTAGTTTCATCCATCTCATTAGAACTGATTCAAATGTATTCTTTTTAATGGCTGAGTAATACTCCATTGTGTATATGTACCAAAGCTTTCTTATCCATTCATCTGCTGATGGGCATCTAGGTTGCTTCCATGTCCTGGCTATTATAAACAGTGCTGCGATGAACATTGGGGTACACGTGTCTCTTTCCCTTCTGGTTTCCTCAGTGTGTATGCCCAGCAGTGGGATTGCTGGGTCATAAGGCAGTTCTATTTCCAATTTTTAAAGGAATCTCCACACTGTTCTCCATAGTGGCTGTACTAGTTTGTATTCCCACCAACAGTGTAAGAGAGTTCCCTTTTCTCCACACCCTCTCCAGCATTTATTGCTTGTAGACTTTTGGATCGCAGCCATTCTGACTGGCGTGAAATGGTACCTCATAGTGGTTTTGATTTGCATTTCTCTGATAATGAGTGATGTTGAGCATCTTTTCATGTGTTTGTTAGCCATCTGTATGTCTTCTTGGGGAAATGTCTATTTAGTTCTTTGGCCCATTTTTTGATTGGGTCATTTATTTTTCTGGAATTGAGCTGTAGGAGTTGCTTATATATTTTTGAGATTAGTTGTTTGTCCGTTGCTTCATTTGCTATTATTTTCTCCCATTCTGAAGGCTGTCTTTTCACCTTGCTAATAGTTTCCTTTGTTGTGCAGAAGCTTTTAAGTTTAATTAGGTCCCATTTGTTTACTTTTGCTTTTATTTCCGATATTCTGGGAGGTGGGTCATAGAGGATCCTGCTGTGATGTATGTCGGAGAGTGTTTTGCCTATGTTCTCCTCTAGGAGTTTTATAGTTTCTGGTCTTATGTTGAGATCTTTAATCCATTTTGAGTTTATTTTTGTGTATGGTGTTAGAAAGTGTTCTAGTTTCATTCTTTTACAAGTGGTTGACCAGTTTTCCCAGCACCACTTGTTAAAGAGATTGTCTTTAATCCATTGTATATTCTTGCCTCCTTTGTCAAAGATAAGGTGTCCATAGGTGTGTGGATTTATCTCTGGGCTTTCTATTTTGTTCCATTGATCAATATTTCTGTCTTTGTGCCAGTACCATACTGTATTGATAACTGTGGCTTTGTAATAGAGCCTGAAGTCAGGTAGGTTGATTCCTCCAGTTCCATTCTTCTTTCTCAAGATAGCTTTGGCTATTCGAGGTTTTTTGTATTTCCATACAAATTGTGAAATTATTTGTTCTAGCTCTGTGAAGAATACCGTTGGTAGCTTGATAGGGATTGAATTGAATCTATAGATTGCTTTGGGTAGTATACTCATTTTCACTATATTGATTCTTCCAATCCATGAACATGGTATATTTCTCCATCTCTTAGTGTCCTCTTTGATTTCTTTCACCAGTGTTTTATAGTTTTCTATATATAGGTCTTTAGTTTCTTTAGGTAGATATATTCCTAAGTATTTTATTCTTTCCGTTGCAATGGTGAATGGAATTGTTTCCTTAATTTCTCTTTCAGTTTTCTCATTATTAGTGTATAGGAATGCAAGGGATTTCTGTGTGTTGATTTTATATCCTGCAACTTTACTATAATCATTGATTAGTTCTAGTAATTTTCTGGTAGAGTCTTTAGGGTTTTCTATGTAAAGGATCATGTCATCTGCAAACAGTGAGAGTTTGACTTCTTAGTTTCCAATTTGGATTCCTTTTATTTCTTTTTCTTCTCTGATTGCTGGTGGCTAAAACATCTTTGAAAACCATGTTGAGTAGTAGTGATGAAAGTGGGCACCCTTGTCTTGTTCCTGACTTTAGAGGAAATGCTTTCAATTTTTCACCATTGAGGATAATGTTTGCTGTGGGTTTGTCATATATAGCTTTTATTATGTTGAGGTATGTTCCTTCTATTCCTGCTTTCTGGAGAGTTCTTATCATAAATGGATGTTGAATTTTGTCAAAGGCTTTCTCTGCATCTATTGAGATAATCATATGGTTTTTGTTTTTCAATTTGTTAATGTGGTGTATAACATTGATTGATTTGCGGATATTGAAGAATCCTTGCATCCCT
Organism: Bos indicus; assembly: GCF_029378745.1. Taxonomy (NCBI): domain Eukaryota; kingdom Metazoa; phylum Chordata; class Mammalia; order Artiodactyla; family Bovidae; genus Bos; species Bos indicus. Next base: position 69,655,989 of record NC_091771.1, read on the forward strand.
GGGATAAAGCCCACTTGGTCATGGTGTATGATCTTTTTAATGTGTTGTTGGATTCTGATTACTAGAATTTTATTAAGGATTTTTGCATCTATGTTCATCAGTGATATTGGCCTGTCGTTTTCTTTTTTTGTGGGATCTTTGTCAGGTTTTGGTATTAGGGTGATGGTGGCCTCATAGAATGAGTTTGGAAGTTTACCTTCCTCTGCAATTTTCTGGAAGAGTTTGAGCAGGATAGGTGTTAGCTCTTCTCTAAATTTTTGGTAGAATTCAGCTGTGAAGCCGTCTGGACCTGGGCTTTTGTTTGCTGGAAGATTTTTGATTACAGTTTCAATTTCTGTGCTCGTGATGGGTCTGTTAAGATTTTCTATTTCTTCCTGGTCCAGTTTGGGAAAGTTGTACTTTTCTAAGAATTTGTCCATTTCTTCCTCGTTGTCCATTTTATTGGCATATAATTGTTGATAGTAGTCTCTTATGATCCTTTGTATTTCTGTGTTCTCTGTTGTGATCTCTCCATTTTCATTTCTAATTTTATTGATTTGATTTTTCTCCCTTTGTTTCTTGATGAGTCTGGCTAATGGTTTGTAAATTTTATTTATCCTTTCAAAGAACCAGCTTTTGGCTTTGTTGATTTTTGCTATTGTCTCTTTTGTTTCTTTTGCATTTATTTCTGCCCTAATTTTTAAGATTTCTTTCTTCTACTAACCCTGGGGTTCTTTATTTCTTCCTTTTCTAGTTGCTTTAGGTGTAGGGTTAGGTTATTTATTTGACTTTTTTCTTGTTTCTTGAGGTATGCCTGTATTGCTATGAACTTTCCCCTTAGGACTGCTTTTAAAGTGTCCCACAGGTTTTGAGTTTTTGTGTTTTCATTTTCATTAGTTTCTATGCAAATTTTGATTTCTTTTTTGATTTCTTCTGTGATTTGTTTGTTATTCAGCAGGGTGTTGTTCATCCTCCATATGTTGGAATTTTTAATAGTTTTTCTCTTGTAATTGAGATCTAATCGTACTGCATTGTGGTCAGAAAAGATGCTTGGAATGATTTCTATCTTTTTGAATTTACCAAGGCTAGATTTATGGCCCAGGATGTGATCTATCCTGGAGAAGGTTCCATGTGCACTTGAGAAAAAGGTGAAATTCATTGTTTTGGGATGAAATGTCCTATAGATATCAATTAGGTCTAACTGGTCTATTGTATCGTTTAACGTTTGTGTTTCCTTGTTAATTTTCTGTTTAGTTGATCTATCCATAGGTGTGAGTGGGGTATTAAAGTCTCCCACTATTATTGTGTTGTTGTTAATTTCTCCTTTCATACTTGCTAGCATTTGTCTTATATATTGCGGCGCTCCCGTGTTGGGTGCATATATATTTATAATTGTTATATCTTCTTGGATTGATCCTTTGATCATTATGTAGTGACCATCTTTGTATCTTTTCACAGCCTTTGTTTTAGTCTATTTTATCTGATATAAGTATTGCTACTCCTGCTTTCTTTTGGTCCCTATTTGCATGGAAAATCTTTTTCCAGCCCTTCACTTTCAGTCTGTATGTGTCCCTGTTTTGAGGTGGATCTCTTGTAGACAACATATGTAGGGGTCTTGTTTTTGTATCCATACAGCCAGTCTTTGTCTTTTGGTTGGGGCATTCAACCCATTTACGTTTAAGGTAATTACTGGTAAGTATGATCCCATTGACATTTACTTTATTGTTTTGGGTTCGAGTTTATACACTGTTTTTGTGTTTCCTGTCTAGAGAATATCCTTTAGTATTTGTTGGAGAGCTGCTTTGGTGGTGCTGAATTCTCTCAGCTTTTGCTTGTCTGAGAAGCTTTTGATTTCTCCTTCATATTTAAATGAGATCCTTGCTGGGTACAATAATCTGGGCTGTAGGTTATTTTCTTTCATCACTTTAAGTATGTCTTGCCATTTCCTCCTGGCTTGAAGAGTTTCTATTGAAAGATCAGCTGTTATCCTAATGGGAATTCCCTTGTGTGATATTTGTTGTTTTTCCCTTGCTGCTTTTAATATTTGTTCTTTGTGTTTAATCTTTGTTAATTTGATTAATATGTGTCTTGGGGTGTTTTGCCTTGGGTTTATCCTGTTTGGGACTCTCTGGGTTTCTTGGACTTGGGTGATTATTTCCTTCCCCATTTTAGGGAACTTTTCAACTATTATCTCCTCAAGTATTTTCTCATGGTCTTTCTTTTTGTCTTCTTCTTCTGGGACCCCTATGATTCGAATGTTGTAGCGTTTAATATTGTCCTGGAGGTCTCTGAGATTGTCCTCATTTCTTTTAATTCGTTTTTCTTTTATCCTCTCTGATTCATTTATTTCTACCATTCTATCTTCTACCTCACTAATCCTATCTTCTGCCTCTGTTATTCTACTATTTGTTGCCTCCAGAGTGTTTTTAATTTCATTTATTGCATTATTCATTTTATATTGACTCTTTTATTTCTTCTAGGTCCTTGTTAAGCCTTTCTTGCATCTTCTCAATCTTTGTCTCCAAGCTATTTATCTGTGATTCCATTTTGATTTCAAGATTTTGGATCAATTTCACTATCATTATTCGGAATTCCTTAGCAGGTAGATTCCCTATCTCTTCCTCTTTTGTTTGGTTTGGTGGGCATTTATCCTGTTCCTTTACCTGCTGGGTATTCCTCTGTCTCTTCATCTTGTTTAAATTGCTGAGTTTGGAGTGTCCTTTCTGTATTCTGGCAGTTTGTGGAGTTCTATTTATTGTGGCGTTTCCTCACTCTGTGTGGGTTTGTACAGGTGGCTTGTCAAGGTTTCTTGGTTAGGGAAGCTTGTGTCGGTGTTCCGGTGAGTGGAGCTGTATTTCTTCTCTCTGGAGTGCAATGAAATGTCCAGTAATGAGTTATGGGATGTCTATGGTTTTGGGGTGACTTTGGGCTGCCTGTATCTTGGAGCTCAGGGCTGTGTTCCTTGCTGCTGGAGAATTTGCTCGGTATATCTTGCCCTGAAACTTGTTTTGCCCAGAGAGGTTTACAGTGTTATATGGAGAAGAGAAGAGTGAGGAGGGAGTTAGAGGTGACCCGAATGAGATGAGGTGGAATCAATAGAGGAGAGAGTGGGCTATTCAGTAATCTCTTCCTTATGTGCACTCCACAGCTGGACCACTCAGAGTTCACAGAATTATACAGAGAAGAGAAGAAGGAAGAAGGTGGCAGAGGTGGCCAGGAGGATAAATGGGGGGAATGAAAAGGAGGGAGACAGATCCAGTCAGTAATCAGTTCCCTAAGTGTTCTCCACCGTCTGGAACACACAGAAAATCACAGAGATGGGTAGAGTAGAGAGGGGTTAGGGAGGAGACACAGGCGACCTAGTGGAGAAAAAGGAGAGTCCAAAGGGAGAGAGAGCAGTTAAGCCAGTAATCTCGCTCCCTAGTGAAAAATGGGTACTGAAGATTGGGTTCTTAAAGGTACAATTGGTAACAAATACATAAAAGCAAAAATTTAAAATCTAGAGTAGTTTGGAATTTCAAAAATACGATGTTAAAGAAAAGAAGAAGGAAAAGAAAGAGAGAAAAAACGAACAAACAAAAACAAACAAGGTTGTAAAAATTATAAAGAAAATATAGGTACAAAATTGATAACTAATACCAAAAAGCAGAAGTTAAAAATCTAGAGTAGAGTTTGGAATTTCAAAAATACAATGTTCAAAAAAGAAGAAGAAAAAGAAAGAGAGAAAAAAAAAACAAACAAACAAGAACAAACAAGGTCGCATAAATTATAAAACAAACAAACAAACAAACAAACAAACAAAAAACAGGTACAAAATTGATAACAAATACCAAAAAGCATAAATTAAAAATCTAGAATAGAGTTTGGAATTTCAGATATACAATGTTATTTAAAAGAAGAAGAGAAAGAAACAGAGAAAAAGAAAAAGAAAAAATAAAAAAGGGTCACAGAAATTATATAAAAACAAAAACAAAAAAAGTATAGGTACAAAATTGATAACAAATACTAAAAAGCTAAAATTAAAAATCTAGAGTAGAGTTTGGAATTTCAAAAATACAATGTTAAAGAAAAGAAGGAAAAAGAAAAAAAAGGTCAAAAAATTATTAAAAAAATATATATGAAGTTTGCTTTAAAAAAAATAGGGTCTTCTTTTTTTTTGCAAAGTAATCGGTTATAAAAGTGGAAATTAAAGGAATAATAGAGGACTTAATTTTTTTTTTTTTTATAGGCTCACTTGTTCAGTCGCACTGAGGGGAGGTAGGGAGGGATGCTGCAAACAAATATCACTGGCGTGTGTTCGCAGTGCCTCAGCCACACTGGGTCTGCCCCCTGTTCACGGCGCGTGTAGCCTCTCTGCCCATGCTGCTCAGGCTCTAGGTTGCGCCGCCGCAAACCATCCGCGGCCGGCCTGGGCTGCCTGTACTTCCCAGGTCCAAGCCGCTCAGGTTCAGGCACTCGGGTTGTCCTCAGAGGCGCAGACTCTCCGTTGGGCCTGCGTTTTGTGCCCTTCCCAGATCCGAGCAGCTCAGGTGATGAGGTGTTTTGCGCGCCCGATTGCTGTGACTTATCACCTCCCCGCCGCTCGGTTATCTAGTTGTGTACCGGCACACCTTCTCAGGCAGATGTTGACTGTCCAGACCCCCAAGAAGTTTTAGTTAGCAAAGAAGCCTGCTTACAGTTTTATAGATAATGTCTCTCTGGGGCTGCTATTGTCCCCTTCCGGCTCTGGCTGCCTTTCACCGGAGGGGGATGGTCTGCCGCCGGCTATCTCTGTTCAGTCCTTTGTTCTGTGCGCAGGTCTGGTGGTGTCTTAGGTTAGGGTTGGCTTTTCGCATGGTAGATATCCCACAGTCTGGTTTGCTAGCCCAAATTATTTCGCTCAGATAGTGCTCGGGGTATTCTGGCCAGATTCTTGCGATGCAGCCCGCGCCGTGCCTCCCTGCCCAGCCCCCGCTTGCTAATGGTGTATGCAGGCGTCTGCGCTGCTTCTCCGCTGGGGGAGTTACCGTAGGGCTCACAATGTGCGGGTTTTAATTATTTATTTTTCCTCCCTGTTATGTTGCCCTCTGTGCTTCCAAGGCTCGGCACAGATTCGGCAGTGAGAAGGTTTCCTGGTGTTTGGAAACTTCTCTCTTTTTAAGACTCCCTTCCCGGGACGGAACTCCGTCCCTCCCTCTTTTGTCCCTTTTTCTGTCTTTTATATTTTTCCCTACCTCCTTTCGAAGACTTGGGTTGCTTTTCTGGGTGCCTGATGTCCTCTGCCGGCATTCAGAAGTTGTTTTGTGGAATTTACTCGGCGTTTAAATGTTCTTTTCATGAATTTGTGGGGGAGAAAGTGTTCTCCCCGTCCTACTCCTCTGGCATCTTAGCTCCTCCCCTACCTGCTGTGTTTTTAGACTAAGATCATTTCCCAAGATAAAATCACCTCATGGAATGATGTGATGCTTAAGTGAATGATTATGGAACTCTTACCACAGTGCTGTGCATAGAGTAAACACCTGGTAAATGGCACCCCCGGTTGTTATAATCACTACTCCTTAAAATAGTCATTTTTATCATAATGATAAAAAATTTAATGTATATCTAGAGGATAAAATTAAAAAAAAAACTCTTCATGCTTTATAAGTTGTTTATTATCAAAATTCTTCCCCAGATTTCTAGGAAATACCAAAAATTGGTTTTATCACATTTCTCTTCTTTTGTCTGCTCTTTATTGGGCATGCTTATGAACTCTGAAATTCCTTAAATAAGGTATTTAGAAGAAAAATTTAAGATAAATTAGGAGGCTCAAATAAGTAAAAATAATTTTCCTGGACAATAAATAGTTGGAAGTATGTTGGGAACAAGCTTAAGTATGTTCTAATGGCTAGTGATGTAGACTCCCTGGCTCCATGGCTCAGGCTTTGTGGTTTCCATCGAGCTCCTTTTCCTTTCTCTGTGCCTCACTGTTTCCATCTGTAAAATGAGATAATACTATTACTTGATTGGGCCATTGTGAGAAGTAATAAACTAATACATGTCAAATATTAAATGTGCAGCCCTGTACAGAGTCAGCACTCAGTAAGTGTTAACTATGGACAGAAAACCAGGAAAGAAAAATTTCCACTTCCAAAAGTCACATTTGCATTTTTTCCTCCTTTGCTGGACACTAACTTTGTAATTAACCACTTCTTTATTCCCACCTGTGCAACTGAGGCTTCTTGTTTCCTCATCTGTGATGCCTACTCATTCATCTCTAGTAATACCTACTGACTCATGATAGTTTAGGGTTCAAGTCCTAGTCTCTCTGAACCTCAAATATTCTCTCATCTATTAAAATTAGTAATTCCTACCTTATAGGATACTAAGTGTATTAAAAGAGCTAATACACAGAAGGTTATTAAGGTTTTTGGCACACAGCCATCATGCAATAGAGCTTCCCAGGTGGCTAGTGATAAAGAATTCACCTGCCAATGTAGGAGATGCAGGAGGCATGGATTGATTCTTGGGTCAGGAAGATCCCCTGGAGGAGGAAATGGAAACCCACTCCACTATTCTTGCCTGGAAAATTCCGTGGACAGAGGTGCCTGGAGGGCTGTGGTCCTCCAAAGATTTGGACACGACTAAGCGACTGAGCACACACACATAATCTTGCAATAAATATCATTAGAACCGCCTATAATTTTATTTATTTGGATGGCAAAGCTTTATCTACTATTTCAATACATCTTTTAGGAAAAGAAGTTTAATCCCAACAAAATAGTCCATTAAAGTTAATTTTTTAAATATAAATTTATTTATTTTAATTGGAGGCTAATTACTTTACAATATTGTATTGGTTTTGCCATACATCAACATGAATCCACCACGGGTGTACACATGTTCCCCATCCTGAAACCCCCTCCCACCTCCCTCCCTATACCATCCCTCTGGTTCATCCCAGTGCACCAGCCCTGAGCATCCTGTATCATGCATCGAACCTAGACTGGTGATTCATTTCACATATGATATTATACATGTTTCAATGCTATTCTCCCAAATCACCCCACACTTGCCCACTCCCACAGAGTCCAAAAGTCTGTTCTATATATCTGTGTCTCTTGCTGTCTTGCATACAGGGTTATCGTTACCATCTTTCTAAATTCCATATATATGCGTTAGTATACTGTATTGGTGATTTTCTTTCTGGCTTACTTCACTCTATATAATAGGCTCCAGTTTCAACCACCTCATTAGAACTGATTCAAATGTATTCTTTTTAATGGCTGAGTAATATTCCATTCTGCACATGTATCACAGCTTTCTTATCCATTCATCTGCTGATGGACATCTAGGTTGCTTCCATGTGCTGGCTATTATAGATAGTGCTGCGATGAACATTGGGGTACACGTGTTTCTTTCAGTTCTGGTTTCCTCAGGGTGTATGCCCAGCAGTGGGATTGCTGGGTCATAAGGCAGTTCTATTTCCAATTTTTAAAGGAATATCCAAATAACATATGATATATGCACTATTATTATACCCATTTCATACATGAGAAAACAGAGGCATAAGGAGTTCGAGGCTTGCCCAAGTAATGCAGATAGAATAGAATAGTTATACAGGTAGTTATAAAAGTCCCAGTAGGGGATTATAGGTAGAAAGGGGAAACCTGGGAATAAAAAAAAAAAAATAAATAAATAAAGGAATCTCCACACTGTTCTCCATAGTGGCTGTACTAGTTTGCATTCCCACCAACATTGTAAGAGGGTTCCCTTTTCTCCACACCCTCTCCAGCATTTATTGCTTGTAGACTTTTGGATCGCAGCCATTCTGACTGGTGTGAAATGGTACCTCATAGTGGTTTTGATTTGCATTTCTCTGATAATGAGTGATGTTGAACATCTTTTCATGGTTTGTTTCATGATTTGTTAGCCATCTGTATGTCTTCTTTGGAGAAATGTCTAGTTCTTTGGCTATTTTTTGATTGGGTCATTTATTTTTCTGGAATTGAGCTGTAGGAGTTGCTTGTATATTTTTGAGATTAGTTGTTTGTCAGTTGCTTCATTTGCTATTATTTTCTCCCATTCTGAAGGCTGTCTTTTCACCTTGCCTATAGTTTCCTTTGTTGTGCAGAAGCTTTTAAGTTTAATTAGGTCCCATTTGTTTATTTTTGCTTTTATTTCCAATATTCTGGGAGGTGGGTCATAGAGGATCCTGCTGTGATGTATGTCAGAGAGTGTTTTGCCTATGTTTTCCTCTAGGAGTTTTATAGTTTCTGGTCTTATGTTGAGATCTTGAATCCATTTTGAGTTTATTTTTGTGTATGGTGTTAGAAAGGGTTCTAGTTTCATTCTTTTACAAGTGGTTGACCAGTTTTCCCAGCACCATTTGTTAAAGAGATTGTTTTTAATCCATTGTATATTCTTGCCTCCTTTGTCAAAGATAAGGTGTCCATAGGTGCATGGATTTAATCTCTGGGCTTTCAATTTTGTTCCATTGATCTATATTTCTGTCTTTGTGCCAGTACCATACTGTCTTGATGACTGTGGCTTTGTAGTAGAGCCTGAAGTCAGGCAGGTTGATTCCTCCAGTTCCATTCTTCTTTCTCAAGATTGCTTTGGCTATTCGAGGTTTTTTTATTTCCATACAAATTGTGAAATTATTTGTTCTAGCTCTGTGAAAAATACCATTGGTAGCTTGATAGGGATTGCATTGAATCCATAGATTGTTTTGGGTAGTATACTCATTTTCATTATATTGATTCTTCCGATTCATGAACATCATATATTTCTCCATCTATTAGTGTCCTCTTTGATTTCTTTCAGCAGTGTTTTATGGTTTTCTATATATAGGTCTTTAGTTTCTTTAGGTAGATATATTCCTAAGTATTTTATTCTTTTCGTTGCAATGGTGAATGGAATTGTTTCCTTAATTTCTCTTTCTATTTTCTGTGTGTGATTTTATACCCTGCCACTTTACTATATTCATTGATTAGTTCTAGTAATTTTCTGGTAGAGTCTTTAGGGTTTTCTATGTAGAGGATCGTGTCATCTGCAAACAGTGAGAGTTTGACTTCTTAGTTTCCAATTTGGATTCCTTTTGTTTCTTTTTCTACTCTGATTGCTGTGGCCAAAACTTCCAAAACTATGTTGATTAGTAGTGGTGAGAATGGGCAGCCTTGTCTTATTCCTGACTTTAGGGGAAGTGCTTTCAATTTTTCACCATTGAGGATAATGTTTGCTGTGGGTTTGTCATATATAGCTTTTATTATGTTGAGGTATGTTCCTTCTATTCCTGCTTTCTGGGGAGTTTTTATTATAAATGGATGTTGAATTTTGTCAAAGGCTTTCTCTGCATCTATTGAGATAATCATATGGTTTTTATTTTTCAATTTGTTAATGTGGTATATTACATTGATTGATTTGTGGATATTGAAGAATCCTTGCATCCCTGGGATAAAGCCCACTTGGTCATGATTCTGATTGCTAGAATTTTGTTAAGGATTTTTGCATGTATGTGCATCAGTGATATTGGCCTGTAGTTTTCTTTTTTTTGTGGCATCTTTGTCAGATTTTGTTATTAGGGTGATGGTGGCCTCATAGAATGAGTTTGGAAATTTACCTTCCTCTGCAATTTTCTGGAAGTGTTTGAGTAGGATAGGTGTTAGCTCTTCTCTAAATTTTTGGTAAAATTCAGCTGTGAAGCCGTCTGGACCTGGGCTTTTGTTTGCTGGAAGATTTCTGATTACAGTTTCAATTTCCGTGCTTATGATGAGTCTGTTAAGATTTTCTATTTCTTCCTGGTCCAGTTTTGGAAAGTTGTACTTTTCTAAGAATTTGTCCATTTCTTCCAAGTTGTCCATTTTATTAGCATATAATTCCTGATAGTAGTCTCTTATGATCCTTTGTATTTCTGTGTTGTCTGTTGTGATCTCTCCATTTTCATTTCCAATTTTATTGATTTGATTTTTCTCCCTTTGTTTCTTGATGAGTCTGGCTAATGGTTTGTGAATTTTATTTATCCTCTCAAAGAACCAGCTTTTGGCTTTGTTGATTTTTGCTATTGTCTCTTTGTTTCTTTTGCATTTATTTCTGCCCTAGTTTTTAGATTTCTTTCCTTCTACTAACCTTGGGGTTCTTCATTTCTTCCTTTTCTAGTTGCTTTAGGTGTAGAGTTAGGTTATTTATTTGACTTTTTTCTTATTTCTTGAGGTATGCCTGTATTGCTATGAACCTTCCCCTTAGTGCTGCTTTTACAGTGTCCCACAGGTTTTGGGTTGTTGTGTTTTCATTTTCATTCATTTCTATGCATATTTTGATTTCTTTTTTATTTCTTCTGTGATTTGTTGGTTTTTCAGCAGCATGTTGTTCATCCTCCATATGTTGGCATTTTAAATAATTTTTCTCCTGTAATTGAGATCTAATCTTACTGCATTGTGGTCAGAAAAGATGCTTGGAATGATTTCAATTTCTTTGAATTTATGAAGGCTAGATTTATGGCCCAGGATGTGGTCTATCCTAGAGAAAGTTCCATGTGCACTTGAGAAAAAGGTGAAATTCATTGTTTTGGGGTGAAATGTCCTATGGATATCAATTAGGTCTAACTGGCCTATTGTATCATTTAAAGTTTGTGTTTCCTAGTTAATTTTCTGTTTAGTTAATCTATCCATAGGTGTGAGTGGGGTATTAAAGTCTCCCACTATTATTGTGTTATTGTTAATTTCCCCTTTCATACTTGTTAGCATTTGTCTTTACATATTTCGGTGCTCCTATGTTGGGTGCATATATAATTGTCATATCTTCTTCTTGGATTGATTCTTTGATCATTATGTAGTGTCCTTCTTTGTCTCTTTTCACAGCCTTTGTTTTAAAATCCATTTTATCTGATATGAGTGTTGCCACTCCTGCTTTCTTTTGGTCTCTATTTGCGTGGAATATCTTTTTCCAGCCCTTCACTTTCAGTCTGTATGTGTCCGTTGTTTTGAGGTGGGTCTCTTGTAGACAACATATTGGGGTCTTGTTTTTCTACCCATTCACCCAATCTTTGGTTTTTGGTTGTGGCATTCAACCCATTTACATTTAAGGTAATTATTGATAAGTATGATCTTGTTGCCATTTACTTTATTGTTTTGGGTTCGAGTTTATACACCCTTTTTGTGTTTCCTGTCTAGAGAAGATCCTTTAGCATTTGTTGGAGAGCTGGTTTGGTGGTGTTGAATTCTCTCAGCTTTTGCTTGTCTGTAAAGCTTATTTTCTTTCATCACTTTAAGTATGTCCTGCCATTTCCTCCTGGCCTGAAGAGTTTCTATTGAAAAATCAGCTGTTATCCTTGTAGGAATCCCCTTGTGTGTTATGTGTTGTTTTTCCCTTGCTGCTTTTAATATTTGTTCTTTGTATTTGATCTTTGTTAATTTGATTAATATGTGTCTTGGGGTGTTTTGCCTTGGGTTTATCCTGTTTGGGACTCTCTGGGTTTCTTGGACTTGGGTGATAATTTCCTTCCCCATTTTAGGGAAGTTTCCAGCTATTATCTCCTCAAGTATTTTCTCATGGTCTTTCTTTTTGTCTTCTTCTTCTGGGACTCCTATGATTCGAATGTTGGGGCATTTAACATTGTCCCAGAGGTCTCTGAGGTTGTCGTCATTTCTTTTAATTCTTTTTTTTTTCTCTCTGATTCATTTATTTCTACCATTCTATCTTCTACCTCACTAATCCTATCTTCTGCCCCTGTTATTCTACTATTTGTTCCCTCCAGAGTGTTTTTGATCTCATTTATTGCATTGTTCATTATATATTGACTCTTTTTTATTTCTTCTAGGTCCTTGTTAAGCCTTTCTTGCATCTTCTCAATCCTTGTCTCTAGGCTGTTTATCTGTGATTCCATTTTGTTTTCAAGATTTTGGATCATTTTCACTATCATTATTCGGAATTCTTTATCAGGTAGATTCCCTATCTCTTCCTCTTTTGCTTGGTTTAGTGGGTTTATCCTGTTCCTTTACCTGCTGGGTATTCCTCTGTCTTTTCATCTTGTTTATATTGCTGTATTTGGGGTGGCCTTTCTGTATTCTGGCAGTTTGTGGAGTTGTCTTTATTGTGGAGTTTCCTGGCTGTGGGTGGGGTTGTACGAGTAGCTTGTCAAGGTTTCCTGGTTAGGGAAGCTTGTGTTGGTGTTCTTGTGGGTGGAGCTGTATTTCTTCTCTCTGGAGTGCAATGAAGTGTCCAGTAATGAGTTATTAGATGTCAATGGGTTTGGAGTGACTTTGGGTAGCCTGTATATTGAGGCTCAGGGGTGTGTTGCTGAAGAATTTGTGTGGTATGTCTTGCTCTGGAACTTGTTGGCCCTTGGGTGGTTCTTGGTTTCAGTGTAGGTATGGAGGCGTTTGATGAGCTCCTGTTGATTAATGTTCCCTGGAGTCAGGAGTCCTCTGGTGTTCTCAGGATTTGGACTTAAGCCTCCTGCTTCTGGTTTTCAGTCTTATTTTTACAGTAGCCTCAAGACTTCTCCATCTATACAGCACTGTTGATAAAACATCTAGGTTAAAGATGAAAAGTTTCTCCACAGTGGGGGACACCCAGAGAGGTTCACAGAGTTACAAGGAGAAGAGAAGACAGAGGAAGGAGATAGAGGTGACCTGAATGAGATGAGGTAGAATCAAAAGAGGAGAGAGAAAGGTAGCCAGAAATCACTTCCTTATGTGCGCTCCACAACCTAGACCACTCAGAGATGTTCACGGAGTTATACAGAGAAGAGAAGAGGGAGGAAGGAAACAGAGGTGGCCAGGAGGTAAAGGGAGTAATCAAAAGGAGAGAGACAGATCCAGCCAGTAATCAGTTCCCTAAGTGTTCTCCACAGTCTGGAACACAGAAAGAGATTCACAGAGTTGGGTAGAGAAGAGAAGGGGGAGGGGGGAGATAGAGGCGACCTGGTGGAGAAAAAGGAGAGTCCAAAGGGGAGAGAGCAGTCAAGCCAGTAATCTCACTCCCAAGTAAAAATGGGTACTGAAGATTGGATTCTTAAAAGTACAAAATTGATAACAAATGCAAAAAAGCAAAGATGAAAAATCTAGAGTAGAGGTTGGATTTTCAAAAATACAATATTAAAGGGAAAAAAAGTCACAAAAATTATAATATATATATATATATATATATATATATATATATATATATGAAGTTTGTTTTAAAAAATAGGGTCTCTTTTTTTTTTTTGCAAAGTAATAGTAGGTTATAAAAATGAAAATTAAAGGAGTAAAAGAGGACTTAAAAATTAAAAAAATTAAAGAATGATAGTAAAAATAGTAAAAATATATCTAGGACTTTCTCTGGTGTTGTTGTGGGTAGTGTGGGGTCAGTTCATTTTCATATAGTTCCTTGATCCGGCAGGCCCCTTCCTATGTAGTTTGTACTAACTACAGGATTTTAATCTGTTGCACCTGTCACTTCCAAGGTGATTCCCTCTGCTTTAGCTTCTTCTGTTTGCTGGTCTGTTCAGTGTCTAATTTCTGCCCTGACATAAGGAGGCGGTGGTGGATGCTTTTTTAGGCTCACTTGTTCAGCGGTGCTGTGGGGAGGGAGGGATGCTGCAAACAAATAATACTGGCGTGTGCTCGCAGTGTCTTGGCCACACTGGGTTTGCCCCCGCTCACGGCGTGTGTGCTTTCCCTGTCTACACTGCTTAGGCTCAAGGTTGCTCTGCCGGGAACTGTCTGAGGTGGGCCCTGGGTTGTGTGCACTTCCCAGGTCTAAACCGCTCAGGTTCAGGTACTCGAGTAGACCTCAGAGGTGCAGACTCGGTTGGGCCTGCATTTTGTGCCCTTCCCAGGTCCAAGCAGCTCAGGTGACCAGGTGTTTGGCAACCGATGTCGCTGCGACTTATTGCCCCCCCCTGTCTTTGCCGCTTGGTTTTCTCGGTGCATAACCGGCTCACCTTCTCAGGCGGATGTTGACTGTCCAGAATCCCAAGAAGTCTGAGCAATGAAGCCTGCTTGCAGTTAGGTGGATAATGCCTCTCTGGGGCCGCGATTGCCCCCTTCCGGCTCTGGCTGCCCTCGCCTGCCTGTCACCGGAGAGGGATGGTCTGCAGCTGGCTAGCTCTGCAGTCCTTTGTTCTGTGAGCGTGCCTGACGGCGTCTTAGGTTAAGGCTTTTCTCGTAGCTCTGCTCACTCCTATTCTGTGAGCGGGCCTGAAGGTGTCTTAGGTTAGGGCTTTTTGCTGCTGCTGCTGCTGCTAAGTCTCTTCAGTCGTGTCCGACTCTGTGTGACCCCATGGACTGCAGCCTACTAGCCTTCTCTGTCCATGGGATTCTCCAGGCAAGAACACTGGAGTGGGTTGCCATTTCCTTCTCCAATGCATGAAAGTGGAGAGTGAAAGTGAAGTCCCACAGTTGTGTCCAACTCTTAGCGACCCCATGGACTGCAGCCTACCAGGCTCCTCCATCCATGGGATTTTCCAGGCAACAGTCCTGGAGTGGGGTGCCATTGCGTGGTAGCTATCCCACAGTCTGGTTTGCTAGCCCAAATTAGTTCCCTCAGATTGCCCTTGGGGCATTCAGGCCTGGTCTTACTCTAAGCAATGCAGCCCGCGCCTCTCTGCCCAGCCCCCGCTTGCTCGTGGCAGGTGCAGGCATCTGTGCTGCTTCTCTGCTGGGGGAGTTACCGTTGGGCAGGTAATCTGTGGGTTTTAATTATTTATTTATTTTTCCTCCCTGCTTTGTTGCCCTCTGTGGTTCCAAGGCTCACCACAGACTCGGCAGTGAGCGTGTTTCCTGGTGTTTGGAAACTTCTCTTTTTTTTACGACTCCCTTCCCAGAACGGAGCTCCATCCCCACCTCTTTTGTCTTTCTTTTTGTCTTTTATATTTTTTCCTACCTCCTTTTGAAGACAATGGGCTGCTTTTCTGAGTGCCTGATGTCCTCTGCCAGCATTCAGAAGTTGTTTTGTGACATTTACTCAGCGTTCAAATGTTCTTTTGATAGATTTGTAGGGGAGAAAGTGGTCTCCCCATCCTATTCCTCCGCCATCTTAGGACCACCTTCCTAAAGTTTATTTTTGAAAAGAATCCTAGATAATGAGGCCCCTGTATCTGTTTTTCACTCTTCCAGACATTTCTACAAGTGATTGGTGTGGTGGTTGTGGTGGTGGTGGTGATCCCTTGGATTGCTATACCTGTGATTCCCCTTGGCATCATTTTCTTTTTTCTTTGGTGGTATTTCTTAGAGACATCACGAGATGTGAAACGCCTGGAATGTTCAAGTGAGTACTGGGACTCTCAGGTTGGGATGGCAATGCAGGTTGGCTGCATTTATACCATAATTAACAACATCCCTGAAATCCTGCAGAATATATCTTTTGGAATTTCTCCCTAAGTCAGCATTAGGTAATTGCATATTATGGGCCCTGTGAGTCAGAGTGACCCTTAAGCCAAGTTGAGTTGGTGACAGGTCAGCTGCAGCTTTGCATTTTAACACAAGGACGAATATGAATACCATGAGGACAGGGGCCATTTCTGTCTTCTTCATGACATACTTCCTAACACAGAACAGCCACCCAGTAAACAGTTTTCCAAAAAATAATATGTTTCATCATGTTGATACTATTGTAGAAGGAAAATAGGGAATTTTTCTTCCCTTGAAGTTACTAGAAATGACAAGGAAAGGAAAACATTAAGAAAAGGAAAAGAGGCATCAGGAAGTGTACTCATATGTCAGAGGTGATATTTTTAGAAAATACATTCTTTCACATACTCCTAAGATGGTAAGTAAGTTGTAGTTGTTAAATGTATTGAAAAGATAAGCCCTGTTATTTCCAGGTTTTCTCTTTATCATCACCAGTATTTGAGATGATGTCACATTATGGTCACCCCTCCCCAAGACTGTTCATATAAATGATGCTGGAAATAATCCCTTTAGGAGGACCCAGGAGGCGGATCTGTTTAGTAGTTTTAGTTTATCACTCCATTAAGCTTTCTAGTTCTAGAATAATGGGGAACATTATTTTATGATTAATCATTCTATTCTTCAGGTAGTCACAGAGGATGAAATAATCCAGAACTTATCTCATCATTAATGCACAGACATATTTCATCAATATTAAAACAAAAAATTATAATGAAAGTATAATTGTTAAATATTTTTAAAGAAGGTATAAGGACACCAGACAGAAAACAAAGGAAGAAGATGTTTGTATCAGAAACCGTAACCATTTTACTGCAGATAGTTACTGCAAGTTAATACCAACTTAACTTTCTAGAAACCAAGCCAAGAAGAGAAATGTATTGAGTTTCATTCTTCTCTGTATCTGCTAAGTGGAAAAATCTAAGTTAATCAAGACAAAAGAGTTTTTGGTGGTGAAATTTGTGTGTTTCATTTTTAATAACAAATTCTTGAGAGGCATTCATCCTGTGTATTTGCATAAAGTACAGTTGGTGTCATAAAAGCTATAGAAAAAATTTTCAGTCAAGAGAACTAGCTAAACTCCCATGAGGTCTGGGTTTTGTGAGGTGTTTGATTGTATTATGGGGCAGTAGAGTCCAGACATGTGTGATATTTTGTTGATGTGATTTCGTAGGATGGTAGGACCTGGGAAAACAGAATAGAAGTGATGAGCTCCATTTAGTCTTTTGTGTAGACAGGGCTTCAATCATTTTATGATTTGAAGTCAGTCATGAAATGGAGTCATTCAACAGTCTTGTTCAAAGCAGGTTGTTCCATTCAAAGAGAGATTGTTCCAGAAGGAAGGTTTTTCAGAGATTTTTTTGATTGGAGCATGGGCCACTTCCCATCCACTTGGAAGTGGAGAGAAGGGCACCTCCTGAGGCCTTTTTCAAAAAGCAGTGCAGGATTTCACCTGGAGAGTCTGAGAACTTTTTGGCCCCATCCCTGTGGAGTATTTAGATTTTTTGCAACCTGGTAGACTGTAACAATGTTAGACAGTAAATTCAATCCAAATACCCACTCCTCTACACCCCGGGTAACCAAATGAGATGGCCTGTTGATTAGAACTGTTTATGTTCTCTCTCCAGGTTGTGGGTCTGTGCCATAAATAATAATACCACTTTTTTTCTCTATTTTCTCTATGCAGTAACTAATAGTATATTTTAAGGCTACTGCTGGAGCCTCCAGCTAAAAGGATTGCTATAACCAGAAAGCATAAGTCTACTTCATTCCTGTGCTCTGAAAAACTGCTAAAATCCTAAGGTTTATATTCAGATCCAGCTGCCTACCTTTTTGGAGCATTATGTTGACTTTTGTTCTCTTAGTGACAAATCTGCAGCTGATCATAATGGTGTTTCATTTTTATAGAACTGAGCGTAACCAAAATGCAAAACCAGGATGGCATTTGGTTGCATTTACCTAGCCAAACCTATTCATTTGGCAGTGCCTGAATTATGAATCTGTATCAAATCCTATCTGTAAGGATTCTGTGATCAACTAGCAATGTCTTCCAGGGACATTGCTGACGAAGGGTTAGCACATGTGCCACATTTATTCAGACCACAGATCCTCAAGTTTGCTGTTTTAAGGCATTCTCCTGCCGGATTCCCTCGGACTTTATTCAACCTAAGGTCCTTAGTATGGTGTATGGTAATGGCTAAGGCTGTTGGATGTTAGCTAAGTAAGATTTGAGGGTTTTCTGAAGGTAAACAAAGTCTGGAGAAAAGTGCGTTTAGTCACGCATGGACATTCTTAAACCTGATTATTCTCCCTCTGAGACACTGCTGTTATGATTAAAGGCACAGCCTTGGAAATAAGACAGAATTGGGTCTGACACTCAGCTCTACCATTTAGGTGAGTTAATTTGCTTAATCTTGGGCAGGAAGTACTCTTAATTCCTCAGCCTCGTTTTCCCTCTAACACAGGTATACTAATACCTGCCCTCTGGAGCTCTCCGGATTTCTTAAATTGAAGCTTGTAAAATACTTGCTGTGCTGTGCTGTGCTTAGTTGCTCAGTCATGTTGACTCTTTGTGACCCCATGGACTGTATCGCCAGGCTCCTGTCCATGGGGATTCCAGGCAAGAATACTGGAGTGGGTTGCCATGCCCTCCTCCACGGGATCTTCCCAACACATAGATTGAACCAACATTTCCTGCCTTGCAGGTGGATTCTTTACCATCTGTGCCACCAGGGAAGCCCATGAATACTGGAGCGGGTAGCCTATCCATTCTCCAGGGGATCTTCACAACCCAAGAATTGAAACAGGGTCTCTTGCATTGCAGGCAGATTCTTTATCAGCTGAGCTACCAGGGAAGCCCCAAAGTACTTGCTAGTGACTACCAAAGCCACCAGAACTTTGAACATGAGGGTATTTTAAAAATTGTATTTATTTGGTTTTGGCTGGCGTGCTGTGATTCATGGGGTCGCAAAGAGTCGGACACGACTGAGAGACTGAACTGAACTGAAGTCTTCATTGCTGTGTGGGTTTTTCTCTAGTTGTGGTATGCGGGCTTCTCACTGTGATGGCTTCTCTTGTTTCAGAGCACAGGCTTTACGGGGCTTGGGCTTCCAGCTTGTGGGTTTAGTACTTGTGGCTCCCAGTCTCTAGAGCACAGGCTCAATAATTATTGTGCACGGGTTTAGTTGCTCTTTGGCATGTGGGATCTTCCCAGATCAGGGATTGAGCCCTTGTCTCCTGCACTGGCAGCCAGATTCTCATCCACAGAGCCACCAGGGAAGTCCAAATGTGAAGGAATAAGAACAGTAACAACTGGCAGTTCTCACATAGGTGACTGATAACCTGCAGCAAGGCTGCCACCTTGGGGTCTTTTCATGTGGTTCCCTGCCCCTGCCCGCCCCCACCCCAGGGAAGATTGGCAGTCCAGGTGGAATATGTCCCCAAGTGTCCTCAGGGTTGTATGTCATGTAAACTGTAGGGTTACTCTTGTCTATGACTTCTGACTGATGTCATGGCTGTTATATAATCTGCTTCAGGATCGTGAGCTCAGTCTTTGTGGGGAAAAGGGTGTTATGTTGGGCAAGGTAGGACCAGAGCCTTGACATCCCCTCTCCTCATGTACTAGTTAATTTTCTTTGCAGACCCTCCAGTTCCCTCATTCTCGCATCCTGCTCACCCCTAGCGGGGTTTGAAAGAAACAGGATAGATTTTCACAGGCCAGCATTCCCTCTGGCCCACTGTAACTCTTGGGCATGAAGTGAGGTAGGTGATGGGATGTTTGGTTCCCTGGGGTTCAGGGCTGAGATGACACCTGGTTTCTAAAGTTGACCATGCCCTCCATCCCTGCTGGAGAGAATCAGCTGCACTTTGATCTCCTGGTGAGGGAAGCAGGTGGAGGAGGCCACGCTCAAGAGTTCGTTCCAGGAGTCTCCCTGGGGGAACAGGCACATCTACTTCCTGCTCAGAAGCCTTGTCTGTGATGAATAGTATTGATGTCACATTTGCTCTGGAAATCACAGCCTGCTTCTAGTGAGTTTTCTGTGTTCTCTGAAGCTGGACTTTTGACATCCTCCTGACAGTGTGATGGGCCCGGAATTCACCTGTGTCATCGCTGTGAGCCCCCTGCTTCCAGAGTAATTGAGTTCTGGGGTCTGGTTGGGACACCTGCTGGGAATGCAGAAAAGGCCTGAAGAGAGTTCCTAGCCTTTGTTATTTGGAGCATGAGCTCATTCTTAAAAGTGCTGTTAAAAGTTCATATTGCTATTTTAAAAGTGTAAAGTTAAAGCTAAAATAAATACAATTAAATGTTACTCAATAGAATAAGGGCCTCCCAGGTGGTGCTAGTGGTAAAGAACTCACCTACCAGTGCAGGAGACTAAAGAGATGCTGGTTTGATCCCTGGGTCAGGAAGATCCCCTGGAGGAGAGCACAGCAATCCACTCCAGTATTCTTGCCTGGAGAATCCCATGTACAGAGGAGCCTGGTGGGCGAGTCCGTAGGGTCGTGAAGAGTCAGACATAACTGAAAAGACTTAACATGCATGCACAAAGATAGATTTAAAGAGAATCTTTCATTTCTAGGTCGTTAAGGTGAAGCTTGACATGAGCAGGAGTTTGAGCGGCACATGGAGAATTCTCTCCAGAAAGGGTATCACCCCTTCTCCCCCAGGCAGCCCAACCAGGAATTCCAGTGTGCTGTTTGGCAGAACGTGCAAACACAGAACATGGGAGGCTATGGGTTTCCTTGCATCCAGCCTCCCTGACTTTCTCTGTCGTGTGTCTGTCTCTGCTTCCCCAGCACGGAGCCCAGTGTTTTCCCACTTAGCATCTTCTCTCCAAGGACTCTGGACCATCCGGGCATACAAAGCTGAGCAGAGGTTTCAGGAACTGTTCGACTCACACCAGGACTTGCATTCAGGTCTGTGAGTTTCTGGAGATGATTTCAAAGGATGGGATGTGCTGTCGTCTGAGGCCTGACCTCCCTGTCAGGTGGCCTGGCTTGCCAGCACCTCTCTCTGTGCTGCCCCATGTCCCCCTCTGCACACCTGCCTCCCCCACCCCTTCCTCTCAGCACCCCTCTGTGTGCATGTTTTCCCTCTTCTCCCCAGACCGACTTCCATTGTCCTTCCATCATGGTGTCCTATGGCTTTCTGTCCCTTTAGGACAGGAGTCAGTATACTTTTTTTTTTTCAAACAACAGATAGTAAATATTTTAGACTTTGTGTGCCATTCTATCTCTGTTGTAACTTATCAACTTAGCTGTTGTAGCACAAAAACAGGTAAAGATAATACATCAGCAAAAGCACACAACTGTGTTCCAATAAAACTTTATTTACAAAAGCAGGTGATGGCTATTCTTGGCCCACAGGCTATAGTTTGTCAACTTTCTTTTCAGGGCATGCAGGGCAGCAGATTTGACTGAGATAAATCATTACCTAATTAACAGATTTTTAACTCACTTGGTTTATATTATTCCGAGTATTGGTAATATTTTTCCCTAGGTAGAAATTTTAGAATTCCCTCTAAATCTGTAAAATCCTGGCCCATCTCTCCAGTCTTTATTGTATCTTAAAGATAAAAAAAAGTGGCATTTTGAAAGTCATATGCAGATCCAGTTAGCTCATGGTTGTATAGACACTGGCTCCTAAGAATAAACACTGTGCAGGGCCCTGTAATAAGTGTGGAGGTGCTGGAAAGAGTGTGTGAGCTGTGCTCTCTGCTGTCAGAAAGCTGGGAACAGTTGGCCCTGAGAGAGGATGAGCCTCACATCGAGGCCTAGCACTGTAGGAAATGCACCAATGAGCCCATTTTTCCATTTTCTCCATTGTGATCATATTACTGTTTATAATCTGTGAGTTGAATTTTTTTCTTATTGAAGTATAGTTGATAAACAGTAGTATGTTAGTTTCAGATGTACAGCAAAATGATTCAGTTTTATATGTGTACTTTTTTCAGATAATTTTCCATCATAAATTATTACAGGCTATTGAATATAGTTCCACACAGTCCCTGGCTTGATTCTTCTGTGTCCCATATGTTATCTGGTATGAAAACAGCTTTTTGAACCTTCATGTTCCTTGGGTGTATAACTTTGCCATCCTACTCTGTGCAAAAATCTTCTGTAGCTCAACTGAGCAAAATGGTCCTTCTTGTTCAAAGCAGTTAACATGGTTTTCCTAACTTATTCATTATGCTTATTATGGTTTACAAATCCAGAGGCCTGGTTCTTGCTTTTAACTGTATCCCGATGGTTCTCTTTGCGTCTGGATATCATCTATGTTATCTTCATCAGTCTTATTGACTTTGGGTCCCTGCTTCTTGCACAAAGTAAGTATGAGTGTAAATAACTATTTATGGTGTGATTAAAATTTATAGCTGTATTTACAGTTATTATATTAAACTCTTGCTGCCTTGTCTAACAAGTACAGTTTGGTTCTAATGAATTGTATTAAAGCATTTGAAGCATGTGATTCCACAGTGTGGCCCATGTAGAGAGGTCATCTGGGTCTTGATGGGACCTTTTATTCTCTTCTTTTTCTTTGAATGAGTAGATGTCTACTCAGCGATAGCAAGCTGACCTTAGAAACTTTCCTGGTAGTGTTTAGTAGTTGGATGGAGAGAAGCAAATTTATCATAAGGCTTTTTGTCCAAGTTAGGACTTTAGATTTTGGCTTTAGGGCTACTGGGGTCTCTTGGTTGTAGGTGCTTGGTGCACTGGGATAAGAAAGATTCTCTGTAGCAAAGGACACAACCCTCATTACTGGGTGGGTACCAGATGAGCCAGTGTTGGTGTATATAGCATGAATTTACCAGTCCTAAATATTCTATAAGAGCAATATTGAATTACAGTCTTTAATATGGAACAATGTGAATGGTATTTTAGTTTGAAAAGCACTGGATTTTAGAAACCATTGCCTTATTTTTCATGGTTTCCAGCTATGGCTGCATTGGACATAGAAAGTGAAATTGCTTGATTGTTTTTGAAACCACAATGACAAAAGTCTTAATAATAACATTATTCCTCATTGTCTACTGTATATTGACAATATTGAGATTAAGTTCATTTAATAGTCTTTCTGAATTCATAGTGGTTTTACTTTTTTGTGAGGGAGGTTTTAATTGTATTGTGGACTCAATCAAATGATAGTAAAAATATAAGTAATATTGTTATTATATGTAAATGATTTAAATATTATAAAGGAGTTATATTAATAAAGTGATAGAAGGAACTGGCCTCAAGGTCAAAAACAGGACTGACATTTTCCCCCTCTCTTCTTCCTCATTTAGCTTTGAATGTTGGGCAGGTTGGCCTGATACTGTCCTATGCCCTCAGCGTCATGATGGTGTTTCCATGGTGCATCAGGCTAAGCGTTGAAGTTGAGAATATGGTGATGTTTATCTTAACATTCTTAACCTGTACTACTTCTTGCCATTAAAAAGTATAAAAAGAATTCTTATGTAAAATATTAAAACTTGTTTTTACATCTAGCTCACAGAGTTTTTTATATCCTCATCCATCTGTTTAAAGCTAATGTAAAAATATATATCTTTTACTCAGTCTTATGTGTGCCATGTCAGCAGGTTTTTATTCATCACAAACTGTCTTCAAATGTAATAAATGTCTCTGTAGGAGGGAGGTTCTGAAATCTTGGAGAGAATATAAACCAGTTTGGGGGGAGGTTGTTTATTATTGTTTCTTAACTGGTAATTCCTCATTATTGGTAAATGAAGAATTCAATATTTTGTAGTTCTTTGTTTAATTGATAGATATCTGTCCCCGCCTCATTTTAGCATTTATTCTTGTATGTGTTAAACACCTGAATGTGCTGGTATCCCTCCTTTTTAGTAGAATAAACCACATCTCTGAATGTGCTATCAAAGATGTCAAGTTACTTTTGTTTAGGAGGCCTTGGTCAGTATTTAAATTATATTCTCCTTTGAGTATTGCATATTGTCCCAAAGAGAGAAAAACAATAAAAATGCAATATTTGCATTTCTCTCTTCTAATAGAGTAGAAAGTGAGAAATTATTAAAATGAGATTTGATGACCATCCAGTTCTACTCCTCTATAACATGTGGCCCTTTTATAACCACTGATTAGTGTTCATAAGTATTCTTTTCTTTGACAAAATTCTTTTTATTCAGATGTGGAAAGTGAATAAATAAAATCTTTGCATTCATTTATATAATTCTTTTAGCTTTAATATAATGTTGAAGGAAGCAGCCCTAAGTGAAACTGTTACAGGATGATGAGTAAGTTTGCAAATCATCAAAGAAGTTATCACACTCCTACTTCAGTCCTTTGCAGATGCTAAGATCTGGAATATTCTTAACCACATAAAAAGCAGATATAAAGACATAAAAATAGAACACCTTATTTACAGTCTCTGAACATCCATAAATAAAGCCCTCTGCTCCTAACCCACATGATGTCATATATGTTTCAGATGATTTCAGTAGAAAGAGTGATAGAATATACAGAGCTTGAGCAAGAAGCACCCTGGGAACTCGAGTTTCGTCCACCACCAGACTGGCCCAACAATGGAATGATTGCCTTGAGCGATGTGAACTTCAAGTACAGCTCAGATGGGCCTCTGGTATTGAAGGACCTGACAACAGACATTAAACCAGGAGAAAAGGTTTGTTTAAGCCATTTGCCTCTTTAAAATTCAGCTGAAGATTTAGTGCCACATCTGTTGTTGACTTTCTTGTGTGTGTTGGGGGGACTCTTTGTTCTTCATGGGTGCAGATTAGATCAGTGACACCACAGGTGATTCTCTCTTGAAAACTGACCAGGGATGGGGATCCCAGTATTTCTTTCCCTGTGTTGTGAACTCCCTCATGGTGGTTGGTGGGTCCTGAGCTCCTGAACTATAACTTAGCCTGACCCAGGACACTATATTGACACCTGATTATTCATGTGGATTCTGAGAAGTCAGCCTTGACTCACTGTCTCTAACTCTCCAATATCTCCTTTTTTCCCATCCATTCTTCTTTGTATTTCTGAAATCTTCTCTTCTTCCTCTGATGCCCTTCATCTATGGCCTCCTCTTTTGTCCTTTGGCCCTTCCCGTAGACTTGTCCTCCATTAACCACACTTGACTGTCATCCTCCTGCCCTTCCCCCACAGACTGCTTCTTTCTGAAGCACAGATATGATCCTTACTGGACTGGGTGAGCTGCTGCTGGAACCATAGGGCAGTCCTAGATCCATTTTAGCAGGGATTGTGTGGCCAGCTCAGAGCCACCAGAGAAGAGCCCAGAATCATGATTCAGTCAGGGGTGAAAAACCAGAGCCCTCCATGGAGGCAGAGTCTGGAGACTCACTCAGAGTTGATGAAAGCAAACCGAGAGGAGCAGGGAAGATTCCAGGTGGAAGATGGCAGAAAGACTTGTGACCTGGTCCTGTCAACACCCATGTTTGCAAGTGATGTTCCTTTCCCATGCAGCTTGAGGCCCTCAGCTGGGACCAGGGCAGAGTCTTGAAGAACAGACTAAACCAGAACAGACAAGGCAGTAGGCATCTCTTCCCCACCTACCTCTCCAGCCTCAAGTCCTCATGTGCACACACTCCCCAACACTCAGGTTGTGTGTAGATTCTCCTAAAGTACCGCATCCTCCCTGCTTCCAGTGTGCACACACTGCCCTCTCTCCTTCAGAGACCCTTCCCCTCAGTCATCTTCTGGTTAAAGCCTCCTCATTTTCTGAGTTAGTTCTAATGCGTCTGCTTCCCAATTCCTCCTAATGTTGTATACCCTTAAGATAGCATTTATTGTACACCTGGATGTTGGTGATGGACAGGGAGGCCTGGCGTGTTGTGGTTCATGGGGTCGCAAAGAGTCGGATACGACTGAGCGACTGAACTGAACTGAACTGTGCTTATAGCAGCATTATTCATTGTACTCAAAAGCAGGAAGCAACCCATGTATTCATCAACAAGTGAATGGATAAATAAAATGCTATTCAGTCACTGTCCCAGCAAGCAGTCCCTCAGCACCCTCTCTGTGCCCTGCAGAATGCCATTTTCTGGGGAACAGAGATAAAAAGAAGATGCTCCCTGATCCATACAATGTAATATTATTCAGCCTTAAAAAGGAAGGAATTTCTGACCCATGGATAAACCTTGAGTACATCATACTAAATGAAACACGCCAGACATACAAGAAAAAAAATACTATATAATTCCATTTTTATGGGGTTCCTAGAGTAGTCAAATTCCTAAAGACAGAAAGTAGAATGATGGTCACCAAGGACAGACGGATGGAAAGTAGGGAGTTATTGTTTAATGAGTATAGAATTTAAGTTCTACAAGAAAAAGAATAAAAGGCAAAAAATATTCTGGAGGTTTGTTGCACAACAATATGAAAACTCAAGACTAAACTGTCAATTTAAATATAGTTAAATTGGCAAAGGGTATGTTATATGTATTTTACCACAACTAAAATAAGAGAGCATCTTCATATGCTTTGTAATTTTGAATCTATATCTCAGAATACCCTAAGGCTTCTAAAGATCAGGGAACATCTTATTTTTAGCTATGTTCCACAGAAAGTGTTGTGCAGGGCACAGAGAGAGTGCTGAGGGACTGCTGGCTGAGAGGTTGAGTGAGCAACCAGTAACCAAAACATACACACAAGGCAACTCCTTATAAGTAACCAGTTTTCTAGATGTGTTAAATACTTTAGGAACTGCTGTTTAAAACTCTATCTACCTCAGACCCACCTGGTGGACCGTAGCCATATTTAATGAATGATACCCTTGTGACTGTGTGACGCTATGGACTGCAGCCCTCCAGGCTCCTCTGGTCATGGGATTTTCCAGGCAAAAATACTAGAATGGGTTGCCATTGCCTTCTCCAGGGGGTCTTCCCAACCCAGGGATAGAACACAGGTCTCTTACCTCTACTTGCATTGGCGGCAGATTCTTTACCACTAGCGCCACCTGGGAAGCTCTTGTGATGTGAAAGAACATTAAATTTAATGCCCAAATGATATCCAGGGCCTGGAGGAGGACATGGCAACCTACTTCAGTATTCTTGCCTGGAGAATCCCCATGGACAGAGGAACCTGGCGGGCTACAGCCCAGAGAGCAGCTTCAGTTAGTCACATGGCAAAAGCTTGCTCCTAAGTATTTCCAGTTTCAGTGTAGGTTGGGAAAATAGTAACTGTACCTCATGATGCAATCCTGTCCTTCAAATCACTGTAGGTGATGTTTGCTTACTAGCAGTTAAGTATGTCCATCAGATTTCTCATCATAAACATAATTCTGTCAATTTGCTCCTGTCTTAAATTTCCCCCAAAGACATTAAATATGAATGATCTAAATCTTAGGGACATAACATATTTGTATTCTTCTACCTTAAAATTCTCAAATCATAGGACTATCTGAGCTTCTAAAATGTTTGAGGGATGATTGAATCTGGAGACTGAGTTAATAACTTCAGTTACTTGACTTTTGATTTGTGTCATGGTCCACTCACAGTATCACCGTTAGTTTCATTTCTGTGTTTAAAGATTATAACCAGGCAGCATATTCATGAGGTGATTTCACACCACCTGTGTACATCCTCGGGTTTCCTCTCCTGCTCACTTGTCCCAGGCCCCGTCACTCCTGGATACCCTTTTGTGTTGGATTTGGTTGACTGAGGTTGCTGGGAGTGAGCCAGACCAACAGAAATGGGGCTTTATTCTCTCCCTCATTTCCTCTGCTGTCCCAATTTCTGGAAGTTAGGGTAAATGGGAAAAATTAATAGGTACTATGCTGGTTTCTAATTTATAGAAGAAATAGCAAGCAAAAAATGAGGTAAAATAGCACCTTAGGCTTCCTGCATAGATATTGAACATGGGTTGAGTTTTTCATTTAGATGATTTGATGGTTTATTTGATCATTTTAGAGAGTCCTAGGCTATTTTAAAGCATTTTTCAGCTCTAGAGGTAGATTGATGTTGGTTTGTTATTTTTTCTTCTTGCTCAGAGT
Source organism: Bos indicus (assembly GCF_029378745.1). Taxonomy (NCBI): domain Eukaryota; kingdom Metazoa; phylum Chordata; class Mammalia; order Artiodactyla; family Bovidae; genus Bos; species Bos indicus. The sequence continues at coordinate 69,683,289 of NC_091771.1, forward strand.
TATTATTTGGATAATACATTTTTATAGATGCTTACTAGACCTTGATATAATGTGCAAATATGTTAGTTTCCTACATTTTCTCCTTGTTTATGTATTTCCTCAGCAACCCCTCCCCCCACTCCCAAATTGTCCCGCTTTCTCTACCAGCTTCCTAACTCCTCATGACTCAGACTGTGGTGCCAGGGTCAACAGCACCTGCATCTCCTGGAGCTTCTTAGAGATGAAGAATCCCTTTCTCATCCAGACTTCTTGACTCAGCATCAGACTTAAACAAGTAAAAGTAAAGTCCTAGTAAACTCCTAGTAAAATCCTTTCTCTCCCATAGACAATCTTTGATGACTCATAACCCATGATTTCCATGAAACATTCTTTGACAGTTTGAAATTGAGCTCATGAATCACCCAAAGCCCTCTTGTGCCTGAGCATGAGACTCTAGAAAGTTCTGTATCACTTACCACCCTACAGATTCATATTTATATTCTGCAAATCATGCCTTTACAGTATAATCTAAGACTGTGTGATTCCACTGTATTTCTTTGCATCTTTTCAGTGAGTCTGTCTTTATCACAGGCAGTTTTCATCCTGCTCCAGCCTTCCCCACACCAGCCTCCTGCAGGGACTGGAGGGATTTCCCACAGGCTCAGCCCTGCCTGGACCTAGAATCAGAGACAGCCCCGCACAGCAGTGTATGTGCAGCTCTTTCACCACCTGATGGGATCAGAAATGAGTCTTGCTGCCCCCAAGCAGTGCCTGAGGTCTGTTTGGCCTGTTTCCTGGGGAACCTTGTGTTCCACTTAGCTGTAGGATTCTTCCCCAGCCCACCTGTAGGTGCTGGTTTTTCCTGCTGACAGCCTGCCCACCTGATCTCAGTCATGCTCTTTGTTCAGAGATTTTGTCCTTCTTGTCCTAGCCACTACTTTATACTCACCCGTATCCACATCTTGCTTAAACTCTCTGGCCATAGGATCTCCATGTTAGGTCTGTTCCTTTAACTGTGGCTACACCTCTCCCCACTTTCTCTGTTCTAGTTAGCTAGAGGGACATAATAGGGAGTCAGGCCAACCAGGTGATAAAGAGGCCATCAGCAGAATGGAAAAGAACCTGACATATGTGGAATGAGTCCCATCCTGGCACTTAAAAACTTTATTATTTCAGGCAGATTAGTTAATCTAACTAAGCCTTGATCTTCTCTTTTGCAAAATGGAGGTGACAGGACCTAATCTCTAAGGTAGTTGTACAACTTAAACAACATAAGATACATGAAACACCCAGCATGGAGTACATGCTTGGACAAAGATAGCTGTCGTTTTCATAAGGTGTAAAATGACCATAACCACTTATACTTTGTTTACTTACAAACTGTCTATCTCATGAAAATGAGAAGCTTAGCCATTTGCAATTGTATTTATGGCTATAGAATCCATCTGTTGTGCCTGTTTCTCTGTCCAGCTTATCACATTCCTAAACAATATAGTAATAGATCTTTTATACATTTCTCCAGCCTGAGTTAAAATCCTAAGCTCCCTACAGAAGCCTCTTTTGCACAGGACACCATGGATAACACAAATAATACAAAGGCAAATCCAATGCAGATCCTACTGTCAACATATACAGTCCAGTTGAAGAATAAGAAAAAGGCTGTATTAACTTTGTAAGAACTTTTATGGAAGTTTATTAAAAGATGGTATAACATCTGTTAGGGTTGAAACAAGCCCCCATGAGGGGAGAAGTGCAGAATTTCCAAGGAATTACACAGGAAAGAGAGGCTTTAGTGACTTGTGGTTAGAATTTTAGCAGGTGGAAGTGTATGTGACAGTCATTCCAGGAAGTGGGGCTAGCATAAGCAAATCATGATGCTCTGATTCTGTGAATGAAGACCTAGGCACCTGGTATTCAGTTAAGTGAACTATCAGATGTATAACACACTTTCATGTCCAACTCCACAACTACCTAGTGACCCCAAGGAAACTGACTCATGGACGTGAAGGATAGAGAGGTCAGATATCCTGGGGTGGAGTGATGGGCACAGAACTGGCCTTTGTGAGGTCAATCTGAGAAGTGAGAGCACGTGCACCAGAGTGGGCAGACGTGAGAGGCAGGGAGCCAGGAACTCTTGTGCCTCCAGGAAGATGTCCTGGGAACATGATTCCACTTTTTGAAATCAAACTGATGTAAATTAAAACTAAGTTATAACACATGGGTTTGTGAATGTGCAGGGAAACGGCTGAGAGTAGAAATTGCTACCATATTTCTGGAGGTAGTTTGGCAGTACTTAAGAGTCTACTTTAAAAATGTTCATACCTGTTTCTTGGCAATTCCACATATGAGAACTTATCTTAAGAAAATAATGACAGTTGTTTGCAAAGATTTGGCTTCAAAGATATTTAACACACAGTTATTTATAATAGCAAAATGTTAGAGACTGCCTAAATATTCACCAATAGGGGGTTTATTAAATAAATTATCACACATACTATAATATTATATAGTCATTGAAATAAATATTTTTAGTGAATATGGAATGAAAACATTGCAATATGTTCGTATCTCATTTTGTTTAAGTGAGTTTTTGTCTTCAACACACACAAATATGGACACACACACATCCAGAAAGAAAATACATCAATATCTTAGGAATGGATTTATTGGCGTGCAGGGGTGATGACTAGTATTTATTTACTTTCTAGATTTATTTGCCCTGATTATGATTAATAAAAAGATTTGTTTGGTTTTTTAAAAGCTAACACAGTCTGTTACTCACATAATGATTATGGTCATTAAAATAAGGAATTGAGCCATGAAACATTACAGGTATAGAATCTGTAGGCCTTGGTACCATGCTGGAATCAGGGAAAGCTGGAAATAAAGTGGACAGTTGAACCTGGGAAAGAAGTCAGAAGAAGTGAGAGATTAAAGTAGGTAAGTCAGAAGAAGTGGCTGTTTTGTGGGGGCATTTGATGTTAATCATGTGGAGTTCAATGTATCAGTATGGAGATAGATCTGGGGGCAGATATCAACAAGTTGGTGTGGTTGTCAGAGACCATCCTTGGCCTTGTTGGAAAAAAAAAAAGGAGCAGTTGTAAAGCTGAGGTAAGACCGTTTCCAAGTACCTTTGGATTTAGGAATGTAAAGTTACCGATATTGGTGACATTCCCCACAGGCACTTAGCAAAACCCTTTGGTGACCTGGGAAAGACTTCCAGACATAGCTTTGAAAACTGAATGGTAGAAATAGCCCAGGCCAGATTTTCTTTGAGTTGCCTTTTTCTTGCTCTCCTTTTTGGAGTTTGTAGTTTATAGTCCTGCTCACACACATTCTTACAACACAGTTCTCACCTATGTCCTGATGTGTTTTGATTCTGGGTGTTCTCATACACCCAGAAATACAGGGATACCTGGTTTTATTGTACTTTACTGATACTGCATTTTTTGCAAACTGAACATTTGTGGCAACCCTGCCTCAAACATGTGGATCAGTACCATTTTCCCTATAGAATTTGCTAACTTCATGTCTTTGGGTCACATTTTGGTAATTCTCACAATATTTCAAATTTATTATTATTATTATATTTGTTATGATCTATGATCAATGATCTTTGATGTTACTGCTATAATTTGCCAGAGGCTCAGTTGATAGTTAGCATTTTTAAACAATACAGTTTTTTTTTAAATTAGATACTAATACTGTTTTTTAACATGTAATGCTATTGCTCAAATAACAGACTATAGTATAGCATACACATAACTTTTATATAGATGGGGAAACTAAAAAAGTGTGACTTGTTTTATTGCAATACTTATTTTATTGCAGTGGTCTGGAACTGAACCTGCCATGTTGCCCAGATCAGCCTGTACACAGAACATATGAGCTATGCATGTATGCAGAACTGCCTATATGCAGAAAATGACCTGTCAGTGTTAAATTAAGATAGAAAATTGGCTACAAAGATAAATCAACTAAAGCTACTTTTCTTACATGTAATCTCTGTAAAGATAAATTCCTTTTTGAATTACCATTATTGATCTTACAGATTAAGCTTTGGAACTTTGAAGGTATTCAAATGGGTTCCCAGAATATAATCAGTGCTCAGAAAGATTTAATTCTTCTCTGTTTAAAGCTGTGAATTTTAAAAATTTACTAACTGAATTAATTCACAAATGATTAAAAGCATGTCTTATGCCCATCATCAATTCCAAATTCCTAAATAGAAAGGAAATCATCTTTTGAGAAGCTCTCACTAGGGAACCTGCAGTTATGCAAGCTCATTGCTATAAAAAAGCCAGTTTCTGCATACATGCTTTTATTTATTTATTATTATTATTTTTTTAATTGAAGTATAGTTGATTTACAATGTTGTATTACTTTCAGGTGTATAGCAAAGGGATTCAGATGTATAGATTCTTTTTCCACATAGGTTATTACAAAATACTGAGTATAGTTCCTTGTGCTATATGGTGAAGTGCAGTTCCTCAGTTGTGTCCTACTCTTTGTGACCCCATGGACTGTAGCCCACCAGGCTCCTCCATCCATGGATTTTTCCAGTCAAGGGTGTTGGAGTGGGTTGCCATTTCCTTCTCCAGGGGATCTTCCTGACCCAGGAATTGAATCCGGGTCTCCCACATTGCAGGCAGATGCTTCACCATCTGAACCGCCAGGGAAGCTATAGGGTAGGACTTTTTATTTTATATATGGTAATGTGTATTGCTGTGGTATGCTTAGTTGCTCAGTTGTGTCTGGCTCTAAGACCCCATGCTCTGTAGCCCACCAGGCTCCTCTGTCCATGGGAATTCTCTAGGCAGGAATATTAGAGTGGGTTTCCATGCCCTCCTCCAGAAGTACTGTGTATATGTTACTCCAAAATTCCTAATTTACCACCCCCCACCCCCACCACCACTTTCCCCTTTGGTAACCATAAATTTGTTTTCTATGTCTGTGAGTCTGTTTCTGTTTTGTATATAAGTTCATTTATATCATTTTTTTAAAGATTCCTCATATAAGTGATAAAATGATATTTTCTTTGCCTTTGTCAGATTTACTTCACTCAGTATAATCTCTTGGTCCATCCATGTTGCTGCAAATGGTTAACATTTCATGACTTTTTATGGCTGAGTAGTATTCCCTTTATATATGTATCACATCTTCTTTATCGATTCCTCTGTTAATGGACATTTAGTTTGCTCCCATGTCTAGGCTACTTTATATTGTGCTCTGCATGCATGTTTATAGCACACAGTGAAAAGCCAACTTTTATAATACAGTTTCATTCCTAACCAGCATTTTACCTGCATTATTGTGATTCCTTTTTTAAAATTTTTTTATTAAATAAATTTATTTATTTTAATTGGAGGTTAATTACTTTACAATATTGTATTGGTTTTTGCCATATATCAACATGAATCTGCCACAGGTATACACGTGTTCCCCATCCTGAACCTTACTCCCTCCTCCCTCCCTGTACCAACCCTCTGGGTAGTCCCAGTGCACCAGCCCCAAGCATCCAGTATCATGCATTGAACCTGGACTGGCGACTCATTTCATATATGATATTATACATGTTACAATACCATTCTCCCAAGTCATCCCACCCTCTCCCTCTCCCACAGAGTCCAAAAGACTGTTCTATACATCAGTGTCTCTTTTGCTGTCTTGTATACAGGGTTATTGTTACCATCTTGCTAAATTCCATATATATGTGTTAGTATACTGTATTGGTGTTTTTCTTTCTGGCCAACTTCACTCTGTATAATAGGCTCCAGTTTCATCCACCTTATTAGAACTGATTCAAATGTATTCTTTTTAATGGCTGAGTAATACTCCATTGTGTATATGTACCAAAGCTTTCTTATCCATTCATCTGCTGATGGACATCTAGGTTGCTTCCATGTCCTGGCAATTATAAACAGTGCTGCAATGAACACTGGGGTACATGTGTCTCTTTCAATTCTGGTTTCCTCGGTGTGTATGCTCAGCTGTAGGATTGCTGTGTCATATGGCAGTTCTATTTCCAGTTTTTTAAGGAATCTCCACACTGTTCTCCATAGTGGCTGTACTAGTTTGCATTCCCACCAACAGTGTAAGAGGCTTCCTTTTTCTCCACAACCTCTCCAGCATTTATTGCTTGTAGACTTTTGGATAGCAGCCATTCTGACTGGCGTGAAATGGTACCTCATAGTGGTTTTGATTTGCATTTCTCTGATAATGAGTGATGTTGAGCATTTTTTCATGTGTTTGTTAGCCATCTGTATGTCTTCTTTGGAGAAATGTCTATTTAGTTCTTTGGCCCATTTTTTGATTGGGTCATTTATTTTTCTGGAATTGAGCTGTAGGAGTTGCTTGTATATTTTTGAGATTAGTTGTTTGTCCATTGCTTCATTTGCTATTATTTTCTCCCATTCTGAAGGCTGTCTTTTCACCTTGCTTATAGTTTCCTTTGTTGTGCAGAAGCTTTTAAGTTTAATTAGGTCCCATTTGTTTATTTTTGCTTTTATTTACAATATTCTGGAGGTGGGTCATAGAGGATCCTGCTTTGATTTACGTCAGAGAGTGTTTTGCCTATGTTCTCCTCTAGGAGTTTTATAGTTTCTGGTCTTATGTTTAGATCTTTAATCCATTTTGAGTTTATTTTTGTGTATGGTGTTAGAAAGTGTTCTAGTTTCATTCTTTTACAAGTGGTTGACCAGTTTTCCCAGCACCACTTGTTAAAGAGATTGTCTTTAATCCATTGTATATTCTTGCCTCCTTTGTCAAAGATAAGGTGTCCACAGGTGTGTGGATTTATCTCTGGGCTTTCTATTTTGTTCCATTGATCTATATTTCTGTCTTTGTGCCAGTACCATACTGTCTTGATTACTGTGGCTTTGTAATAGAGCCTGAAGTCAGGCAGGTTGATTCCTCCAGTTCCATTCTTCTTTCTCAAGACTGCTTTGGCTATTCGAGGTTTTTTGTATTTCCATACAAATTGTGAAATTATTTGTTCTAGCTCTGTGAAAAATATCGTTGGTAGCTTGATATGGATTGCATTGAATCTATAGATTGCTTTGGGTAGTATACTCATTTTCACAATATTGATTCTTCCGATCCATGAACATGGTATATTTCTCCATCTATTAGTGTCCTCTTTGATTTCTTTCACCATATTGTGATTCTTTTATCTTATTTTTAATGTGCTAATTTCTTTATTCCTTGGTTTTAAATAACCAGACTGATACATGACATATATCTTTCCAAGGTTTAACTATAAGTATTAATTGGTTTGTAAAATGCCTTTTAAACTGTTCAGATGAAAGCTTCCATATAAATAGCAAATGTTGTTTGTGTTGTTGTTGATTTTATTATATGTGTTTTCCCTACTGGCTACTGTCTCTTAAGACACTGAGATGAGTATTTTACAATTTTAAAATTATTCCTTTCAAGACAGAACATAACCAAGGCATTTAATACCTTGAAGTGATTTAGTTTCTCTACCAGAGAGTGTATGTGCTCAGTTGCTCAGTCATGTCTGATTCTTTTCAACCCTATGGACTTTAGCCTGCCATTCTCCTCTGTCCATGGGATTCTCCAGGCACGAATCCTGGAGTGGGTTGCCATTTTCTACTCCAGGGAATCTTTCCAACCTAGGGATTGAACCTACGTCGTTGACATCTCCTGCACTGGCAAGCAGGTTCTTTACCACCAGTGCTACCTGGGAAGCCCAGAGAATAAGCCCTTTTAAATAATAGAACTCTGGGAAAACGTATACTTACTTATATGTAACAGTTATGATTTGATTTGTTGATATCTCTATGAAATTATCCACAAAATTCTCAAGGTTCAAAATATGCAGACAGTAGAAATAAAAACTAAAGATTTATTTCTTATGGAACACTTAGGCAACTTCTGATTTTTTTGTTGCTAGTAGATTGATTCTGTTATTTTTAACTCTTCTTTGGACCAGGGGATCTCAAGCCAAAGACATTTGTCAATGTCTGACATTTTTGGTTGACAGTTTAGGTGTGCTTCTGGCCTCTAGTGGGTAGAGTCCTTGGCTACTGCTAAACATCCTACAATACACAGGACAGCCTCCCACCCCATAACAATGAAGTATTTAAACAAAAATGTCAATAGTGCCGTGGTTGAAAAATGTATAGACTATATTCAATATAGAGCTTTTAAAATTCATCTTCAACCACCAGGGTTTCTCCCAGGTTTGTTGCAAATTGTCAGTTCTTAATCCCTCCTGGATCTCTTCACAGGTTGGCATCGTGGGAAGAACAGGAGCTGGAAAAAGTTCTTTCATTGCTGCCCTCTTTAGATTGTCAGAGCCTGAAGGTAGAGTTTGGATTGATAAGATCTTGATAACCGAAATTGGACTTCATGATTTAAGGAAGAAAATGTCAATCATACCTCAAGTATGTACATCAGAACATTCTCACATATTCTTTTCATCCAGTATCTAAGTTTAATTGCTTTTAATTTGATTGATTTTAAAAATGAATGAAAGAGTTAATATTTTCCCCCTCAGTAGAGAATATTTTTAACAGCAGGTATTTTCAACAGATACTTTAATCAGAAACCAGGTTTTGTTGTTTGTTCTTTTGGTTTGTGTGTATGTGATTTAATAACTTACCCAGATAGATTTCTAGACTCAGAATTTTGCCAGATGCCACAATCTTATCCACTGATAGCACACAATTCTGAGAACAATATGGTAAATGATTTAGCACTGGAGAGGATTCTATAGGGAAACACAGATTGTGTCTTACTGATGGAAATTTGCTATGGGAAATAAAGTTAACTTTTTAAAGGTGATTATCTCCCTGCAGGGCTTTTTGTGAAATTGTGGGGCTTTAAGAATTACAGAGTATATGGATGCTTTGGGGAGACTTTAATAAATGAGTGATTAATAAAAGATTTTTAATGAGGCAAGCAAATCACTTCATTATTCTTGTGTTGAGAACCCAATGCACAGTATGAAAAGGCAAAAAGATATGACACTGAAAGATAGCTCCTCAGGTCAGTAGGTTTCCAATATGCTACTGGAGAAGAATGAAGAAATAGCTGCAGAAGGAATAAAGAGGTTGAACCAAAGTGGAAGCAATGCCCAGTTGTGGATGTGTCTGGTGGTAAAAGTAAAGTCTGATGCTGTAAAGAACAGTATTGCATAGGAACCTGGAATGTTAGGTTCATGAATCAAGGTAAATTGGAAGTGGCAAACGAGATGGCAAGAGTGAACATTGACATTTTAGAAATCAGTGAACTAAAATGGATGGGAATGGGTGAATTTAATTCAGATGACCATTATATCTACTACTGTGGGCAAGAATCTCTTAGAAGACATGGAGTAGCCTTAATAATCAACAGAAGAGTCTGAAATGCAGTACTTGGGTGCAATCTCAAAAATGACAGAATGCTTTTGGTTAGTTTCCAAGGCAAACCATACTATATCACAGTAATCCAAGTCTTTGCCCCAATCACTAAGGCTGAAGAAGGTGAAGCTGAATGGTTCTATGAAGACCTACAAGACTTTCTAGAACTAACACCAAAAAAAAAGATGTCCTTTTCATCAAAATCATTGCAGATGGTGGCTGCAGCCATGAAATTAAAAGACACTTGCTCCTTGGAAGAAAAACTGACAAACCCAGATAGCATATGAAAAAGCAGAGACATCACTTTACTGACAAAGGTCTGTATAGACAAAGCTATGGTTTTTCTAGTAGTCATGCACAGATGTGAGAGTTGGACTGTAAATAAGGATGTGCACCGATTTGATGCTTTCAAACTGGGGTGTTGGAGAAGATGCTTGAGAGTCTCTTCAACAGCAAGGAGATCAAGCCAGTTGATCCTAAAGGAAATCAACTCTGAATATTCATTGGAAGGACCGATGCCGAAATTGAAGCTCCAATACTTTGGCCACTTGATGTGAAGAACTGACTCTTTAGAAAAGACTCTGATGCTGGGAAAGATTGCAGGAAGGAGGAAAAGGGGGTGACAGAGGATGAGATGGTTGGATGGCATCATTGACCCAATGGACATGAGTTTGAGCAAACTCTGGGAGATAGTGAAGATAGTGAAAGCCTGGCGTGCTGCAGTCTATAGGGTCACAAAGAGTCAGACACAACTTAGTGACTGAAAAACAACAGCAACAAGCAGGCAAGCAGTAGAGAATAGTGAAGAAGAATATGGGATATGGTATTCCATCTCTGTGCACCTCAATTTTCTCTCCCTTACAAGGCAGCTAACAAGTACCAATTCCTTGAACTATTGTGAGGACTTAATAGGTCTGTGTGTGGAATGCTTCATATAAAACCAGTATTTGGCTGCTGTGATCATGGAAAGTTGAATTGACCATTTCTTCTTGGTCTCTGATTCTGTTTTCCTTTGTTCTGCTTCTTAAACAAGTATAATGTTCAGGAAATATCTTGGCGATACTCTAGAATGTAACAAAAGTGAATAAGTATAGATCAAAACAGGAAGATATTTCTTCTAGTGCTATGTCCTTCACTTGAACAGTATCAGTTTAGAAACAAGTTTATTCACTTATGTGTCATGGGCTAATAAATGTCGGAAGATACTAAAAATCTTAGCCCTCCCCAGCCAAGAGTCCTTTCTCTTTACAGTGTCTTGCTGACTACAGAGATGGAGAAAGTCTGTTGACTTGATTACTTAAAGTTACTTGTCTGAGTGCAAAAAGCTTATATCACCCTTCCCCAAAGGAGTAGGAAGCAGTGATGTTTGTGCCTCAACACCCTGATTTAGGGAACCTAGGAAGCTGGGAGGAGATTCTGCAGAGGGGGAGCCCAAGGCTGTTTCTTTGAGTTGCCCTACTCAGGTGAGCGAGGCCCACACCATCTTCCCTGGATCCCTGCTCCCTGTGATCCTGGGAGCAGCAGCGAGCTTCTGGGATCATCTCTGTCTCTCTCTCTCTCTACCCTCTAGGCTCATCCCCATCACTGTTGACCCCACCACGAGCAAGTCAGAACTGGGTGAGATGTGATAGCATCAAGGGCCTGCATAGGAGCCAGAGGCAGGGAAATGGTGTCATAGAGCATCAATCCTGGAGTCATGGGGGATGGTGGGAAGCTCTCAGAAACAAATACTATATTCTTAAGAAAGTGCTCCTCAATTTGTGCTCAAAATTTCAGGAATAAGTAAAAACTGAAAGCACTTACTAGGTACTTTCCTTAAACAACAGGGGGCTGAAGTGTAAGCATCCTTTATGCTCATGATGTGAAGTAGTTATGTTCCCCAGAAAGAACACCATGGAGTGATTACATTCAAGTAGTAGCTGCTTATCTAAAAGAACCTAAAAAAATGGATTTCAAAACTTCTTTGGATGACTCTCTGCACCTAGATACCCTTATGCTGTTGGCATGAAGAAAATGTTTTCAGTTGAAGAGAGATTCCTTGCAAATTGAATGTTTGTGAGTACAGACCAAGGGTTGGCACAAATCAGCACAGATCTGTTTATTATGATTAAACAGATTCATTTTTATATGTAATAGGTTTTTGAAAAATCAAGGCAAAAGTTAGGCATTTTTTAAAAATAGCCAACTCTGCTCTTTTGGTATTTCTATTTCCTGAGTTTTCTCCAGTAGGTTGAAAGAGGTAAACCAGAGCTGTCTCTCTCTAAGGCATTCCAAATTACATGGCTTTCTTTCTCCCTTTTTTCTCATTGAGAACAAAACTCAGAACAGGTGGATGTTCTATTACTAGACTCTAGACCAATGCAGTCAGAAGTCTTTGTTAAATCCCTTTGAACTGCTCCCTGGAGCTACCAAAAGAGAACTTTACAGGACTTATATTCATTTCTTTTGCTGGCAAACAATATTCTGTCTTCTGAATATTGATGATGATCAGCTCATTTAGAGGCTGCTGCTGCTAAGTCTCTTCAATTGTGTCTGACTCTTTGTGACCCCATGGACTGTAGCCTGCCAGGCTCCTCTGTCCATGGGATTCTCCAGGCAAGAATACTGGAGTGCCATTTCCTCCTCCGGGGATCTTCCTGAGCCAGGGATTGAACTTGTTTAGAGGCTACAGGATTACAAAAAAAAAAAAAAAAGAAGAAGAAGCAAACTAAGATTTTAAAACAACTCTGGGTCCTTATTTTTGAAACAGGGAGATGAGCTGCACCTTAAAGGTTCTCAGATTAGAAATGAGGACAGAGCTTTTAGGACTCAAGGAAGCAGCAGCTATAGTTATGCTACATAAACATTAGTGGAGGGCAGTTTCCTGGTTTTGGACTGAAATCATTAAAATTGTTGTTCTGTATCTGCCCCATTTGTAACCACTTGTATGATGTTTGTCTGGGTCCCAGGCTGTTTTAAGCATCAGGTTAGTGGGCAGGGCTTCTTTGTAAGATAATGAGAGTCTTATCTTCCAGGAGCATATAAAAAGGTCCAGTAAGACTGAGGTTTTCAGGCTTGCAGTTGTATTGAGATATTATCAATTTGCTACACTAAATGCTGTGATTCAGAGTGGCCATTTTTGTGTCACATGTCTAATATGAACTTACAGTAGTAACAAGGGAAAAATTACTACTAAATATGGTATGAAGGGTTACATTTTAAAAGCATAAACTTTATACCATGATGAAAAACAGGTTTGAAGCTAGTACTCCATTTAAAACGCTATATTGACGAAGAGCATTTGTTTTCCTGACTCTGCTGTGCCAGCTAACTCTTATTGTTGTTGTTCAGTTGTTATGTCCAATACTTTGCAACGTCATGGACTGTAGCACACCAGGCTCCTCTAACTGTTTAATTCTTATGAAATGAGATTTAATTGTGTACCTTCAGAAAAAATATACTTAGGCCAACAAATTTAGTGTATATATAAGAAGTTTTTATGTTCTACTGTAAATCTCTACACTGAAGTGTTCTGCCTGTACCCATCTTTATAATGATTATTTATAAGATAAGTTTATTCACTTCATTGCCTAGAGGCACTGTAGTACCTGATACTGTAATAATAATATCTGTTTTTATTACTTTGATCCTTATCTGCCCTTGCATATGTGTGTACTGTGAGCACTTTTATAGTCAGTTCCACAATTCATGTTTTAATAGATAATTATTTTTATTCAATAAGCTTTGATGAAAATTTTACTGACTTTGAGATATATATTTGGCATGTCAAACAAAGGGAAATACTCTTATTTACTAAACTCTGTTCTGCCATCTACAGCTAAATGAACATGCATAATCTCTCAATATATCCTTTTAAACTGGCAGTATAGATGTAAGTGGGTGCCCATATTGAAATGGGAAATGCTTAAATTTCATTTTTAGTTTTAGTTGCTCAGTCTCAGCAAAGAGAGATAAGAAAGCCTTCCTCAGTGATCAGTGCAAAGAAATAGAGGAAAACAATGGAATGGGAAAGTCTAGAGATCTCTTCAAGGAAATTAGAGGTACTGAGGGAACATTTCATGCAAAGATAGGCACAATAAAGGACATAAATGGTAGGGATCTAACAGAAGCAGAAGATATTAAGAAGAGGTGGCAAGAATACACAGAAGAACTATACAAAAAAGATCTTCATGACCCAAAGAATCACAATGGTGTGATCTCCAACCTAGAGCCAGACATCCTGGTGTGAAGTTAAGTGGACCTTAGGAAGCATCATTATGAACAAAGTTAGTGGATGTGATGGATGGAATTCCAGTTGAGCTATTTCAAATCCTAAAAGGTGATGCTGTTAGAATGCAGCACTCAATATGCCAACAAATTTGGAAAACTCAGTAGTGGCCACAGGACTGGAAAAGGTCAGTTTTCATTCAAATTCAAAGAAAGGCAATGTCAAAGAATGTTCATACTACTGCACAATTGCACTCATTACATGCTAGCAAAGTAATGCTCAAAATTCTCCAAGCAAGGCTTTGACAGTAAGTGAACTGTGAAATTCTAGATGTTCAAGCTGGATTTAGAAAAGGCAGAGGAACCAGAGATCAAATTGCCAGCATCTGTTGGATCATTGAAAAAGCAAAAGATTCCAGAAAAACATCTACTTCTGCTTTATTGACTATGCCAAAACCTTTCATTGTGTGGATCACAACAAACTCTGGAAAATTCTTAAAGAAATGGGAATACCAGACCACCTTACTTGCCTCTAGAGAAATCTGTATGCAGGTCAAGAAGCAACAGTTAGAACTGGACATGGAACAACAGATTGGTTCCAAATCAGGAAAGGAGTGTGTTAAGGTTATATACTGTAACCCTGCTTATTTAACTTATATGCAGAGTATATCATGAAAAATGCTGGGCTGGATGACGCAGAAGCTGGAATCAAGATTGCCAGGAGAAATATCAATAACCTCAGATATGCAGATGACACCACCCTTAGGGCAGAAAGCAAAGAAAAGCTAAAGCAGCCCTTGATGAAAGTGAAAAAGGAGAGTGAAAAAGTTGGTTTAAAACAACATTCAGAAAACTAAGAGCATGACATCCGATCCTATCACTTCATGACAAATAGATGTGGAAACAATGTAAACAGTGAGAGACTTTATTTTTTGGGCTCCAGAATCACTGCAGATGGTGATTACAGCCATGAAATTAAAAGACACTTGCTCCTTGGAAGAAAAGCTATGACCAACCTAGACAGCATATTAAAAAGCAGAGACATGACTTTGCCAACAAAGGTCTGTCCAGTCAAAGCTATGGTTTTTCCAGTGGTTATGCATAGATGTGAAAGTTGGAGTATAAAGAAATCTGAACACAAAAGAATTGATGCTTTTGAACTGTGGTGTTGGAGAAGACTCTTGAGAGTCCCTTGGACTGCCAGGAGATCCAACCAGTCCATCCTAAAGGAAATCAGTCCTGTATATTCATTGGAAGGACTGATGCTGAAGCTGGAACTCCAATACTTTAGCCACCTGATGCGAAGAGTTGACTCATTTGAAAAGACCCTGATGCTGGGAAAGATTGAAGGCAGGAAGAGAAGGGGATGACAGAGGATGAGATGGTTGGATTGCATCACTTACTCTATGGACATGAGTTTGAGTAAGCTCTGGGAGTTGGGGAAGGGCAGGGCAGCCTGGTGTTTTGCAGCAGTCCCTGAGGTCACAAAGAGTTGGACATAACTGAGTGATTGAACTGAATTGAACTGATTTGCGAGCTTATTATTAATGATTGTAGTAAACTTTGTTTGTTGTCTTTTCTTTTTTTTTGCATTTTAAACCTGTTCTCTAAAAATTGGAATGAAATGAAAAGAGACTGCAGTAATAACATTCTCTATTTTGTTGTATTTAGGACCCTATTGTGTTCACTGGAACAATGAGGAAAAATCTGGATCCCTTTAATAAGCATACAGATGAGGAACTATGGAATGTCTTAGAAGAGGTAATTTATTAAATATAAGCTTGTTAGCATCAATATCTCATGTGTGTACATTTAAAGCATTGTAGGTAATTAAGGGAGCTTAACAGTTTAATTGACTTCACTTACCTTCTAGGAGAACATTGATGACATGGATGTACTTATAATGTGTGTATGATGAAATGAGTAAATATGAAAACCAACAGTATAATTCATCATGTTTCCATTTTACCTTTTTCCCTAGAACCCAAAGCAGTTAGATACATTACATTTTTTGCCCTTCAGTGCAGTTCAGTTCAGTCGCTCAGTCGTGTCCAACTCTTTGCAACCCCATGAATCACAGCATGCCAGGCCTCCCTGTCCATCACCAACTCCCGGAGTTCACTCAAACTCATGTCCATTGAGTCGGTGATGCCATTCAGCCATCTCATCCTCTGTCGTCCCCTTCTCCTCCTGCCTCCAATCCCTCCCAGCATCAGGGTCTTTTCCAATGAGTCAACTCTTCACATGAGGTGGCCAAAGTACTGGAGTTTCAGCTTTAGCATCAGTCCTTCCAAAGAACACCCAGGACTGATCTCCTTCAGAATGGACTGGTTGGATCTCCTGGCAGTCCAAGGGACTCTCAAGAGTCTTCTCCAACACCACAGTTCAAAAGCATCAATTCTTTGGTGCTCAGCTTTCTTTATAGTCCAACTCTCACATCCATACATGACCACTGGAAAAACCGTAGCCTTGACTAGATGGACTTTTGTTGGCAAAGTAATATCTCTGCTTTTGAATATGCTATCTAGGTAGGTCATAACTTTCCTTCCAAGGAGTAAGCGTCTTTCAATTTCATGGCTGTAATCACCATCTGCAGTGATTTTGGAGCCCCCCAAAATAAAGTCTGACACCGTTTCCACAGTTTCCCCATCTATTTCCCATGAAGTGATGGGGCCAGATGGCATGATCTTAGTTTTCTGAATGTTGAGCTTTAAGCCAACTTTTTCACTCTCCTCTTTCTTGTCCTTAGTAGAACACTAAACTAGAAGGTAAAATTATGTGTTCAAATTCTACTAGTGACCTAGTGAATTAATTACCTTAATTTGCAACATTCATTTTTATTGCTTTGATGTTAGGAATTATCTACTATGTGGAGATACCAGTTGTTTTTCATTATTAGCAGAAAGATAAATGAGCTCATGCCAGTAACATGGTATGAAATTTCATAAGAAAGAGTTTATTAAAGGTATATTATACATTTGAAAAGTGATAATTATTTATTAGCAGCTGCATCATTCAATGCCGCAGAGCATATGCTGGTAACAGAACTCTGGAGCTTTTGCTGAGGCTTTGTACTAAGTTCATTCCTAGAGATTTTCTATTATTTATGTCATATTTCTCTTTGACCCACTACTTTGAACCTCCTTAGTTTTGCATGAAAAGGATTTTGACTGTAAAGGTGCTTTTGTTTATTTTTTTTTAATTTTAGTTATTTTTGTGGATTTTCCCTAGTTTTGCAAATTTATTCTAAGGTACTGATGGCAGAAACTCTACCTAGACTTCTAAATAATAGGCAGACTTCTAGGCTCTCATAGAAAATACCTAGCCAGGTCTTTTGCCTTGAAAAAGTATGTGTTGCACAAATAGGCACTGAATATTTACTTTCTCTCATTTTAAAGAATTGTATCTTATTCCTTAAAAAACATTAAAAAAAAAAATACCAGAAAGCAATTACTCACATTGTTGTTTAGAATCAGTGTTTTCATCTTTTGGTGTCACTCTTCCAGAGATAGCACTGAGATGTGTAATTCATAGAGGGCCTTTGACTATGAGTCAGCAGATTTGGAGATCTGAGAATTTCCTGCCAGTAATTCTGGTTTCTGAAGGTTGTCAGCACTGGGTCTTTACACACCCTCCCTGCTTTCCAGTAATTGTGGGAATTTTATTTTCCTAAATCAGGCTGGTTACTTCACCTTATCCTAATTGGAAAACAGTGGGCCTCTGCTTTCACTTAAGTTTGTAAGTCTTTCTACAGTGAAATTCTAGAAGAAAAGAGGTGGGGAGAACAATAAACCACTAAGTGTAAATAAAGGTAGGATGATAGATTGCTCTTGAGGTCATGGGATGCATTTACTGGTGAAATTGGGACACATTTTAAACTGGAAGCCCTGGTATATCCCTGTTTATTTCTGAGCTTGAGATGTCTCTTCAGAGATTCTCAGAAAAATTACTTTAAAATTTTAGAAAACATTATTCCATGGACAGAAAAGAAATGTTAGTTGGAGACAAATCCTGTTAAAAACTCTCTTAGAACTTGGCCCTAACTTGTTAATTCACCTAAAGGAGCTAAAATTAAAATAAAATTTAGTAGCCTCTCAATTCTAAAATGATGAGTGGTACATGATACTAAGATCTACATTTATTTAGACTACATTTGGAACTTTCCATAAGCAGAAATAAATATGAGTTTATGTCACAAAGTGAAGTGTGTGGTTTCTGTGTATTGCTTCTAAAATTAACCCTATTATTTTAGTGATATATCTTAAAGTGAGAAATCATCCCATCATTGTGTTCCTCTGGGAATTATTTCTTTATGTCCTTTGTATATATTGTTTACCGATCTTCACTGGAAAACATGTAAATCTCATAAAGAAATCATTCCTAGAGGAACACCATGATGGGATGATTTCTCAGTCTAAGCAGTGAGGTCAGTTTTCAGATGGTTTAAAAACTCCAGTCATTGCTTTATAAATAAAGCCAAAGTGAAACTGTCAATCAAAACTAATCCAGTTGACCTGAGAGTAAGAGGGCACCCATTTTACTCTTGTGGCGGATGCATGTTGATGTATGGCAAAACCAATATAATATTGTAAAGTAAAAAAATAATAATAATAAAAAATTTTAAAAAAAGAACTGTAACTAAAAGGAAAAGATGCTTTTTAATTTTTTTAAAAGTCCTCTGTTTCTGCCTCCTCATTCTCTCCTGTTAGAGATGAACGTCCATAAGGGAGATAGCCCTATGGATGCTGTCCCTCTCATCTTGGTTATATTTCAAAATATGTTAAAGATATGGTTTTCAATTTCTGAAAAATAGCCAACTTACTATACACTGAAGAATGTTCACTAGAAGTTAGAGCACCTAAAAAAACAACAGCAGCTCTACAAATATATAGAGTAGTGCTTAAAAATGAAGCACTTTATCACTCAAAGATTAAAAGAGCACAGTAGATAAAACTCTGGAAATGAATCAGCAGTGTGTTGCTTCTGCTGGAAAAAAAAAAAAAAAAAAAACAGAACAGTTTTGATCCAGGAGTTTACAATTGAGAATATAGTATGTCATGTCAAAACTGTGCAGAAAACATCCAGTTATGTGAACCATTGATAGTATCTTTGTTAAAATACAAGTATGTCTCATCACACAGGAAGCCAAGATACAGAAATCTGGGCATCAGCAACCTGTACACACGGTTCAGTCCTTGCTATGGTGACAGGTCACAGGCCCATTTCCCAGGGCCTTGTATTTAGGTGAATAAGCTCCCCCTTTACTTCATTTACTGCTGGCTCTGCATTGGAGAAGGAAATGGCAACCCACTCCAGTGTTCTTGCCTGGAGAATCCCAGGGACAGAGGAGCCTGGTGGGCTGCCGTCTATGGGGTCACACAGGGTTGGACACGACTGAAGTGACTTAGCAGCAGCAGCAGCTGCTCTGGTAATAGCTCTTCCCCATTTGCTGATTGCATTTCACTGTCTCTTTCCAGCCCACACCAGCCTTTCATTTTGAAAGGTAAGGTTTCACAAAATGTGGAAACCATCTTACATCTGTGTTCACCTTCTGTGAGGGACATTGGCACCTGGTTGAGAAAGATGGTTTATTTACTAGGTTATTTGAAAGTGTTTATGATGATAGAACAGAGGTGTCCTATAAGTTCAGCTTATTATTTTCAGTTTTGCTGTAGTTTATTATTTTCCCAAGCTCAAAAATGATCTGAACTATTCTATACAAGACATGTAATTTCAAATAGTGCTATTTTCTCTGTTTTTCTTAAATTACCAACTTTTTAAAAAAAGGTTTCCATAGTTTAAAGTTAGATATTATGGTATCTTGGGGCCAGTTAATGAGAAAATAGTATTATATAAAATTATGTATGGATTTGTTTCCTATCTTATAGAAACAGGTTATGTCACAAGATAAGATGCACTTGTCGCTTCATTCATACTTCCAACAAATGTGTATTGAGAGTTTTTTGGATAGGCAGTGTTGCAGATTCTGGGGTTATCACAGTTACCAGAAGAGACAAACTCTCTATCCTTTTGGAGTTTATCTTCTTATGGAGAAGGTACAAAGCAAACCACCAATGTGTGTGTAATAAAGTCTCAGTACTGAAACATGCAGGGAGAAGAATAAAGTAGAACATGAGGAGAGGATAGCTGACAGCACTATTAAAAATGGGCAATATCTGTTGATCTCTTCATATCAAACTCTGTTGTAGATTCTACACATACTGACCCACATTATACTCTAACAATGTTAGGAGGAAGGAAGGAATACTACAATATTACAGTATTATAGTCTTATTTAGAGTTTAGGAAGCTATGATAGGTTAAGCTCAGGAAATTGGCCAGTTGGCAGACCAGGCAGGACTTATGCCTAGGCTGTCTAGGTTCAAGGTCCCAATTTTCTGTTTTAAAACTTTCAAATCACAGGAATATGCAAGGAATGGTATGATGAACACATATATAACTTCACCAAAATTCACCAGTTGTTGATATTTTTCCTGTATTTGCTTTCTCTCTTCTATCATCTATATTTTGCTGAACTGTTTGAAAGTAAGTTGCAGAAATATTTTTTAAAGTTGCAACTCATCCTAAATACGTAAACATACACTTTTTAAAAACAAGAACATTCTCCTACATAACATTATACTAATATCTCACTCAAGAAATTTAATATTAATAGTACACTATTGGGCTTCTCTGATAGCTCAGTTGGTAAAGAATCTGCCTGCAAAGCAGGAGACCCCAGTTGGATTCCTGGGTCTGGAAGATCCGCTGGAGAACGGATAGGCTACCCACTCCAGTATTCTTGGGCTTCCCTTGTGGCTCAGCTGGTGAAGAATCCACCTGCAATGTGGGAGACCTGGGTTTGATCCTTGAGTTGGGAAGATCCCCTGGAGAAGGGAAAGTTTACCCACTCCAGTATTCTGGCCTGGAGAATTCTATGGACTGTTGTCCATGGGGTCTCAAAGAGTTGGATACGACTGAGTGACTTTCACTTCACTTCGCCGCTGCATTACACTATTTGATATGTTTTCAGATTCTCCAGTTGTAACTCCTAGTTATTGTTTACTGTCTCTTTTGTGTTTTTTCCATTCAAATAATTATAACTTGATTATATGATTACACTACAAAAGGTCTTCATATTTATAGCATTGTCAACCATTTCTGATCCATAAATGAAATTAGAGTCTCAGAAAACCATGTGTTCTGGAAAGCATTTTCACTTCACAACAGCTTATTCCTTGTCAGGAATATGTAGACAACTTGAAGGAAAGTGAAAAACAAGATTAATGATGAGATATCACCTGAATCACCAGTAGGTTTGAGGTTATTTCCTCACAGTCATGATGTCAGTCTTAAGAAAGACCAATTTGCATTTACAAGGATTACCAAAGTCAACTAAGAAGGAAAGTGAGAAAGTCTTGCCAGTGTTACACTCTTATCAGTCCTATCACTTGAGTTTAGATTTATGGAATATGTTTCATAGGATATTCAGTAAGTCCTCTTCCTTGTAATGAGGTGGCGGAGGTGGGGGTGATTAAGCTGACTTTCATTTTATAATTTTCATTGCAGCCACTTGCCTCATAATCCATATCTTATCCTTCAGATTTTGCATATCTTTCATGCTATCACTAAATACTAATACCATGTTTAATCCATACTCAGAATTCCCATTTCTACGGATTAGACTTTCATAAGGAAAGCAATTCAGGATAACATTCATGGAAGTACTACAGCATTTAGGATACCATGAAAACATTGCCCACTCACCTTGGTGTTTTGTAATTTGCCTTTGTAATTCTGTGTATGCTAATTGGCCATCACTCACCAATCTTTAATCCTTTAATTTGAAGTGTATTTACTCACACTGCTGTGTGTGTGTATGCTCAGTCATGTTCGACTCTTGGCATCCCTATGAACTGTACCCTGCCAGACTCTTCTGTCCACAGGATTTTCCAGGCAGGAATACTGGAGTGGGTTGTCATTTCCTTCTCCAGGGGATCTTCCTGACCCAGAGATCAAACCCACATTTCTTTCATCTCCTGCATTGGCAGCTGGATTTTTTTTTTTTTTTTTTTTTACCATTGAGCCACTTGGGAAATCCCCAAGACACTGTTGTTGGGAATGTAAATTGGTGTGTGGAAAACAGTATGGAGGTTCCTAAAAAAACTAAAAATAGAGATACCACATGATCCAGCAATTATACTCCTGGGTATATATCTGGGGAAAATGGAAATACTAATTTGAAAAGAACATGTACCCAGGGTTCATTGCTGCACTATTTGCAATAGCCAAGATATAGAAGGAACTCAAGTTTCTGTCAACAGACAAGACAACATCTTTAAGAAGATGTGGCAACATACACACATAAATATATATATATATATTTTTTTTTTATATGGGTATATGTATGCATATTGTGTTATACAGACATAAAAAGCAATGAAATATTGCTATTTGCAGCAACATGGATAGACCTAGAAAATCATCCTAAGTGAAGTCAGAGAAAGACAAATATTATATGATATCACTTATATGTGGATTCTAAAAAATAAAGCAAATTAATGTATGTATAAAAAGAAACAGACTCACAGACATAGAAAATAAACTTATGGTTACCAAAGGGGAAAGAGAGGGATCAATCAGGAGTATGAAATTCACAGATGCACCCTACTATACATAAAATAGAGAAGCAACAAGGATTTACTGTATAGCACAGGCAACTAGAGTACCTTACAGTAAGGGATTAGATCTGATAGACATAGTGCCTGAAGAACTATGGACGGAGATTCATGACATTGTACAGAAGGTGGTGTTCAAAACCATCCCCAATAAGAAGAAATGCAAAAAGGCAAAACTGTTGCCTGAGGAGGCCTTACAAATAGCTGAGAAAAAGTGAAAGGCAAAGGAGAAAAGGAAATGTATACTCATCCGAATAAAGAGTTCCAAAGAATAACAAGGAGAGATAAGGAAGTCTTCTAAGTGAAAAATGGAGAAGGAAATGGCAAACCACTCCAGTATTCTTGCCTGGAGAATCCCGTGGATGGAGGAGCCTGGTGGGCTACAGTCCACAGGTGGCAGAGTCGGACACGACTGAGCAAATTCACTTTCACTTCACTTAAGTGAAAAATGAAAATAAAAAAGTAAAACAATAGAATTGGAAAGACTAGAGATCGCTTCAAGAAAATTGAAGATACAAAGGGAACATTTCATCAAAGATGGGCACAATAAAGGACAGAAATGGTATGGACCTAACAGAAGTAGAAGATATTAAGGAAAGGTGGCAAGAATACACAGAAGAACTATACAAAGAAGATCTTCATGACCCAGATAACCATGATGGTGTGATCCCTCACCTAGAGCCAGACATCCTGGAGTGTGAAGTCAAATGGGCCTTAAGATGCATCACTACGAACAAAGGTGGTGGAGGTGATGGAATTCCAGTTGAGCTATTTCAAATCCTAAAAGATGATGCTGTTAAAGGGCTGCACTCAATATGCCAACAAATTCAGAAAACTTAGTAGTGGCCACAGGACTGGAAAAGGTCAGTTTTTCATTCAAATCCCAAAGAAAGGCAATGCCAAAGAATGTCCAAACTACTTCACAGTTGCACTCATCTTACACGCTAGCAAAGTAATGCTCAAAATTCTCCAAGCCAGGCTCCAACAGTAAGTGAACTGTGAACTTCCAGATGTTCAAGCTGGATTTAAAAAGGCAGAGGAACCAGAGATCAAATTGCCAACATCTGTTGGATCATTGAAAAAGCAAGAGAGTGCCAGAAAAATGTCTAGCTCTGCTTTATTGACTATGCCAGAGCCTTTGATTGTGTGGATCACAACACACTGTGGAAAATTCTTAAAGAGATGGGACTACCATACCACCCGACCTGCCTTCTGAGAAATCTGTATTCAGGTCAAGAAGGAACAGTTAGACCCAGACATGGAACAATGGACTGGTTCCAAATTGGGAAAGGAGTATGTCGAGACTGTATATTGTCACCCTGCTAACTTACTTACATGCAGAGTACATCATGTGAGATGCTGGGCTGGATGAAGCACAAATTGGAATCAAGATTTCCAGGAGAAATATCAATAATCTCAGATATGCAGATGACACCACCCTTATGGCAGAAAGTGAAGAAGAACTAAAATATCTCTTGATGAAAGTGAAAGAGGAGAGTGAAAAAGCTGGCTTACAACTCAACATTCAAAAAACAAAGATCATGGCATCTGGTCCCATCACTTCATGACAAATAGATGTGGAAACAATGAAAACAGTGAGAAACTTTATTTTTTTGGGCTACAAAATCACTGCAGATGGTGACTGGAGCCATGAAATTAAAAGACACTTGCTTATTGGAAGAAAAGCTATGACCAACCTAGATGGCATATTAAAAAGCAGAGACATTATTTTGCCAACAAAGATCTGTCTGGTCAAAGCTATGGTTTTTCCAGCAGTCAGGTGTGGATATGAGAGTTGGACCATTAAGAAAGCTGAGCCCCAAAGAATTGATGTTTTTGTACTTTGGTGTTGGAGAAGACTCTTGAGAATCCCTTGGACTGCAAGGAGATCCAACCAGTCCATCCTAAAGGAAATCAGTCCTGGGTGTTCATTGGAAAGACTGATGCTGAAGCTGAAACTACAATACTTTGGCCACCTAATGTAAAGAGCTGACTTATTTGAAATGACCCTGATGCTGGGAAAGATTGAAGGCAGGAGGAGAAGGAGAGGACAGAGTATGAGGTGGTTGGATGGCATCACCGACTTGATGGACATGAGTTTGAGCAGGCTCGGGGAGTTGGTGATGGACACCGATGGAAGCCTGGTGCACTGCGGTCCATGGGGTGGCAAAGAGTCAGACAGGACTGAGTGACTAAACTGAACTGACTGATAGTAAGTTACAGTGGAAAATAATCTGATTCACTTTGCTGTATACCTGAAACTAAAATAATATAGTAAATAAATTACTGTTCAAGAAAAAAACTTTTCAAAATTATAACACTGAATAAAATGCACTTGACTTGTTCACAATTATGGGATTAAACATGAGAAAGAATCATCACCAAAATAGCTCTAGTTTTACTGATCTATGAGGTACAATTTGCCATTATTTGAATTTATTTTTTTTAGACATTTGGACCTTCCAAAATGGTGAAGTGCTGAGAAGATTATATATTTGGAGAACCATACTTCCTACAATCAATATATATATGTTTTTAATTTACTTTAGTGTAGTAGAAAGTGAAGTCGCTCAGTCGTGTCCGACTCTTTGCGACCCCATGGACTGTAGCCTACCATGCTCCTCCGTCTGTGGGATTCTCCAGGCAAGAATACTGGAGTGGGTTGCCATTTCCTTCTCCAGGAGATCTTCCCAACACAGGGATCGAACCCAGGTCTCCCACATTGCAGGCAGACGCTGTACCATCTGAACTACTAGGGGAGCTCAAGTGTAGTAACTCCTTTGCAAAATCTATTTTTGGGATATTTGACTCATCCATAGGGTCCTTTTAACTTTTCTGTTCAAATCGTACTGAGAGAGATAGCTTAGTTTTTTGAGAGACTTTCTTAACTAATCCTTAAGTCAGTGTGGGGGACACTGAGACCTTTTTGTCCTGAGTTGACTCCACCATCTTCCTCTTTGGAAAGAGTTCTCCCCATCACCTGGCTGTACATGTAAGATACATAAGAAGTCCTGAAGACGTCAAAGCTCTAATGTCTAAGAGGCTTGTCTACTTCAGTAGTTGTTTGTTTAAGAAAATGTCATTCTTCTTTCTATATGCACAGGTTCAACTTAAAGAAATCATCGAAGAGCTTCCTGATAAAATGGATACTGAATTAGTAGAATCTGGATTGAACTTAAGTGTTGGGCAAAAACAACTGGTGTGCCTTGCCAGGGCTATTCTCAGGAAGAATCAGATATTGATTATTGATGAAGCCACAGCACATGTGGATCCAAGGTATGGAGCTGAGATTCATGAAATGTGGAATCTGAATTTTAAATATGGTAAATGGGAAGTATTTAGTGATGTTGAGAAATGTTTTTTATGTGCTCTATTTGCCACAAAGACATCTCCTGGTAACATTAATTCCAGAAAACAGAGGAAGAAACCAAAATGTGGTAATAATGTTATGAGGCATCCTGAGAGAGCTAGATTTGTAAATCCAGCTGCTGATAGTTCCAAGCAATTTGGCGGGAAGACAACTTTCTATTGCTTTATGAAAAATAGTAAGTTTCCAAGTAGACTTTCCCCTGGGTTGGGAAGATTGCATGGAGCAGGAAATGGCAACCCACTCCAGTATTCTTGCCTGGGAAATCCCATGGACAGAAGAGCCTGGTGGACTATAGTCCATGAGGTTGCATAAGAGTCAGACACAACTTAGCAACTAAACAACAACAATAAAGACTTTTTATACTTAGTGTTTCAAGAGCAGGATTATGTCTTAAGTATTTATTTTTAAAAGCATAAAAATATCATGTGATATTTTTAAGTCTTAAGTCTGCTTTTCCTGTCTTTATTTAACTAAATGCAATTCTTTGATTCCAGCACTGATGAGTTAATACAAAAAAAGATCCGTGAGAAATTTGCACAGTGTACTGTGCTAACCATCGCACACAGATTGAGCACCATTATTGACAGTGACAGGATAATGGTAAGGCCCTCACCTATGGGATTTCCATTGTTTCCATCTACCTTCAATTTTTAAATTTATTCTTCCTTGTATAACTTGATTAAAACTTCTAATTAATTAATTAATTCTTTTTTTCCCCTCTCATCCTTGACAATAACTCAGGTACTTAAGTGTAGTTTCAGAATGTGCTATTAAACAATACATTCCAGTATTGTTTAGGAATAGGAAACAGTAATTTCCTATTTCCATTTAAAAGTTTATTTGAATTGCTGTTTTTTTAAGGTATCCAACCATGAAAATATTCCAAACTCACAATGAGACTTCAGATTTCAGAGTGGTGCAACAAAGTCATTTTTACTGTGTCACAGTTCTTTCAGCATTTTTGTATTCCCTTAATCAAAACAGCATTTCATTAGACTCCCAGGCAGTTGTTAGGTGAAGTTGCAGAATTTCCCAGTTGTTGGGACATTCACAATATGTGCTGTCGAAGGGAGTCATTGAGGAGAAAAGGCCTAATGAGAAAAAGTGTTTAAACAGAAAGGATTTAATAAAGAAAATTTGTTACATAAGAATTGGAGGACTGGAAAAGTGAATCACTGGGGTAATAATTTTAGGAAGCAATGACTATGTCCTAGGACAGATCTCCAGACCTAAGACTCAGAGAAGAAGCCTTATGAGTCAGTGCTGAGACCTCCAGTTCAGTGCAGTTCAGTACAGAAATTAAAAGATGCTTACTCCGAGGAAGGAAAGTTATGACCAACCTAGATAGCATATTGAAAAGCAGAGACATTACTTTGCCAACAAAGGTCCGTCTAGTTAAGGCTATGATTTTTCCAGTGGTCATGTATGGATGTGAGAGTTGGACTGTGAAGAAAGCTGAGCGCCGAAGAATTGATGCTTTTGAACTGTGGTGTTGGAGAAGACTCTTGAGAGTCCCTTGGACTGCAAGGAGATCCAACCTGTCCGTTCTAAAGGAGATCAGTCCTGGGTGTTCATTGGAAGGACTGATGCTGAAGCTGACACTCCAGGACTTTGGCCACCTCATGCGAAGAGTTGACTCATTGGCAAAGACTCTGATGCTGGGAGGGATTAGGGGCAGGAGGAGAAGGGGATGACAGAGGATGAGATGGCTGGATGGCATCATTGACTCGATGGACGTGAGTTTGAGTGAACTCCAGGAGTTGGTGATTGACAGGGAGGCCTAGCGTGCTGTAATTCATGGGGTTGCAAAGAGTCGGACATGACTGAGCGACCTCCAAGGGGCGGTCATTGTCTAGCTACTGGTCATATTTGTGAGTGAGCATGATGAGGCTAGTTCTCCATGTGCTGATAGAAGCTGGGGTTATGTTGCAGAAGTAGCAGAAAGGAGGGAGACCATTTGCTCTGCTTCCCATCTTCCTCCTCCCTCTAGTGCCCCTTACTGGCAGAACCTCACAAAGGGCCAGCAGGCCAAAGAGCCTCTGAAATAATGATTTGCAGAGACAACTTCTGCATCACAAATGAAAGTGTAGAAAGAAAGGCAGATGGAGACTGAGTGACCGTAGATGGAGAACTAGTAAGTCTCTCTCTCTCTTTTTTTTACTAGCAAGTCTCTTATACAATATATCCAGGCATTGCAGACACAGCAAGCTCCAAACTTTTGTCTCTGGATGTCTGTCTAGTGTCTTTCTTTCAGGTTTGATTGGCTCTTTCTTCCTTAGTAATTTAATATTTCCTTCCTTAGCTTTATCTCCTCCATTTCTTTCTCCCTTCATTTTCTCTCTTTTTCTTTCTGTTCTCTCTCTCTTTGTTCTTCCCCTCTGTTGCTTGCTGAGTTTCAATAGATTTTAGGTTGTGGTTTATTAAATGACAAGGAAATCATCCCTCAAAGGAAAAACCTTTGGCAGCAAATAAGCCCAAAAGAAGCAAGGTATTTTCAGGCTAACCTAGTCTGGGTCAATGAGCTTATTTCACCCACTGTATAGATACTAGTCATCACAAGACTCCAGAGTATACAATTGATGGTGATTAGTGATGAAGTAAATAGATAAAGAAGGCCTGCACAATGCACAAGGGGCAGCAGATGGAGTTAACCAGTGATTTTGACGGTCCACACTAAACAGGTAGTAATCAGGAATAAATGGTCAGTAATACCTCAATTCCTTATGTCCAATGATATAATGGAGCTTTTGACTTCTTGGGCAGTTTCTAGAAAATCACCTCCCACCCTCCTCCCCATGCATTGTCAGGTGGGATCATCAGTGGGGACTGAATAGATACCAGACTGTCAGCACTGAGGCAGTGCCTGTAGCCTCACTCCCCTGAGCTGAACATGCACAGAAGTGAGCTCTGTGGAGGCAGATGACAGGAGTAGGGGATTGCCAACCAAAGGGATGCTCTAGGCTCCAAGCAGTGCAGCTGGTCACAGGACAAGAACATCTCAGTAGAAAGTAGGCTTCTCCTGCAGTTTGTGAGGGACCAGGTGACAATCCAAGATTGTAGAAGAGTGACTCTTAGAATCCAGAGATGTTTAGCATGGAGCATCTTTAGTCACTCATTTTGTGTTCTTGAATGCTAATAGGAAAAGTAACCTTTTCCTTCTACTCTTTACCTGTCACTTTGTTAATTCTTATCTCTCAACATTGTATTTCCATACTGTTCTCATTTCTTCTACAGTAAATGAATGATGCTGTGAACTTTACCTGTTTCAAGCCCTTTTTCAGGTTTTTCTGTCACCCTGTCCTTGCCCTCCACCTCTCCCTGCAGCCACCCCATTGTTATTGAAGGCATCCTACCAATAAAAACGAATTAAATTATCTTGCATTGGGTCCATTTAAGTTTTATGTCTAGGACAACTAGCTGGAATATCAGCAGATACAGAAGCCAGATAAACACATCTTTATTGCGCTTATATAACTGACTCAGATAATATAATGCATTTTTCCTAAACCTACTAGAGAGTGACAAGCAATTTGAGGTTGGTATTCATTGGGGTTAAGAGTTGAGGGATTCTTATCACACCGAATTGAATGTGTGGTTTACTTTACAGTTTAACTTGAGTTACGGGAAGAGTGGAGATATACCTGGAGATTACAGGAGACTTTTAATTTCAAGATTAAAGGGTTTTAAAACTAATACAATTATGTAAAGTTTAAAAATAAAATAAAATTAGGAAAAAAAAAATAAATAAATAAATAAAATAAAAAGTTAATACTATGCCTATTTTTTCTGTACACAAAGAAAAAAATTATAGTTGTTTATGTCGATTTGTTCTGAAATATCTGGAATCTTTGATCAAAGCCATAAATGTAAAGGCTAAGTTGGTAAAATTCTGTTCCTGGCATTTTTCAGTCTGGGTCCCATCTCAGCTCTTGTGGCCTGACATGAGTCTGAGCTGCACTAAGCTCTTGCTCCTTTCGACTCTCCCTCCTCTCTGACTGTCCTTTTTCTTTCTTTTATTCCAATATTTGATGTAAATGAGTTTCAATCCTCAACCCTGCTTTGTCCCTCCCTCATTTCCCCTCTCACTCTCCCTCTTGGCCACAGTCATCAGTCTTGGGCATGTGGTCCTCCAGGACCATCCTAATCCTTAGCTATTCCCCATGCCAGCTGGACTCATTCTCCAAACCCCCTGATCTCATCCTATAGTCTTGACAGATTACACCATTGGGTGGTCACTCATTCATGCCCTGAATTTAGTTTCCTTTTCATTTAACTTCAAGTGAGCATGTATTAAGTGCCTGTTACCTGTCAGGTACAATGCCAGGGGCCTACGATGCAACACCAAACAAGGGAGATTGCATACCCTGCACTTAAGGAGATGCCAGTCTCTCCTCCAGCCCTCTTGACCTAGGTTATTCCCTGTGTCTGGAATGACCATTGTCCACCCACCCACCCCCACTTCTGCATGTTCACATCTAGTCATTCTTTGAGGCCCAGTTCATTGCCCGATCTCCTCCTTGAAGCTCATGCTCAGAACCTCTGACAGAAGTTATCTTTTCTGTTACTAAACTCCTTTTTACATTTTTTTTTCTCTTGCATTGTAGACATTTGAGGATTTCCTTCTCTCTCTCCTCTCAGTACAGGTTCCCTGAAGGCAGGGGCTGTGACTTACTTGTGTTTGGCTCTTCCACAACATCTAGCATAATGACAGGAATGCAATTAAATGTGTAATAAATATTTGCTGAATAATTCAGAAATTAATGAAAAAAAATTTTGTGTTCCTCAAATGTATTTTGCCTATGTGTTACTTAACTCTTTATTAATCTTGAGAGCTAAATGAGATTTGTTTTATTTTTCTGTGAGTATATAAGAGGTACACAGTAAATAATTTGAGCCTGAGTGTAATAAAAATTGCAGTAGAAAGTAGGGGAAATATTTATGCTTATGGGCATATTTGTTTAATTTATATATAAAGCTAGTACAAAGTCTTCAGTTCAGTTCAGTCTCTCAGTCATGTCCGACTCTTTGCAACCCCATGAACTGCAGCACTCCAGGCCTCTCTGTCCATCACCAACTCCTGGAATTTACCCAAACTCATGTCCATTGAGTCAGTGATGCCATCCAACCATCTCATCCTCTGTCGTCCCCTTCTCTTCCTGCCCTCAATCTTTCCCAGCATCAGGGTGTTTTAAAATGAGTCAGCTCTTCACATCAGGTGGTCAAAGTATTGGAGTTTCAGCTTCAGCATCAGTCCTTCCGATGAACACCCAGGACTGATCTCCTTTAGGATGGACTGGTTGGATCTCCTTGCAATCCAAGGGACTCTCAAGAGTCTTCTCCAACACCACAGTTCAAAAGCATCAATTCTTCAGTGCTCAGCTTTCTTTATAGTCCAACTCTCACATGCATACATGACTCCTGGAAAAATTGCTTCTTTAGTCTTACTCAAAGCGAAAATTGGATTTCTAGATATTTCTTCAATGCAGAGCGATTATACTAAAGCTGCTTATGAAAAAAAAAAAAGCTGCTTATGTAGCAACTCTTTTTTGTCAGGCTTTCACTTTCAGGATAATAAACTACAACCAAAACCAACTTTCAGAAGCACTTTAACCTCACTGACAAGGGATTCAGCCCCAAAGAGGTGACATAATCTGGAAGCATTTACTTTTTTCCCAAGTTTTGCTCAGTGTTTTTAAACCAACTTGACAGTTAATTTGCTGTCAGGTCACTGTTGTCTGATTTATATGATACCACTGTACTTTTTCGGAGAAGGCAATGGCAAGCCACTCCAGTACTCTTGCCTAGAAAATCCCATGGATGGGAGGAGCCTGGTAGGCTGCAGTCCATGGGGTCGCTACTAGTCGGACACAACTGAGCGACTTCACTTTCACTTTTCACTTACATGCAATGGAGAATGAAATGGCAACCCACTCCAGTGTTCTTACCTGGAGAATCCCAGGGACGGGGGAGCCTGGTGGGCTGCCGTCTCTGGGGTGGCACAGAGTCAGACACGACTGAAGCGACTTAGCGCAGCAGCAGCAGCAGCAACTGCACTTTTTAGATAAATTGAGTTTGATTTTCTTGAATTAAGAAATTTCCCAGCTTTGAATGTCTGTATAAACAACCCTCAAATCTTAGAGTCTGAAAGCTAAAAATACTAACTAATCATAACAACCCCAAATGCCTTTGGCAGAATAGAAATGATATACATTGCTAAGTGCCTGTAATCATAGTCTAAAACTTTGATTTTCTTCTATTCCTATAACATTATAATAGAAAAACATTGGGTTAGGGCTTGATCTACTAGTAAACTAGGGTAATCAAACTACTTAAATAGCAGCCAGTCTTACTACCCAAATAGATTCTCTGTATTCTCCCTGTCCTGCCCCTTTCTGAAATATTGTTGGAGTTATAATAAGTTACTGTGAAATGTTGTGCACTAACAGGTTTCCTTCTGCTGCTTAACAGGTTTTGGATTCAGGAAGACTGGAAGAATATGGTGAGCCATATGTTTTGCTGCAAAATAGAGACGGCCTGTTTTACAAGATGGTGCAACAACTGGGCAAGGCCAAGGCCGCTGCCCTCACTGAAACAGCAAAACAGGTGAGCCCACTGTGGGGAGTTGTAATTAAAATTTATCTCCACAGTTCACTCCTAACACAAGCTCTCTGTGTCCTTTTCAGTCATACGCCTCCAGAGACAAAGATTCACGAATGGATCTTTACATGTTGCAGGTGGAAGCCAGGTCTGCTGGGACTCTGCAGAAGCAGTGGGGATGGGGTCAGGATGTGTGCATGCACGTGCACCTGAGAGAGATTTTGGATTGGACTTGGCACACATTTAGACTCTGGGTTCAGATTCTCACAGAGCACAGGACACCCATTTTGCAGACCTTTCACATTCATTCTGATTGGTGCTCAGCACATTTGTGATACAAGTTCTGTCAAAGAATATCCAGGAAATTTGAGAGTTTAAGGGAAAAAATTTGGAGTATTTTGATTCTAGGAAAATCTTCCAGGGAAAGGTGTAGGTCTCTTCTGTGTTCTGACCTGTAAATAAAACTCCTACCTGATACTGTCACTTTCTCTCTAATTCTTTGTTGTTTTGAATTAGGTGCATTTGCCCCCCATGCTTTCTCTAGCATACGGAAAATGAAATTGTCATCAGGACAAATCAGGAGCTCACAATACCTTCACACTGTAGTCTGAATGGTATCTGAAGGTTTACAGAGCACTTTCTCAGAGATGAGGTGTGTGAAGCACTAAGCACTGTGCATGGTGTGAGGAAGGGGCTCGATGGGTAACACTCAGGTCATGTGGTTTTGTACTGAAAAATTTAGTCTTTGTTTCCAATGCTGAATGAGAATAATGAAGGCAAGTTTCAAAGAATAAGGAAAGAAATTTGTTAATTTGCTAGCAAATGAGTAGGATAGCAGACTAATTTTTTAAGAACTATCATCCTGCCTTCTAAGAGACAGCAGGTGTATTTAAAGAAAAGTTTTAGGGTGCCTATATGACAGCTGTCACATATAGTTGCTTTGTTTTTAGGATAGCTATTTCCATGATGTTATCCCTGGTCATTTTGGTCCCCTGGTCCCAGTCAAAATGTTCCTGTTTTGATATTTTTTGCTTTGCTGACTTCATGGCCTTGGGTTTCTGTGGTTACGACAAGAGGAACAAGAAGAAATGGCAAGAATGCCTGCACTGAGGTCTGGTTTAAGGAACTTAGTCATTGTCATGCAGCTGCCTATAATTCTTTCCGGAACAAGGTGAGAGTGGGGTTGATGGAAGGATGGAAGGAGGGAATGATGGTCTGGTGCTCTTGCCCCTTGAGATGCATGGCTTGAGGTGGGATGAGGCTTCTAACTGTGTGTGGTGAGGCTTCCCCATTGAAACTAAATCTCTGATCATTAAATTATAGGTGCGTTTTTACTTCTTCATACTTTGTACTTTGCATTTCCCAGATTTTTCACTTGTAAAG
This sequence comes from Bos indicus, assembly GCF_029378745.1. NCBI lineage: Eukaryota > Metazoa > Chordata > Mammalia > Artiodactyla > Bovidae > Bos > Bos indicus. The sequence goes on from NC_091771.1 coordinate 69,716,867, forward strand.
AATAAATTTACTTGTGTAATATTTTAAATATCTCTTAAAAACATATTCCAAGTATCTCACAGTATTTCTGTTAGATATACTGTGAACAATTCTTCAAGAGATGGGAATACCAGACCACCTTAATTACCTCCTGAGAAATCTGTATGCAGGTCAAGAAGCAACAGTTAGAACTGGATGAGGAACACCAGACTGGTTCCAAACTGAGAAAGAATTATGTCAAGGCTGTATATTGTCACTCTGCTTATTTAACTTATATGCAGAGTACATCATATGAAATGCTGGGCTGGATGAAGCACAAGCTGGAATTAAGATTGCCAGGCGAAATATCAATAACCTCAGACACGCAGATGACACCGTCCTTATAGCAGAAAACAGAGAAGAACTAAAGAGCATCTTGATGAAAGTGAAAGAGGAAAGTGAAAAGCTGGCCTAAACCTCAACATTCAGAAAACTAAGATCATGGTATCCAGTCCCATCACTTCATGACAAATAGATGAGGAAACAACGGAAACAGTGGGCTCCAAAATCACTGCAGATGGTGATTGCAGCCATGAAATTAAAAGACGCTTGCTCCTTGGAAGAAAAGCTATGACAAACCTAGACAGAATATTAAAAAACAGAGACATGACTTTGCTGACAAAGGTCCATCTAGTCAAAGCATGGTTTTTCCAGTAGTCATGTATGGATGTGAGAGTTGGACTGCAATGAAAGCTGAGCACCAAAGAATTGATGCTTTTGAACTGTGGTGTTGGAGAAGACTCTTGAGTCCCTTGGACTGCAAGCAAATCCAACCAGTCAACCCTAAAGGAAATCAGTCCTGAACATTCATTGGAAGGACTGATGCTGAAGTTGAAGCTCCTGTACTTTGGCCTCCTGATATGAAGAACTGACTCATTGGAAATGACCCTGATGCTGGGAAAGATTGAAGGAAGGAGGAGAAGGGGATGACAGAAGATGAGATTGTTGGATGGCATCACCAACTCAATAAACATGAGTTTGAGCAAGCTCCAGGAATTGGTGATGGATAGGGAAGCCTGACATGCTGCAGTCCATGGGGTTGCAAAGAGTTGGACATGGCTGGGTGACTGAACTGAACTGAATGGTATTTCTATGTGAGAGATTTATCTAAAATGTAGCTCAAATTTCCTGTCACCGTTTCGCCTCATTCCTTCTCCTTAGAGATGAAGAGTAGTACCTTCTACTTTTCATAGGGTTGGAATTTGCACAGTGTTATCGAGCTGGCTGAAGAGTTGGCAGCGTCAGAATTCAATTCTTGGTATAGGGATGAGAAGTCTGTGTTCTGAACTTTTCATAAGTACTTATATTGTGTGCAGATATAGAGAAGCTGTACTTGGAGCCCTGATTTATTTTTAATTCCTGAAACTCACAGAGCGTTTTTACCTACCAGAGTAGAGGTCCTCAACCCCCAGGCCACAGACCAATACTGGTCTATGTCCTGTTAGGAACTGGGCAGTACTGAAGGAGGTAAGTGGCAGGTGAGCAAGCCAAGCTTAATCAGTGTTTGTAGCTTTTCCCCATTGCTTGCATATACCCTGAGCTCTGTCTCCTGTCAGATCAGTGGCAGCATTGGATTCTCATAGGAGCATGAACTTTAACCCAAAAGTTGAGGTGAAATATCCTAAGATTGCCACAAAACAGAAATAAAGAGCACAATAAATCGAATGCACTTGAATCATCCCAGAACCATCCCCCAGCCCAATCCATGGAAAAACTATTCCACAAAACTGGTCCCTGGTGCTAAAAAGGTTGGGGACCTCTGTACTAGAGTGTCTCCCAGTCAGAGCTTCCCCGCTAAGGCCTGATGATCATTTGTGATTCCTTGAATAAGTAGTCACAAAGAAGTCAGGAATTTATAAACATTTGTTCCTTTGACCTTATGCATTCCACATCAAAAGGACGTATCCTCACCTGTGTGTCAGTCTTCATTTAAAAAATGTGTTGTCATTTTATCTTTTTCAAAATTGAGTAATGAGAAAATAGACCAGGGAATTTTAGATAGGTCCAAATATTTAACAACAGAGTTCACCACGGTCATTTTACAGATGAGGAAACTAAGACTCCTTGGAAGGAAGATGGAATTGATGTATGTAACTGGTTGTTTTGCTAGTTTGCAGCAGATACTACAGAATTAGAAACTTGTTTTTTCAGTATGTCTTTCAAATCAAGTTTAACATACATACAAAAACAGAAATGGGTTATAGAAATCTCATGATTGTGGTCTATAATCTTGCACCTAGTTTAACAATATCACTAAGTTATGTTTGTATTGTTCTTTACAATTGTTTTACATAGTTCTCACATGTATTATTTCACTTAATCCTCTTGATGGTTGTTTTTTATCCACATCATGGATGAAGAGATTTGTTCACACATAAGGTCACAGAGAAAGAGATGACAACCCACTCCAGTATTCTTGCCTGGGAAATCCCAGAGACAGGGGAGCCTTGTGGGCTACAGTTTATGGGCTCACAGGAGTCAAACATGACTTAGTGACTAAGCCACCAAGGTCACAGAGGGCTTCCCTGGTGGCTCAGATGGTCAAGAATCCACCTTCAATGTGGGAGAGCTGGGTTTGACCCCTGGGTTGGGGAGATCTCCTGGAGAAAGGAATGGCAACCCAACCCAGTATTCTTGCCTGGAGAATCCCCATGGACAGAGGGAACTGGGGGGCTACAGTCCATGGGGTCACAAAGAGTTGGACACTACTGAGTGACTAAGCACAAGGTCACAGAGGTGGTCCAGGAAGCAGAAAGGCTGGGTGCTGCCCTAGGTTCTGTGTTTTGTATCGAGTCTGAGAATGCTGCTCCTTTTTTAATTGATAGCCAAGTTGGGTCATCACCCAAGTTCATTGGGTGGCAAAGCATTAGTTTCTCTTAGATTTCAGCCCGACCACTGGTTCAGGTCACCTCTGCAGAAAACATAAGGAAATATATTTCCTGATTCCCCATCCAGCTGAGTATCTTTTAGACATTCTTTCTGCATATGCTTGGTCTTATTAGGTGAACAAGGTATCAGATTGTCAATTTTTTTTAAGTGCATGCATCAGATATCAATGCATGGTTCAGAGCTGTAACACTGGGAACATTAGCCTAAGTCAAAAAGCTTTTCACTCTAATAGAATAAAATTCATTCATTTGAAAAGAAAACTCAACATCTGGGAGAAGGTGCTTCCAAATCACATTTTCTTGACCATGTAGTTGCTTCTCTGAAAATGTTGGTGCAGGCAAGCTCAATAACTGTCTGATTGACCCTTTTAGATGATCCATAAAACAGTAGAGAAAGTACTTTCTAGAAATATAAAGCTGCAAGGTTCATTAGTTTGCTAGAGCTGCCATGCTGCTGCTGCTGCTGCTGCTGCTAAGTTGTCTCCGACTCTGTGTGACCCCAGAGACGGCAGCCCACCAGGCTCCCCTGTCCCTGGGATTCTCCAGGCAAGAACACTGGAGTGGGAAAGTACCAAAGAATAGGAGAGTTAAACAACATAAATGTACTACTTCACAGCCTTGGAGACTGCAAGTCTGAGATCACAGCGTCAGTAGGGTGGTTTCCTCTGAGGTCTCTCTTCTTGGCTTGGAGACGCCATCTTCTCTCTGTGTCCTCATGTGGTCTTTCCTCTGTGTGTGCCTGTGTCCTAATCTCTTCTTCCTATGAGGACATCAGTCAGATTACATTAGGACCTGCCTATATGACTGCATTTTAACTTTATTGTCTCTTTAAAGACCCTGTCTCAAGATGGAGTCACATGCTGAGATTCCGTGCGTAGGGGAAGGTTGGGGCTTCTACATATAAAATTTGAGGGGACAGGATTCAGCCCATAACAAAGGATGAAAGCTATTATTCATTTTCTTCTGTGATGAAGCAGACCTGATTGAGATTTTTTGAATTTTCTTTGTTTTTTTCATTTTTTCTATTTGTGTTATCACCAGATACAACCCAAAAGTTATGAAACCCTCATCCTGGATCTAGGAGCCTGGGCCAATTTGAATAAATGGAGTTGGCACTTAGCAGCCATGTGGCCTTGTGTCGCCCAAGATCTCTGAGCCTCAGATCCTCACCTGTATGTAGAGCTGAGATTACATCCCTGCCTGGCTTCTTCACAGTTATTCTTCACAAGGATCAGATGAAAGAGCAGATGCTTTGGTGCTTTGAGACTATAGAGCGTTTTACAGTATAAAAGTGGGATTATTTTTTTAAAAGGCTTAGAGTGAACCCTTACTTCCCAATAATAGGAAAATGCACCTACAGTTCTTCTGAGTAGCTTTAGAGACTCAAAATAAATAAAATGTATTTTTAATAATTAGCTTTTAAAGAGATGATACATCTAATGCTATAAAATTTTAAAACTTCAGTTTTAAAAATAAATTCTTTAAAATTTATGAATGAAAAGTAAATCACTTTCCACTCCTGTCATCACACAGCCCCTCCCCAGGTGGAGCCCCAGCTCCACTGTTGGCTGTTCTGTTGAGTGTTCTGTGCATCAGGAAGAATTGTGCAGATACGCCCTTCCTGTTTTTAAGCACAAATGGTGGCTGTTCCTTGTTGTTTTCATTTAATATAATACCTCAGATTATATCAGTGCATAGTTGTTCTTTGTAATGGCTACATAATATTTATGATTTCTCTATTCCCTACTCCTCATTTCCCCTTCTAATTAAGTGTTACAGTTTGGTGCTTTTTCCCCCATAGAAGAAGCTCCCAAATTCACTTACTATTTGTATTTTTTTTTAATATAATTTATCACTTTCTGTTTTTTATCTTAAAAAATTCCACACTCCCTTTTGTTTATTTTGTTGTCACTTCTCACTTCTTGAATGTGCTTATTTTTATTTTTTCTTATTTATTAATATAAACATTTTAAGACTGTGAACTTCTCTCTGCATACTGTTCTAGTTATATCCTATGGGCTGGTGTGTAGCCCTTTCATTATAGTTAGGTTTTTATTTATAGATTTCTATAATTTTGGCTTTCATTTCTTCTTTGGTCCAAGAATTATTTGAGAAGGAGGTCATTAAAATTTCCTGGGTATAGAGGATTTTTTACATTGATTTGTTTTCTAATTTACTCTTTATTTTACTCATTTCATTGCTTTGTGATTAAAAAGTTATCTGTACTATTTTCACCCAGAAAGTGTATTTGTTAATAATTTATCATGTTCTAGTATATAGATAAGTTTTGTGAATGTTCTTTGAGCATTTAAAAAGATGAACTATTTTAACTCTATTTCTGACTGTGCTGGGTCTTCATTGCTGCATGCAGCCTTTCTCTAGTTGTAGTGAGCAGAGGCTACTCTTCATTGCAGTATGCTTGCTTCTCATTCTCAGTGGCTTCTCTTGTTATGGAACACAAGCTTTAGGGTTTTGAGCATCAGTAGTCACTGTGTGGGCTCAGTATATGTGGCTCAGAGGCTGCAGAGGACAGGCTCAGAAGTTGTGGAACATGGCTTAGTTACTCTGTGGCATGTGGAATCTTCCCAGATCAGGGATCAAACCTGTGTCCCCTGCTTTGGTAAGCGGATTCTTATGCACTGCACTACCAGGGAATCCAACATACAGAGTTTAATTTGTAATCAGATTGAGTTATTAATTTCATTACTTAGGTTTTCTCTATCCTTCTTTATTTTGGTTCCTTTGATGTGACTTGGACTTAGGTGAATTAGTCTCACCTTGTACCATGTTTCATTTTTTAGTTCTTATCATTTTTGCTTTGATAATTTTGATGCAGTGATTTTTCAGTCCACAAATATTCATGATTTGGGTTTTCACTAAGAATTATATTTTCCACTATTTTTGAGGTGCCTTTCTTTGATGTTTTTAATGTTTCTTGCCTGAATTCAAGCTAGTTCAAGACTAAAATCGAGTCCTCTGTTTTCACTTTGTTTTCATTTGCCTGATATGTCTTTAACTGTCTTTAAATATCAGATTGTAGATGTGTCTCCTGCAATGAGAAGTAGTTAGGTTTAGCTCTGAGTTTAATCTTAGCCCTTATAGGTATGTTTTACGTGAGTTCTTTTATGTTATCCTTTCAGTTTTAAGTGTTGTCTTTTTTTTTAAACCTTTTAGTTTGCAGTCTGTTTTTTTTTGTTGTTGTTGTTGTTGTTGTTCACTATTGTATGTGTGTTGCTTTCATTTCTTCTAGGAATAGTTTATTTTGTTATTATTGACTCCACATTATAAACATTGAAAACATAGTTCCCTTTTTTCCTTTCTACCACCAAATTTGTTATTTAAATTGTGTTTTATCTTCAAATATTTAAGGATATTTTAACCTCTATATTTTGCTTAATTTTTAAAAAGTTAATTTATTTATTTAAATTAGAGTATATTTACTTTACAACATTGTGATGGTTTTTGCCATACCTCAACATGAATCGCCATAGGTATACATGTGTTCCTCCACCCCCATCCTGAATCCCTCCCACTCCCTCTCCACCCAATCTCTTTAAGTTGTCCCAGAGCATTGGCTTTGGGTGCCCTGCTAATGCATCGAACTCCCACTGTCATCTATTTTACATAAGGTAATGTATATTTTTCGATGCTATTCTCTCAAATCATCCTACCCTTGCCTTCTTCCACTGGGTCCAAAAGTCTGTTCTTTATGTCTGAGTCTCTTTTGCTGCCCTAACAAGCGTTTTATAATTATTTCATCACAACAATTTTTTGTCTGGTTGCTGCTATTGTTTTGGAACTTACAAGTTCACTCTTTTGCTCCTGTGGGGTTATGCTGAAATACAAAATTAGTAGTTAAAACAACTTAATTCATACCACTTTAGGATTATTGCTTTTTACAATTTAATTACAATGACAATAAAAATGATATCTTTAGATTTGTGCACAAAACACAAAATATGCTCATGCATATTAATTCTTGCAAACAGACATTTTAAAATAATTTGTTTTTACACATTTTAACCAAAGATTTAAGTTTTCAATTAAGGGTTTTTATTTGGCTGCTTGTGAGAAAACTTTTCTAAACAATCATTTTTGAGATCTTGCAAAATCTTAAAAACCTTTTAAACACTCAATTAGCTTGCAGAAAATTTGCATGAATAACATGGCTTTTAGGTCATGCTCTTTCAATTCCTTGTCTTTAAAAGGAAACAACTTATTAACCTATATTAAAAGTTCCTCATAAATAAAATTTTTAAAGAATCTCTCCTTATTTTGAATTATAAAATCTGTAATAATTTCTTCCATCTCTTTGTCACTCTCATTTTTTTTCTAATATAAATTTATTTATTTCAATTGGAGGCTAATTACTTAACCATATTGTATTGGTTTTGCCATACATTGACATGAATCTGCCACAGGTGTACATATGTTCCCATTCCTGAATCCCCCTCTCACCTTCCTCACCAACCCATCCATCTGGATCATTCCAGAGCACCAGCCCTGAGCACCCTGTATCATGCATCGAACCTGGACTGGTGATTCATTTCACATATGATAATACACATGTTTCAATGCCATTCTCCCAAGTCATCCCACCCTCGCCCTCTCCCAGAGTCCAAAAGACTGTTCCATACATCTGTGTCTCTTTTGCTGTCTCATATACAGGGTTATTGTTACCATCTTTCTAAATTCCATATATATGCATTAGTATACAGTATTGGTGTTTTTCTTTCTGGCTTACTTCACTCTGTATAATAGGCTCCAGTTTCATCCACCTCATTAGAACTGATTCAAATGCATTCTTTTTAATGGCTGAGCAATATTCCATTGTGTATATGTACCACAGCCTTCTTATCCATTTGCCTGCTGATGGAACATCTAGGTTGCTTCCATGTCCTGGCAATTATAAACAGTGCTGCGATGAACATTGGGGTACACGTGTCTCTTTCAATTCTGGTTTCCTTGGTGTGTATGCCCAGCAGTGGGATTTCTGGGTCATATGGCAGTTCTATGTCCAGTTTTTTTAAGGAATCTCCACACTGTTCTCCATAGTGGCTGTACTAGTTTGCATTCCCACCAACAGTGTAAGAGGCTTCCCTTTTCTCCACACCCTCTCCAGCATTTATTGCTTGTAGACTTTTGGATAGCAGCCATTCTGACTGGCGTGAAATGGTACCTCATTGTGGTTTTGATTTGTATTTCTCTGATAATGAGTGATGTTGAGCATCTTTTCACGTGTTTGTTAGCCATCTGTATGTCTTCTTTGGAGAAATGTCTGTATAGTTCCTTGGCCCATTTTTTGATTGAGTTGTTTATTTTTCTGGAATTGAGCTGCAGGAGTTGATTGTATATTTTTGAGATTAATTCTTTGTCAGTTGCTTCATTTGCTATTATTTTCTCCCATTCTGAAGGCTGTCTATTCACCTTGCTTATAGTTTCCTTTGTTGTGCAGAAGCTTTTAAGTTTAATTAGGTCCCATTTGTTTATTTTTGCTTTTATTCCCAATATTCTGGGAGGTGGGTCATAGAGGATCCTGCTGTGATTTATGTCAGAGAGTGTTTTGCCTATGTTCTCCTCTAGGAGTTTTATAGTTTCTGGTCTTACATTTAGATCTTTAATCTATTTTGAGTTTATTTTTGCATATGGTGTTAGAAAGTGTTCTAGTTTCATTCTTTTACAAGTGGTTGACCAGTTTTCCCAGCACCACTTGTTAAAGAGATTGTCTTTAATCCATCGTATATTCTTGCCTCATTTGTCAAAGATAAGGTGTCCATAGGTATGTGGATTTATCTCTGGGCTTTCTATTTTGTTCCATTGATCTATATTTCTGTCTTTGTGCCAGTACCATACTGTCTTGATGACTGTGGCTTTGTAGTAGAGCCTGAAGTCAGGCAGGTTGATTCCTCCAGTTCCATTCTTCTTTCTCAAGACAGCTTTGGCTATTTGAGGTTTTTTTGTATTTCCATACATATTGTGAAATTATATGTTCTAGTTCTGTGAAAAATACTGTTGGTAGCTTGATAGGGATTGCGTTGAATCTATAGATTGTTTGGGGTAGTATATTCATTTTCACTATATTGATTCTTCTAATTCATGAACGTGGTATATTTCTCCATCTATTTGTGTCCTCTTTGATTTCTTTCACCAGTGTTTTATAGTTTTCTATATATAGGTCTTTAGTTTCTTTAGGTAGATATATTCCTAAGTATTTTATTCTTTTTGTTGCAGTGGTGAATGGAATTGTTTCCTTAATTTCTCTTCTTATTTTCTCATTGTTAGTGTATAGGAATGCAAGGATTTCTGTGTGTTAATTTTATATCCTGCAACTTTACTCTATTTATTGATTAGTAATTTTCTGGTGGAGTCTTTAGGGTTTTCTATGTAGAGGATCAAGTCATCTGCAAACAGTGAGAGTTTGACTTCTTCTTTTCCAATCTGAAATCCATTTATTTCTTTTCCTGCTCTGATTGCTGTGGCCAAAACTTCCAAAACTATGTTGAATAGTAATGGTGAAAGTGGGCACCCTTGTCTTGTTCCTGACTTTAGAGGAAATGCTTTCAATTTTTCACCATTGAGGATAATGTTTGCTGTGGGTTTGTCATATATAGCTTTTATTATGTTGAGGTATGTTCCTTCTATTCCTGCTTTCTGGAGAGATTTTATCATAAGTGGATGTTGACTTTTGTCAAAGGCTTTCTCTGCATCTATTGAGATAATCATATGGTTTTTATTTTTCAAATTTGTTAGTGTGGTGTATTACATTGATTGATTTGCAGATATTGAAGAAACCTTGCATTACTGGGATAAAGCCCACTTGGTCATGATATATGATCTTTTTAATATGTTGTTGGATTCTGTTTGCTAGTATTTTATTGAGGATCTTTGCATCTATGTTCATCAGTGATATTGGCCTGTAGTTTTCTTACTTTGTTTGTTTGTTTGTATGTTTTTTGTGGCATCTTTGTCAGGTTTTGGTATTAGGGTGATGGTGGCCTCATAGAATGAGTTTGGAAGTTTACCGTCCTCTGCAATTATCTGAAAGAGTTTGAGTAGGATAGGTGTTAGCCCTTCTCTAAATTTTTGATAGAATTCAGCTGTGAAGCCATCTGGTCCTGGGCTTTTGTTTGCTGGAAGATTTCTGATTACACTTTCAATTTCTGTGCTTGTGATGGGTCTGTTAAGATTTTCCATTTCTTCCTGGTTCAGTTTTAGAAAGTTGTATTTTTCTAAGAATTTGTCCATTTCTTCCAAGTTGTCCATTTTATTGGCATATAGTTGCTTATAGTAGTCTCTTATGATCCTTTGTATTTCTGTGTTGTCTGTTGTGATCTCTCCATTTTCATTTCTAATGTTATTGATTTGATTTTTCTCCCTTTGTTTCTTGATGAGTCTGGCTAATGGTCTGTCTATTTTATTTATCCTCTCAAAGAACCAGCTTTTGGCTTTGTTGATTTTTGCATTGTACCAGGGTCCAGCTCTGGTTGGATTCAGGGATTCCCTTGGGAGGATGGCGTCGGCGAATAGAATAGCAACAGTGGAGAGATTCAGATCAGATCAGATTAGTCGCTCAGTTGTGTCCAACTCTTTGCGACCCCATGAATCACAGCACGCCAGGCCTCCCTGTCCATTACCAACTTCCGGAGTTCACTCAGACTCATGTCCATCGAGTCAGTGATGCCATCCAGCCATCTCATCCTCTGCCGTCCCTTTCTCCTCCTGCCTCCAATCCCTCCCAGCATCAGAGTCTTTTCCAATGAGTCAACTCTTTGCATGAGGTGGCCAAAGAACTGGAGTTTCAGCTTTAGAATCATTCCTTCCAAAGAAATCCCAGGGCTGATCTCCTTCAGAATGGACTGGTTGGATCTCCTTGCAGTCCAAGGGACTTTCAAGAGTCGTCTCCAACACCACAGTTCAAAAGCATCAATTCTTCGGTGCTCAGCCTTCTTCACAGTCCAATTCTCACATCCATACGTGACCACTGGTAAAACCATAGCCTTGACTAGACGGACCTTTGTTGGCAAAGTAATGTCTCAGCTCTTCAATATGCTATCTAGGTTGGACATAGCTTTCCTTCCAAGGAGTAAGCGTCTTTTATTTTCATGGCTGCAGTCACTATCTGCAGTGATTTTGGTGCCAAAAAAATAAAATCTGACACTGTTTCCACTGTTTCCCCAACTTTTTCCCATGAAGTGATTGGACCAGATGCCATGATATTAGTTTTCTGAATGTTAAGCTTTAAGCCAACTTTTTCACTGTCCTCTTTCACTTTCACCAAGAGGCTTTTTAGTTCCTCTTCACTTTCTGCCTTAAGGGTAGTATCATCTGCATATCTGAAATTATTGATATTTCTCCCAGAAATCTTGATTCCAGATTGTGCTTCTTCCATCCCAATGTTTCTCATGATGTACTTTGCATATAAGTTAAAAAAGCAGGGTGACAATTTACAGCCTTGACGTACTCCTTTTCCTAATTGGAACCAGTCTGTTGTCCCATGTCCAGTTCTAACTGTTGTTTCCTGACCTGCATATAGGTTTCTCAAGAGGCAGGTTAGGTGGTCTGGTATTCCCATCGCTTAAAGAATTTTCCACAGTTTATGGTGATCCACAGAGTCAAAGGCTTTGGCATAGTCAATGAAGCAGAAATAGATGTTTTTCTGGAACTCTCTTGCTTCTCTGATGATCCAGTGGATGTTGGCCATTTGATCTCTGGTTCCTCTGCCTTTTCTAAAACCAGCTTGAACATCTGGAATTTCACGGTTCACATATTGCTGAAGCCTGGCTTGGAGAATTTTGAGCATTACTTTACTGGCGTGTGAGATGAGTGCAATTGTGTGGTAGTTGAGAATTCTTTGACATTGCCTGTCTTTGGGATTGGAATGAAAACTGACCTTTTCCAGTCCTGTGGCCACTGCTGAGTTTTCCTAATTTGTTGGCATATTGAGTGCAACACTTTCACAGCATCATCTTCCAGGATTTGAAATAGCTTAACTGGAATTCCATCACCTCCACTAGCTTTGTTCGTAGTGATACTTTCTAAGGCCCACTTGACTTCACATTCCAGGATGTCTGGCTCTAGGTGAGTGATCACACCATCGTGATTATCTTGGTCATGAAGATCTTTATTGTACAGTTCTTTTGTGTATTCTTGCCACCTCTGTTTTAATATCTTCTGCTTCTGTTAGGTCCATACCATTTCTGTCCTTTATCAAGCCCATCTTTGCATGAAATGTTCCCTTGGTATCTCTAATTTTCTTGAAGAGATCTCTAGTCTTTTCCATTCTGTTGTTTTCCTTTATTTCTTTACATTGATCTCTGAGGAAGGCTTTCTTATCTCTTCTTGCTATTCTTTGGAACTCTGCATTCATATACTTATATCTTTCCTTTTCTCCTTTGCTTTTCGCTTCTCTTCTTTTCACAGCTATTTGTAAGGCCTCTCCAGCCAGCCATTTTGCTTTTTTGCATTTCTTTTCCATGAGTACAGTATTGCAATTCCTCCTCTCCTGTCATTTCTGTTTGCATGAAATATCTTTTTTCATCTCCACCCTTTCAATTTGTATGTATCCTTTGCCTAAGTTGAGTATTGTAGGCAGCATGGGTCTCTTTTAGGTCTCTTGGTATTTTTTTTTCCAAATTTTTTTTAATTTATTTTTTTAATTGAAGGATAATTCCTTTACACAATTTTGTGGTTTCCTGTCATACATCAACAAGAATCAGCTATAGGTACACCAGTGTCCCCTCCCTCCAGAACCTTCCTCCCCATCCCACCCTTCTATATTGTCACAGAGACCCTGTTTTAGTTCCCTGAGTCCAGGTTCTTGTTTATAATGCAGTTGGCCATTGTGTGTGTTTTTGACTCTGCACCCATTGACATTTAAGGCAGTTATTGATACGTATGTATTTATTTCTATTTCAAACCTTGTTTTCCAGTTGATTCTTTACTTCTTCTTTGTTCCTTTTTTTTATTTTTGTTTTCCTTTCCATATTTTAATGATTTAACTTTATTTTATGCTTTATTTTATTCTCTCTCTCTCTCTCTTTTTTTTTTGATTCTATTGTATGCTTTTGACTTGTGGTTGCCCTGTTTTTCAAGTATGTTAACCCCTTTACATATCTGCTTGCTTTAGACTGTTAGTCAGATAGGCTCAAACACATTCTAAAAATAAGAAACAGAATTTGCATTTTCTTATTCTCCTTCTCCACATATTTGGGCTTGCTTGGTGGCTCAGATTGTAAAGAATCTTCCTGCAGTTTGGGAGACCCAGGTTCGATCTTTAGGTTGGGAAGATCCCTTGGAGAAGAGAATGGAAAACCACTCTGGTATTCTTGCCTGGAGAATTCCATGGACAGAGGAGCCTGGCAGACTACAGTTCATAGGGTTGCAAAAAGTCAGACATGACTGAGAAACTAACACTTTCACACTTTTCCCCACATAATATGATTTTAATGTCCCATTTTACATCTTCATGTTTATCTTTTTGTTGCTCCTTGTGTTTATCATTGCTTTCACAAATAGGGTTTTTTGTTTGTTTTTTTTTGACCTGTATTCTCACTAATTTAAGTGATTTACTTTTCAATTGTGATTTCCTGCTTCCTATATTTTCTTGCTTCTTTTCTATTTAGAGATGACTTTTCAATATCTCTTTTAGGATAGTTTTAGTATTGCTGTATTTCTTTAGTTTTTGCTTATCTGAGAAATTATTTCTCCTGCAATTCTAAATAGTCTTTCCGGGTATAGTATTGCTGTTCAGTCACTCAGTCATGTCCAACTCCTTGTGACCCCATGGGCTGTAGCAAGCCAGGCTTCCCTGTCCTTCACTGTCTCCTGGAGTTTGCTCAAATTCATGGCTATTGAGTTGATTTTTTTTTTTTTTTATCTTTTAATACTTTCAATATATTTTGCCACTCCCTTCTGGCCTGTAGTGTTTCTGTAGAGAAATCAGCTGATAGCCCATGGGAATTCTCTTAAATGAGCTTTTTGTTTTTCTCTTGCTGTCTTTAGAATCTTCTCTTTATCTCTAACTTTTACCATTTTTATCATAATATATTGGTATTGGACTGTTTGGGTTCATCTTGTTTGGGGCTCTCTGTGCATCTTGTATCTAGAAAGTTTTCAGCCATAATTTTTTCAAATACATTTTCAATCCCCTTTTCTTCTCCTTCTGGAATCCCTATTATATATAGATTGGCCTGCTTTATATTATCCCATAGCTTTCTTATATTGCTTTAATTTTTCATTTGGCTTTTTTGTCTGCTGTTTTGATTAAATAATTTCCATTATTCTATCTTCCAAGTCACTTATTCTTTTTTCTGCATTATTAATTTTGCTCTTCATTGCCTTGAGCTCAGTTTTAGTCTCAGCAAATGCATTCTCTTGAATCCTTATAGTTTCTAGTTCCTTTTTCCAGTAATTTGCATTTCTGTTGATAGCCTTTCTTAATTTCTTCAGTATTTTCATTGCCTCCTTTTGAGCTTGCTGTCTATTAGACTGAAGAGATCTGTTTCATTGTTCCTTTAAGGGAATTTTCTTGGTCATTTAACTGAGAGTGATTCCTCTTTTTCATTTTGCTTATGTTTCTCTTACTCTGAATTTAGGTGAAACAATTATCTACTGTTGTCTTAGAGGGTTATTTATATGTGGGACTGTCCCTCTGTAGCTTTTGTGGATTTATTATTATTATTATTATTTTTGGTAGGAGGACTGTTTTAGGTTTTGATGTTTGTCATCTATTTCCTCAGCATATGCTGGCTATTTTCCCCTTGATAGGGGGTGTGCAGTTGTGTGGGTGTATGGCATATGCACTCTCCCAGGAAAGCACTTGGCTCCCTGTCACAGGTGCCTTGGCAGTGGTGGTGAGCCAGGCATACTTCAAGGAAGGTGGGGGAAGTGACCTGCACCAACTCACAGGACCCTTGGATGTGGTAGTGGCATCTGTCTGTGCCTGCCTCTGGGGTTTGAGGTGGCAGCATCAGCTTACACCTACCCCTGGAGCTCATGCAGGCAGTACCCTGCCACCTCAGAGTACACAGAGAAAGCTCCTATGGGGGCCTGCCCCTCAGCTTGAGTGCCCCCAACAATGCCATCTCAAAAGGGCTTACTTTTGTTACTTTAAATTTTTTATTTATTTATCTATTTAGTTTTGGCTGTGCTGGGTCTTCATTACTGCACACAGGCTTTCTCTAGTTGTGGTGAGCAGGGGGCTGTTCTATAGTTGTGGTGTGTGGGCTTTTCTTACTTCTCTTGTTACAGAGCATGAGCTCTAGGGTGCACTGGCTTCAGTAGTTGTGGCATACGGGATTCATAGTAGAGACATGTGGAGTCAGTAGTTATGGCACACAGGCTTAGCTTCACTATGACATGTGGATCTTCCTGGACTAGGGATCAAACCTATGTCCCCTGCATTGGCAGGTGGACTCTGAGCCACTGGATCCAAAGCCCCCTCACCCCGCCCCCGCCTTTTTTTTTAATCCTTGCATTTGTAATGGAACTAGCCTGAGATTTCATCCATGGGCCCTAAACATTCTTGGAGAATTTCTTGTTTTTTCTCCTTAACTTAAGGGACATTTTGATATATAGCATTTCATATGCAGTGCTGTTTAGGGAGTAGCAAGGGTGCAAGTAACGAGAAAAAGTACACCTAATATAAAGGTAGGTGTCTCAGAGCTTTTCTGTTTCATATGTGAAGCCTACTATCTCTCATGATAACTTTGTTGATAGCATCTACAAATGGAATAGAATTCCATTTGGAATGGAATTCCATCTACAAATGGAATAGAATCAAGTTTCATAAAATGAATCTGGATCACATGACCTAGCACCCTATCTCATGACATGAGTCAGCTTCAGATAGATGGCACATTTTCTGTTTTAAACACTCAAACAAAACTTTACACATTTTTATTTGGGAAAAAAAAATGACATTTGAAGCCCTTTTTCACCCAAACACATTTAGAGGTAAGAGCTCCCAAGTCTTGACATTATTTCATTTTGTTATGTGCATTCGTCAAGAAACCAAGATACGGTGCAGCTACAAAAACTGATGATTGTGGAACAGACAAACTTGACAGCACTTCACATCCTTTATGTTCTGATGATACATTTATCAGAAAACCTCTGTCTCTTCCAGTTCAGCTAGAAATTGGTAAAAGTCAAGAATTCAAAGCCTGGCAAACCTGATATTAACATCTAGATTGATGGTGCTCTTTTTTTGTGTAAAAGTGAGAAACCCTCATGCAGACACTAGATTTCCCAGCCTCTTTGTCATCTTGTTTATAATTTATCTCCATGTTTTAATTCTGTAAAATGATTTTGGTTATCAATTAGTGATTAAAGCTTATCTATGAATCACAATGATCAGAACTCAAGGGAATCATGTTTGGCATTCAGCCCAGTCCTACTGAGGCTTTTAATGGGGCTACATCCTTCATAGAATAAACACATCACTGGGTTTAAAAATTGTGCCTCCATTAGTGTTATGATTTGCTTCACATGAAGAAGTGACCTAGAAATGTGTTGCTTTAGGAGGGACTTTACAGCTTTTAAGTGTGTTGTTTTTATTTCTTTTTTTTTCAGGTGTACATCAAAAGGAATTATCCAGATGATGATGATGCTCAGTGACTGTGTGGTTATGAATGCTTCCAATGGACAGACCTTAATCTTAACAATTTTTGAGATAGCATTGTGATCCTCCTGTGAAGTCAAGTCTATTCTGAAGGCATTTCTCCAATAGTATTTGCCTTGCATAAGCTATATTGTACTTCTTTATAACAGCAACAAATATTTATACATACAAGATGTTAATTTGGATTTATCTCTCTCCAACTTCACACAATGATTTCAAACTCTTACAAAATGACTTTTTAGTTTTTAAAGGTTATACTATTTTTTTTTCCTTATCCAAATCAGAGAAGCAAGCCACCAATAAAAGCTGTCCCCCAGGTTTTGTGCCTTGAGAGAGATCAGAGCTAAAGCTCATTTTCTAAGTTATAAAACAAATTTGTCACAGATTTTTTTTTTACTGTTCCCAGAATTACATATTACTTTACAGTTATATCAAGGATTTTGTTTACTTGAAGACTGTGAAGTTGCTGTTTTCTTTCACAACTGCCTTTAATATAACTAGGATCAATTATTCCACCCAAAGACCTCTGGTTAAAATACTACAGAGAAAACTGATAGGAAAAACAAAAAATATACTCTAAGTTATTATAGGGGAGAGTTGTGCCCCCCCAAAAGAAGATATGTGATTAAGATACAGAAGGACAAAATTTAATTTTATATCTTAAAAGAGAAGGGAGAGAAAACATGCTTTCTCAAAATAGGAACCCTTCGAGGGCATTTGATAATGAAGAACAGACATGATCATTGATTGTCTTCTAGATTGGGGATTTTTTTACATTTTTTTTTTTTTTTTACAGTATAGATAACATAAAATTTGCCATATTACCATTTTAAAACATATAATTCAGTGGCATTAATTGTATCCACAGTATTGTACAACAATCAACATCTACTTAATTTTTGTTCATTATTTTAGTACTTTTCAGTGTGTTATTTCTACAGAGTCATTTTTGGTTAAGTTTTATTTCTTTATTAGTGGATTTGTTTCTGTGAGTTTTGAGCTTGATTGGTATAAAATTATTCATAGTATCTTAAATGTTTAATCTCTGCAGCATCTATAATTATGTTGTTCTTTGCTTTTTAACTTTGTAATTTTGCCCTGTTTTTTTTTTTTTCCTTGAAAAATCTTGAATGACTTTTTCCTATTAATTTTCAAAGAATAAGTTTTTTTGCCTGATTGATCCTTTGGTGGTTTTTGTGTGTGTGTGTGTGTGTGTGTGGTTTTACTATATTAATATTTCTTTCCTTTAACTTTTCTTCATTTACTTTTTTATATTTTTCACTAAATTCTTAAATTAGAAACTTATATTAGAAAAGTGATTAAGTTAAAAGTTAAGTACATAAAGCCCACTTTTTTCCCCTAAGACTCACTTTAGCTGCAACACTTAGCACTGATCAATAAACATAGTATTTAGGTATTTTCTAATTTTTAATTTTATTCATTATATCTTTTACCCATGAGTTGTTCATAAGTGTAATGTTCTCTAAATTTCAAATGCTAATTGCTTTTTACTATGACATTAAACCGTGTGAAAATCATATCCAACCTTTTTTAACCTATAAAAATGGCAGTTTCATATGGTTCAACATATTAATTTTCTTTTGTTATTAACCTAAAACTAAAACTTAATTTTGTTTTAGTCAGACATTAGATTGAGGATTTTAAACCAAAGGTAACCACACTCACACAGAGAGTCCTTGTTTCCATTTTATATTTTACTTGGTGATTTAGAAATGTTGTAAGTATGTATGTAAACAGTATTTTCAAATAAAAATCCTGTCCAAGAACTGAATGTTTTTTGACACATGTTACAGGTTGGTTCTCTGACATGCAGTCTTGGATGGAGTTCAGTATTGGCATATGTATTAAGGGTGCTGTTAGGATCAGCACTTGTGGAATCAAGAGGGAAGAAATGGGATAGGGCAGAGGAAAAAAATCAAGCTGGAGAACTGGCCAGATGACCTTAGCTGACCCCATGGGAGCTCTGGTGTGATGACCATTTGGGATTGTTGTGACATATCCACTGGCCAGGCCATCATACATCCACTTGGATGGGTCATTGTACAGAGGCATTGCCCAGAGGGGCTGGTGGCTTAAGGTTGCCCACTAGCAGCACTTCTAGTGGCTGGGCAATGAGTCTGTGAAGGGAGGTCTGAACAGCACATCTGCATGCCCCTCATGGCATGTGTCACAGCTCCAGGGGTAGGTGATGAGTGTGCATTGTGATGGAAAATCTTGGTGATTGATGTTTCACTAAAATGACTGAGTAACTGATTCTCCTCAATACCCTATGGTTTAAAAAATAAAGGAGGAAGTCCATGTAGGGGAGAAATCCTCATTCTGTAGGATCAGCCCAGTTGTCACCTCTTCTAGGAAGCAATCTCAAGACCATTCATCATCCTAGTTAATGCTTATTTCTCTGATACCCTGGTTACCTCTCATTTGTTAAACCCAATCATGCTTGGCTAGTGCCTGTTCACACCATCTTGAAACACTTAATTTTTGAACAAGGGTCCCTTCTTTTTCCATTTTGCACTGGGTTCTGTAAATTATGTAGCCTACCCTGACTATGAGTATTCATAGGTGGTTTGTTTTCTTACTAAACCATGAGCTTCTAAAAACTTTAAACTGGGCCCTGTCTACTTTTTAATTACATCTTGCAGCACAATGTCTATCACATTTTTGTTGTTCATTAGTCGCTAAATTGTGTCCAATTCTTTTGCAACCCCATGGACTGTAGGCCACTAGGCTCCTCTGTCCATGGGATCTCCCAGGTAAGAATACTGGAGTGGGTTGCCATTTCCTTCTCCAGGGTATTTTCTGGACCCAGGGATCATACCCACGTCTCCTGCATTGGCAGGCAGATTCTTTACCACCGAGTCACCTGGCTAGCCTTGCAGCATAATGTCTGTCACATAAGGGATGCTCGTTGCTGAATGAATGTTGACTGAAAACAAATATTCTTTCTGAATGTTATGATTTTGAAATTTTAAGAGGTAGCCTGGAGAAGGCAATGGCAACCCACTCCAGTACTCTTGCCTGGAAAATCCCATGGATGGAGGAGCCTGGTAGGCTGCAGTCCATGGGGTCACTAGGAGTCGGAGACGACTGAGTGACTTAACTTTCACTTTTCACTTTCATGCATTGGAGAAGGAAATGGCAACCCACTCCAGTGTTCTTGCCTGGAGAATCCCAGGGACAGGGGAGCCTAATGTGCTGCCGTCTATGGGGCTGCACAGAGTCAGACATGACTGAAGCGACTTAGCAGCAGCAGCAGCCTGGGGTAACAGAAAGCCCTAGGTTTGGAGTCAGTCACATTGATCTGCATGCCAATTCTTTATCTGCTACTTGCTAGCAGTGTGGGTGTTCAAAAAGTGTACTGTCCAACTGGGACACTTGGGAGTGAAAGGAAATAACTAGCTGAGTTACCAACATAATAAGCTGGCACCAACCTTGACAAAATGGGCTCTGGATACCATATAGACATGTAGCCTTAATTACTTGCATAGGTAAGTCTCAAGTTCTGAATCTCAGCTTCTTCATCTGGAAAATGAATACAACTTCTGCTCTTGAGCAGTTGCTTTGGTTGGATGATGGATGGACCGAAAGCATCCAGAGAAGCAAAAGATGGAATCACTGACCTTGGTGATTCTTAATCACCAAGAGAAGAGAGCAAGATGGGTATGTTTGAAAGTAGGTAAGAGACTGTAAAGGGTGTATTTGAGTAGGTTCTCATCTGACGGCTTATAACTGTTCCTCTTCATTTAACATATAGTTAAAATGACGTAAGCACATGGGGAGGAGCACAAGCTCTGGCGTTAGCCTTCTAGGGACAAATACTGGTTCCTCTGGGCATTGCTGACTGGCTTTGGATACGAGTTCTGCTGCCTGCTAATTGTGGGCTGTTAAGGTTGGGAAGCCCACTGTGCTTCAGTTTCTTTGTAACGTTGAGATGGGAGTAGTATGTTTCTCAGAGAGCAGTTGCAAAGATTAAATACATCAGAGACAGTCACAGAATATGGTCTGTGAGCTAGTGCCAGTTCATGACTTGTTTGTAACAGGTCTGAAATAAGTACAGAAAATTCAAGAAAGCTAGAAACTCACAGCCATCTGCTGTTGCAGTGACATCCACACTCAGGATGGGTGGGATCTTGAACAGCCCAGAGACCATTGTGAGTGTTGCACTTGCAGGGGGAGGTGCACGTGGCTGAGCTGCACACTAACTGTGCACAATGGATCAGTGATTAGGTTGCAATGGGCTGAAAATGTAAAAGCTGACTCTTAATCTGAGATGTGAGAAGCACTACTTTAGAACAATACTGGATATGTAGTTAGCTCAACTACCTTCTTTGTTGCCATATTTGTTATCATATTTATATTTAAAATTAGACCATAGTGGTAATTCCCTGTCAGTTGAATGGTTAAGACTCTGCGCCTTCATTGCTGTGGGCATGTGGGATGCTGATGCTGGTGCTCTGTCACACTTTGCCAAGTGAGTGCCTGGAGGAGAGGGCTCTGGACTGGGGTGTGTCCCCTTGGCTCTCAGGGGCTTCACCCCATGGGGACTGGGAGGAGGGTGTCAGCGGAGGACTAGCCTGGGGTTCTTTAAAGTGTGAGGCTCAGGGAAGAGGCCTCTTGCCCTGCTCTAAGGATAGCCTGGTCCCCTCTTTGCCCATGTCCCCATGCATCCATGGGTTCTGTTGCCACACTGCAGGCCCTGGTTCTCCCATACCAGCTCTGCCAGCAATAACCTCCTGTAGAGCACAGGGAACAATATTCAATATCTTTTAATAACCTTAATGGAAAAGAATCTGAAAAATATATAATATATATATTATGTACATATTATATATATAACTGAATCATCTTTTCTGTACACTTAGAACTAATTAATATTGTAAATCAACAGTACTTCAATTTTTTAAAAAAGATACTAAGTCCTTCTTCAAAAAAGTTTTAAAGAATAAAAGGATGAAATCCTGCTTACAAATATGAATGTGGTGATACCCAGTGAGTTCACCTGGCCACCACTCCTCACCTGCACTCTGTAGGTGGGAGCCCGAGTTATCTTTCCTCATGTTACCTGCAGGATTCAGGCTAGCCATACCTGCTGTGTGTGTGTACACATGCACATGCACACAATTACAGGTAATCTTTTGAGAGTCTGGGCACCACACATGAGCAGGAATGCATAGCACTCTCTGCCTTTATTGATGTTCCTGTACCTACCACGACCCTCCAGTCTCTTGCCATCTCTATGGAAGGCAGAGGAAAGCTGGCAGCTCGGGTATGAATGTGGGGTTCCCATCCAGTGGACAAGGACCACAAAGAACTGTTGGGAGGCAATCCTCAATGCATATGCTTACCTAGTGTTGCTGCTGCTGCCAAGTCGCTTCAGTCGTTTCCTACCCTGTGCGACCCCATAGACGGCAGCTCACCAGGCTTCCCCATCCCTGGGATTCTCTAGGCAAGAATACTGGAGTGGGTTGCCATTTCCTTCTCCAATGCATGAAAGTGAAAAGTCAAAGTGAAGTCGCTCAGTTGTGTCTGACTCTTATCTATAGGCAAAAATAAATGGAATCTTGAGAAAACATGTGATGCTCTTTTTCAAACTCAGGTAGGAGATAGGGTTCCTGAAAATATAATTTTAAGTTTAAAATATTTCTGATTCCAGGGTAGCTCTCCTCAAAGACTTTTTTGCTCAATCAACAGAACACAGCAGCACAACTGTAATTGTACTGTAGGAGCCTGTGATTTCCTCCCAACTTCCATCCACTCCACCCCCAGTGAGTGGCAGCCACTTTGGATCTGCCAAAATCACTGGTTTACAAGCCTGGCTACACATTAGAATCACCTCAGGAGTTTCTCTGATGCCCATCCACTCCTATTACTGTGGAATTGGGATCACTAGAGGGAGAGGTGATCCTGATGGGCAGAGCGGTGGCAAACCCCTGGTCCATCAGAGGACTCTCATCTTCTGGACACATTGATTAGAGATAGCAGTGACCTGAGACCTAAACCAATCAGCATAAAATGAGGTGCAACAACAGTGGTCTAAAGATACATATGTATCTTGATCCCTGGAACCTGTGAAAATTACCTAATACGGTAAATGATGTGGGTAAGTAAGGATCTCCAGAAGAGGAATTCATCCTAGATTATCTGGGTGGATCCTAAGTGCCATAACATGTATCCTTGTAAGAGAGGCTCAGTGACCTTAGAGGTAGACAAGTGGAGGAGAGGTGACATGATGGTGGAGCACAGAGAGATGCAGCTGGAAGTCAAGGAAAGCCAACAGCCACTGGAAGATGGAAGAGGAGGATCTCTGGTAGAGCCTTGATTTCAGACTTCTGGCCTCCAGAACTGTAAGAGAATAAATGTCTCTTGTGTTAAGAAATAAATGAGAATTCCATCTTCCTGACATCCTCACCAATACTTGGTTTTGTCAGTCTTTTTAATCATAGCCATTCTAATGGATGTGTAGTGGTATCACATTTAGTTTTAATTTGAATTTTCTTAATGGCTAGTGATGTTGAACATCTTTGCATTTGTTTGTTTGCCATGTAGATTTTCCTTTGAATTGTTTTTTTATTATAGTTTATATGAATTGCCATACAATATAATGGATATTTTTTTTGATTATCCATTATCCAAAATGGTAGGATACTGAAAGGGGAACTCCCCAGGTCGGTAGGTGCCCAATATGCTATTGGAGATCAGTGGGGAAATAACTCCAGAAAGAATGAAGGGATGGAGCCAAAGCAAAAACAACACCCAGTTGTGGATGTGACTGGTGACAGAGCAAGGTCCAATGCTGTAAAGAGCAATATTGCATAGGAACCTGGAATGTCAGGTCCATGAATCAAGGCAAATTGGAAGTGGTCAAACAGCAGATGGCAAGAGTGAACGGCGACATTCTAGGAATCAGCAAACTAAAATGGACTGGAATGGGTGAATTTAACTCAGATGACCATTATATCTACTACCGTGGGCAGGAATCCCTCAGAAGAAATGGAGTAGCCATCATGGTCTACAAAAGAGTCCGAAATGCAAGTACTTGGATGCAATCTCATAAACGACAGAATGATCTCTGTTCGTTTCCAAGGCAAACCATTCAATATCATGGTAATCCAGCCTATGCCCTAACCAGTAACGCTGAAGAAGCTGAAGTTGAAAGGTTCT
The DNA here is from genome assembly GCF_029378745.1 of Bos indicus. Classification (NCBI taxonomy): domain Eukaryota; kingdom Metazoa; phylum Chordata; class Mammalia; order Artiodactyla; family Bovidae; genus Bos; species Bos indicus. Next base: position 69,740,576 of record NC_091771.1, read on the forward strand.
ATGAAGACCTACAAGACCTTTTAGAACTAACACCCAAAAAAGATGTCCTTTTCATTATAGGGGACTGGAATGCAAAAGTAGGAAGTCAAGACACACCTGGAGTAACAGGCAAATCTGGCCTTGGAATACGGAATGAAGCAGGGCAAAGACTAATAGAGTTTTGCCAAGAAAATGCACTGGTCATGGCAAACACCCTCTTCCAACAACACAAGAGAAGACTCTACACATGGACATCACCAGATGATCAACACTGAAATCAGATTGATTATATTCTTTGCAGCCAAAGATGGAGAAGCTCTATACAGTCACCAAAAACAAGACGGGAGCTGACTGTGGCTCAGATTATGAACTCCTATTGCCAAATTCAGACTTAAATGGAAGAAAGTGGGGAAAGTTACTAGAACATTCAGGTATGACCTAAATCAAATCCCTTATGATTATACAGTGGAAGTGAGAAATAGATTTAAGGGATTAGATCTGATAGATAGAGTGCCTGATGAACTATTGACAGAGGTTCCTGACATTGTATAGGAGACAGGGATCAAAATCATCCCCATGGAAAAGAAATGCAAAAAAGCAAAATGGCTGTCTGAGGAGGCCTTACAAATAGCTGTGAAAAGAAGAGAAGCGAAAAGCAAAGGAGAAAAGGAAAGATAAGCATCTGAATGCAGAGTTTCAAAGATTAGCAAGAAGAGAAAAGAAAGCCTTCCTCAGCAATCAATGCAAAGAAATAGAGGAAAACAACAGAATGGGAAAGACTAGAGATCTCTTCAAGAAAATTAGAGATACCAAGGGAACATTTCATGCAAAGATGGGCTCGATAAAGGACAGAAATGGTATGGACCTAACAGAAGCAAAAGATATTAAAAAGAGCTGGCAAGAATACACAGAACTACAAAAAGATCTTCACGACCCAGATAATCACTATGGTGTGATCACTCAACTATAGCCAGACATCCTGGAATGTGAGGTCAAGTGGGCCTTAGAAAGCATCACTACGCACAAAGCTAGTGGAGGTGATGGAATTCCAGTTAAGCTATTTCAAATCCTGGAAGATGATGCTGTGAAAGTGCTACACTCAATATGCCAGCAAATTTGGAAAACTCAGCAGTGGCCACAGGACTGGAAAAGGTCAGTTTTCATTCCAATCCCAAAGAAAGGCAATGTCAAAGAATGCCCAAACTACCGCACAATTGCACTCATTTCACATGCTAGTAAAGTAATGCTCAAAATTCTCCAAGCCAGACCTCAGCAGTCCGTGAACTGTGAACTTCCAGATGTTCAAGCTGGTTTTAGAAAAGGCAGAGGAACCAGAGATCAAATGGCCAACATCCGCTGGATCATGGAAAAAGCAAGAGAGTTCCAGAAAAACATCTATTTCTGCTTTATTGACTATGCCAAAATGTTTGACTGTGTTGGTCACAATAAACTGTGGAAAATTCTTCAAGAGATGGGAATACAAGACCACCTGACCTGCCTCTTGAGAAACCTGTATGCAGGTCAGGAAGCAACAGTTAGAACTGGACATGTAACAACAGACTGGTTCCAAATAGGAAAAGGAGTTCGTCAAGGCTGTATATTGTCACCCTGCTTATTTAACTTCTATGCAGAGTACATCATGAGAAATGCTGGGCTGGAGGAAGCACAAACTGGAATCAAGATTGCCGGGAGAAATCTCAATAACCTCAGATATGCAGATGACACCATTCTTATGGCAGAAAGTGAAGAGGAACTAAAAAGCCTCTTGAGGGAAATGAAAGAGGAGAGTGAAAAAGTTGTCTTAAAGCTCAACATTCAGAAAATGAAGATCATGGCATCCAGTCCCATCACTGCATGGAAAATAGGTGGGGAAACAGTGGAAACAGTGTCAGACTTTATTTTTTGGGGCTCCAAAATCACTGCAGATGGTGATTGCAGCCATGAAATTAAAAGACGCTTACTCCTCGGAAGGGAAGTTATGACCAACCTAGATAGCATATTGAAAAGCAGAGACATTACTTTGTCAACAAAGGTCCTTCTAGTCAAGGCTATGGTTTTTCCAATGGTCATGTATGGATGTAAGAGTTGGACTGTGAAGAAAGCTGAGCGCCAAAGAATTGATGCTTTTGAACTGTGGTGTTGGAGAAGACTCTTGAGAGTCCCTTGGACTGCAAGGAGATCCAACCAGTCCATCCTAAAGGAGATCAGTCCTGGGTGTTCATTGGAAGGACTGGTGCTGAAGCTTAAACTCCAGTACTTTGGCCATCTCATGCGAAGAGTTGACTCATTGGAAAAGACTCTGATGCTGGGAGGGATTGGGGGCAGGAGGAAAAAGGGATGACAGAGGATGAGATGGCTGGATGGCATCACCGACTCGATGCACATGAGTTTGGGTGAACTCCGGGAGATGGTGATGGATAGGGAGGCCTGGCATGCTGTGATTCATGGTGTCATAAAAAGTCGGACACGACTAAGTGACTGAATAACTAGCTAACTATAAAGGATAATGAATTAATTTATACAAATTGAACTATTTTGTTGAGAACAAATAATAAAAAATTATATAAAAATAAAGTAAAGCATCTTTCAGTTTACACTGTGTATTATAAAACACAGCATACTGAATACATTCTTTTTTTAAAAATTTTATTTTATTTAACTTTACAATATTGTATTGATTTTTCCATATTTCAAAATGAATCTCCCACAGGTATACATGTGTTCCCCATCCTGAACCCTCCTCCCTCCTCCCTCCCCATACCATCCCTCTGGGTCGTCCCAGTGCACCAGCCCCAAGCATCCAGTATCGTGCATCAAACCTGGACTGGCGACTCGTTTCGTATATGATATTATACATATTTCAATGCCATTCTCCCAATTCATCCCACCCTCTCCCTCTCCCACAGTCCAAAAGACTGTTCTATACATCAATATCTCTTTTGCTGTCTCGTATACAGGGTTATTGTTACCATCTTTCTAAATTCCATATATATGCGTTAGTATACTGAATTGGTGTTTTTCTTTCTGGCTTACTTCACTCTGTATAATAGGCTCCAGTTTGATCCACCTTATTAGAACTGATTCAAATGTATTCTTTTTAATGGCTGAGTAATACTCCATTGTGTATATGTACCAAAGCTTTCTTATCCATTCATCTGCTGATGGACATCTAGGTTGCTTCCATGTCCTGGCTATTATAAACAGTGTTGCGATGAACATTGGGGTACAGGTGTCTCTTTCAATTGCCACAGTCATCAAGACAGTATGGTACTGGCACAAAGACAGAAATATAGATCAATGAATACATTCTTAATGAACTCTATTGTACATCCCTTCCTTTATTAGGCACTAACATTTGGAGCAATGGGGCTGAGTCAGACTTCATATCAGGTGCAACATCAAGTCTCTTCATTTATTCTGTTTCTGTTGGAGCACAGAGGGTGTAATCACAATGGGGAGAAGAACATAAATGGCATGTTTTGCAATATTGGGGCATTTTTGCAATGGGCTGCTCTGAAAATCATTATTTCATCTTGGATAGCTCTCCTTCCAGTTTTTCAGGATCTGAAGGCTAAAATTATTCATCTTCATTCTGAATTGTTCAATTTTTTGTGTTTTCAGAGCCACAAAATTGACTTTTGGTTTAAAACTGCAGGTCTTTCAGATCCATTCACAAGACAAATAAAATAAATGTTTTAATACACAAGGAAAATTGAAAGTCTCACAAATATTTGCTGAAATTATGACTCATAACAGGCTGGTGACTGTTGAGAAGATAGCATGCTGCTTACCTGTCCATGGGCATCATACATGGACACATGAGGTGCCCTTATTTCCTGATCTCCCCAGGTGTGCTGTACCATTGTAAAGGGGACGTTGTCTTGTTTCAGTAATAACCTCTTATAAACATATTTAATATTGTTCTTACATATATTTAAAAACTACATTTAAGAACATATATCCTTGCATAGATTTTTGCTGCTGTTGTTAAAAACTGACTGTTAAGATCATGGATAAGTCTGGGAAACTGCACCAAGCAGATTCAAATTCATTATTTCACTGAATTTTATTTCAACTCTAGATGAAATAAAATTCACACTTTAGCAGGTTAAAACTCATTTTAAATGTACTATCTGAATAAAAGCTTTTTTTTTTTTTTTTTTCCAAACTTGCTCTAGCCTGTTGTGAAGAACAAGGACTCAGGATGTGAGATTTGGATGGAATTTTTAAGCCCATCTAGTTGAGCCTCCTCAGCTAACAGCAGACTGAAATCACATTATGAAATCTCACAACAATGTAATGGTTTTCTGTGAAAATCTCTAAAACAAAAGGATGTTTTAAAATAACCACAATATCAAATGCCCACCTAAAAACAATTAGCAATAATTTTTAACATAATCAAATACCTGTTTATATATAAAATAATTTGAACTTATAATTATTTCATAGAAGATAGATTCGCCATCGTCTTGATATATAATCACTGTCTAATCTGTCCTTTTATCCTTGTTCCACAATAGCTGAGTCCTGCACTCTGTATGGCACCCCACTCCAGTACTCTTGCCTGGAAAATCCCATGGATGGAGGAGCCTGGTGAGCTGCAGTCCATGGGGTCGCTAGAGTCGGACACGACTGAGCGACTTCACTTTCACTTTTCACTTTCATGCATTGGAGAAGGAAATGGCAACCCACTCCAGTGTTCTTGCCTGGAGAATCCCAGGGACGGGGGAGCCTGGTGGGCTGCCGTCTCTGGGGTCGCACAGGGTCGGACACGACTGAAGCGACTTAGCAGCAGCAGCAGCAGTAGCACTCTGTAAATGTTGTCATACTATATTTCACCAGTAGATGGCACTGCTAATTGTGGGGAAGAAAGATGCTTGTTACCATTCAGATTCCTGCTTCAACTTCCCCAGGAGTTCTGATACAGTTTGTCTGGATGGGACTTCCCATCTTCTCCAAGTAGTTTGGAAGACTTTGTCAGGCTTTGAGAAATAATGTACAAGGCCCTAAACTGCTTTAAACTGGGATTGTTAAATTTTCTGACGGGGCTTTCTTTTGATACAGGAACAGGAATTAGAAAAAAATATTATAGACTAGTAACAAGCAGGAGAAAAAGGTATAATTTAAAGACTTTATAACAACAAGAACTTTAACTTGTTTAAAAAAAGCAGTGTGTTGAACATATTAGCACTGCATATGAAGTACAAACCCTCAGGTCCAATTAGAATCCTGTCAGCCTGGGGTCAAAAGACCCTCATCTCACACAAATGGCCTGTGTAGTCTTGGGTAAATCACATGACATCCTCAGATACCAATGGAAAGAAACAGCTCTAAGACACCCCTCTCCCACTCCCCGTGGATTGGGTCCTCTGCAGCTGTGTGAACTGGTTGTATTTAAGCGGGTGGGAGGACAGAATATTGATATTTGGAGTATGACTGTAATTATGATCTCACTTGTACTCTCAGGTTGATGATTTCTTAAACTTCTTTTTCTAGATGAATTATACAAAATACGCCAGTCAGAAACTAATTTTCTTGAGTAATTATATATTTTTAATAGTTTATGTTTATAGCAGGACTGGGCTGGAGCGAAGAAGGGGGGATCACTGGCAGAAAGATGGCAAATTGCACACAAAATCATTACATTGCTATGAGATTTCATAATGTGATATAAGTCTGCTGTTAGCTGAGGAAGGGTCAACTAGATGGGCTTAAAGATTCCATCCAAATTTCACATCCTAAGTCTTCATTCTTCACAACAGACTGGAGCAAGTTTGGAAAATAAGTTTTTATTCAGATAGTACATTTATAATGAGTTTTAACTTAGATCATTTGTGCAAATAGATTCAATTTGCTTTTTTTCTTAAACAGAAAATTATAAAAACATAAGGGCCTCCATTATTTAACACTAAAAATTGTTGACCTAGTAAAGATGACAGGAGCTTCCCATGTTACCTCTTTAAAAAAAAATTGAGTCAACAGGCTATTTTCAATTTTTGCGTTAATATATTTATTTATAATTGCAAATTGCATACAAATGAAGTGAAGTCACTCAGTCGTGTCCGACTCTTAACGACTCCATGGACTACAGCCCACCAGGCCCTCCGGCCATGGGATTTTCCAGGCAAGAGTACTGGAGTGGGGTGCCATTGCCTTCTCCGTTGTGTAAACTGTTAGCTAATGTCAAGATTATCAGTGCCATCTACTGGTGTTAAGTAGTATGACAACATTTACAGAGTGCAGGATACTGAACTACTGTGGGACAGGGAAAAGATAAAAGGACAGATTAAACAGTGATTATATATTAAGACGACAAGGGTATTTGATGATGTTAAAAATTATTGCTAATTGTTTTTAGGTTGGACATTGATGCTGTGGTTATTTTAAAACATCCTTGTGTTTTAGAGATTTGGGGCTAAGTCTGTCCCACTATCTGTTCCTTATGGCCTGTAAACTAAGAACAGTTTTTATATTAATATTTTTAAATGGTTGAAAGAATCCAAAGAAGAATATTTTCTCATAGGAAAATTATATGAAATTCAAATTTCAGTGTTCAGAAATAAGGTTTTATTGGAGCATAGCCATCCTCATTCACTAATATTTGTCTGTGGCTGCCTTTGTGCTCCACTAGGAGAGCTGAGGGGAGAAGACAATGGCACCCCACTCCAGCACTCTTGCCTGGAGAATCCCAGGGACGGGGGAGCCTGGTGGGCTGCCATCTATGGGGTCACACAGAGTCGGACACGACTGAAGTGACTTAGCAGCAGCAGCAGCAGCAGGAGAGCTGAGGGGTTGCAGAGATCATCCGATGTGAAAATCCTGGAAATGTATTTCCTGGTCCTCTATAGGAAACCTCTGCCCACTCTGCCCCAGAGCTCTGCTATTCTAAGTGTGGCATGTGGACTGGCAGCATAGGCTGGCCTGGGAGGCAGTTGGAATTTTGTCTCTACCCCAGACCCACTGACTCAGGATCTCTGGATCCCAGGTGAGTCCTGCTCACAGTAGAGTCAGAGAATCGCCGGTTTAGAGTCCCTGCTCTGTCCTCCTGTGGTTGCACCCTCCCCAGGGGCAGGCAGAGAGGACTAGGGGGCGTGGCCACCTGGAGCCCTGCCCCCTCCAGGTCGTGCTCTGAGCACCTGGAGTCCAGAATCCTGCTCCTAGCGTCAGTGTAGGCCTCTTCCTGGTGCCCATGCCCCCGCTCGACAGGTGGTCAAGATACAGTGTTTAGGGCGGGAAGAAGGCGGCCCGAGCTTGGACTTGACGGCTGGGGGTGCTCTTGCTTGAGCAGTGGATTCCTCAGAGCACAGAGGGTCAGAGCCAGATGTGGGAAGAGCAGGGGGAGGGCTGGGGCCTGGGGCGGCCCTTCCCTCTGCTGTCCTGCCTTCTGGCTTCAAACTTCGGGGTCCAGGAATCCCAGCCTGCTAGGTGGTTATGAAGGTGCACTTGACAATGTGTTAGCTTGACTTTTAACTTTTAAATATTTAAATATGTAGGATCGGCTTCATTTATACTCTTGACCCAGGGCCCACAGATATGAGTGGCAGGTCTGTTAAATGCTTCTCAAAGTGTTCAGAGATCCCCTGCGTCACATCCAATGGGGTGTTGGTTAAAAATTCAAATTTCCAGGCCCCACTTGTGTGACTCCCTCGATCAGATCTTTAGGGCTGGAGCCTGCTGCTGCTGCTGCTGCTGCTAAGTCGCTTCAGTCGTGTCCGACTCTGTACGACCCCATAGACGGCAGCCCACCAGGCTCCCCCGTCCCTGGGATTCTCCAGGCGAGAACACTGGAGTGGGTTGCCATTTCCTTCTCTAGGAACCTATATTCTAACCCCTCCCCTGGTGAGTCTGATCTACAGCAGAACTATGGGAAAACTTGTAATGGGGGTGGGGGGAGTGTGGAGAGGAGCAGGAAGCATCAGGGAGAAGAGAGGGAGGTCCCAGGTCAGAGGAAGGTGCCGACCATGAGCTCACACCTTCCTGCTTCTCTTCTGATTTTCTTCACAACGTAGCCTGACCCCACCCCTGGGAGTTGGCTGCAGGGAGAAGCTGCCAGAACTGGGCAAGGGTGTCCTCCTGCCAACCGTGGGACTCTTGGGGGCTGCTCTGCAGAAGGAAGGACCTGAGTCAGGGGCAATAGGAGCAAAAGGGCTGCGGGCGCCTGGAGAGACCACATGGATACACCTAAGGGGTCAGGCTGAAGCTGCTGAGCAGGTCTTTGGGCAGGGAGACCTCCTGGTCCTGCCGGGACACGGGTGGAGCTGGAACAGAGGCTGCATCTCTCAGGAGTCGAATGACGTTGATCAAGGTCCTTAAGCTCTGTGGGTTTGTTTCCTGGTCTGTAAGATGGGGATCCTAATACCGTCTGAGCTTGCGTTAAAATTAAACGTGATAAAGTAAAAACACATCCTGCCACGCAAAGCAGAATAAGGGGCGGCTGCTGTTTATTGGGACGCTCATTAGCTTACATCTCTGCACTTTCGGATGCTCGATATCATAGGCACTTGTCACTGGCTGTGCTCAGTCATGCGTGACTCTTTGCGACCTTGTGACTGTAGCCCTCCAGGCTCATCTGTCTATGGGATTTTCCAGGCAAGAATACTGGAGTGGGTTGCCATTTCCTCCTCCGAGGAGTCTCCGGGACTCAGGGATCCAACTCACATCTCCTGTGTCTCCTGGACTGGCAGGTGGATTCTTTACCACTTAGCCAGGGAAGCACCTGTCACTGGAGGATAAAACCAATTTCTCAACCCCCCAGGGGCGCTAGTGGTAAAGCATCTGCCTGCCAATGCAGGAGATCTAAGAGACGTAGGTAGGGGAACAGCCCCTGGAGGAGGAAATGGCAACCCACTCCAAGTATTCCTTCCTGGGAAATCCCATCCTCTGTCCACGGGGTCCCAGAGAGTCGTCACGACTGAGCACACACACACACACACCTCAAACCCCAGGCACAGGAATGGCCCAGTCACAGGCATGTGCCAGACCTGTGCTTGGCCAGTGGCCTGGAGCTCCCTGAGCTTCCCTGGGCAGGAGCAGCTCCTGAAGTTACTGCCAAGCTGCTCATCCTGTTACAGTTCCCAGGGTTTCCCTCCCAGCAAGTTCATAGGGTTGTGCTAAGCTAGCACATACGGAGGATATAAAAAACTACCTGGATGAAGAAACAGAGTAAACAGAGCGATTCTTCAGGAGCAGGAGTGTGCATTTCTGTGTGCAGGGTGTAGATGAGGTGCTCATAAGTTTGTGCTGACCTAACTGTGGAAAATTCTGAAAGAGATGGGAATACCAGACCACCTGACCTGCCTCTTGAGAAACCTGTATGCAGGTCAGGAAGCAACAGAACTGGGCATGGAACAACAGACTGGTTCCAAATAGGAAAAGGAGTACGTCAAGGCTGTATATTGTCACCCTGCTTATTTAACTTCTATGCAGAGTACATCATGAGAAATGCTGGGCTGGAGGAAGCACAGACTGGAATCAAGATTGCCAGGAGAAATCTCAATAACCTCAGATATGCAGATGACACCACCCTTATGGCAGAAAGTGAAGAGGAACTCAAAAGCCTCTTGATGGAAGTGAAAGACGAGAGTGAAAAAGTTGGCTTGAAGCTCAGCATTCAGAAAACTAAGATCATGGCAACTGGTCCCATCACTTCATGGGAAATAGACGGGGAAACAGTGGAAACAGTGTCAGACTTTATTTTTTTTTGGCTCCAACGTCACTGAAGATGGTGATTGCAGCCATGAAATTAAAAGACCCTTATTCTTTGGAAGGAAAGTTATGACCAACCTAGACAGCATATTGAAAAGCAGAGACATTACTTTGCCAACATAGGTCCGTCTAGTCAAGGCTATGGTTTTTCCTGTGGTCATGTATGGATGTGAGAGTTGGACTGTGAAGAAAGCTGAGTGCCGAAGAATTGATGCTTTTGAGCTGTGGTGTTGGAGAAGACTCTTGAGAGTCCCTTGGACTGCAAGGAGATCCAACCAGTCCATCCTAAAGGAGATCGGTCCTGGGTGTTCTTTGGAAGGAATGATGCTAAAGCTGAAACTCCAGTACTTTGGCCACCTGATGTGAAGAGTTGACTCATTGGAAAAGACTCTGATGCTGGGAGGGAATGGGGGCAGGAGGAGAAGGGGACGACAGAGGATGAGATGGCTGGATGGCATCACTGACTCGATGGACGTGAGTCTCAGTGACCTCCAGGAGTTGGTGATGGACAGGGAGGCCTGGCATGCTGCAATTCATGGGGTGGCAAAGAGTCCGATACGACTGAACGACTGAACTGAACTGAACTGAAGGTGGGGCCTGTGTGAAACCTCCAGGGAAAACTGTGCCACACTGAAAATCACCAGCAGGGGGCAGTATAATCCTCGCGTCCAGGTGAGCAGTGTGCAAAGGCCGTGGAAAGAGGGGCCAGGAAGGCCTCACACGGGGCAAAAGGGGTCACAGGCCCCCCACCTCATCTACATCTTATACACAGAAACTCATACTCCTGTTCCTGCAGAATCACTCTATCAGTTTACCCTGTTTCCTCATCCAGGTACAGGTCTTTATATCTTCAGTATGGCAAAGGCCAGGGGTTTGTAAACTTGGTTACAGGGGAGTTCTTTGAAATCCCAGTGCTGAAGCCTCATCTCAGTTAACTCAGAATCTCGGGGGAGGGGAGGCAGGAGTCAACACTTTTTAAAACCCCACAGGTGATCCCACCTTGCAGCCAAGTGAGAACCATTGTTGGAGGCAAAAGATCTCATGTCTTCCCAAATGGCAGCTGCTTTCATTGCTAGAAAGTGTGAACAAGTATAAGTTGCTCAGTTGTGTCTGACTGTTTGTGACTCCACGAACTATGTGGCCCACCAGAATTCCATGGACTTCCCCAGGGAAGAATACTGGAGTGGGAGGCCATTCCCTTCTCCAGGGAATCTTCTCAACCCAGGGATTGAACCTGGGTGTCCTCCATTGCAGGCAGATTCTTTACCATCTGAGCCACCAGTAAAACCAAAGATGGTTTGATTTCTTCCTATTTTGCTACCGACCCTCCCCAGTCAGACCCCAAAGGACAAAGGGTTCCTTCTGCCAGGTATGTGTATGCTCAGTCACTTCTGACTCTTTGCAACCCCATGGACTGCAGCCCACCAGACTCCTCTGTCAATGGGATTTCCCAAACAAGAATAGTGGAGCGGGTTGCCAATTTCAGCTCCAGGGGATCTGCCTGACCCAGAAATCAATGAGAGTCTTCTGCACTGGCAGGCAGGTTCTCTACCGCTGAGTCACCTGAGAAGCCCCTCTGTCAGGTATGGCTTGTCCATTGAATGTGATATAGAGGACAGGCTTTCACATAAAAGCACCCCTGGGACTGCTGTGTGTGATTCCTGTCAGCTGGGGGATGGGTGGGTTCTCACAGGACAGGCTCAGGTGTGCTGCCCGTGACTCCAGATCATAATGCTGGGTCAGCATCTCTGCACACGGCCCCCTGGCCGCCATCTTGAATCACAGTGCTGGGTCAGCATCTCTCCACACGGCCTCCTGGCCGCCATCTTGAATCACAGTGCCGGGCGCAGAGACTCCGCACACGGCCCTCAGAGCTGAGGTGTCGGCACAGCCATTTCACACCAGGGAGTCTCGTCTGAAGGACCAAGTGCGAGGCTTCTGTAGGAGGTGGGCTGTGAACAAGTGAAAAAAGACTCAGCACAAAGGGAGAGATAAAAGGTAAACTTCATTTCATTAACCAGATTCTGACTTTACTCCCAGGGAATGGTTGATGGGCTTTATCAGTGATTGTTCCATCACAGCCCAGCCTCCCTGAATATTAAGGGCCCCAGCTTAACTTTAATGACTGTTTCCTTTGTTACCTGTGGAGATCATCTTGATGAAGAGAAAGAGACAAATTTGTCTTCTATGCCTGAAGACCCAAAACGGAAGGTATTGATATAATCAGTTTTGTTTTTTTTACCCATAAGGTAACTCCCTCTTGGCTGGGGCTTGATGTTGCTCCTGAAATAAGTGAGAGTCTGTGGTGCCCTTCATTTGAGGAAGACAACCTGGTATTGTTTAAATGGGCAAGGGAAGGGCTAGGCATCAGGGTACAGAGAACCAGGTCTGGATTCCCAGATGAGAGGCTAAGATGGCCTCATCACTATGGAAACAGTGTTTCTATGCTTGTGAGACAGGAAGGAAGGGGGCACAGATGTTGAGAAAAACGGGATCCCACAAAAACTGGATTGAACCAGCTAAAATCAAGATGATGTTGAGTACGGTCTGGCCTCTGACCTCTAACTCTTACATCTTCATTATAACACTAAAATTCACTCCCCTCTCACTGTGACAGGTGCTGTGATAGTTCCAAGGCTGACCATAGAAAGCCAAACAGTGATACTGAAGAGGCGGGTCTGGCTTCTCGCTGCTCAAAAGCCAATAAAGAGGCCAGATTGGTAGAAAGAACATTTACTTTATTTTGGATACCAGTTTGTGGTGAGGGGAAGGCTGGGAACCTCTCCAAAGGCTGACTGCCTACTCCCTTGAGAATGAATGGACAAGAGCTTTTATAGACAGAGGGAGATGGTTATGTGTAGAAACAGCAGAGTCAATGCTGACAATCATCTTGAGATTGGTCATTGGTGGTCTGACCAGCTTCATCATGATTATTTTAAGTATAGTTACTCTTCAGTTCTAGGGTTTGTTTGTTCCCATTTCTCAAGGTCCATTCTCAGATCTGTGGCAGCTTATATCATGGCTACAGTCCGGTCATCATGTAGTTCTTTTACCTGGAGGGGTTTTCAGTACCTATAAGACAGCTCGCAGGGTATGGCTCAGAATATTATCTATAGCCCTTGGGAAGGAATTAAGAGGTCCTTGACTATGCTTAATGGCTGCATTGTTATTATTTGGTGTCCTTTAACTGTTTTTCTTTGTATCTGCATGTTCTCACTTCTGGGATTAAATTTATTATTTGGCTAAAGGTTTTCAGTAGACAAAAGGCAGGCAGAGGACATGGCGGGGCAAGGACCATAGGGTCCTGCTCCATTTCAAAAGTGTGCAGTGGTTCAAGTCTTGAAAATCCTGTTCCTTCCCTGTAATAGCAAGAATGTTTGTCCCACTTATTATCATATGAAATTACTCAACCCATGACAACTAACAACCTGGGTCCTCTCACCTCCTGAGAGGGTCCATATTTTGACTATGGAATGTGTGTCTCCCTGAATAAGTCCATTTTCACTCTACTTCAGCTCCCTCTTCAACTCTGTCCTGCAGGAAGCCAAAGACCCTGACTTGGAAGCTGGTCCCTGGTACTCCCACATCTCCCAGGATGAGATATTTCCTTCTCCTGCACCACTTGTAACATGGAGAATGAAAAATAGGGACTATAGATCTAACCTGATTATAAAGCAGATGATCTAGATTTAAGAAGAGTTCTTATTTATCTTCCTGGTGTTGTTTCTTAAACTTTAGCAAAGTCTGGTTTCCACTTTTCTGGGCAAATGTTTTTTAAAATGTATTCTGTTTTTAAAATCAACTCTGCTGTGGGGTTTTAAAGGAAGGATGTAACTGAGTTCTCATCTGCTCCCCAGATGGGTGGCACATGCTTCATCGCCTTCTATGGCATTCTGTCATCCTGGCTCACAGACTGTCTAAGCTTGCTGCCTCCCTCTTTCTGAATTTTCCAGACCCCAACTGGGAAATCAGGTTTTTCTATTTAACTTGTAACGCAAAATGATGGTATGGGAGTCTCCTCTGCAAAGCAACCAACTCACCTGGCTTCTAGCAGGAGGTAAGGCACCAGCTGTACTTGGGTTGGGGGGGTTCTATGATATCCTGTATCCCCTCTACTTTGTCCTTGCCTGGGAGGTTGAGGATGGTGACTACTGGGGACAGGGGTCACCAACTCTCTGCCTCTTGTCCCCAGACCTTTGCTCTCCTCTGGCTTGCGTTTCAATCTCTCCTCTCTGGAGGAAAATTCAGTTGGTTAAGTTTTCTTGCAAACTGTGCTCTTCATGCCATCACCAGTGGTCTTTAAGCTATAACCTCAAGAATTCCATTTTCATTCCTTTAGCACAAACATTCATACCATAGCAAGGACAATTAATTTAATATTCTGATAAAATATCTTGCTATAATAACCTCCACTTATTGAGCATCCTTTCTGGATCAGAAATCACAAAAAGCACTTTCACATAAACAATAACTCCATGAGACAGTTATTACTTTTTTTTTTTTAATTTTGGCTTTGTTGGGGCTTTATGGCACGGGTGTCATGCAAGATCTTTCATTGGGGTACATGGAATCTCTTATATGGAGCGGGCAGGCTCAATAGCTGCAGTGCTTAGGCTTAGTTGCTCTGCTGGCATGTGGGCTCTGAGTTCCCTGACCAGAGATTGAAACCAACTCCCCTGCATTGCAAGGCAGATTCTTAATCACTGGACTATGAGGGAAATCCCAGATACTACTTTTTAATACCCATTTTACAGATGAGAAACTGAGTTCAGAGAACATGTGTCACTCAACTAGAGGTGGAAGAGATGCCCCTATTATGGGGTGGCCTTCCTTATTTATCTGGTACAGCTTCTAGAAACCTTAAGAGTTTCCAGTTTTTGGAGGATCAGGTAGAAAGAAAAGACAAATGTTTTAATTCTACTTACAAAGTGTAATTAACCAAATTGTTGTAAGTCATAATTAGCTTGAAGGAAAGGATTTTCTTACATTAGGAAAACACTAACTTAATCATTTAAATCACTAATATTTTAGACAAAAACAGTAAAATTTACAAGCATATTCTCCAGTTCACTCCGCAACTAGTCCTTTTTGTTAATGGTTTTATTGAAGGCATCAGGTTTTCCATTAGGACTTCATAATTTCTTACATAGTTTAGCTTGTGGTTTGAAACTTATCAGAAATATGTACTTGTCAAAAGTCCTTCCCATGAATCTTCTTAAAAATGATGCAGTTTTACAAATGCATCTGAGTACAACAACAACTGTCTGTATGATGAAAGACTTATTGCATACATGTGCATGCCGTACAGGTTAATAAACTGTTTTTCTCTTGTTCATCTGTCTTACATCAGTTGAATTTCCCAGGCCCCAGCCAGAGGGCCTAGAAGGG
This sequence comes from Bos indicus, assembly GCF_029378745.1. Lineage (NCBI taxonomy): Eukaryota > Metazoa > Chordata > Mammalia > Artiodactyla > Bovidae > Bos > Bos indicus. The sequence goes on from NC_091771.1 coordinate 69,755,648, forward strand.
TAAAAGGAAAAGGAATTTTCTCCTCCCTTACATGGTAAAATATACATAACACAAGTGAACAAGTTTAACCATTTTAAAATGTACTATTGTGGGTGTTGATTATATTCACACTTCTGTGCAACCATCACCACAGTCCCTCTCCAGAGCTTTTTCATCTTCCAGTTGAAACTGTGTCCATTAAACACTCCCCACCCTCCCCGCCCCCCCACCCCCCCAACAAACACCATTCTACTTTGTGTTTCTATGAATTTGACTAGTCTAGGCCCCTCATATAACTGGAATCACAGTATTTGTCTTTTGGTGACTCAGTACTTCTGGACACCATGTGTGTACTAAGCAATCCTAACCAATTCTCCAACTCACCAGACACAACTGTGTCCTGCAATTTAAGTCAGTTCTGACACTCTGCCTGAAGTTAGTGTTAGACCTCATCATGGGTTAAGGACTCAGTCTCACAAGACTGCCCCTTCTCAACTTCAGAGCCAGTCATGAGTCCTGTTCTCCTTATGGACTGCTCATAAATCAGGGTTCCCATAACCCCTTCCTTGGGTTTGATAATTTTCTAGAGTGGCTTACAGCTCAGGAAAACAGTTTACTCAACTAGATCACTAGTTTATTATAAAAGGATTCAAGTCAGGAACAGCCAGATGGAATGGATGCAGAGCAAGGTAGGGGGAGGGGAGGGGCTTCTAGGCCCTCTCCAGGAGAGAGCTTCCCAGAACCTGCACATGTTCACCAGCCGGGAAGCTCTGTGGACCCCATCCTATTGGTTTTTTATTGAGGCTTCATAGAAACATACTTAGGCAAGGTTGATTAAAGCATTGGCCATTGGTGGTTGAACTGTTTCCAGTCCCTCTCCTTCGTGGATGTGGGGGGTGGGCTGAAACTGCCAACCCTTTAATCAGGTGTGATTTTTCTGACAAACAGATGCATTCACTAAAACTCAGGTGTAGTTGAAAGGGGCTTGTTACCATTATCAATATACTTTTCCACTCTTAGAGCACCTAAGGGTTTTAGGAGTTCTGTGCCAGCAACAGCATGAAGATTAAGTATTCTGAGTCACAATACAAGTCTTCAAGGTTCATCCACTCTGCAGCATGTGTCAGAATTCCCTTCTTTTTTACGGGTGAATGACACTCCACTGTATATACCACACTTTGTTTATTCATTCCAGAAATAATACTTTTGAATGCTTCATATATATTCATATGGGATTTATATATGGGAAAAAAGTTTGAAGTTCTTTATTTCCCTCTTGTACTGATTCCCGCTTATTGGCTGATTCAAAATTTATTTATTTGAGGGATAAACAAAGTTAACCTTGACTTCTTGCTTATGTACTTTTCTCTGTGCATCAGTTCACTGCTGAGTAACTGTCCTTCATGCTACGAGAAAGATGTTCTGTGGTCTTTCCTTTTCCCTCCTCTTATCAAAACAGGATTCCTCAGGGCCAGCCTATAGTAGAGCAGACACTGGGGAGCCTGGGGCTGTCATCTCAGTAGCCTGGCAGCTTTGTGCCCGTCATCTGTGCTCACCTCCACTGACCAGTACTGGCCACTAGCTCAGGGTATCTCGCGGTGGGGTGGGGTCTCTTCCAGGAAGGCCCCCTAGGGTCCTGCTCCATTCCAGTTGGAGACTTTCCCACAGCGCCCTTGTTTGGTCCTGATGAGGGCAGCGTGCCCGGAAGGGCGGGCTGCTATCTCCTTCTGCCAGCTTTCTCCGGGTCTTCACCACAGCTGAGGGGCGTTTCCGCTGCAGCCTGCCCCTCCCTTTCCACCTTGTGGGTGCGGGTCCGGGCTTAGAGCGAGCCCTCGGGTAGCGTTTGCAGCCAGGGTGGAAACGAGGGCGCCTGGGGTCCTACGCCCCGCGCCGTGCAGTTCCCCCACCGCTACCATCAGCGGGGCCTGCGATCTCGCCTCACACCTGCGTGAGGCCCGCGGCTGCCCCCACCCCACAGGCCGTCAAGATGGCGGCCGGTGTCCCCGGAGGAGAAGCCCAACCCGCTGCAGGACGCGAACATCTGCTCGTGGCTGTTCTGGTGAGGGCACGCCCTGGCTGAGATACCCCGCCGCCTCAGGCTCAGTGCCTGACTCTGCTGCGCCTTGCAGGGGTTGAGGGTCGAGGTCAGGGCGAGGGAGAGCTTTCCGATGGCTGCTTGGAGCGGGTGGGGTCTCCCCACGCCGGCCGCGGGGGTCCCTGTCTGTGCCCTCTGGGTGAGGCGGCGGGAAGGGGTAGCAGGAACGGGAAGAGCGACCTGGTGGCAGGGCGCAGGGTCTCCCTGCCTTGCAGCTCGCTGCCCCGTCAGCCTCCTTAGTCCCGGGAGCAGGAGGGGCAGCGGGAGCAGGAGGCAGGGAGGCTGAGAACCCAGGCTGCCTCGGGGGTCACTGCCAGAAGGAGAAGGACCGGACCCCGCACGCCATCCTTAGCCGGCTTCCCCAGGAGAGCTCCGGATTCGTAATTCTAAACTAGTTCGCACCCTTTCCCCACTAAGCAAAAGACATGAACAGCTTCCTTAATCTAATTAGTGCTCTGCTCCTTTTGCCATCTGCCAATAATGTCCCCAGCTTTCTCCATATTCTTGAGGTGACAGCTGAGTTCCAACTGCACCAGGCTCCCTTGTCACTGTGTCTATGGCCATGTCTCCCTCCCTCCCTCTGTCTGTGTGCATCTCTCACTATATTTCAGTATCTAGTTGTGACAAATTTCATGTGTGTAAAAAAACACTTTTTAAAAAATGAACGGGGACATGATTCTTGAACCCATTTTGCTTTTATCTGGGATACATTGAGAGGACTGGAGGATGTATTTGACCAGCCCCTTTTCTTACTGTGAATCTCTGCTTCCACTTTTGAGAGTCACTCTGGGGATGGGGTCACTGAAGCCTGTGGGGTCTTATCTGCATCTCTAGCCTTTCCAGAAGCAGTGCAGGGTCTTGATGCAGGTGGTCCTGCCCAGGAGTCCTCTGGTTCTGAAACCACCGAGGGGCCTCTGAGCCGGGAGGAAACACAGATGAAAAGCAGCTCAGAGAGGTGAAGCTCTTAACTAAAGTTTTCCATCTGGTAATTGGGACCACTAATTAGGTGGGTTGGAACCTTTGGGTTTAATCACACTTGAGTGATTATGTCTTTCATTGATGGACCTTTAACCATCCATCTTTCCCACAAACTCTGATATTTCCATTTCTTTATATGGGAGGTCCTTGGGGATTCCCAGGAAACAGAAGCTTCTGTGCTTGTTCTGATGGTGGTGTATTCAGTGTGTGTAACTACATCTCTTGGCCATTTGGTGGCCCTTAAGGAAAGAGGGTCAAGAAGAAAAAATATGGGTGTAGGCTTCCTTGTTGGCTCAGTGGTAAAGAATTCACCCGCCATAGCAGAAGACTAAGAGATGTGGGTTTGTTCCCTGGGTGGGGAAGATCCCCTGGAGTAGGGAATGGCAACCCACACCAGTATTCTTGTCTGGGAAATCCCATGGACAGAGGATCCTGGCAGGTTATGGTCCATGGGGTTGCAAAAGAGTCGGACATGACTTAGTGACTAAACAACAACCACAATAAATAGTAACAAAGTAGGGACACCTCTCCTTAACTTCAGACAGGGCAAGGAACTCTCCAGGGCAAGGAGTGTTCTATTTGTGGATTTTCAAAATGTATGTGCGTGGAAATGGGAATGTGAGGACTTCTTATTGATTTGGGTAGGCACCCATTTCCAATTTTTCTGCTGGAGTGGAAGGAGCTATTACCTCTTATTTAACATGTGAAATCACTGAAGCAGAGAGATTGAGTAATTTTTAAAAACACTTTTTATTTTATAAACTTGTGGCTCAGCTGGTAAAGAATCTGCCTGCAATGCAGGAAACCAGGGTTCGATCCCTGGGTTGGGAAGATTTCCCTTCTGGGAAAGGGTACCCACTCCAGTTTTCTGACCTGGAGAATTCCACGGACTGTATCATCTATGGAGTCGCAAAGAGTCGGACACGACTGAATGACTTTCACTTTCACAGCCAATTTACAATGTTGTTATAGTTTCAGGTGGACAGGAAAGTGATTCAGCCATATATAAACATGTATCCATTCTGCCCCAGATTCCAAGAGGTTGACCAGGTTGCCTACCATCACACAGCTACTAGTAAGAGTTGGATCCCAAACGAGGCAGTCTGGCTTCCGAGCCTGTGTTGATGTGGATGTAACTGCAGTACTGAGCTGCTTCTGTTGAGATTCTTGTTCTTAAATGGAGGAAAAAGGTGATTCCAAACACACCTTTGGTCTTGTAGGTGGAGTTTCTCAAGGAAAGTTCTTAAAGATCTTGTTGCTGGAGATGATGCACGTGAAACGTCTCTATAATCAAGCTTTAGGGTGGCTGTTCTCAAATATGGCTTTCAGACCTGCAGCATCCTCCTCACCTGGGAGCTTGTTAGAAATGCAAATCACCACCCCCACCCCATCCCTGCCCCATGCTCCTTCTAGGCCAATTCTGTAAAGTTAGAAACCCTGGGGATGGGGTTAAACAAGCTCCAGGAGATTCTGATGGAAGGTAGAGGCTGTTTTCTTTTTTTTTTTTTTTTTTAAGTAGTTTGCCCCAGAAACGTTTAAAAAAATCATCCTCTTCTTCCTCTTTCTCAAGGGTCACAGCAGAAATAGGAAATGCATATTCTTTGCTTCTTGGGTTCATATTTTTAATCAGAGTCAGAATGAAGTCTTCCTACTAAGAGAGACTGTTCAGATAGAAGCTGGCCATTCTAGGAAACATTATGTTGCAGAATTAGGGCAGGCTGCCAAAGCAGGGAATGAGACCTGACCTGGATTTTCTCAATGCTATTTGACAATAATTATATAATAATACCTCATAGTTATATACTGCATTATCAATTGTTGTCTCATTTGATTCTCAGTGTCCCTGTGGGTCAACCAGGGCAGAGATTTTGTGTAATGTGTGTATATATATATATATATATTTATTTTTTTTTTAATTTACCAATTTTATTTATTTTTATTTTATTTTATTTATTTTTTTTTTAATTATGTTATTTCCTGAACGCTCCTCCCTCCTCCCTCCCCATACCATCCCTCTGGGTTGTCCCAGTGCACCAACCCCAAGCATCCAGCATCGTGCATTGAACCTGGACTGGCATCTCGTTTCATACATGACATTTCACATGTTTCAATGCCATTCTCCCAAATCTTCCCACCCTCTCCCTCTCCCACAGAGTCCATAAGCCTGTTCTATACATCAGTGTCTCTTTTGCTGTCTCGTATACAGGGTTATCGTTACCATCTTTCTAAATTCCATATATATGCGTTAGTATACTGTATTGGTGTTTGTCCTTCTGGCTTACTTCACTCTGTATAATAGGCTCCAGTTTCATCCACCTCATTAGAACTGATTCAAATGTATTCTTTTTAATGGCTGAGTAATACTCCATTGTGTATATGTACCACAGCTTGCTTATCCATTCATCTGCTGATGGACATCTAGGTTGTTTCCATGTCCTGGCTATTATAAACAGTGCTGCGATGAACATTGGGGTACACGTGTCTCTTTCCCTTCTGGTTTCCTCAGTGTGTGTGCCCAGGAGTGGGATTGCTGTATCATAAGGCAGTTCTATTTCCAGTTTTTTAAGGAATCTCCACACTGTTCTCCATAGTGGCTGTACTAGTTTGCATTCCCACCAACAGTGTAAGAGGGTTCCCTTTTCTCCACACCCTCTCCAGCATTTATTATTTGTAGACTTTTGGATCGCAGCCATTCTGACTGGTGTGAAATGGTATCTCATAGTGGTTTTGATTTGCATTTCTCTGATAATGAGTGATGTTGAGCATCTCTTCATGTGTTTGTTAGCCATCTGTATGTCTTCTTTGGAGAAATGTCTATTTAGATCTTTGGCCCATTTTTTGATTGGGTCATTTATTTTTCTAGAGTTGAGCTTAGAGGCTGTTTTCTGCTTTAAGCCACTCCTCCAATTGGCATTGTTCCTTCGGTGTTAACTTTTAAAAAGGGGTCCAGACTTTGTGAAGTTAGTTGGTGACCACAATTTCCATCTTGTTTGTAAAGTCTGAGGTACCCTCATGATTTCCTCGTGTCCCCCACTTGCTGTCCTGGGAAAATGAAATGAGCCCAGGCAGGAAGTGCTGCCCAGAGTGTTGTCTATCCACCTTGTAGAGAAACTGAGTTTTCATCTTCTCATTGGGTGTTTGCATTTCTTACATTTCATCTGCTTTCTAAATTTGTAAATGATGCCAATAACTAGCTTATTGTCTTTATACAAATGACCTCACAGGGGTTTTAGTGTTTTCACAGCACAGGTGGGACTTAGAGTCTAAGAGAAGGCATACATTATGGCTATTGGTAATTGCAAATTTTAGAAAAGAATATATATTTTTCTATTTCTATAAAAAACTTTATGGAAGAAGAAGGGCTTCCCAGGTGGCCCAGACATAAGGAACCCACCTGCCAATGTGGAGACACAGAGACATGGGTTTGATCTCTGGGTCAGGAAGATCCCCTGGTGTAGGAAATGGCAACCCACTCCAGTACTGTTGCCTGGAGAATCCCATGGACAGAGGAGTCTGGTGGGCTACTCTGCAAAGAGAAAGACATGACTGAGCACATAGAAGAAGAAGAAAGGAACAAGGACTTTTTTTTTTTTAAGCCAGGTATACTTGCTGATATTTTGGTTATTTCTTATTCTTTCCCCGTGAGGTTTTTGTGCATATCTGCACATGCACAGTTTTTTTTTTAATCGAAATTATAGCTCATGGTTTTTTAGAATTTTATTGTAGCATAGTTGCTTAACAATGTTGTATTATGCACACTTTTCTATAAAGTTAAATATCTTTGGATCCTGATTCCTTCTTAATTTTCTATGGTTAACATTTATTTATAGCATTAAATAATGTTCAAAATGTGGCATTTATTTTTTAGGTAAACTTTTTATTTTGTATAGGAGTATATCCAACTGGCAATGTGATAGTTTCAGGTGGACAACAAAGGAACTCAGCCATACATAAACACGTATCCATTCTCCCCTAAACCCCACTCCCATCGAGGCTGGCACATAACATTGAGCAGAGTTCCCTTTGTGATACAGTGGGTCCTTGTTGCTTATCCATCCTAAATACAGCAGTGTATGCATGTTCCCACTAAACTCCCTAACTATCACTTTCCCCCATCACTCTCCCTGGCAACCACAAGTTCATTCTCTAAGTCTGTGAATCTGTTTCTGTCAAAATGTGGTATTTAATTGAAATGTATGCAGTCTTTTGCTTTTGTTTAATAGAGTTTATTGCTAATTAGGATGTGATGCATATCTATGACCATATATTTTGGTGCATCTTTTCTTTTTCCAAATTCCCCAGAAGTAGAATAATTAGTGAAAGGCTGAATTGTTTTCCATTAGGTTCAGATCAATTTGCCCTCTTAACAGGTGTTTGTGAGCTTATTTCATTGTCAACTTTGAGTACCTGAATTACATTTTTTTCCCTGGGCCTAAAGTTAAAAATAATTCAAAGAGTTTTAATTTGAATTTATTTGATTTATGTGTGCTCAGTCACCTACTCCAGTTTGACTCTGTGCAACCCCATGGACTGTGGCCTGTCAGGCTCCTCTGTCCATGGGATTTCCCAGACAAGAATACTGGAGTGGGTTGCCATTTGATTTGTAGAGATGGAAGATTTTTTATGTCTACTGACCATTTATTTGTGTTTCTTCAAATGTCTATTAATAGATTATTTTTCCTATAGAGCATTTATATTTTTGAAATAACTTGTAATAAATGCTTATAATAAGTGCATATAATACTTTTTCAGATTTTAATTTGTTCTTTAGAGGTTTTAAATTATATGTCACTGATTAAAATTGAGCTTTTTTTTTTTTTGATTTCTCGTTTATTTTGTAGTATGTGTTTTAAAAATCCTAACATCATCTAAAGCTCTGTGTTTAATTTTAGCTTTTTTCTTATTTTAACAGTAAAGGCAGCTAGAATTTTTTTAGTTTTTGATGTAAGAATAGGCCCCATTTTTTTCTAAGACAGCCCATTTTCCTGTTATGGTTTATTGAATAATAATTCTTCCCCATTATTGGAAATCAGTGGCCTAGTTTATGAACTACGTCCCTCTGGGGACTGGACTGTCCAGTCTGCTGAGACTCTCCCTGGTGATGTCCCTGATGTCCCTGCAGCCTCTGGGTGAGCTCTGCGTTTCTCTCCACCCTTGTCCCAGAGCCCACAGCAGGCTGGGGGTGAGTGCAGGACCTATCCCCAGGGATGAGGTGGAGCAGGGTCTTGGACCAGAGGCACTTGACCCTTCAGGGAGTGGTTACATCCTTGCTCCCCTGACCCTGACCACGTCTCAGTCAGTGAACTGTCCCCTTGCAGAGTGAGTGCGGATGTGGAAACTGTCCACAAGACTCTCCAGAGACTCTTGTCAGAGAAGCTGATAACATGAGGGGGATGTGAACTGGCTGAGTGCTGAGATGGTTTAGGGAAGTTGGTCCTGTAAGGCCCTTAGTAGCTATCGATTGTGAATACACTGAAATGTTAAATTTCAAGCTAGGATTCTTTGCACCATTTTCAGAATACTACTTGTTATTCTTCATTAACAGTCAGAAATCCACATGTTGGAGAAGGAGGCTGGGTGAGCTCTGCAGGGCTGTTTCTCTGGCCTTGACCTGTTCTCAATAACTGTTTAATTTGATGAGTTTTGATAATTTTATACAATATCCACAGCCTCAAGCAAGAGGTAGAACATCCCAAAGGTATATTCACATTTACTGGTATGTCCTTATGGCAGAATAAACTTCCTAACAAATTTATCTCCTGTAGTTTATTCTTGATTTTTTTGGTTTTTATAGTTCTGCATCTTATCAGCCTGAGACAAGTGTCCTTTCAGATGTGTCAAGTGGATCATTTACCTTTTGGAGTTTTCCATGGGTCCCCCAATCATGTTGATTCCCTTCCTTCTGTTGACCTGAACAAACAGAGTGTCAGATATTTCTCCAGCAAAAATGGGTTTATTTAGAATCAGCAGAGAATTGCAGTTTGAGGTTTGCATTTGTGGAGAGCCAAGTGTAAGTCCCCAGAGTGCCAGGTCTGGAGAGCACTTTTATAGAGGAGAAGAGGAAGTTGGGATGGCTCTTTCAGAGTCATGGCTTTTCAGTGGCTGAGCCCTTGCCAGGAAAGGAGAGGAGTCTTTCTTCCTCTTGGGGGCTGCTATTGTTGTAACTTCATGTATCAAACTTTCAGAGGCTTTCTAATGGGGACCACATGGGATTACTCAAGCACTCTGTGGTGGTGATGACTGCTGTTTGTCTGGGGGTACTTTGTCCTGTTCAGAGCATCACTGACCCTCTCAGCATCCCAGGGAGATGTCTCTCCAGGTCTTCTCCCAACTTTCCTGAGGCCAATACTGAGAGGTTTTGTGGCTGGTTCACGATCGTATAACCAGGAAGAGGCAACGTCTAGCTCTAACACAGGAAGATTTCCAAATGAGGGACATCAGGTGCCATTTTTGTTTCTGACTAAATTTTTTAAAATTGTGGAAAATGCACACAACATAAAATTTACCATCTTGACAATTTTTAAGCGTGCAGTTCAGTATTGTTAAGTAATTCACATTATTGTGCAGCCAGTTTCCAGAACTCTTTTCATCCTGTACTGCTGCTGCTGAGTCGCTTAAGTTGTGTCTGACTCTGTGCGACCCCATAGATGGCAGCCCACCAGGTTCCGCCGTCCCTGGGATTCTCTAGCCAAGAACACTGGAGTGGGTTACCATTTCCTTCTCCAATGCGAGAAAGTGAAAAGTGAAAGTGAAGTCGCTCAGTCATGTCTGACTCTTCGTGACCCCATGGACGGCAGCCTGCCACGCTCCTCCATCAATGGGATTTTCCAGGCAAGAGTACTGGAGTGGGTTACCATTGCCTTCTCTGCGTCTTGTACTAGTGTGCTATTAAAACACTAACTGCCCACTTCCCTTGTCCCCAGCCCCTGGCAACCACAGGGCCACTTTGTTTCTCTTTGAATTTGACTACTCTGAGGACTTCATGTAAATCAAATCATAAAATCTTTGTCTTTTGTGATACACCATTTTACAATCCCACTGTCAGTGTGCAGATTTCCAGTTTCTCCACATCCTTGCCAACACTACCTTTTCTTCTTTCTTTTTCCCACAGTAGCCCTCCTAATATGTGTGAGCTGATGTCTCATTGTGGTTTTCATTTGCATTTCCCTCATGATTAGTGCCAGAGAAGGCAATGGCAACCCACTCCAGTACTCTTGCCTGGAAAATCCCATGGACGGAGGAGCCTGGTAGGCTGCAGTCCATGGGGTCACTAGGAGTCGGAGACGACTGAGTGACTTCACTTTCACTTTTCACTTTCATGCATTGGAGAAGGAAATGGCAACCCACTCCAGTGTTCTTGCCTGGAGAATCCCAGGGACAGAGGAACCTGGTGGGCTGCCGTCTCTGGGGTCGCACAGAGTCGGACGCGACTGAAGTGACTTAGCAGCAGTAGCATGATTAGTGATGCTGAGCATCTTTTCCTCTTCAAGCAGAATTTTAAAGAGGGTCTTTTGTGGGCTTCCCTTGTAGCTCAGATGGTAAAAAATCTGTAATGCAGGAGAACCTGGTTCAGTCCCTGGGTCAGAAACATCCCCTGGAGAAGGGAATGGGTACCCACTCCAGTATTCTTGCCTGGACAATTCTTTGGACAGACAATGGGGTCGCGAAGAGTCGGACACAACTGATTGACTAATGCTTTCACTTTGGCTGCAGGGTGTCATCATCTGGGTAAGTCCCAGTGCTGATTCCCTGAGCATTTTCTTTAGGGGACAAGTGTGGAATAAATCACCCAACATGTTTCAAACCTGCTTAGTGGTAAAGCTCCTAGATGTACACCATTGTTTTGTAAGGAAACTGAGACCTAGAGATGTTAAAGGTCATGGAGCTGCTGAATTGGAGTGGAGACGTGGAGCAGAGGACAGCTGAGGCCCTGGGTGCTCAGCACCACTGCTGGGACTAGAGTCCAGTCTTCTGACTCCTGGACTGGGATTCTTTAGGGGTGCCAAGGTACCCAGATTAGCAAAATCTGAAGTTCAGTTTATCTTATTTCTTCTTTAATGAGTCATGGATGTTCATACATTCAACAAATATTTCTTGTGCATCTGTACCCATGTTATCATAGGAATAACAGGATAAAAGAAATGTGATCTCTGTCATTGCTGTTATTCAGTTTCTCAGTCGTGTCTGACTCTTTGCGACCCCATGGACCAGCACACCAGGCTTCCTTGTCCTTTACTCTCTCCCGGAGTTTGCTCAAACTCATGTCCATTGAGTGGGTGATGTTATCTAACCATGTCATCTTCTGCTGCCCTCTTCTCCTTTTGCCTTCAACCTTTCCCAGCATCCAGGTCTTTTCCAATTAGTCAGCTCTTTGCATCAGCTTGGCCAAAGTATTGGAGCTTTAGCATCAGGCCTTCCAATGAATATTCAAGGTTGATTTCCTTTAGGACTAACTGGTTTGATCTCTATCCATGGGTTATTATGGTCTGGACTTGGAAATTTCCTTACCCTGGCAAAATTAGTAAAATGGTGTTTACCTAGGTGCTGTCTCTGCATACTATTATCATTTAAATAATGCATGATCGATCTGAGTAGGTTTTTTGGTGGGATCATCTGTACACTTATTGTTTTTTCCCTTTATAATAAATAATTGCAGAGAGATAAGTTGAGCTTATATAAATATCATCTTCTGCTTTAAACTTTCAGCCGGTTTTTAATTTCCATTGATGATTTTCTTGACTTGATTTTTCCTTCATTATTTTTATTTTTTTGAATTGTTAAACATGTTTATTGTGCAGATTTATAACTTTACAGGACATGCAGGATAAAAAAGTGTAAAATATCAGTAGGCATATAAAATTTCAGCAGTCTTTTGGACCAGCACTTGATTTGCACAAGGGACTAAGCATCTCTCTGGAACAGACATGTCTTGGAATACATAGTTTATAGATTGAATCACAAAACAGTTTCCCAAGTGATTTTCCTCATGTAAAGATAAAAAATATCTTGCACTTAAAAATTATTCAGTATAGTACATTTTCAGTTAGGTACATAGTTTAAAAGTAATTGATTACTCCTTTTATGTTTGTTTGCATTTGTTTGTGAGTTTTCCTTTCTCTCCTGTTTATGTAGCACTACTGATTCATGGATTCTTTCATTATTTACTGGGTTAAGCTTCATTGCCATTTGTTTGTTTTGATGCTCATAGTATTCCAGATTTGTCTAGCAAAAGCCATTCAAGCTTCTCTGTCCTTCTACACATCCTCATGATTCCTTGAGTGCTTCCTTATTTTATGGCACAAGATGTCTTAGACCCATCTTGGACTTTCCCTGCCTGTTGGTCTTGGCCTGTAGACAGTGAGACTTTTGCCAGGACTTCCTGGGGCTCTGCTCACCAGGGCTCATACTAGTTATGAGCAGCCCCCACAGAAATTCTCTTTTGCAGTCAGTGTTGTGGCTGGACCGGCCCTTGTGGTTCTTAGGATTGTGAGACACATCTCAGCAACAACCATCAGGGAACTTTGAAATGTCAAGGTGTATCACTCACATTCCCTGGAGGGTACAACGCACCCCTTTGGTGACACAGTGAGGTCCTGGGTGGAGAGAGAGAGCTCATGAGCCAGCTTGGACTTGGGGTTCTGCCTTTTTGAGGTTGAGGGTGGGGAGTCTAGAATTTTAAAGTTTCACTCTTTATTGGTGAATTTAAAAAATAAGAGAGGGAATTAAAGTGCAGGAAGGGAGGAGCAAACAGTCAGTGAGATGGTCTGTAATCAGGTCAACCAGAGCTTTCTGAAAGCGGGAACTTCATGGGTGGGGTGGCCTGGATCTTTACCTCGTTGTGTAGCTGTCATGTGTTCACCGGAGATGGATGCCTTTGACATGGATGTCTCCAAAACTTCATGTCAGGCACTTATATTACAATAAAAAAAAATAGAATTATCACATGCTGACACATACTGCCCCAGTTTTGGAAACAGCCATTTCTTAGATGGTTCCTTTTAGGGGAGAAGGTATTAAAAAGCCAAGGTCTGGGTGAAGGGGGCCAGAGGGCACAAACTTCCATTATAAAATGAGTCAGTTATGGGGATGTAATGTGTGGTCTGGTGATTATAGTTAATCCTACTGTTCTGAATATTGAAAGCTGGCCACCTCATGTGAAGAGTTGACTCATTGGAAAAGACTCTGATGCTGGGAGGGATTGGGGGCAGGAGGAAAAGGGGACAACAGAGGATGAGATGGCTAGATGGCATCACTGACTCAATGGACATGAGTTTGAGTGAACTCTGGGAGATGATGATGGACAGGGAGGCCTGGCCTGCTGCGATTCATGGGGTTGCAAAGAGTCGGACACGACTGAGTGAACTGAACTGAACTGAAGAGAACTTAACATTTCTTACAACAACAAAAAAAATTGTGATTGTGTATGTTACCCCAAACCCCAAGATCAGGGGGCTAGAATGCTACCAGTGTGTCACTGCTTCCAGGGCCTCTCAGAGTACAGAGTTAGGGACTGTGTGTATGTATGTGAGTGAGTGTGCAAACACATATCTAATTATTGCCGCTTGCCTCTATATATTTAAAATGTAATTTTTTGTTTTTATTTAACAAAGCCCATAAATGTAGGATTCTAATTAGAGATGTGTAATTTTGATGTACAGTTGAGCATCTGAGCAGAGCAGAGAGAATTGGATATATGTCACGGTCCTTTTAATTTTTAGCAGGTGGCTAAACCCCTTGTTTAGAATTGGTCACAAACAGAAATTAAAACAAGATGACATATACTCGGTGTTTCCGGAAGATCACTCCCAGCGCCTTGGAGAAGAGCTGCAAGGCAGCAGGCAGGAAGGGAGGGAGAGTGAGAATTTCCACGTGGGGCTAAAGGTGCATGTGGCGGGGGCTTTGCTTCCTTTGGGTTCTCCTGAGCCTCCTCCCCTGACACTGAACGCTCACCCCCTCAGGCTGACCCAGGGCTCAGCCCACTTTGGAGGCTGTGGGAGCCCTTGTTCCCTGTGCATCTGTGGAAATGGAGGGAGCCCGCAGCCATGGCCCTGGAGGCTGAGCTCTGTCTCCGGAGGTGGGGTCCCTGGAGGACGGAGTCTGCCTCCCCTAAGCGGCTCATGACCTGTGAGTCCAGCAAAGCTTGGAAGGAACTTATTTCCAGAATTGGGACTTTTTCCCCTCAAAGCCTTTTATTCTGGTGCTTCAGGGTCTACACTGCTCATCTTTCAGGAGCCCTGTGAGCAGGTTCAGTTCAGTTCAGTTCAGTTGCTCAGCCATGTCCGACTCTTTGCAACCCCATGAATCGCAGCACACCAGGCCTTCCTGTCCATCACCAACTCTCGGAGTTCACTCAGACCCACGTCCATCGAGTCAGTGATGCCATCCAGCCATCTCATCCTCTGTCGTCCCCTTCTCCTCCTGCCCCCAATCCCTCCCAGCATCAGAGTCTTTTCCAATGAGTCAACTCTTTGCATGAGGCAGCCAAAATACTGGAGTTTCAGCTTCAGCATCATTCCTTCCAAAGAAATCCCAGGACTGATCTCATTCAGAATGGACTGGTTGGATCTCCTTGCAGTCCAAGGGACTCTCAAGAGTCTTCTCTAACACCACAGTTCAAAAGCATCAATTCTTCGGCGCTCAGCCTTCTTCACAGTCCAACTCTCATATCCATACATGACCACAGGAAAAACCATAGCCTTGACTAGATGGACCTTTGTTAGCAAAGTAATGTCTCTGCTTTTGAATATACTATCTAGGTTGGTCATAACTTTCCTCCCAAGGAGTAAACGTCTTTTAATTTCATGGCTGCAGTCACCATCTGCAGTGATTTTGGAGCCCCAAAAAATAAAGTCTGACACTGTTTCCACTGTTTCCCCATCTATTTCCCATGAAGTGATGGGACTGGATGCCATGATCTTCGTTTTCTGAAGTTTTAAGCCAACTTTTTCACTCTCCCCTTTCACTTTCATCAGGAGGCTTTTTAGTTCCTTTTCGCTTTCTACCATCAGGGTGGTGTCATCTGCATATCTGAGGTTATTGAGATTTCTTCCAGCAATCTTGATTCCAGTTTGTGTTTCTTCCAGTCCAGCGGTTCTCATTATGTACTCCGCATATAAGTTAAATAAGCAGGGTGACAATATACAGCCTTGACATACTCCTTTTCCTATATGGAACCAGTCTGTTGTTCCATGTCCAGTTCTAACTGTTGCTTCCTTGTCTGCATATAGGTTTCTCAAGAGGCAGGTCAGGTGGTCTGGTATTCCCATCTCTTTAAGAATTTTCCACAGTTTATTCTGATCCACACAGTCAAATGTTTTTACATAGTCAATAAAGCAGAAATAGATGTTTTTCTGAAACTATCTTGCTTTTTCAATGATCCAGCAAATGTTGACAATTTGATCTCTGGTTCCTCTGCTTTTTCTAAAACCAGCTTGAACATCTGGAAGTTCATGGTTCACATATTGCTGAAGCCTGGCTTGGAGAATTTTGAGCATTACTTTACTAGCGTGTGAGAAGAGTGCAATTGTGTGGTAGTTTGAGCATTTTTTGGCATTGCCTTTCTTTGGGATTGGAATGAAAACTGACCTTTTCCAGTCCTGTGGCCACTGCTGAGTTTTCCAAATTTGCTGGCATATTGAGTGTAGCACTTTCACAGCATCTTCTTCCAGGATTTGAAATAGCTCAACTGGAATTCCATCACCTCCACTAGCTTTGTTCATCGTGGTGCTTTCTAAGGCCCACTTGACTTCACATTCCAGGATGTCTGGCTCTAGGTGAGTGATCACAGCATCATGATTATCTTGGTCATGAAGACCTTTTTTGTACAGTTCTTCTGTGTATTGTTTCCACCTGTTCTTAATATCTTCTGCTTCTGTTAGGTCCATACCCTTTCTGTCCTTTATTGAGCCCATCTTTGCATGAAATGTTCCCTTGGTATCTCTAATTTTCTTGAAGAAATCTCTAGTCTTTCCCATTCTGTTGTTTTCCTCTATTTCTTTGCATTGATTGCTGAGGAAGGCTTTCTTATCTCTCCTTGCTCTTCTCTGGAACTCTGCATTCAGATGCTTATATCTTTCCTTTTCTCCTTTGCTTTTTGCTTCTTTTCCTTTCACAGCTATTTGTAAGGCCTCCTCAGGCAGCCATTTTGCTTTTTTGCATTTCTTTTCCATGGGGATGGTCTTGATTCCTGTCTCCTGTACAATGTCACAAACCTTCGTCCATAGTTCATCAGGCACTCTATCTATCAGATCTAGTCCCTTAAATCTATTTCTCACTTCCACTGTATAATCATAAGGAATTTGATTTAGGTCATACCTGAATGGACTAGTTGTTTTCTCTACTTTCTTTTAAGTCTAAATTTGGCAATAAGGAGTTCATGATCTGAGCCACAGCTCCCGGTCTTGTTTTTGCTGACTGTATAGAGCTTCTCCATCTTTGGTTGCAAAGAATATAATCAATCTAGAAGAAATATACAAAAAAGATCTTCATGACCCAGATAACCACGATGGTGTGATCACTGGACGAGAGCTAGACATCCTGGAATGTGAAGTCAAGTGGGCCTTAGAATGCACCACTATGAACAAAGCTAGTGGAGGTGATGGAATTCCAAGTGAACTATTTCAAATCCTAAAAGATGATGCTGTGAAAGTGCTGCACTCAATATGCCAGCAAATTCGGAAAACTCAGCAGTGGCCACAGGACTGGAAAAGGTCAGTTTTCATTCCAATCCCAAAGAAAGAGAATGCTAAAGAATGTTCAAACTACCCCACAATTGCACTCATCTCACACGCTAGTAAAGTGATGCTCAAAATTCTCCAAGCCAAGCTTCAAGAGTACGTGAACTTGAACTTCCAAATGTTCAAGGTGAATTTAGAAAAGGCCGAGGGACCAGAGATCAAATTGCCGGCCTTTGTTGGATCATCGAAAAAGCAAGACAGTTCCAGAAATACATCTACTTCTACTTTATTGACTATGCCAAAGCTTTTGACTGTGTGGATTACCACAAACTGTGGAAAATTCTTGAAGATATGGGAATAGTAGACCACTTGACCTGCCTCCTCAGAAATCTGTAAGCAATAGTTAGAAGCAATAGTTAGAAGCAGACATGGAACAACAACAGACTGGTTCCAAATTGGGAAAGGAGTACTTCAAGGCTGTATATTGTCACCCTGCTCTTTTAACTTATATGCAGAGCACGTCATGAGAAATGCCAGGCTGAATGAAGCACAGGCTGGAATCAAGATTGCCAGGTTAAATATCAATAACCTCAGATATGCAGATGACACTACCCTTATGGGAGAAAGCGAAGAACTAAAGTGCCTCTTGATGAAAGAGGAGAGTGAAAAAGTTGGTTTAATACTCAACATTCAGAAAATTAAGATCATGGCATCCAATCCCATCACTTCATAGCAAATGGATGGGAAAACAATGGAACGAGTGAGAGATTTTATTTTTTTTTTTGGCTCCAAAATCACTGCAGATGGTGACTGCAGCCATGAAATTAAATGATCCTTACTCCTTGGAAGAAAAGCTATGATCAACGTAGACAGCATATTAAAAAGCAGAGACATTACTTTGCCAACAAAGGTCCCTCTAGTCAAAGCTATGGTTTTTCCATTAGTCATGTTTGGATGAAAGAAAGCTGAGCACTGAAGAATTGATACTTTTGAACTGTGGTGTTGGAGAAGACTCT
The DNA here is from genome assembly GCF_029378745.1 of Bos indicus. Taxonomy (NCBI): domain Eukaryota; kingdom Metazoa; phylum Chordata; class Mammalia; order Artiodactyla; family Bovidae; genus Bos; species Bos indicus. The sequence goes on from NC_091771.1 coordinate 69,773,392, forward strand.
TGAGAGTCCCTTGGACTGCAAGGAGATCCAACCAGTCCATCCTAAAGGTAATCAGTCTGAATATTCATTGAAAGGACTGATACTGAAGCTGAAACTCCAATACTTTGGCCACCTGATGCAAAGAACTGATTCATTGAAAAGACCCTGAGTATAGGAAAGATTGAAGGCAGGAGGAGATGGGGATGACAGAGGATGAGATGGTTGGATGGCATCACCGACTTGATGGACTTGAGTTTGAGTACTGACTGACTGATTGGGTATCTATTTATCTGTTAGTGGACATTTGAGTTGTTTCTACCTTTTGACTGTTGTACATAATGGTGCTATCAACAGGGTGCACAAATGACCAGTCAAATTCATGCTCTAAGTTATTCTGGTTACATTCTGGGAAATGAAATTGTTGTGCTGTGTACTAATTTCATGTTTGGTTTTTGAGGAAATGCCATATTCTCTTCCATTGTGGCTACATCATTTTACATTTTCTCTTGAGCATTGATTTTTCTGTTTAACTTGAAGACTAAATAGAAAGAATTTATGAACCGTGATATTTTGTTTGGATCCATGGCTCCAGCTGATGGTCTGTTGAAATTGCTCAAGGTGGTCTGTCAGGTTTCTCAGTTCTAGGGAATTTTTCTGAGCTTTTTGTCAAATCAAGGGATTGTACAGCACAGTTTTTTTTTTTTTTTTGTAAAGTCAGCAGACTGGCGTTAAGAACACAGGTTCCTCACAGGATTAGTATTTTGACTGTTATACTGATCAGTTTTAGAATGAGGAAACTAAGACCAAAGTGTTTAAATGGTGTCATACCTGGTATCAATGACCGACCAGATTTATAGTCCAGGTCCCCTAATCTCTTTCCTTAAGGCGGCCTCTCCACTTTCATCTTGTTGTTGTTTAGTCACTAAGTCCTGTCCAACTCTTTGTGACCCCATGGACTCCAGCACACCAGCCTTCCCTGTCCTTTATTATCTCTCGGAGTTTGGGCAAACTCATGTCCATTAAGTTGAGGATGCCATCCAACTATCTCATCCTCTGTTGCCCCCTCCTCCTCCTGCCCTTAATCTTTCCCAGCATTAGGGTCTTTGCCAATGAGTTGGCTCTTGGCATCAGGCAGCCACACTGTTGGAGCTTCAGTTTCAGTATCGGTCCTTACAATGAGTATTCAGGGTTGATTTTCTTTAGGACTGAGTGGTTGGATCTCCTAGCTGTCCAGGGGACTCTCAAGAGTCTTCTCTAGAACCACATTTCAAAAGCATCAGTTCTTCGGTGCTCAGCCTTCTTTATGGTCCAGCTCTCACATCAGTACATGACTACTGGAAAGAAGATAGCTTTGACTATATGGACCTTTGTTGGCATAATGATGTCTCTGCTTTTTAATATGCTGTTTAGGTTTTGGCTGAAAATTACTTAGTTTACTTAGTCTAAACCTACATTCACTTATCCTTCGGACAGGTCCAAGTTCATTGAGAAACAGAGTGGAGGGTTTTGCTTCTGTCTCCTGCTCCTCCTTTTGCTGTCCTTGTAAGCAGGGCTGCCGCCACATTGAATCGTTTAAGGATGAACATGGGTCCCCAAAGCCCTGCTGTCAGGCATCATCCTGCTCGTCCTGACACCACACAAGACCCCATGAAAATGCACTCCATTTTGCTAAGTTCTCAGACTGACTTGGTATCACTGTAGGAATCGATTCTCTGTATCTTTCTCTCATTTCAGTCACTGTGCCTGAGTAGCTCAGCCATGGGGAAGACCACCACAGGCCAGATAGTCAACCTGCTGTCCAACGATGTGAACAGGTTTGATCAGGTGAACTGCCCCTGAGGGATCATCTTCCATTTCCCGTCCTTCTTCTTACTGGATTTAGCTTATTGGGATGCCACGTGCCAGGGTTTGGTGTCCGTCAGTGTTCTGTTGAGGACATAAGACAAGGGTTCTCTTTATCCAACGCTCATTTCCTCTGTGTGCAGCTTAGATGTGATGATATGTTTTGTCCTGTACATGAGAAGTTTGTTTTTCTGACATTGTCTGCAATATACTTCAGTAATAGGCAGGCAGTAGTGTTCTGGGACAGCTTGATTAGTGTTAGTAGAGGTCCTCCATAGAAGTTTCGTAGTGGCCCTTCTTGGCATGTGGTGTCAGTGTTGCTGCCTGAATTGTCTTCCTTCTCCTCTGCATGATGAAGGCCTGGTGGGCAGGGATTGTTCCTTCTCCTGCCCCCTGTTCAGTGCTGCTGCATAGGGAGCCATGGAGGAATAATGCCAAGTGAGTGGTCTCCAGCTTTGCACAACCTCCTCTCTGCTGTCCCATCATACCCATTTCACACTTACCTTATGAATAGATCACAATTCCAGGGTGTTGCAGCTGTTGGACAGATCTGCATAGAACAGTTCTCTTTCCTGGATGATCCTGGCCTTTAAGTTTGGGGGCTTACCTGGTAGCTCCAGGTAAGAGCTGGAGTCCACCTGCAATGCAAGAGGCCCCGGTTTGATCCCTGGGGTCAGGAACATTCCCTGGAGAAGGAAATGATACCCCGCTCCAGTTATCATGCCAGGATAATTCCATGGACAGAGGAGCCTGGTGGGCTATAATCCATGGGGTCGCAAAGAGTCGGACATGACTAAGCGACTAACACTTTCACTTCTCCTTCAATTATTCACTCATGAAACATGACGTAAGGCCTCTATTCAATTTGAAGGATGAATAAGCCTTAATTTCTGCCCTGGAAAGGCCACAGCCTGTCCAAAAGGTAAATGTACAAGCAGTTGTCGGAAGTGTGGTAAGTACCATAATATAGGCTCTTCTGGGGAGATGGGGCTGATTTTTGGGACAGAGAGAGTTGGGGAAGCCCTGAGTTCATCTGTGTTGTGGATAAAATCAACATCATCCATCAGTGGTGCTGGTCGGGTTCTCCCTGGATGTCCCTGAGGCTGGCCCTGTGCTGCCCCCAGAACAGCGTGATCTGGGGTGGAAGCTTGGATTTCTGCTTCAGCAGGTGTAAAACTCACTGAGATAATTTCTGTTTAAATTCCTGTCTGTTCCTGGGGGAGGAGCCAAGATGGCGGAGGAGTAGGACAGGGAGAACACTTTGTCCCCCACAAATTCATCAAAAGAGCATTTAAACGTCGAGTAAATTCCACAAAACAACTTCTGAATGCCGGCAGAGGACATCAGGCACCCAGTAAAGCAATCCAACTCTTCGAAAGGAGCGCGACTGAACAAAGAGAAGAAATACAGCTCCACCCATCAGAACACCGACACAAGCTTCCCTAACCAGGAAACCTTGACAAGCCACCTGTACAAATCCACACACAGCGAGGAAAAGCCACAATAAAGAGAACTCCACAAACTGCCAGAATACAGAAAGGACACCCCAAACTCAGCAATTTAAACAAGATGAAGAGACAGAGGAATAGCCAGCAGATAAAGGAACAGGATAAACGCCCACCAAACCAAACAAAAGAGGAAGAGATAGGGAATTTACCTGATAAAGAATTCCGAATAATGATAGTGAAATTGATCCAAAATCTTGAAATTAAAATGGAATCACAGATAAATAGCTTGGAGACAAGGATTGAGAAGATGCAAGAAAGGTTTAACAAGGACCTAGAAGAAATAAAAAAGAGTCAATATATAATGAATAATGCAATAAATGAAATTAAAAACACTCTGGAGGCAACAAATAGTAGAATAACAGAGGCAGAAGATAGGATTAGTGAATTAGAAGATAGAATGGTAGAAATAAATGAATCAGAGAGAATAAAAGAAAAACGAATTAAAAGAAATGAGGACAATCTCAGAGACCTCCAGGACAATATTAAACACTACAACATTTGAATCATAGGGGTTCCAGAAGAAGAAGACAAAAAGAAAGACCATGAGAAAATACTTGAGGAGATAATAGTTGAAAAATTCCCTAAACTGGGGAAGGAAATAATCACCCAAGTCCAAGAAACCCAGAGAATCCCAAACAGGATAAACCCAAGGCGAAACACCCCAAGACACATATTAATCAAATTAACAAAGATCAAACACAAAGAACAAATATTAAAAGCAGCAAGGGAAAAGCAACAAATAACACACAAGGGAATTCCCATCAGGATAACAGCTGATCTTTCAATAGAAACTCTTCAAGCCAGGAGGGAATGGCAAGACATACTTAAAATGATGAAAGAAAATAACCTACAGCCCAGATTATTGTACCCAGCAAGGATTTCATTCAAGTATGAAGGAGAAATCAAAAGCTTCTCAGACAAGCAAAAGCTGAGAGAATTCTGCACCACCAAACCAGCTCTCCAACAAATACTAAAGGATATTCTCTAGACAGGAAACACAAAAATGGTGTATAAATTCGAACCCCAAACAATAAAGTAAATGGCAACGGGATCATACTTATCAGTAATTACCTTAAACGTAAATGGGTTGAATGCCCCAACCAAAAGACAAAGACTGGCTGAATGGATACAAAAACAAGACCCCTACATATGTTGTCTACAGGAGACCCACCTCAAAACAGGGGACACATACAGACTGAAAGTGAAGGGCTGGAAAAAGATTTTCCATGCAAATAGGGACCAAAAGAAAGCAGGAGTAGCAATACTCATATCAGATAAAATAGACTTTAAAACAAAGGCTGTGAAAAGAGACAAAGATGGTCACTACATAATGATCAAAGGATCAATCCAAGAAGAAGATATAACAATTATATATGCACCCAACACGGGAGCACCGCAGTATGTAAGACAAATGCTAACAAGTATGAAACGAGAAATTAACAATAACACAATAATAGTGGGAGACTTTAATACCCCACTCACACCTATGGATAGATCAACTAAACAGAAAATTAACAAGGAAACACAAACTTTAAACGATACAATAGACCAGTTAGACCTAATTGATATCTATAGGACATTTCATCCCAAAACAATGAACTTCACCTTTTTCTCAAGCGCACATGGAACCTTCTCCAGGATAGATCACATCCTGGGCCATAAAGCTAGCCTTGGTAAATTCAAAAAAATAGAAATCATTCCAAGCATCTTTTCTGACCACAATGCAGTAAGATTAGATCTCAATTACAGGAGAAAAACTATTAAAAATTCCAACATATGGAGGCTGAACAACACGCTGCTGAATAACCAACAAATCACAGAAGAAATCAAAAAAGAAATCAAAATTTGCATAGAAATGAATGAAAATGAAAACACAACAACCCAAAACCTGTGGGACACAGTAAAAGCAGTCCTAAGGGGAAAGTTCATAGCAATACAGGCACACCTCAAGAAACAAGAAAAAAGTCAAATAAATAACCTAACTCTACACCTAAAGCAACTAGAAAACGAAGAAATGAAGAACCCTAGGGTTAGTAGAAGGAAAGAAATCTTAAAAATTAGAGCAGAAATAAATGCAAAAGAAACAAAAGAGACCATAGCAAAAATCAACAAAGCCAAAAGCTGGTTCTTTGAAAGGATAAATAAAATTGACAAACCATTAGCCAGACTCATCAAGAAACAAAGGGAGAAAAATCAAATCAATAAAATTAGAAACGAAAATGGAGAGATCACAACAGACAACACAGAAATACAAAGGATCATAAGAGACTATTATCAACAATTATATGCCAATAAAATGGACAACGAGGAAGAAATGGACAAATTCTTAGAAAAGTACAACTTTCCAAAACTCGACCAGGAAGAAATAGAAAACCTTAACAGACCCATCACAAGCACGGAAATTGAAACTGTAATCAAAAATCTTCCAGCAAACAAAAGCCCAGGTCCAGACGGCTTCACAGCTGAATTCTACCAAAAATTTAGAGAAGAGCTAACACCTATCCTGCTCAAACTCTTCCAGAAAATTGCAGAGGAAGGTAAACTTCCAAACGCATTCTATGAGGCCACCATCACCCTAATACCAAAACCTGACAAAGATCCCACAAAAAAAGAAAACGACAGGCCAATATCACTGATGAACATAGATGCAAAAATCCTAAACAAAATTCTAGCAATCAGAATCCAACAACACATTAAAAAGATCATACACCATGACCAAGTGGGCTTTATCACAGGGATGCAAGGATTCTTCAATATCCGCAAATCAATCAATGTAATACACCACATTAACAAATTGAAAAACAAAAACCATATGATTATCTCAATAGATGCAGAGAAAGCCTTTGACAAAATTCAACACCCATTTATGATAAAAACTCTCCAGAAAGCAGGAATAGAAGGAACATACCTCAACATAATAAAAGCTATATATGACAAACCCACAGCAAACATTATCCTCAATGGTGAAAAATTGAAAGCATTTCCTCTAAAGTCAGGAACAAGACAAGGGTGCCCACTTTCACCATTACTATTCAACATAGTTTTGGAAGTTTTGGCCACAGCAATCAGAGCAGAAAAAGAAATAAAAGGAATCCAAATTGGAAAAGAAGAAGTAAAACTCTAACTATTTGCAGATGACATGATCCTCTACATAGAAAACCCTAAAGACTCCACCAGAAAATTACTAGAACTAATCAATGACTATAAAGTCAGGATATAAAATCAACACACAGAAATCCCTTGCATTCCTATACACTAATAATGAGAAAACAGAAAGAGAAATTAAGGAAACAATTCCATTCACCATTGCAACGAAAAGAACAAAATACTTAGGAATATATCTACCTAAAGAAACTAAAGACCTATATATAGAAAACTATAAAACACTGGTGAAAGAAATCAAAGAGGACACTAATAGATGGAGAAATATACCATGTTCATGGATTGGAAGAATCAATATAGTGAAAATTAGTATACTACCCAAAGCAATTTATAGATTCAATGCAATCCCTATCAAGCTACCAACAGTATTCTTCACAGAGCTAGAACAAATAATTTCACAATTTGTATGGAAATACAAAAAACCTCGAATAGCCAAAGCGATCTTGAGAAAGAAAAATGGAACTGGAGGAATCAACCTACCTGACTTCAGGCTCTACTACAAAGCCACAGTTATCAAGACAGTATGGTACTGGCACAAAGACAGAAATATAGATCAATGGAACAAAATAGAAAGCCCAGAGATAAATCCATGCACATATGGACACCTTATCTTTGACAAAGGAGGCAAGAATATACAATGGATTAAAGACAATCTCTTTAACAAGTGGTGCTGGGAAATCTGGTCAACCACTTGTAAAAGAATGAAACTAGAACACTTTCTAACACCATATACAAAAATAAACTCAAAATGGATTAAAGATCTCAACGTAAGACCAGAAACTATAAAACTCCTAGAGGAGAACATAGGCAAAACACTCCCTGACATACATCACAGCAGGATCCTCTATGACCCACCTCCCAGAATATTGTAAATAAAAGCAAAAATAAACAAATGGGACCTAATTAAACTTAAAAGCTTCTGCACATCAAAGGAAACTATTAGCAAGGTGAAAAGACAGCCTTCAGAATGGGAGAAAATAATAGCAAATGAAGCAACTGACAAACAACTAATCTCAAAAATATACAAGCAACTCCTACAGCTCAACTCTAGAAAAATAAATGACCCAATCAAAAAATGGGCCAAAGATCTAAATAGACATTTCTCCAAAGAAGACATACAGATGGCTAACAAACACATGAAGAGATGCTCAACATCACTCATTATCAGAGAAATGCAAATCAAAACCACTATGAGATACCATTTCACACCAGTCAGAATGGCTGCGATCCAAAAGTCTACAAATAATAAATGCTGGAGAGGGTGTGGAGAAAAGGGAACCCTCTTACACTGTTGGTGGGAATGCAAACTAGTACAGCCACTATGGAGAACAGTGTGGAGATTCCTTAAAAAACTGGAAATAGAACTGCCTTATGATACAGCAATCCCACTCCTGGGCATACACACTGAGGAAACCAGAAGGGAAAGAGACACGTGTACCCCAATGTTCATCGCAGCACTGTTTATAATAGCCAGGACATGGAAACAACCTAGATGTCCATCAGCAGATGAATGGATAAGCAAGCTGTGGTACATATACACAATGGAGTATTACTCAGCCATTAAAAAGAATACATTTGAATCAGTTCTAATGAGGTGGATGAAACTGGAGCCTATTATACAGAGTGAAGTAAGCCAGAAGGACAAACACCAATACAGTATACTAACGCATATATATGGAATTTAGAAAGATGGTAACGATAACCCTGTATACGAGACAGCAAAAGAGACACTGATGTATAGAACAGGCTTATGGACTCTGTGGGAGAGGGAGAGGGTGGGAAGATTTGGGAGAATGGCATTGAAACATGTGAAATGTCATGTATGAAACGAGATGCCAGTCCAGGTTCAATGCACGATGCTGGATGCTTGGGGCTGGTGCACTGGGACGACCCAGAGGGATGGTATGGGGAGGGAGGAGGGAGGAGGGTTCAGGATGGGGAACACATGTATAATTTTTTTAAAATTAAAAAAAAAAAAAAAAAAAGAAAAAAAAAAAGGAAAAAAAAAAAATTCTTGTCTGTTCCTTCAGAGCAGATTGTTTCTACACTGTGTCCTTACTGTATTGTTATATTGTATGCAGTCCTGAGAAGGCTTGTCTTTCTCTTTAACAGTGAGGATGTTCTTCACTATCTGTGGGTGGGGCCACTGCAGGCTGTCACAGTGACCGCCCTGCTCTGGATGGAAATAGGAATGTCGTGTCTTGCTGCGATGGCGGTTCTCATCATTCTTCTGCTTTTGCAAAGCTGCTTCGGGATGTTGTTTTCATCACTCCGGTAAGAGAAACACTGGTTTAAAAAATAGGTGATAAGTGCTTAGTAACATGCAGCATCTGCTCGATGCTTGTGTTCAAAAACTAAACCAATGCCTTCTCTGGTCTCTTCTTTGAGTGCATTGTAGACCCTTCAGGCTTTGCAGGTGGAGGCTCCAGCCTTAAGCTGAAGGCTGATCTTGAAGAGGGAAAGAAGATGGCACTCACTGGCTCCTCCCACTACCATAGCTGAATAAGTGGAGTGTCCTTGAGCAGAATGTACCTACATTGACGTTTTGTAAACTTTATTAAATAGTAATAATCCTATAGGCTCAAATTTAGCTACATGTGTTTTTGTTATTCTTATGCTAGAGCAATTTTCAGGTATCTATTTTCATGTTTTGTTTTTAATTCAGTGTTTCCATTAACTTATAAGTGCCTCAAGGACAAGGTCAATCTTAATTAACTATGTCTTAGTAAAGCCCCACAGTCCCAGCAGAATATGTGATAGAACAGTCACTGGTGATGAAGGACCTAATGGCGAAGAGATAGACCTGAAGCAGGTCCCAGAGGGTTGGAGGTGGGTCATTTGTCCAGGCTGTCAGGTGGTGGAGGTGTTGTGCTCTTTGAAGTTTTTTTTTTTTTTCTTGAAATTTCTCTTCTTCTTTTTTTTTCTTAATGACTTTACATGTGATATTTTTGTCTATTTGCAATTTCCTTTCCTGTCTGCTGTGAAGAGATGTCCCTCATTCTTCGAGGCCCTGTTCCAGTGCTACCAGGTCTCTGAATTTCTTCTTGTTCTGCTTTCCTGGTAGAATTAACAGTCCCATCTTTTCTGCTTCCCAGAACTTCTCTCCTATTTTATCACAGCACAGACACTGTCTTCCCATTAGACAGTGCCTTCCCTGCCCAGCTGCGACCTCCTTGGGCAGAGAGTTTATACCTGACTGACTTTGGGTCTTCCTCAGCCAGTACTGCAAGTTCCCAAGTTACTCCTTGAATTAGGCTGAATGGTTGACTTCTAGAAGTCTTTTTCTCCATTTTCACTTTGAGAAGGACCTGCCTGTGATGTCAGCACAGAAGAGCTGTAGGGAATCATCGATCCCTGGTCCCTCCCTTTGCCCCCTCCTGCTGCTGCTGCTGCTGGAAAGTTGGGCTGTGGTCATTAAGTCTCATCTCTCACGTCTATTCCCTCAGGAGTAAGACCACAGCTTTCACAGATGACAGGATCAGGACCATGAGTGAAGTTATAACTGGCATCAGAACAGTAAAAATGTATGCTTGGGGACAGTCATTTATAGACCTTATTACCAGATTAAGAAGGTACGTTTTTATACATATCACACCATATTTTTGTACTTTCCCCCCTATTTTTATTGACTGAAATTAGAAGGCTTACCAAGTTTTCAAATGAAGATGAACTTAAATACTATGAACTCCACACCTCACATGTGGCAGGAGGGTTAAGTGGAAGAGGGGATATGTCATTTTAACCTGCTGTTCCATTACCATCTTCTTAAAGGAAAAATTATATACGCTTCTGAAGACATACAGATAGCCAATAAACACGTGAAAAAATTCTCAACATCATTCTTTCTTAGAGAAATACAAATCAAGACTACAGTGAAGGCGCTCCTGGGGAAGGGGAGGGGAGGGGGCGGGGGCCGGCGCTGACGGGACTGGAGTCGCCGCAGCCGCCGGCCGGGCCGCAGCCGCGCAGACACCGCCCGCGACGCAGCCGCCTGCCGCTTCTCTGCCGCCTGGCTCGGCGGCTCGGCCGTCTAAAAGTATAAAAAAAATTAGAAAAAAAAAAAGAAAAAAAGACTACAGTGAAGTATCACCTCACACTGGTAGGCATGGCCATCAACAAAAAGTCTACAAACAGTACCCTCCTGCTCTGTGGTAGGAGTGCAAATTGGCACAGCTATTATGGAAAAGAGGCTGGAGATTCCTTAGAAAACTAGGAATAAATCTGCCATATGACCCAGCCATCCCTCTACTGGGCATATGCCCTGAGAAAACCAAAATTCAAAAAGACACATGTCCCTCAATGCTCATTGCAGCACTATTTCCAACACCCAGGACATGTGCTTCCATAGGGGCCATGGTGCCTGTCTCTGTCTAATGTCTTGGTGCCTCACAATTTTGGGGTGTTTTATTCTCTTCCCCCACAAATTCATGAGCTCCTGGAGGGGACGGACTGTGTCTTTCTGTCATTAGCGGGGAGCCTGGTCCAGGACTTGTGGTTATGAATGTTTGTTGAAAGAATGTTCAAACCCAGTCCAGTTGACCCACAGTGTTTAAAAGGGTGACGTGAAGCCGCTATTTAGTTGGAAGTGAAGTGGTGATGAAGTGTGCGTCCTGGTGTTGGCACGGAGCCCCAGGCGTGCAGTGTCTCCATGTGAGGACTTGAATTCGTGCCTTGGATGTCGATGCTTCTTTTAAAACCTCTTTCCTATTCTCTTTTTCAGGAAGGACATTTCCAAGATTCTGAGAATTTCCTACCTTAGGGGAATGAATTTGGCATCATGTTTGGCTGTCAGCAAAATTATAATTTTTGTCACCTTCATCACCAATGAGCTCCTTGACAACCTGATCACAGCCAGCCAAGTGTTTGTGGTGGTGATGCTGTTTGAGGCTCTGAGGTTTTCGAGCACCCCCTACTTCCCCATGGCCATTGAGAATGTGTCAGAGGCCGTTGTCAGCATCCGAAGAATCAAGGTTTGGGGACAAATAATTGCTTTCAGTTGTAGGTGGATTTTTTGTAAAATGCCCTTTTGTTTGGTGTCACTGTGTTCCAATTAGGAGATATTTAACTCTCTCAGTGCCAAAGCTGGCAGTCTTCCCAGAATGTTGTAGGTGCCCACTTCTGTTCATAGGTAGAGTGAGTTACAGATACCGTAAGACTGGTTTTCATGGAGGGGCAGTAGTATATATAAGTAGCAGTAGCACAGGGCTCTTGTGTAGTGATGCCTGCAGAGTGATTAAAATGTCTAAAAGCAGGAGAAGCAAACAGAGTGCATCTCCTGTGCTAACCCCAGTGACCAGGCAGTGACTGTGCATAGTCCTGGGGTGTAAGATTCCTCTCTGGGCTGGGAGGGGAGGAACTTGCTGAGAGCTCCCTGCTGCTTGGACAGAAAGACTGGCCTCAGATTCACTTAATTCTCTGTGTTCAAAAATGAGTTCTTTCCCCCACAGATGTTTTGCTTGTTGATGTCTGAGCCACCTTTTGCATCTGCCTTTTCATCCCTGTCCCCTCTTTATTTACTGCTTAATCTTCTCTCTCTAGCTGCCCTCTTCTTTTCACATTTATAATTCCCACCATTATGTGAATTAAGAAGTTCCAGATCCAAGCTGGATTTAGAAAAGGCAGAGTGCCGGGGACCAGCCCCGGCTGATCCAGGGTATTCGAAGGAGAGACGGCATAGGCGAGGATCAGGAAACACTTGCTTAATTAAACGTTAATTAAGGATATAAAGAGTAATAGAATGAGGATAGCTCAGTGAGGAAATTCAGTGGAGAAAAGAGGCTGAAATAAGGATAGCTCAGTGAGGAAATTCAGTGGAGAAAAGAGGCTGAAATAAGGATAGCTCAGTGAGGAAATTCAGTGGAGAAAAGAGGCTGAATAATTCAGCCAGAAGGTAAGAGAAAGAACGACATGGTGAGACCAAGTTTCGGTGAACAAGGCCCCGCGCTTTATTTTCCAAAGTAGTTTTTATACCTTAAGTTATGCATAGAGGATAATGGGGGAAGGGGTAGAGTCAGGCAGCAAGCCAGGCTTTCTTCCTGCGAACTTATCATATGCAAAAGCTTAGGTGATTTGCATCATCTTCTGGCCCGGAGGCCTGTTAACATTTTAAGACCTTTTCTTCAGAAAACTTATTTTTCTCTAAAGGTGACTGGTCAGGAGCCACCCTCCAAAAGCATTAGATAAAGTTGCATTCCTACAGAGCAAAGGTGTGGTGGGCTATAACAAGAAAAAGAATTAACTCAAGGGTCCCAGGTTACAAACATTAAAGCTACTATTTACACCAACTATATTAATCAATACACTGCCAGGGACACAGCAGGTAAGGGATATGGAAACTTAGCAGTAAACATTGGCCCAACAAGTGAAAATCCCTTCACCAATACAATTTCTAATCAATCTTTTAACTATTCAAAAGAATCTGTGTTTACACAGTTTAGAACATCTCCTGCCTCTCACAGTTGGGAGGCTCTGAACAATCACATGTGGCCGGAAAAACCTATTCAGGCAGGCTAGAGGATTTCCAAAGGAGTTTGTAGGTTAAACACTGTCACACCCAGGAATTATTAACTGGAGCTGTAAGCTAACTTTTTTCAGAGAGGTAGTGGGGGACAGCCCCCCGTAAAGTCAGAGGTGTAGGTGAAAGCACAAAGCAGAAAGTAGGCAGACTCTGGTTTTGGGTGTAAATGCTCAAGAATTTCCAGGGGGACTCCTGAGGCTCGATCCCGCCTTTGCGTGTGCCGAGCCTCTTTCCTCATGACCTTTGTCATGGGCAGAGTTCCTCACTGGCTCCCAGCAGTGATAGAATTCCAGTTGAGCTATTCCAGATCCTGAAAGATGATGCTGTGGAAAGTGCTGCACTCAATATGCAATATGCAGTATGCCGGCTCCCGGCAGCAGAGGAACCAGAGATCAAATTTCTAGCATCCAATGGATCATAGAAAAACAAGAGAATTCCAGAAAAACATCTGCTACTGCTTCACTGACTACTCTAAAGCCTTCAACTGTGTGGATCACAACAAACTGTGGAAAATCATGAAAGAGATGGGGATATCAAACCACCTTACCTGTCTCCTGTCAAACTTGTATGCAAGTCAAGAGGCAACAGTTAGAACTGGTCATGGAATAATGGACTGGTTCCAAATTGTGAAAGGAGTACATGAAGGCTGTATAGTGTAACCTTGCCTTTTTAACTTATATGCAAAGTACATCATGAGAAATGCAGGGCTGGATGAAGCTCAAGCTGGAATCAAGATTGCTGGGAGAGATATCAATAACCTCAGACATGCAGATGACACCATCCTTATGGCAGAAAGGGAAGAGGAACTAAAGAGCCTCTTGATGAAGGTGAAAGAGGAGAGTGAAAAAGCTGACTTAAACCTCAGCATTTAGAAAACTACAATCATGGCATCTCATCCCATTACTTCATGGCAATAGATGGGGAAACAATGGAAACAGAAACAGACTTTATTTTCTTGGGCTCCAAATCACTGCAAGTGCTGATTGCAGCCATGAAATTCAAAGACCCTTGCTCCTTCAAAGAAAAGCTATGACAATCCTATACAGTGTATTAAAAAGCAGAGACATTACTTTACCAATAATGTTCCCTATGGTCAAAACTATTGTTTTTCCACTAGTCATGTATGGATGTGAGTGTTGGACCATAAAGAAGGCTGAGAATGGAAGATTTGATGCTTTTGAACTGTGGTGTTGGAGAAGACTCTTGAGAGCCCCTTGGACTGCAAGGAGATCAAACCAGCCAATCCTAAAGGAAATCAACCCTGAGTATTCATTGGAAGGTCTGATGCTGAAGCTCCAATACTTTGGCCACCTAATGCCAAGAGCCAACTCATTGGAAAAGACCCTGATGCTGGGAAAGATTGAGGGCAAGAGGAGAAGGGGATGAAAGAGGATGAGATGGCTGGATAGCCTGAGCAAACTCTTGGAGATAGTGATGGACAGGGGATCCTGGAGTGCTGCAATCCATGGGATTGCAAAGAGTCAGACATGACTTAGTGACTGAGCAACAACAAATACACTATATTATATGATTATATTGATATATACCATGAGCTGTAATAATAGTAATTATTAATCATGTAATAATAGTAATTATGTAATATTTTGTTCTATACATTATTTAATATGTTCTGAGTGAAAGTGAAAGTTGTTCAGTTGTGTCTGACTCTTTGCAACCCTATGGACTATACAGTCTGTGGAATTCTCCAGGCCAGAATACTGGAATGGGTAGCCTTTCTCTTCTCCAGGACATCTTCCCAACCCAGGGATCAAACCCAGGTCTCCTGCATTGCAGGTGGATTCTTTACTAGCTGAGCCATAAGGGAAGCCCAAGAATACTGGAGTGGGTAGACTAACCCTTCTCCAGTGGATCTTCCTGACCCAGGAATTGAACCAGTGTCTCATGTATTGCATAATATGTTCTGATGTGAACTAATACTTTTTAGCAAAACAGTATTTAGACTGTTCAAAGTTTGCAGATCCCAGGAAAGCAATTGTTTTTGTTTGTGCTTTCTTCCTGCAGTTTAACAATCTGTTTTTTCCCTCGTTTCTGTAGAATTTTTTATTACTTGATGAAATACCACAGGTCAGCACTCAGCTGCCATCAGAGGGTGAAGTGATGGTGGACATGCAAGATTTCATTGCTTTTTGGGATGAGGTAACAGATCTTCCATTCCAAGATCATGACTGCTAACAGACAACTTTGACTACGATTTATTGGAGAATTTTTAGATTTTACCCATGGTGTAAAATGTGACTTGCTCATTTACTAAAAGTATGTTGCAAAATTTTTCAAAATAGGGACTAATGTTTGTATCTAATGGAGATTAATTATAAAATCAGCCTAAGATGTTTGACATGTTGTGCTTGCTCTCATTTTCAAGAGAACTTTCAAAGTATTATCACATTTTGATCTCAAAGTCCATACAATTGTAATGTTAGCATTTACAGAATTGGACAAACAAAATGCTGCAATGTGATATGGGTTATCTGAAAAACACACAACTAGTTTTTAAAGAGGCTTTGGGGAATCAGCATATATTTTTTGCCTTGATTTTCAGACCAGTTCATTATACACAGAGTGAGGCCGTGATCTGGATCTTTGCTGGTAGAGCGGGTGCTCTCCCATCCTGAGCTTCTGGATGGTTCTGAATACTTTGGTGGCATTCAGGGTAGGAGGAGACAGCAGGTGACCATAGTGAGCACCAGTGATTCCTAGTTAAAGGATTATGCTGTGTGGAAGCTGACTAGGAGAGCTGATGATTTCCAACACTTGGTTTATTTGTTAGGTTCAGTCAAACAGAAAAAACAACAGGGTCTGGTCTCAAGAAGTTGTCAGTATCACACGCCCAGTGCAGCCCCTTTACCAACTGAAATGCCCCGCTGCTCCCCGGTTCCGTGGTCTTCTGTGCTCACCCTCCTGTATCAGTGAGGATTGGTTAGGAAAACAGAACCCCACCGCGGGAGAGGGAGTTCCATGCAGGGAATTAGTTACGCAGATGATAAAAGAGGGAGAAAAAAGCAGTAAGGGCAAAATGGTGGTGTGTGAGACAACCCAGGGGTTATCAAAGGCAGGAAGCTGCTCCCACCCCCAGGGCTGGAGGGACTCAGGGAGGCGGCGCCTCCACCAGAGGGTCCACCCTCCAGAGCAGAGCCCAGGAGCCAGGCTGTCAGAGTGGGGACCACAGAGCACATGTCCTGACTGTAGACTTGTCCTGTATTTTGTCCCTGTGACTCTGTGGTGCTCCCTGCATCCTGTTCACCTGCTTCTGACTCAGCAGCTGCCATCCCCACCGACAACCAGTGGTTTGTTCCCTCATACATGAAACCACATCCCTGTACCTTCTGTCTGTGGAAACTCACACAAGGTGTCTGATCTAACCTGAGAGCTTCTAATACCTTAATACGGTGGATTTACCTTCTGGTTGATGTTTCTCGTCATAATGCTCTTGAAGCATTTATAGAAAGCACCACTAAAATTCCATTATAAAGAACATTTCATGTGAATGCTAACACGTACTTTGTATGAACTTATTAGAATTCTTTTGTTCCCAGCAAACATGTAGATTTGTTTTAAATCAGTTCAGTATATATTCTGCAGTTATTAACTGAAATGAAATTATCTGTATTCAGCAGTCTGCCTGTGCAGCAAATGCCTGTAATGTAGAATAAGGGATTTTAGTTGTACTATAGTCCATGTGAATAAATCAGATGAAAAATCTGAAAAGGTTTCTATATAGCTTCTAGAGTTAAAAAAACAAAACAAAACAAAACACATTATTACTAACTCAAGATACTAAACTCCTGAAGGAAGAGGGGAAAAGGCTGTGAGTTCTGTTGTAAGTCTCTTGTAAAATCTAAAGGCATATTATGATTCTGTTAGAGCAGAATTCAAAATTACAGAGATGAGAGGCTTCGTCAGCTATGTTTACACAAAAATAGATACAATGTTAACATTGTGTGTCAAGGTTTCCTTGGAGAAGGAAACGGCCACCCCCTCCGGTATTCTTGCCTGGAGAATCCCATGGATAGAAGAGCCTGGTGGGCTACAGTCCATAGGGTTGCAGAGTCGGACATGACTGAAGTGACTTAGCAAAGCAAAGCAAAGGTATTCCTCTCTAGGTAAATGATGATTATGGTATTGTAGCTAATTTTTACCACTTTCAGAGAATGGAAATTCTAAATATTTTCAACTGAATCTAGTCTAATAGCACTCATTAGAAACTAACAGCCATGGCACCATAATAACATTTTTCATGCAGTACCAGACTGTCACTACTGAGGGAGACACAAAAATGTGAGGTAAGCATATCTTTTCCTAGAAACCTTTGAAGCCAGAGATATTAAACAATTAAGGCACTTGAAAACATTAGGGATATGTATAAACTTGCGAGTAAAACAAACTATAGCTGTACCAGCAAGCAATGAAGAAATAGTAAATCTTCATTTTATGAACCTTTAATTATCTAAATGTAAGGAATTTTGGCTTAAGAAATGGTCAAGAGCAACTTGTCATTTCTTACTATATAATATTGAAAACCAAGTGCTAAATTCAGCCATTGTAGGGTAAGGAAGCTAAAACAAAAAAGCCTTAATGACCTGGAGCCTTAGTGAGCAAAAGCTCATTTTAAACTGACTTAAACCCCTCAACTAATCCTGCGTGTCAAAGGCAGGGAAGAGGATCCCTCTAAACCTGAAAAAACTAGTGATTCATAAGGAAACTAAAGAGATGAAAGTATGCATGCTTACCATACCACAGGAATTGGAACTAAGAAGAAAAAGATGGGTGAGAAGAAATAAAAAGTACGATCTATTTACCTAGGGCAATCATCATTATAAATTGACAGTAATCTGATCAACTAAGATTTTTTCTGAAATTATACTGCTCACATTTTCTGTGTCAAAACTTAAAATGATTGTCTCATTAAAGAGTAAATGATTCTAAAACAACTTCTTTCTTACCTCATAAAAGTTACATTTTAAAAAAGCTCAGTGGAAATCTTAAGGTACAACAGTTAGGAAACTTTTTTGAAGTATGAAGGAAAATATGATTAAATCAACTTTATACTTTTTAACAGCCATAATAAAAATTTAGGGTGGTTCAATAGATGAAGGCTTTTGACTTCCTATAAATTATTCAAGTTACTCGGGCTTGAAATTAAGTAGGTAAGTTTTCAGTTAAATACTAACAGTGTAGTATCTTAGAGCAGATTTTTTATTGCCCACATCAACAGTTATATCCTCAGACAAACTTCTCCCTTCTTTAATGTGAAATAGCAAATCACCAGCATTTTAGGTTAAGTCTAGACTTTAAGGCATTATTCTTTAATTTCTAAGTGATACAAAGTGCTTTATAAGTATGAACAATAATCTGTTATACTTTACTATTTTTTTGTCCTTTCCATTCATTTTTTAAAATCTGGAACATGGCATCTTTTTTTCCATGTAGAAAAAACTGTTATCAAGCACAAAATTTTACTCTAAGTATACTAAATTTTTAAATTTATTCCACTTTTTAAATGATAGCCAAAAATCCACCTGATTGATGCTCATTTAGCACCTTCTCAATTCTGGTCACTAAAGTACATCCTGAGTTTGAATAAAAATAATGCATCTTTCAGGCTTTAAAATGACTACTTTTTAAAAAATTTTAATTGGAGGCTAATTACTTTACAATATTGGGCTTCCGTGGTGGCTCCACGGTAAAGAATCTGCCTGCAGTGCAGGAGATCCAGGTTCGGTTCCTAGGTTGGGAAAATCCCCTGGAAAAGGGAATGGCAACCCACTCTAGTAATCTTGCCTAGGGACTGCTAAGTGACTTTTCCTGCACCTGCAAAAGGGTTATGAGGCTGTCTGCACAGGACAGTGTTTTCCATCACTTACAGAATTACATTTGGCATGTAAAGAAGAGAGAATCTAACCCCACAGCAGAAGGCATTTAAGGTATAAGAAGAAGCCACAAATATTCATGCGGAGTACTTTAAATATTCCCCTTGAGCAAAATGATTTAACTGATTTTTCTTCAAGAGCGATGCTCCTATATGCATCCCTTGAAAAATTAAAGATCCCAGAATAGCATGTTCCATGTGGGACATATTGAAAGACGATATTTTGGTTTCAGTGAGTTACACTCCAGTCCTTATTCATTTAGCAGATCCATTTTCAGAGGGTGGGGTTGGTGTTAGTCGCTCAGTGTGGTCCAACTCTTTGTGACCCCAAGGATTGTAGCCCTCCAGGCTTCTCTGTCCATGGAATTCTTCAGGTAAGAATACTGGAATGGGTTGTCATTCTCTTCTCCAGAGAATCTTCCCTACCCAGGGGTCAAACCTGAGTCTTGCACATTGCAGGCAGATTCTTTACCATCTGAGTCACCAAGGAAGTCCATAGAGTGTGGTAATTTTGTTTTTAGATTTGCAAATCTATAGAGAAAGAAAATTACAGCCTACACACCCAAGAAAGGACAGCTCCTCCAAAGAACCTGGCTGCATCAGAGGCAGACTTTGGCGTGGATTGTGAGCTTGGAGTTAGTGCTTTTAGTTACACATGATGTGGCAGCTGTGGTGGGAGCTGTGGAGGGGAAGGCAGAGTTGTGGTGTTAGCTCTCGAATTGGTTGGCAATGGTGTGACAGCGGGCACAGAAAGAATTCTGTGTTTACCAACTGGCAGTGACTAACTCTGAATTATGTAAACAGTAGCATTTACCTTTCATTCAGTCCAAAAGGAGGTAGTATTAGCAGCCTTAGCATCAAAACAGGAAACACAGCTGTTGTGGTTTCCCAGATTTCTGATGCTGGAGAGGTGTCCCTGAGGAGTTGGCGGTACTGGGGCTATCGTGGTGCTCAGTAAAGCTGGACTGTAGTCACATCAGCACCGGGGAGGTGTCCTGAGCCGGTCATCACACAGAGCATGGCTAGGCAGCCCGTGGCCCAGAGCAGCAGGTGGGAGAGCCCAACAACACGTCCTCCGTGCAGGTGTTCAACTGGACCTGGGCGCCCAACGCTGTGTCTGTCCTTCTGTCCCCTGCATCCTCACCGCCCCCCCTCCCCAACCAGTGTGTGCGGGTGTCCATTGAAATTGATTTTGTACCAAACTATGCGTGGCAGAAAGTGAAGAGGAACTAAAAAGCCTCTTGATGAAAGTGAAAGTGGAGAGTGAAAAAGTTGGCTTAAAGCTCAACATTCAGAAAACTAAGATCATGGCATCTGGTCCCATCACTTCATGGGAAATAGATGGGGAAACAGTGGAAACAGTTTTAGACTTTATTTTTTTTAGCTCCAAAATCACTGCAGATGGTGACTGCAGCCATGAAATTAAAAGACGCTTACTCTTTGGAAGAAAAGTTATGACCAACCTAGATAGCATATTGAAAAGCAGAGACATTACTTTGCCAACAAAGGTCCGTCTAGTCAAGGCTATGGTTTTTCCAGTGGTCATATATGGATGTGAGAGTTGGACTGTGAAGAAGGCTGAGCGCTGAAGAACTGATGGTTTTGAACTGTGGTGTTGGAGAAGACTCTTGAGAGTCCCTTGGACTGCAAGGAGATCCAACCAGTCCATTCTGAAGGAGATCAGCCCTGGGATTTCTTTGGAAGGAATGATGCTGAAGCTGAAACTCCAGTACTTTGGCCACCTCATGCAAAGAGTTGACTCATTGGAAAAGACTCTGATGCTGGGAGGGATTGGGGGCTGGAGGAGAAGGGGACAACAGAGGATGAGATGGCTGGATGGCATCACTGACTCGATGGACATGAATCTGGGTGAACTCCCGGAGTTGGTGATGGACAGGGAGGCCTGGAGTGCTGTGATTCATGGGGTCGCAGAGAGTCTGATATGACTGAGTGACTGAACTGAAATGAACTGATGCAGCATTTTAAAATGAACTATCTTGTTCTTTCAAGAGCTTAATAACATGGTCACCGACTTCTGTGTAAATTTCACTGTAGTTCAGAATACCTTGTTCTGTTGTCCTGGCCTTTCCTATGGAAGGACTGTGTCCCTTGCTGGGGTCATTAGTCATTAGGGCTGTCAGGTTAGGTCATGGGTGAGGGAGCCTTTGGAGGGGAAGGGGAAGACATTGGGGTTTTGGATAGAAGCTGAGTCTGAATGAAGCCCCTGCTGGGCTCGGAGGCAAAAAACAGATGTGAGCTCTGTAACTTGCTCTCCTAGACAGCCAGGTGGGCAGGTGGGCAAGGTCTCAGGGACCCAGGTCTCATTCATGAAATGATGAGACTTGGTGTCGATCTTTAAGTTTTAAAATAAATGCTTCCAGGGCCTTCTCTGGTGGTCCAGTGATTAAGAATCCACCTTTCGGTATGGGGAACTCTAGTTCCATCCCTGGTTGAGGAACTAAGATCTCAAGCTATGAGAGATCACATGAGAGATCAACTAAGATCACATGCTATGGAGCAACTAAACCCACACACCCCAACAAAGACCCAGAGCAGCAGCCAAAAAAAAAAAAAAGGCGAAACATACGTCTTGTGGGAGCCTCCAGATCTCACGGGGCAGGGTTTTAAACCTTGTCTGCACAGAGTAGTGGCTTAAATTATGATCCTTGTTAGTCAGTGTTCCCTGAGCCTGGATAACCAGTGGGGGAGGGACCCAGCAGCATGAGCTGTCGAGTGCTGCCACCTTCTGGTCACCCTGGAGCAGTGCGTGATCCTGAAGCCTGAATGCAGAGGCAACTCTGTCCTTGACAGACTGAGGGGCTGTGATAGGAAGCTGGTGTTTGTAGGTGGTTCACTATTTTGCTGTCATACCTGATTGAAAAGTAGTAAAATAGGAATCCCAAGTGTCAGGCAGGAAGAAAGGAGTTCAGTTCAGTCGCTCAGTCGTGTCGGACTCTTTGTGACCCCATGGATTGCAGCACACCAGGCCTCCCTGTCCATAACCAACTCCCGGAGTTCACCCAAACTCATGTCCATTAAGTCGGTGATGCCATCCAGCCATCTCATCCTCTGTTGTCCCCTTCTCCTCTTGCCCTTGATCTCTCCCAATGTTAGGGTCTTTTCAAATGAGTCAGTTCTTCGCATCAGGTGGCCAAAGTGTTGGAGTTTCAGCTTTAGCATCAGTCCTTCCAATGCACACTCAGGACTGATCTCCTTTGGGATGGACTGGTTGGATCTCCTTGCAGTCCAAGGGACTCTCGAGTCTTCTCCAACACTACAGTTCAAAAGCATCAATTCTTCGGTACTCAGCTTTCTTTATAGTCCAACTCTCACATCTATACATGACTACTGGAAAAACCATAGCCTTGACTAGATGGACCTTAGTTGACAAAGTGATGTCTCTGCTATTCAATATGCTGTCTAGGTTGATCATAGTTTTTCTTCCAAGGAGCAAGCGTCCTTTAATTTCATGGTTGCAGTCACCATCTGCAGTGATTTAGGAGCCCACCAAAATAAAGTCTGACACTGTTTCCACTGTTTCCCCATCTATTTGCCATGAAGAAATGGGACCAGAGTCCTTGATCTTAGTTTTCTGAATGTTGAGCTTTAAGCCAACTTTTTCACTCTCCTCTTTCACTTCCGTCAAGAGGCTCTTTAGTTCTTCTTTGCTTTCTGTCATAAGGCTGGTGTCATCTGCATATCTGAGGTTATTGATATTTCTCCCGGCAATCTTGATTCTAGCTTGTGCTTCATCCAGCCTGGCATTTCTCATGATGTACTCTGCATATGTTAAATAACTTGGTGACAATATACAGCCTTGACAAACTCCTTTTCCTATTTGGAACCAGTCTGTTGTTCCATGTCCAGTTCTATCTGTTGCTTCCTGACCTGTATACAGATTTCTTAAGAGGTAGGTCAGGTGGTCTGGTATTCCCATCGCTTAAAGAATTTTCCACAGTTTATTGTGATCCACACAGTCAAAGGCTTTGTCATAGTCAGTAAAGCAGAAGTAGATGATTTTCTGGAACTCTTTGATTTTTTTGATAACCCAGTGGATGTTGGCAATTTGATCTCTGGTTCCTCTGCCTTTTCTAAATCCAACTTGAACATCTTGAATTTCATGATTCACGTATTACTGAAGCCTGGCTTGGAGAATTTTGAGCATTATTTTACTAGAGTGTGAGATGAGTGCAATTGTTTAGTAGTTTGAACATTCTTTGGCATTGCCTTTCTTTGGAATTGGAATGAAAACTGACCTTTTCCAGTCCTGTGGCCACTGCTGAGTTTTCCAAATTTGCTGGTATATTGAGTGTAGCACTTTCACAGCACCATCTTTTAGGATTTGGAATAACTCAGCTGGAATTCCATCACCTCCACTCTCTTTGTTTGTAGTGATGCTTCTTAAGGCCCACTTGACTTCACATTCCAGGATGTCTGGCTCTAGGTGAGTGATCACACCATTGTGATTTTCTGGGATGGTGAAGATCTTTTTTGTACAGTTCTTCTGTGTATTCTTGCCACTTCTTTTTAATGTCTTCTACTTCTGTTAGGTCCATACCATTTCTATCCTTCATTGCCCATCTTTGCATGAAATATTCCCTTGTTATCTCTAATTTTCTTGAAGAGATCTCTGGTCTTTCCCATTCTACTGTTTTCCTCTATTTCTTTGCACTGTTCACTGAGGAAGGCTTTCTTATCTCTCCTTGCTATTCTTTGGAACTCCACATTCAAATGGATGCACCTTTCCTTTTCTCCTTTGCTTTTTGCTTCTCTTCTTTTCTCAGCTATAATGTAAGGCCTCCTCAGACAGCCATTTTGCTTTTTTGCATTTCTTTTTCTTGGGGATGGTCTTGCTCCCTGTCTCCTGTACAATGTCATGAACCTCTGTCCATAGTTCATCCAGCAGTCTGTCTATCAGATCTTGAATCTGTTTTTCCACTTCCACTGTATAATTGTAAGGTACTTGATTTAGGTCATACTTGAATGGTTTACTGATTTCCCCTACTTTCTTCAATTTAAGTCTGATTTTGGCAATAGGGAGTTCATGATCTGAGCCACAGTCAGCCCCCCGTCTTTTTTCTGCTGACTGTATAGAGCTTCTCCATCTTTGGTTGCAAAGAATATAATCAGTCTGATTTTGGTATTGACCATCTGGTGATGTCCAATTGTAGAGCCTTCTCTTGTATTGTTGGAAGAAGGTGTTTGCTATGACCAGTGTGTTCTCTTGGCAAAACTCTATTGTCCTTTGCCCTGCTTCATTCTGTACTCCAAGGCCAAATTTGCCTGTTAGTCTAGGTGTTTCTTGACTTCCTACTTTTGCATTCCAGTCCCCTATAATGAAAAGGACATCTTTTTTTGTGTGTGTTAGTTCTGGTAGCTCAGACAGTAAGACATCTGCCTACAATGTGGAAGACCTGGGTTCAATCCCAGGTTGGGAAGATATCCTGGAGAAGGAAATGGCAACCCACTCCAGTATTCTTGCCTGGAAAATATCATGGACGGAGGATCCTGGTAGGCTACAGTCCACGGGATTGCAAAGAGTCGGACACAAATGAGAGACTTCACTTCACTTTCTAGAAGGTCTTGTAGGTCTTCATAGAACCATTCAACTTCAGCTTCTTCAGCGTTACTGGTTGGGGCATAGGCTTGGATTACTGTGATATTGAATGGTTTGTCTTGGAAACGAACAGAGATCATTCTGTCATTTTTGAGATTGCATCCAAGTACTGCATTTTGGACTCTCTTGTTGAGTACGATGGCCACTCCATTTCTTCTAAGGAATTCTTGCCCACAGTAGTAGATACAATGGTCATCTGAGTTAAATTCACCCATTCCAGTCATTTTATTTTGCTGATTCCTTAAATGTCAATGTTCACTCTTGCCATCTCCTGTTTGACCACTTCCAATTTGCCTTGATTCATGGACCTAACATTCCAGGTTCATCTACAATATTGCTCTTTACAGCATTGGACTTGGCTTCTGTCACTAGTCACATCCACAGCTGGGTGTTGTTTTTGCTTTGGCTCCGTCTCTTCATTCTTTATGGAGTTATTTCTCCACTGATCTCCAGTAGTATATTGGGCGCCTACTGACCTGGGGAGTTCATCTTTCAGTGTCTTATCTTTTTGCCATTTCATACTGTTCATGGGGTTCTCAAGGCAAGAATACTAAAGTGGTTTGCCATTCCCTTCTCCAGTGGACCACATTTTGTCAGAACTCTCCACCATGACCCGTTTGTCTTGGGTGGCCCTACATGGCATGTCTCATAGTTTCATTGAGTTAGACAAAGCTGTGGTCCATGTGATCAGATTGGTTAGTTTTCTGTGATTGTGGTTTTCAGTCTGTCTGCCTGCTGATGAAGATGGATAAGAGGCTTATGAAAGCTTCTTGATGGGAGAGACTGACTGAGGGGGAAAGTGGAGAAGCTTAAAAGGCTTAAAAAATGTTTCTTGCATATGAAAATGTAGCTTCTTTTGGTAGATCATTCCTTCCTAAAATCTGAAACTAGTTTTTTTGGTGATGAAAAATCATTGTCATTTTTTAAGTATGTGAATGTTGTTTAATTAGTTCAGTCTTTTCTAGAAAAAAATTTCAATTTGATGATTATTCCAGACTTTTAATCCAGACTCTATGCCTTTAGTCTTTTGAGTGTTTTACTTAATAACATGAAACCTTTTTTTTTTTTTTTTGACATAGCAGTTACTATTTTCTTAACACTAAAGATATGTAAAGACATGCAGATACTCTAGGTCTCTCTGGAATGTGACCTGTGATCAGCATGAGGAGTACTTTGTCCTTCACCCTTGAGTTGGATTATGTGTTGTCATATATACCTTCATGCTTTATATTTTTCTTACAGTAGAAGTACTTTATTGCCCTGTTTAGCCAGGACACATAATGCATGTATCGTGTATAAAATTGAGGCTTTATCACTCTGACCCATGGTGTCATAATTAATTTCTTTATTACCCATTGTTTTGTTCTTGGTGTTGAATTAAAGCCCTCTTTAGAGCTTTGAAGATTACTTATAAGAGTTAATTTACCAAGAGTGACTTCTTAATATAAAGTGCCTGTTTGCTTATTGAGCATTACTGAGGTTTGTTCTATCAAAAGAAAATGGAGAGATTAGTGGAGCTTTCAAATTATTTAGGGCTTCCCTTATAGCTCAGTTGGTAAAGAATCCATTTGCAATACAGGAGACCCCAGTTTGATTTCTGGGTTGGGAAGATCCCCTGGAGAAGGAATAGGCTACCTGTCTGGTATTCTTGGGCTTCCCTTGTGGCTCAGTTGGTAAAGAATCCTCCTGCAATGTGGGGGATCTGGGTTTGATCCCTGGGTTGGGAAGATCCCCTAGAGAAGGAAAAAGCTATTCACTCTAGTATTCTGGCCTGGAGAATTCCATGGACTTTATAGTCCATGGGATTGCAAAGAATTGGACAGGACTGAGCGACTTTCACTTTCAATTTATTTATTTAGTAAAAGGCCAGGCATGCCAGGTACTTATGCTGCTGCTTTGTGGAGATTAATGAAACAGTTAAAACCAAGGGTCCTGATGAAAACTTATAAATGATTAAAAACCTTCTACACTGGATATTGTATTAAGTACATTATTTTAATAAAGTAGTGTGCATCATTCAGTTTGCATTTCAGGAAGATGCCTTGTCATGTCTGCTACTAAATTCTGTGGGTGTCTAGAGCTGAATCCATATGTAAATATGGTAAAAGAAAGAGGCTTCCTAAAGGCAACTTAGATGCACGATACTGGATGCTTGGGGCTGGTGCACTGGGACGACCCAGAGGGATGATATGGGGAGGGAGGAGGGAGGAGGGTTCAGGATGGGGAACATGTGTATACCTGTGGTGGATTCATGTTGATATATGGCAAAACCAATACAATATTGTAAAGTTAAAAAATTAAACAAACAAACAAAAACTACTTCAAACCCCCTAAGTCATAGGATTGGATGAAAAGGCCTTCGGGACACAGTATCTTAAAATAGGAAGGAGAAAAATGTGAGTTAATGTCAGGATATCAGTGACTATTACATTATTTTTTCTACTTTTTAAAGTCATGTGTATTACTTTATTGAAATGGGTACATTTTTATAAACTTTAATTTGCAGGAATCAGAGACCCCAACCCTCCAAGGCCTTTCCTTTACTGTCAGACCTGGTGAACTGTTAGCTGTGGTTGGACCTGTGGGCGCAGGAAGGGTAAGTTGTGATGCCTTTTGTCAGCCTGATGCAATGCCACAGCCCCTGTTCAGACCTCAGAGTGGAGCCCAGAGCTGAGTGTGACTCAGTTTGAGCTAGAATTGGGTATATCTAGAAAGATGTTTCTCTGAGTACATTAGTTTTGCAAAAAGGTTTCATGGCCAAATACATCGGGATAAATGCACATTGTGTTTTCCTTCTTGATGCTTCATGTGACATGGTTGGGAACTGCTCGTGGGGAGTTTGGACGTCTCAGTGAAGGAGATTATCTATGTGGCAGCTGTTCAGGATGGATGGAGACAGTGGGGACTTCTTTTTGTCACAGTGGCCCCTCCAGGAAGTCTGGAGGTGGTGAAGGCTCTTCCAGGAAGCTCTGAGCATTTCTTCATGTGACTTGACTTGGTCCCATCAGTGCACATTAGGGAATGTGCAGCCATGTACTGGAGCTAAAGATATAGACATGAGCCAGATCTTGACACCTCTGTCCTCCAGAGGCAGCCAGGTTCTGGGGCAAGACAGATATGCAGGCAGACTATTTCAGCCCAGTGTGGTGAGTGCTCTGATGATGTGGACATAGGCATGTCATTTCTCTGTGTTACAAGAGATATGAAGGACATGTACATGTGCACTTAGTGTCCTGTGTTTTGTACAACAAAATACAGAAACCTAAATGTGGGATGTGCACACGAGAGGGTGATGATTTCCTCCATGAAGGAGTTTTTTAAAAATTTATTTTTAATTGGAGGATAATCGCTTTACAATATTGTGTTGGTTTCTGCCATACATCAGCATGAATCAGCCATAGGTATACATATGTTTCCTCTCTCTTGAACCTCTTTCCCACCTCTCATCCCATCCTACCCTCCTAGGTTGTCACAGAGCCCAGGACTTGAATCCCCTGGGCATGATGGACTTCTGGTCTTCAAATACATCAACCTCAGAGTTCTTTTAAATAATAATCTTCTGATATATTTTTCACACATAGTTATCAATTTTTTTAATATACTTATTTATGTGTTTGGTTGCATTGGGTCTTCGTTACAGTGCATAGCATCTCTAATTGTGGCATGTGGGCTCAGTTGCCCTGGGCATGTGGGATATTAGTTCCCCCACTAGGGGACCAGGGATCTAACCAGAGCCTCTGGCATTGGAAGATGGATTCTTCTTTTTTTCAGTGTTTATTATCTGGATATAATTATTGTTTTTTTTTTAGCATTTCCTTTTGTACTGGGGTGTAGCCAGTTAACAATGTTGTGATAGTTTCACGTGAACGGTGAAGGGTGTATGTCAGCCATACGTACACATGTATCCATTCTCCCCCAAATTCCCCTCCCATCCAGGCTGCCACATAACATTGAATAGAGTTCCGTGAGCTGTGCAGTAGGTCCTTGCTGGTGATCCATTTTAAATACAGCAGTGTGTACCTACCTGTCCATCCTGAACTCCTAATTATCCCTTCCTCCCATCCTGGAAAGTGGATTCTTAACCACTGGATCACTAGGGAAGCCCCACATAGCTTTTTAAAAACAAGTATTTGTCAAGTAAAAGATACTCAGATGCAGGAACAACTGCATTAAACATCAGATACAGAAAATACACATCCTGCTTGTCTACTCTGCTAGAAAAGGATGTTAAACATTCTTAGTCTTTGCTGAGTAGAGCATTTCATCTGAGGGAACTCAGGCAGAGTAGATTGTTATTGTGTTAATATTCCTTATCAACCTTTAGTTTACGGTGACCAATAATGCTCTTTTCCATTTTTTTCCCTGCAGTATCCAAAGCTGTACTTTATAGTCTTCTGATATCGTGTATCAAGCACCAGGGTGGTGTTGGCTCTGCTGTGGGTCGTGTTCCATTCTAAGTGCACCCTGTTCACCTGTGTGTGTTTCCGTCTGTTGCAGTCGTCACTGTTAAGAGCTGTGCTTAGGGGAGCTGCCCCCAAGCCAGGGGAAGGTCAGCGTGCTCGGGAGGATCGCATATGTTTCTCAGCAGCCCTGGGTGTTTCCAGGAACTGTGAAGAGTAACATTTTATTTGGGAAAAAATATGAAGAAGAACAATATGAAGAAGTAATAAAGGCTTGTGCTTTGGAAGAGGTGAGTAATGACTCTTGAGTTGCATGTAGTTGAATTTCAAATAATGATAACATTGATTTAAGCTCTAAGGTTTGTTAAAAGTTCTTTTTTTTTTGAATCTGAAAGGTCTTATTTGTTGCTTTATGCTGGACTTCTGGGTAAGTATGAAGTCATATATGTTGCTGTTTTAATTCTGGTGTGATAATGATGGTCACAGAATGCCTTTGTTTCATTTGGTGAAGTATCATTCACTTTTAGATTCTTTTTTTAATGGACAGTTAACAAAAATTTGAAGAATAGAGAGTGCCATGTAATGAACCCTCATGTTTGCACCCCCAGGTTCAGCCGGGGTCAGCTGGTGGCCAGTCTTGCTGGGTCTTTACCCCTGCCCTGTGCCACCCCTCCACCCAACACCCTGCCCCATCCCCCAGTATTCCAAAGCAGATCCTAGATCTCAGATAAGTTCATCTGTAAGTATTTCATTGTTGTTGTTCAGTCACAAAGTCCTGTCCAGCTCTTTTCGACTCCATGGACTGCAGCAGGCCAGGCCTCCCTGTCCTTCACCATCTACTGGAGCTTGCTCAAACTCATGTCCATCGAGTTGGTGATGCCATTGAACCATCTAATCCTCTGTTGTCCCCTTCTCCTCCTGCCCTCAATCTTTCCCAGTGTCAGGGTCTTTTTCAATGAGTTGGCACTTCGTATCAGTTAGCCAAAGTATTGGAAATTCAGCTTTAGCATCAGTCCTTCCAATGAACATTTAGGGTTGATTTCCTTTAAGTATGCACTGGTTTGATCTCCTTGCAGTCCACGGGACTCTCAAGAGTCTTCTCCAGCACTACAATTCAAAAGTATCAGTTCTTTGGCACTCTGCCTTCTTTATGGTCCAATTCTCACATCCATACGTGACTAATGGAAAAACCATAGCTTTGACTATGTGGACCTTTGTTGGCAAAGTGATGTCTCTGCTTTTTAATATACTGTTTAGGTTTGTAACAGCTTTTCTTCCAAGGAGCAAGCATCTTTTAATTTCATGGCTGCAGTCACTGTCTGCTGTGATTTCTGAGCCCAGGAAAATAAAATCTGTCACTATTTCTACCTTTTCCCCATCTATTTGCCAGGAAGTAACTGTGAAGATAGCTGAGTGCTGAAGAATTGATGCTTTTGAACTGTGGTGTTGAAGACTCTTGAGAGTCCCTTGGACTGCAAGGAGATCAAAACAGTCCATTCTAAAGGAGATCAGTCCTGGGTGTTCATTGGAAGGACTGATGCTGAAGCTGAAACTCCAGTACTTTGGCCACCTCATGTGAAGAGTTGATTCATTGGAAAAGACTCTAATGCTGGGAGGGATTGGGGGCAGGAGGAGAAGGGGACGACAGAGGATGAGGTGGCTGGATGGCATCACCGACCTGATGGACATGAGTTTGGGTGAACCCCGGGAGTTGGTGATGGACAGGGGGGCCTGGCGTGTTATTTATGGGGTCACAGAGAGTCAGACATGACTGAGTGACTGAATTGAACTGAATGGGGCCAGATGCCACATAAATCATCAATAAACATATTCTGTTACCATAAGCAATATAGTATGTAACATTTTATATTATCATTAACCACTTTTAAAAACTTAATTTTTTAAAACAAGTTTAAAAAAATCTTTTAAGGATTTTAAAAAGTTTTAGGCATTACCTAGTTACAGGTATCATGTTGATAAATTCTGGTTTGATATTTTCCCATATATATTGCTTGACCTTACAAAGCCCTCTTGGACGCCTGTAAGTTTATACTTTCATATTTACACATTCCTGGCAACTTGGACATTTTCTTTTCAGGTTGCCTTGACAATCATAGATAATAAGATCCTTCTGTGTCTAGGTATAGAGGCCTTCGAGACTTGAGTTATTTTAGTGTTGCCTTCATTTCAGATATAATCTTTGGTCACCCCCTGGGCCATGTGATGTGAAAGAACAATAGGCTATGAAGTGGTTCAAAAGGACATGATCTGGTTCAGATTCCAGCTCTTCTGTTTAACAGCTGACCATCCTCAGACCAGTGATACGACCTCACTTAGTCTCAGTTTCCTCATCTGTGAAATGGGGCCAGTGCTTCCTGTGAGCTTGTTGTGAGGATTAGAGATAATCAGCATCAGGGTCCAGCACAGAGCTTGGTGCACAGATCTTACCCCCCATGACCTGAGAGAAGCCATGTACATGTGTACAAATGATGGAGCAGAATAAGATGGTCTTTCATGAGAGATGAGAGGTGTAAACAGAGCCTTAGGAACCCAGCAGGTAGAGATGAGTCCAAGATGGTTTCATGCGAGAGTACACTTGGGATGAGCGTGGGAAAATGGGCAGGATATTGACAGGCTGTGAGAGGAGGGGTGATTCCATATGGAAGAAAAGCTGTGAAGGAAGCAGGGCTCCTGCTGCTTGACTCTAGAGTCCAGCCCTCCTCTGCCAGGGCCTCACGTCCGGACCCACATTTACCATTTCAGCAGTCTGCTCCGTGGTGCTTCTACTGTACGTCTCCACCATCACTGAAGGGCCCTTGATGTACTTCTGGATGGATGGCATCAGATCTGCTTTGCCATTTCCTAGTTTGCCTCTAGTGTGTGTGTCTTCTGTCCAGTGAGAATTGGGGAAACTTAAAGGAAAATAACGTGAATAAGAACACCTGTCAGTTGGGGAATTGTAGTCTATATGCAAGTCAGGCTTTTCCCTTTAACCTAATTGGAAAATGGTGGCTAGGAATTTAGCCTGACTTGGATTTTGTTGCAAATCCTGTGAAATGGTTTTCCCATTTGGGGCTGGTCCATAAATAATGTTCAGAGTCAACAACACAGTCACAGTCTTGCTACCAAACTCAGAGAGAGCCTGTTTCTTGTGCCCTAACTGTGCTAAGTGAATGTGTGGATTTAGGTGCTTTTTCTAGAACATGGTTAAGGTTGCTGTGCTATGACGTGTTACTATTTTGTTAAGCAAAATGAAACAATGTAGAATCAAAGCATAAAAGCTACTGCTGCTAAGTCACTTCAGTCGTGTCTGACTCTGTGCAACCCCATAGACGGCAGCCCACCAGGCTCCCCCGTCCCTGGGATTCTCCAGGCAAGAACACTGGAGTGGGTTGCCATTTCCTTCTCCAATGCAGGAAAGTGAAAAGTGAAAGTGAAGTCGCTCAGTCATGTCCGACTCTTCACGACCCCATGGACTGCAGCCTATCAGGCTCCTCAAGTTAAGTGGAGCAGTTTTCAAGGACTTCAACAGTGAAACAGAGGCCAATATATGTGTGTGTGCGTATGTGTGTATGTAGGGCTGGGAACCTGTTTAAAGTGGCTCATTGTTGTTCATGAAAACCAAATCAAGAGATGGTAATAACTTCTGAACTCAACAATGAAAGATGATGAAAGAATGATGAATTTTCATGACAGATCAGTTGCTGCCTTTCATTGGATATAACCTACTTAAGCTTTGAGTGAGCAGGGACCCTGTGTGTCTGTGTGCCTGTCAGGGAGGGAGGGTTACGATGGACACTCTTTCTTCTCTTTATGGTCATATGCTTTGCATGTTATGACCCACACTGTGAATGTGGTCCCACTGTTGGTTTGATGGGAAAATAGGCATCAGCCACCAGTTGCAAATTACAATCAATTCCAGTCCTTTTTCCATTTATAGAGGGTGTTCTCACTTTTGAGTTTAGTGACTCTTGTTTTTGTAGCACATTCTGTAGAAGAGGAATGTGAGACTTAGGGAGATCAAAGGACTTGTTTCTCATGCAGACTCCAGTGTGCTACCCGTTTTCTCCCCAAATTTGCTAAAGTAGAAACAGAGAGTGAGGGCGTCATCTGCAGAAAGGTACTGCTGTGTATCTTAGGTTGATGCCTGAGGGGTTTAGTAGATAATTCAAAGATTTCTAACATAATAATTGTGTAACAAAACCTGATAGTTATCTTGTTATTGGGGGATATTGTTGTCATTGTTTTTTTAATTTCCCTAGATACTCTGGGGAAAATAGACTGATTTGTCCATTTACTTCTTAAATAATATTCAAATATAGCTTATGGTAGATTCCCAGATCCTCAAGTCAAAGCTTCATATCCTTCTTAACTTTGAGTTTTTCCTGCTTTCACAGACAAGCATCTACTTAGTCCAGCTGATCTGCTTGGTGTCCCTCAAGCACGTTCTTTCTTTCCTTTTGGTTTTCCTGCCCAGCCTGCTCTTTCTGCTCCCATTTCTCTACAGACCTTGTCTGTCACTCTATGAATTGCCTTAATTATCACTGTGAAGACATTGGTGAGGTGTTATCCCTTCTCTGAAAGTGAGAAGCAGAGACCAAGATCAGGAAAACTGGTAACTTGAGATAAAACAAGTCCTGTGCCTTCACCTCTTGGGCTTCCAGCTCTCACACCTGTGTCTCTAGCACAGACCTTTGCACCTGCATGTCCAGCTGCACCGTGATGTCACCGAGAGCTCATCTCAGCTTGTCCACAAGTGATGTCTCCTAAACCTGCCTCCACCATCTTCCCCCGCTCAGTAAATGGAGACCCTGTCCTTCCCCTTCTTCACTCCAGACACCACAGTCTCCTCTTCTCTTTACAGCCCACACCCATCCTGTCCGCAGGTCTTACAACTCTGCCTTCCAAATGTGTCTGGAGTGTAACCCCGTCTCTCCATTCCCACTGTTTTCTAGCTTATTCCAGTAATGTCCTCACTTGTATCTACCTTTACCCTTCCCCACTTACTGCCTGGTTTCTGCAAAGCACAGGAGTTTCCTTGTAAACCTCAGACCATGTCAGTCCTCCCCACCCCCTCCTCCTCTTACTGGAGTGCCCCCAGGCTCCTCCTGCTCTGTCTCCACCCTCACCCCCTCATTCTCACTCTGCTCTCCTGCCTCCTTGTCCTGAACCCCTTGGGCATCTCCCCATAGCCCTTGCACTCACCCCTCCCTCTGTGAGGATCAGCCTCTCCAGGTCTGCCTGAGCCCCTCCCCACCCCCAGATCTGCTCACACCCTCTCTGAGGAGAGCCCTCACACCCCAGTGTGGACTCACTTCCCTCCTTCACTCTCCATCCCCCTGAGCCGGCTTCCTTTTCCTTCTTGTCCTCAGTCCTTGTGCTCAGGTTAATTTTCCATATCACCTATCTCCCAGCACGGAAAGAAATTCTAAGAGCTCCGTTTCCTCGTGGCAGAATTCATTGTGCCCAGAATGGTGCCTGGTGTATAGTCAATCCTCAATAAATACGTGTTAAAGTGGTAAAATGCATAAATGCTTTGAAAAAATACAGAATGAAAAAAGTGAAAAGCCCTGAGAGTTTAATTTTCCTGGTTCCAATTTAGTCACTATGAAATAAGCACATTGCTGTTGATTAAACACTTGTATGAAGAACTGATGCTAAAAGGTTAGGATGGCAGGAGGACACATTTTAAACATTTTTCTTTTTTCCATTTTCTATCTCCACACAGGATTTTCAGAATTTGAAGGAAAGAGATCTAACTGTGGCAGGAGATGGAGGAACCCCACTGAGTGAAGGACAGAAAGCCCTGTCAGCCTCGCCAGGTAAATGGGGTTTCAGTTGCCATCCTGCCCCTCTTCCTCTGAGGCTCCTAGTGGACATGAGCACACAGACCCTGCTCACTGGGTGGGCCTGTGTGAAGCAAGGTCTTGGCCCTTTCCCTGGGCTTGTAGAAGGAACCTGGTGTTGTCGGACACCATCATGATTCAGAGATGAGACCCAGGGAGTGTGAAGTGTCCTTTCCTGACGTCTCTCCACATTTTCTAGAGCCATGTATCAGGATGCAGACATCTACCTCCTGGACAATCCACTCAGCTCAGTGGACGCAGAAGTCAGCAGGCACTTGTTCTAACAGTGAGTTTGCATGTGTTTTATATCATTTTTTCTTTCCAGGAACCCTGAAGGGATCAGGAAAGGGAGCTCAGGAAAGCCTTTGTGCGAGACTCAACTCCCTCTGCTCTGGTGTTCCTCCCTCCCTTCTCTTCCCTCCACAGAAGATCCATCATAGAGAAATCTTACATCATGATGAGGTCAGGAGAGGAAAATACAGCAGGTGCTTCCAGTGTGTGGAGGAGAGTGGGGTCCATGCTTTAGGGAGAGAGGGATAGATGGCAGATTCCCCCATGACTTGCAGTTGATGGATCCAGACCCCAGGGATAAGCAAGGCAATGTAAAAATTTTAAATTGGAGAGTAGGACTTGGTAACCTGGTAACTGGATGCCAGTCCTTTTTCCTCCATTGTGTGTTGAAGGCACATTGCTGCTGCTTCTGCTAAGTCACTTGACTCGTGTCCGACTCTGTGTGACCCCATAGACGACAGCCCATCAGGCTCCCCCATCCCTGGAATTCTCCAGGCAAGAACACCGGAGTGGGTTGCCATGTCCTTCTCCAGTGCATGAAAGTGAAAAGTGAAAGTGAAGTCGCTCAATCGTGTCTGACTCGTAGCAACCCCATGGACTGCAGCCCACCAGGCTCCTCCGTTCATGGGATTTTCCAGGCAAGAGTACTGGAGTGGAGTGCCATTACCTTCTCCTGAAGGCACATTAGAAGTGAAGTTTTCAGTACCAACATAGGACTTCCATGGAAAGACTATTGGTTTTTGCTTATTAATTAATCTGTTGCTTTGGAAATACTTAATAAAGACTAAAATTTACAAATGATTTATTTCACATCTGAGTATAACTCAGTTGTTTTACATTGCTTCATGGATTCTTACTAGAATTAATAGTTAGACCCTTGTGTAGGTTTACCTTGAATTTGAAACTCGGTATCTTGGTTGAAGTCCTGACTCTCACTTTATTTCTGGAATTTGTTGTCAGTGGCTCTTTCTTGGCCACAGAACTCCTGGAGGAGAAGAGCTCTGATGCTTTTCTGTCCTAACACACGCTGACTGACGCCTCCGGTGGAGTCTAGACTGGCCTCTTTGTAAGCCTCATGAATTCGCTTTTTCTGAAACAGCCTCCACATCTACCCCACAGTTAGTTCCCTTGCTGTTGTTCACCTTGTAAAGCCAACGAGCTTTCCAGCTGCACTTATTAATGTCCTGCTGTATACACTGAGATCGATGCCCTTACAGATGTTCCTACACAAAACCTCTCAGTTTATAAGGAGGACGGTGAGCCAGGAGAGGGGAAGGACCACACTGGGCAGAATAAGGGAGACTAGGATGCCCAGCTCTCATTCCTGCCTTTGAGGAACCTGTCTCTACATGGAGCTGGTTAAGACAGATGCCTGGGAAAGCTCAGCAGAGTCATGGTTTAGAGAGTTTCCATACAGGGTAGGAAGTACTAAGTGGAAGCGGAAGTGGCAGCTGGAGGGTTTCACTGAAGTTGGAAGGTTCCCTGTGCCCGGGGCTGGGCGGGCAGTGCCCTGGGGCCTGCGGGCTGGGCAGATATGTGGAGGCTGAGAAGAGGACCCAGTCCTTTGCTGAAGGAAGAGGAGAAGCTCAGGTGTGGAGGGAGGAGGAAGCAGGGCTGTGAGGAGGACAACAGGCACATCCTCGCCTGGAGGAGGCGGGGTGTTCGGTAGAGAGAAGCTGTTTGGGAATTCTCGTTGTCAGGTCCTGTATTAGTTTCTAGGACTGTGTCCATCCAGGCTGCTCTCACAGGAACCAGAGCTGGGTGGCTTAGAAATAATGGAAGTTTATCTATCTCGGTTCTGGAGGCTGAGAAAGTCCAAGTCAGGGTGCTGGCAGATTCAGCATCTGGTGAGGGTCTGATTCCAGTGTCCTCTTGTGCTGGAAGGGTGAGGCAGCCCTGTGGTTCCTTTTATCAGGACACTAATCCCTTTCATGGAGGCTCCACCCTCATGACCCAATCACCTCCTGATGGCCCCACCTCCTAATACCAACACAGTGAGGATTAGGTTTTAATGCATGAATTTTGAGGACAAAAGCATTCAGTCTATAGCAAACTGTCACAGATGGAGGTGCTTAGAGAACCTATAGAAATTGATTCTCTCATGGTTGTCGAGGCTGGGAGTTCAGTGCGTGGGCAGCTTTGGTCTCTGCTGAGCATGCCTTCTCACCCGCTGGCGG
Organism: Bos indicus; assembly: GCF_029378745.1. Lineage (NCBI taxonomy): Eukaryota > Metazoa > Chordata > Mammalia > Artiodactyla > Bovidae > Bos > Bos indicus. Next base: position 69,810,618 of record NC_091771.1, read on the forward strand.
TGGCCACCGCGCGGTGTCCTCACGTGGTCTCCCCTCTGTCCTTGAGCACCCCTGTGTCTCTGTCCTTTCTTATAAAATTTTTTTTATTGAAATATGGTTAATTTACAATATTGTGTTACAATATTGTACAGCAAAATGGCTCAGTTATACACAGCTATACATTCTTTTTAATAGTCTTTTCTGTTATGGTTTATCTCAGGATATTGAATATCCTGAATACAGTTCTCTGCACTATACCATAGGACTGTGTTATCTGTCCATTATACACATAATAGTTCACATCTGCTAACCCCAAATTCCCAGTCCATCTCTCCCCCACACCCCCTCCATCCATGCAATCCCAAATCTGTTCACTGTCTGTGAGTCTGTTTCTGTTTTGTAGATAGGTTCATTTTTGCCATTTTTTAGATTCCACATATAAGTGATACGTGATATCTTTCTCTTTCTGGCTTACTTCACTTAGTATGATAAAGTCTAGGTCCATCCACATTTCTGCAAATGGTATTCTTTCTTTCTTTTTATTTTATGGCTGAGTAGTATTGCATCATCTATATGTATCATATCTTCTTTACCCATTCATTTGTCTATGGACATTTAGGTTGTTTCCATGTTTTGGCTATTGTGAATAGTTTTGCTATGAACATAGGGTTGTGTGTGTCTTTTTGATTTATAGTTTCCCCCAGATATATGCCCAGAAATGGGATTACCAGATTATAAGATAATTCTGTTTTTAGTTTTCTGAGGAATCTCCATACTGTTTTCCATAATGCCTGCAACAACTGATAATCCCACCAGCAGTGTAGAGTGGTTCTCTTTACTCCATTCCCCCTCAGCCACTGTTATTTTAATGCTGGCCATTCTCACTAGTGTGAGGTGATACCAGATTGTAGTTTTGATTTGCATTTCTCCAATAATTCACAATGGTGAGCTTCTTTTGGCCATCTGTGTCTGTCCTTTGGAGAAATGTTTATTTAGTTCTGCCTATTTTTTGATTGGATTTTTTGTTGTTGTTGAGTTGTATGAGCTGTTTGTATATTTTGGAAATTAAGCCCTTGTTGATCACGTCACTTGTAGTATTTTTTTCCCATTCTGTAAGTTGTCTCTTCATTGTGTTTATGGTTTCCTTTACTGTGCAAAAGCTTGTAAGTTTGATTAGGTCCTATTTGTTTACTTTTTTTTTAATTAAAAATAATTATTTGTTTATGGCTGTGCTGGCTCTTTGTTGGTGGGGTTTTCTCTCTAGTTGTGATGAGCAGGGGCTTCTCTCTAGTTGCAGTGTGGGCTTCTCATTTCAGTGGCTCCTCTTGAGCAGAGCACCGGCTCTAGGGTGTGTGGGCTCAGTAGTTGAGGCTCCTGGACCCCAGAGCACAGACCCGGTAGTTGTGGTCCATGGACTGAGTTGCTCCGTGGTATGTGGGACCCTCCTGGACCAGGGATCGAAGCCATGTCTCCTGCATTGGCACATGGGTTCTTTACCAGTGAGCCACCAGGAAAGCCCTTTTTGTATATTTTTGCTTATATTTCTATTGCCTTAGGAGACTGACCTAAGGAAACATTGGTATAATTTATGTCAGAGAATGTTTGCCTCTAATCTCTTCTAGCAGTTTTATGGTGACAGTCTTACGATTAAGTCGTTAAGCCATTTTGAGTTTATTTTTGTGCATGGTGGGAGGGTGTGTTCCCACGTCATTGATTTGCAGTCCTGTGTCTCTGTCCTTGTGTCTTAGTCTCTGCTTCATCTAAACACACCAGTCAGATTAGATTAGGTCCAGTATAATTAAGGGTAATGATTAATTCTTTAAAGTTCCTGTCATCAAATTCTAAGGAACTGATGGTTAAAGTGTCAAGTGAATCTGAGAAATAGCCAAGTGAAGAGATTTCAGCAGAGTCCAGTGTGTGAGAGGGAGACGTGTGAGGAGCTCTGAGCTCTGGACACGAGGAGCTGGGATTCCACGTCCACTGGGGTCATTAGTCTTTGGTGGGACCTGCCCGGCTGTAAAATGTGCTGAGTGTTGGGGTGATGAAAGAGTCGTGGAGATGGATGGTGGTGATGGCTGCACAACTATGTGAATGTACTTAGTGCCACTGGGCTGTATGCTTAAAATTGTTAAAATGGTAAATTTCATGTTATATACATTGTAACACTTACACAAACCTGCATAGTAGCACTGAATCTTTGAGAACATGAGAGAACAGGGCAGATGACACATGGTGTGGCCTCCAGTTCTCTGATCTGTCCTCCCACCTTCTCCTTTTCATGACTTGATGAATTTTTCATTAGAGAAGTGCCTGTGTCTTGTCATGAGTTCAGTGACAGGAGCTAGTGCTGTGACAGCGATTCCCTACCCCCACCCTCCTGGCATCCTCCGTATCTCAGCATCTTTATTCCTAGGACCCTACCTTGAACTCACAAATGTGTGTCATCCCATCTTGTGAGCATCTGCATAAGTTTCCCATCAGGGCAGGAACAGATCCTACTTGCTGTTGCATCCATGTCACAGGGGAAGGCAATTGGTGTGAAGTACAGTGTGCTGATCACAGAAGTTGTCCTGAGTTATTTTTTGAACAGAGGAGATATTTACAAAATCCTCTCAAATATTTTGGGTGTACCACTTTGGATATATACTTGAGAGAAACAGGCTTAAGACAGTTGTTTGCTAATCAGAACCACATTCTCTAGGGTGATTTAAAGCAAAAGCAGGGAGTATGAAAGAAATTTAGGAAATCACTCAGCAGCAACTGGAGAGTGTTCTCAAGCTAGAGAATTGGATGGAACAATATGCTGTGAGAGATGGTGGTCACGTGGAAGGTTAGTCATGTGAAGGGTTCTGTATTAAATGTGAACGAATCACACTTCTACTTACAATGAACAGATTCCTTCAGTCATGAAGGAAGGTCATTAAGGTTGTGAGTTTTACAATTTATGCTGTGAATACTAAATGGGTTCTGTCACCCACAGAAGGTTAGGGGCCTTGGGTGAACTGATGCTGTCTCACCTGTGTCCAGCTGTGGATCCTGTCCTGGTTCAGCCCCACATCCCAGACCCCCGCCTCCTGCATTATCAAGTCTTTGGGTCTGTCCTGATCAGACTCCCATGCTGTTGTCTACACAGCTCACTCTCCTGCTCCAGCCCTTCTTAGACCCCTCTTCACATTTAGGGAGCAGCTCCAGGTCCTCAGACAGAGAACAGGCTTCCTTGCCGTCTGCCCCCCTCAGCCTTTCCGGCTCCACCCCCACTCTGTGTCTGGCTGTGCAGGCTCTGTGGGGTCCTTTCTCACCCCATCTGTCTGTGCACACTGGTTCCTCTGTCCCAGAGCCAGGAGCAGTGCGCAGGATCCAGAAGGAAGGTGGCCCTGCCGTTCCCTCCCGCTCCTCCAGGGGGCGCCCATGCCCTCTGTGGGTGCACTTGACCATTTATGAGTCCCCCCCACTGGCACCCCACTCCAGTGCTCTTGCCTGGAGAATCCCATGGATGGAGGAGCCTGGTGGGCTGCAGTCCATGGGGTCAAGAAGAGTCGGACACTACTGAGCGACTTCACTTTCACTTTTCACTTTCACCCATTGGAGAAGGAAATGGCAACCCACTCCAATGTTCTTGACTGGAGAATCCTAGGGATGGTGGAGCCTGGTGGGCTGCCGTCTATGGGGTTGCACAGAGTCGGACATGACTGAAGTGGTTTAGAAGCAGCAGCAGTAGCAGCCATCTGCCCCCAAGCTGTGAATGCAGGAAGGTGCTTTAGCCCAGCGTGTTCTGTTTCAGGACCCCTGCACTTGCTGTGTCTTCTTCCAGGATGTTTCTCTAGACAGTCTCAGGGCTCCCGTGTCTCCCCAGAAAAGTGAAAATCGCTCAGTCATGTCCGACTTTGTGACTTCATGGACTATACAGTCCATGGAATTCTCCAGACCAGAATACTGAAGTGGGTGGCCTTTCCCTTCTCCAAAGGATCTTCCCACCCCAGGGATCAAATCCAGGTCTCTTGCATTGCAGGTGGATTCTTTAGCAGCTGAGCCACAGGGGAATCCAAGCAATATTGTAGTGGGTAGTCTATCCCTTCTCCAGCATATCTCCCCGACCCAGGAATCGAACTAGGGTCACCTGCATTGCAGGCAGATTCTTTACCAGCTGAGCTGTCAGGGACCAGCCCTTATACAGGATTATACGTGGGATTATAGGATTAATACAGCCTTTATATAGGAATAACAGTCAAACAACTGGTAGCTGCTCAGTAATTTCTATGTCATGACTTGGAAATCTTTACTCTAAAAACTTGGAAAACAGCTGTTGGTGCCTCCTTCACTGGACTACTTTTTAGAATTTTTTCAGTTCAGTTTAGTCGCACAGTCATGTCTGACTCTTTGCGACCCCATGAGCTGCAGCACGCCAGGCCTCCCTGTCCATCACCAACTCCCGGAGTCTACCCAAACCCATGTCCATTGAGTTGGTGATGTCATCCAGCCATCTCATCCTCTGTATTCCCTTTTTTCTCCTGCGCTCAATCTTTCCCAGCATCAGGGTCTTTTCAAATGAGTTAGTTCTTCGCATCAGGTGGCCAAAATATTGGAGTTTCAGCTTTAACATCAGTCCTTCCAATGAACACCCAGGACTGATCTCCTTTGGGATGGACTGGTTGGATCTCCTTGCAGTCCAAGGGACTCTCAAGAGTCTTCTCCAACACCACAGTTCAAAAGCATCAGTTCTTCGGCTCTCAGCTTTCTTCACTGTCCAACTCTCACATCCATACACGACCACTGGAAAAACCATACCCTTGACTAGATGGACCTTTGTTGGCAAAGTAATGTCTCTGCTTTTGAGTATGCTATCTAGATTGGTCATAACTTTTCTTCCAAGGAGTAAGCGTCTTTTAATTTCATGGCTGCAGTCACCATCTGCAGTGATTTTGGAGCCCAGAAAAATAAAGTCTAACACTGTTTCCACTGTTTCCCCATCTATTTCCCATGAAGTGATTGGATCAGATGCCATGATCTTAGTTTTCTGAATGTTGAGATTTAAGCCAACTTTTTCAGTCTCCACTTTCACTTTCATCAAGAGGCTTTTTATTTCCTCTTTACTTTCTGCCATAAGGGTGGTGTCATCTGCATATCTGAGGTTATTGATATTTCTCCCAGCAATCTTGATTCCAGCTTGTGCTTCTTCCAGCCCAGCGTTTCTCATGATGTACTCTGCATAGAAGTTAAATAAGCAGGGTGACAATATACAGCCTTGATGTACTCCTTTTCCTATTTGGAACCAGTCTGTTGTTCCATGTCCAGTTCTAACTGTTGCTTCCTGACCTGCATATAGGTTTCTCAAGAGGCAGGTCAGGTGGTCTGGTATTCCCATCTCTTTCAGAATTTTCCACAGTTGATTGTGATCCACACAGTCAAAGGCTTTGGCATAGTCAATAAAGCAGAAATAGATGTTTTTCTGGAACTCTCTTGCTTTTTCCATGATCCACCAGATTTTGGCAGTTTGATCTCTGGTTCCTCTGCCTTTTCTAAAACCAGCTTGAACATCAATTAGATGGTGTATAAACCTGTGAAATTCTCTAAGGGGTCGATAGGGGGATACTTTGTTAATATAGACCCTCAGTCTATAACTTAAAAAAAACTTGTCTCCATTTCCTGTTTTGTAACATTCCATATTTTGGATATATAAAATTCACTAATATGTTACCAGAATTTCATAGATTTTTTCTCCCTTTTCCTTCCTTCCTTCCTCTTTGTCTTTTGAAGGGCATGTACAGAGATTTGCCCTAACTAATATCCCCATGCTCCACATCCGCCAATTACCAGCATTCCCTGCCAGAGTGATATGTTGGCAACATCTAATGAATCTACACTGACACATCATGTCCACCAAGCTCCATGGTTTACCTTAGGGTTCACTCTTGGTGTTGTACATTCTATGAGGTTGGACAAATGTACAATGACATTTCCATCATTTTGGTATCATATAAGTATTTTCTTTCTCCTTAAAAATCCTCTGTGCTCCACTTATTCATCCCTCACCCTTTCCACCACCTGCTAGCAACTATTTATCTTTTCATTGTCTTCACGGTTTTGCCTGTGTGACGATATAATGTAGTGAGGCTACACACTATGTAGCCTTCTCAGAGTGACTTCTTTCCCTTTGTGATAAGTGTTTAAGTTTCTTGCACGTGGTGTCCTAACTTGGTAGCTCATTACTTTTTAGTGCTGAATAATAGTCCATATCTGGATGGACCAATTTATTTCTCCTTTCATTTGTTGAAGATCACTTGGTGAATTCCAAATACTGTGAAAAAGGATTAAATGTTGGGGAATGAAATGGCAACCCACTCCAGTATCCTTGCCTTAAAAATCCCATGGACAGAGGAGGCTGGCAGTTTGAAGTTCATGGAGTCACAAAAGAGCTGGACACGACTTACTAAGGAACTACAATAATATTTAGTTATTATTTAATCTTATTTAAATGTACTATAGGTATTCCATTAACTAAAAAGAAACTATTTCTTTCCCTTCAAAATTAAACATATAATCAACAGACTTACTTCCCATGAGCATCCAAACCAGACTGAACAGCAACCTCCTTTCTTCTACTTCCATGCTCTGTTCATCTTGTGTTCATTGCATGGTCAGTAATATCATCATGTTAATTGTATCCATTTTATATTCATTTATTTTAAGGAAACCAGGAAAATGTATTAAAACACCCAAATGAATCTACCAATAAGTGCCACTGTAAGCAGAGATGGCTGTTTTCTGGAAACTGACCAAGTAGACTGATGGGCAGAGATGGGTGGCAATGCTTGATAGCTGAAGGATGAAATTATAAATGTGAGATAAGAAAAGTGGTTTCAGGATAGCAGAGTAACGGTTACAGTCTTGTAGGACATACAGTGGTGTGGTAGAAATAGCCTCCCTGGCTGTTTTCTTTAACAAGTGAAGACTTAAGTTTCATGACTGCTGAAAAATGCTAAGTGATGTGCATATACACATATCATTGTTGGTGAGAGGGGTGCAAACTTTTGGTCCAGAATTTGGTGTGAATCTAGAGAGAGTGGCATCTCTTGTGGGATACAAGCAAGCTATACTTCCTTGTTGGATTCTGAACTGTTTATGGATACATAACATGGGGTTAAATGTATCATTGCAGAACAGCTCCTTTGAAGAGGTGGCACCTCAGGCTTTTGGACCGAAACCATCATCTTTGGGCCAAAGGCCAGCCGCCCTTTCCCACTTGCTTCTTATTTAGAGTTACCACCCTACCTTCTGTCCACAGAGCTATAAGGTGAAGCCCATGTCTAATTTTAAATTTTATAATAACCATGTTAAAAAGGAAAAACGAACTAGTGGAATTGATATTAGGAAGATGTTTTTAAACCTTCGTGTCCAAATAGTATTATGTAAGCATGTAATCAATTATAAAATATTATTAGTGAGACCAACAAGTATTTTATAGTGTCTTTGAAATCCACTGTGTCTTTTACACATACAAAACATCTCATTTGGACCCAAATGCATTTCAAGTTTCAAAACCCACATGTGGATCATGCTACCATAAAAGCTGAACCATAAGGAAGGCTGAGTGCTGAAGAACTGATGCTTTCCAAGTGCGGTGCTGGAGAAGACTCTTGACAGTCTGTTGGACTGCAAGGAGGTCAGACCAGTCAATCCTAAGATTATCAACCCTTTATATTCACTGGAAGGACTGATGCTGAAGCTGAAGCTCTAATACTTTGGCCACCTGATAGGAAAAGCTAACTCACTTTCCCAGACCCTGATGCTGGGAAAGGTTGCAGGCCAAAGGAGAATGGAGCAGCTGAGGATGAGATGGTCAGGCATCATCACTGACTCAGTGGCCATGAACTTGAGCAAACTCCCAGAGCTAATGGAGGACAGAAGACCTGGAGTGGTGCAGTCTGTGGGGTCACAAAGAGTCAGACGTGGCTTAGCAACTGAACCAAAGCAACCACAAATTGGTCAACCCACAGTATTCAGTATTAGTTAGGACTTAAAAAAATTTTCTTTTTAGCGTTCTTGAAATATCTCATGTTAAAAAGAGAGGGAAATTTTACTAATCATTTAGGAACAGGTATAAAGACATTAGCAAACCAAAGCACCTTCTGACAGAAACATTCATGTCTTCAGCTGTCATTCTTTGGGCAAGTTCAGTCTTACAGAAGACAGCTGAGGAGAAGAGGCATCTAAGTTGCGTAAATCATATGTCCAAACTCATCCTTATTATTCCTAGTAGAGGCCCTCAGATCCTTATTTAAATCCTATTCATTCTTAACTTACAGAGCATCTTAAAAGTAGCAAAAAGTAAAATGCTGGCAGAGAAGCAGAGGAGAAATGTACAGACATGAAAGTGTTAAAGGATAAATGGTTGCTATTAAGTGTATGTATATACATTGAAAAACCTAGACAGTGTACTAAAAGGCAGAGATGTCACTTTGCCCACAAAGGTCTGTATGGTCGAAGCTATAGTTTTTCCAGGAGTCATTAGTTTAAGTGAGTTTGGACCATACAGAAGGCTGAACACTGAAGAATTGATGCTTTCCAATTGTGGTGTTGGAGAAGACTCGTGAGACTCCCTTGGACTGCAAGGAGATCAAATTGGTCAATCATAAAGGAAATCAACCCTGAATATTCACTGGGAGGACTGATACTGAAGCTGAAGATCTGATACCTTGGCCACTTGATTGAAGAGCCGACTCACTGGAAAAGACCCTGACGCTGGGAAGGATTGAGGGCAGGAGGAGAAGATGGTGAGAGAGGATGAGATGGTTGGATGACGTCACTGCTCAATGGACATGAGTTTGAGCAAAATGCAGCAGATAGTGAAGGACAGGAAAGCCTGGGGTGCTGCAGTCCATGGGGTCACAAGGAGTCAAACAAGGACTTAGCCACAGAACAGCAACAGCACCAAATGTAAATAAGTAAATCCATAAATCTTATACCCGTGCTACATTAGGCTGTTAGAATATTGTTCCAAATGGCACAATACATTATGATGGTAAGGATACCAAATAATCAATAACACTTGTCATGTTCTGCATACTCTAAGAATGGAGGTACATCAGTAACACATTTTAGAAAAAAGCCAAGCAAAAAATTCAACAAGTTTTGTGTTAATATTAAGACATAATGGACTTCATTTCTGTTGTCCACATTATAATGAAACCCTTTGGACAAAGCGTGACTCCAAGGATGGGAATTGCAGACCCAGTACACGCTGTAAGCTCTGTGAAGGTAGGACACACACATTTCATTTAGATGCAATTTGCTACTTTTGTACCTACAGCTTCCTGAGAGTGCAGTTGCAAGTGGACTGTCTAAGCAGAATGAAGGGTAGTCTGTTTTCGGAAAACAAAAGAGAATCCTAAATTTCTTTATGTAGAGAAAGAGTTCTTCAGGTTTTAAAGGCCTGAGTGTTCTATAAGACATCTATGCATATCCAAAACAGAGACTAAATATTAATAGTCAGGTACTGCTAGTGAATTGAAAACCAAACTTTGTTTGTTCATTAACTTTTGGCCATGGTGGGCCTTTGTTGCTTTGTGCTGGCTCTTTTCTGCTTGCGGGGATTGGGGGCTACTCTTTGTTGCCTTGTGTAGGCTTCTCATTGCAGGGGTTCTTCTTGTTGCTTTTCTTGCTGGGCAGCACAGGCCGTAGGCATGCGGACTTCAGTTGTTGCACTACACAGGCTCAGCAGTTGTGGCTCACGGGCTCAAGAGTGAGGGCTTAGTGGTTGTGGTGCAGGGACTTAGTTGCTTGTCGGCATGTACGATTTTCCCAGTCTGGGTATTGAACCTGTGTCCTCTGCACTGGCAAGCAGATTTCTATCCACCGTGCCACTAGGGAAATCTGAAAATTAATCTTATAAGTGTATTTCTTAGCTCAACTTCTGTTTCTCCTAGCTCAATGGAAAGTCACATTTAATAAACCCAGAAATAAAGTTTGATGAAGGAGAAATGGCCCACAGAGGATGATTTTCAAGGGATGGAAAGGAGATTATGAGGATAATTTTAGTAGTGTTTTATAAATTCTTTTTAAAAATTGACAAGAGCAAGGTTAAGTTTGGCCCTCTAGTTTTCTTGATTGTGTTGAAGAAAGCTATGGCTCTAATCAGATCTTGTATAAGCCCATGAAATTCTCTAAAGGGTTGATGGGGGGATATTTTGTTAATATAGACCCTCAGTCTATGACTTAAAAAAATTTCTTCTCCATATCCTATAATGTAACACTTCACATTTTGGATATATAAACTTCACCAATATATTACCAGCATTTCATAGATTGTTTTTTCACTTTTCCTTCTTTTGTGTGTTCTTTTCTTTGAGGGGCTGTGCAGAGTTTTCCCCTAATCCATGTCCCCACACGCCACAGCCACCGATTACCAGCGTCCCCCACCAGACTGAGAGATCGGCTACCTCTAGTGAATCTACACTGACTCGTCAATGTCCCCCAAACACCGTGGTTTACATTAGGGTTCACTCTTGGTGTTGTGCATTCTATGAGGTGGGACAAATGTACAATGACATTACCCTAATTTTGGTATTATACAGAACATTTTCTTTGTCCCAGAGGAAGAAGGATCCTCTGTCTTCCACGTATTCATCTCTCAGCCCCACCACCCCCTGCTGGCAACTATGGATCTTTCCATTGTCTCCAAAGTTTCACCTATTGACGATGTCATACAGATAGAAATACATACACCACATGGCTGTATCAAATGGGCTTCCTTCACTTGGTAATAGCATTTAAGTTTCCTCCTATTGGTTTTCTGACTTCACAGCTCGTTTCTTTTTAGTGTGGAATAATAGTCCATATCTGGATAGATCAGTTTATTTCTCCATTTACTTACTGGCTATCATCTTGGTCACTTCCAAATTTTGTCAAATATGATTAAATGTGCTATCGGCAGTCCATGGAGTAAAAAAAAAAAAAAAGAAAAAAAAACAGAAACAAACTGTTCGTTTCCCTTCAAAGTTAAACATATAATCAATAGGCTTACTTCCCATGAGCATCCAAACCAGACTGAACAGGAACCCCCTTTCTTCTACTTCATGCTCTGTCCATCTTGTGTTCATTGCATGGTCGGTAATATCATCATGTAAATTTTATCCATCTTCTATTCATTTATTTTAAGGAAACCAGGAAAATGTATTAAAACACCCAAATGAATCTACTAAGTGCTGTTATAAGCAGAGATGGCTGTTTTCTGGAAACTGACCAAGTAGACTGATGGGAAGAGATGAGTGGCAATGCTTGATAGCTGAAGGATGAAATTCTAAATGTGAAATAAGAACAGTGGTTTTAGGATAGCAGAGTAATAGTTACAGTCCTGTAGGACATACAGCGGTGTGGTAGAAATAGCCTCCACGGCTGTTTTGATTAACAAGTGAAGACTTAAATTTCATGACTGCTGAAAAATGCTAAGTGAAATGTACATATACACACATCATTGTTGGTGAGAGGGGTGCAAACTTTTGGTCCAGAATTTGGTATGAATTTAGAGAGAGTGGCATCTCTTGTGGGATACAAGCAAGCTATACTTCCTTGTTGGATTCTGAACTGTGTATGGATACAGTGATATAGAAATATATCTATATAGTGATATAGAAAGTGAAAGTGAAGTCGCTCAGTCGTGTCCGACTCTTTACGACCCCGTGGACTGTAGCCCACCAGGCTCCTACATCCATGGGATTCTCCAGGCAAGAATACTGGAGTGGGTTGCCATTTCCTTCTTCAGGGCATCTTCCTGACCCAGGGATCGAACCCAGGTCTCCCTCATTGCAAGCAGATGCTTTAACCTCTGAGCCACCAGGGAAGCCCAAACATGGGGTTAAATGTATCATTACAGAACGGCTCCTTTGATGAAGTTTGACCTGAGACTTTCTGACTAGAACTACTATGTTGGGACCCAAGGCGAGTTACCCTTCCTAGTTGCTTTTTATCTAATGTTGATACCCTCGTTTTGTTGTAAGAAACTTAATATATACGTAGAATTATATATTTAGAATTTTATAGTGAAAAATAAATTGAACCACAACTGAAATTAAAAAAATTTTTAGTACCTATATTCAAATACAAAAAAACCCCAAAATTTAAACTTATTAGTGTTTAAACCAACATGTGCAAAATTATATTATTTTCCATGTATTCAATGTAAATGTCACTGAGATCAGGAAATGTTGTATACTGTCTTCAAAAGCTTTGTGTTTTACCATTATTTCACATCTCAGTTTTCAGTAGACATACTTCAAGTGGTCAGCATCCTATTGTGAGTAGTGCTCATTTGTTCAATAAAGCAGAGTTCATTGTATGAACTGGGTATGGAACAACAGACTGGTTCCAAATAGGAAAAGGAGTATGTCAAGGCTGTATATTCTCACCCTGCTTATTTAACTTCTATGCAGAGTACATCATGAGAAACGCTGGGCTGGAAGAAGCACAAGCTGGAATCAAGATTGCTGGGAGAAATATCAATAACCTCAGATATGCAGATGACACCACCCTTATGGCAGAAAGTGAAGAGGAACTAAAAAGCCACTTGATGAAAGTGAAAGAGGAGAGTGAAAAAATTGGTTTAACGAAGCTCAACATTCAGAAAACTTAAATCATGGCATCTGGTCCCATCACTTTATGGGAAATAGATGGGGAAACAGTGGAAACAGTATCAGACTTTACTTTTTGGGGCCCCAAAATCACTGCAGATGGTGATTGCAGCCATGAAATTAAAAGACGCTTACTCCTTGGAAGAAAAGTTATGACCAACCTAGATAGCGTATTGAAAAGCAGTGAAGAAAGCTGAGAGCCGAAGAACTGATGCTTTTGAACTGTGGTGTTGGAGAAGACTCTTGAGAGTCCCTTGGACTGCAAGGAGATCCAACCAGTCTACCCTAAAGGAGATCAGTCCTAGGTGTTCATTGGAAAGACTGATGTTGAAGCTGAAACTCCAGTACTTTGGCCACCTGATGCAGAGAGTTGACTCTTTGGAAAAGACTCTGATGGTGGGAAGGATTGGGGACAGGAGGAGAAGAGGACAACAGAGGATGAGGTGGCTGGATGGCATCACCAACTCGATGGACATGGGTTTGGGTAGAGTCCGGGAGTTGGTGATGGACAGGGAAACCTGGTGTGCTGTGGTTCACGGGTTCGTGACTGAACTGAACTGAAACTCAATAAATTTATGAAATATAAATTATATTATCATATATTGTATCAATTTTGTAAGTTTTTAAAATATAAATTATTATAGTTAGGATATTGTGCAAGCAAAGGACAATATTCTTTAGCTCTTAGAAGGACATTTCTGTTAGTTGTCTTAATTAGGCCTCCCATGAACTCTGAGACAAGGATTTGAGTGAACGTAGGTAATTTAGAAGTGATCCCAGGAAACATTTGTAGGAAGTGGAGAAGTGAGACCGAGAATGATATTAAATCAATAAAAAGTGTGTTAACAACACAGTTACTGTTTGGGTTACTGGCCTCCTTCCTGCAGGGTCACCCTGGGAGACAGAATTGTTCCAACTGACAGGCAAAGGCACTGGGGTGTTTATCTACCCACTCCCCATCCATCATTGTTTGAGGGCTGAATCCAGGGGTTCTGGCTTATCTTGCTTATGTCCCCATTGTGCTCCCACAGGCAGAAAAAGGCCCTTCAGCAGAGAGCTGCAGGTAAGCAGTGAGTTGCCTGAATTTTGAATGAATGTCAGAGGACATGAGCTGGGAAGTGACAGTTTCTGCTCCAGCTTCTTCTGCTCCAGGTCACACCAGCCAATGAGGGATCCCCTTAGCCTCAGGAGCCCCAGAGACTTGATGCCACCAAGACTCTCTGTTACACCACTTGTCCTGTTCACTTATATATCCCTTGCTCCTGGAACAGTTGTTGGCACACAGTAGGTGTTTAATAAATAGCCATGACTGTATGACTTCCCCTTGAGTACCTGCTTTATTCTTTCAGGCATCTCCACATAAATGGGGCACATGGCTACCAGCAGCGTTTGGTCATATCCTTATAACTCCCTCATTAGAAATGAAAGAGAGGCCTTTCCCTTTCTAACTTCAGGAAAAGAAACAAAGATTCTCAAGGAGGAAAGCAAGTTAGTCTGATGTGGGCCACGAGGTTATTTCTGTGCCAAACCCTCTGGACAAGAACATGGTATATTACGATTGGCTATATTTGATTTGAGGGCTGACTCTTGAGCTTACAGAGGTGGATAGATTGATAGAAATTGCAGTAACAAAGAAATTGTTGCCATATTCAGAACTGTGGATATTCACTGGAGTATATTCAAATTCTGAATGTCATCTCTCCTATGTGCCTTGGTAGAAAAATGCTTGAGGACCAGCACTGTCTTAACTGAAACATTTTATTAATATTATCACTCTTATACCTGGGCTTTCTAGGTGGCTTGGTGGTAAAGAGTCTGCTTGCTAATGCAGGAGACTTAGGAGACAGGGGTTCAGTCCCTGGGTTGGGAAGATCTCCTGGAGAAGGAAATGGCAACCCACTCCAGTATTCTTGCCTGGAAAATCCCATGGACAGAGGAGCTTGGTGGGCTACAGTTCATGTACTTGCAAAGAGTTGGACATTACTGTAAACCTACTTTAGATTTAACATGCTTTTTTGACTTTTTGACAGGATCCTTTAGACCATTTAATAATTTATAGATTGCACATATACAAATTTGTATCATGTGTCCCTGAAGTTTGGGAAGGAATTATCAAGTCCAACAAGATTGAATCTCTCCTTAGAAGTTGTCTCATCATCCTCACTAGAGTCAGTGTTTGCCTTCACTAACTCAGCGTAATGTTTTCAGTGTTCATCCATGTTGTAGCATACATCAGGATGTCTGTCTTGCCAAATAGTATTCCATTGCATGTAATATCACAATTTATTTATCCACTCACTAGTTGATGTACACATGGTTCTGCACACCCCTAGTCTACTTTTTGACTTTTTTTGGAATAATGCTACTATGACTTTGTATCAGGGTTTTTGTATAGACATAGGTTTTCATGTATCTTGGGTAGAAAACTAGGAGTAGTATTCCTAGGTTATATGGTACCTTTGTGGCTGTACTATTTTACATTCCTACCAGTGTATGAGGGTTCCCGTTTCTCTATATTCTTTCTACTTGCTATTGTCTTTTTAGTTATAGTACTGAACCATTTAAGATCAGTTGTTGTTCAGTTGCTCAGTCATGTCCGGCTCTTTGTGAATCCATGGACTGCATCACACCAGGCTTCCCTGTCTTTTACCATCTCCCAGAACTTGCTCCAACTCATATCCATTGAGTTGGTCCATTAACGTCAGTAAACAATTGCAGATAGAGGCCTTATGACATCATCCCCATGTTTACAAGCTTGTGCCTGGCCTAGTGGTCATGTACCTAGAAGGCCTTCATTTGTTCAGTGAATAAAAACAAACAGACAAACATTTTCTTGTATTTTGCCTTAAAACCTAACGTTTTTTACAAAGT
Organism: Bos indicus; assembly: GCF_029378745.1. NCBI lineage: Eukaryota > Metazoa > Chordata > Mammalia > Artiodactyla > Bovidae > Bos > Bos indicus. The sequence goes on from NC_091771.1 coordinate 69,826,091, forward strand.
GTATTCACAATTTGTGAGGCTTACAATAACCCTGTAGGAAGTAGGAGAAATATGGGTTTCTCATTTTAGACCTGAGAAATTTAGATAACAATCAAAACATCAAGATCTTTGGTCCCTGGCTTCATATACAGTCTTCCCTGTATAATTCAACACTGGTTCTCAATATCTCTACTAAAAAGCATATTAGTTAATGTTCAGAAAAAATGCTAAGTTTCAAAAGATCTTAATTTTAAAAAAGACAAGAGAATGGACTGAGTGTATTCAGCAGTTTGGAGATCCCTAATTATGATCCTGAGATGGTAATGGGGACTGGAGACAACAGTCTGGGGCAGTCTGACAAGGGAAGTCACTAAATGTCCATCTTCAGCAAGAAATTTCTTCATCTTTGAAGTAGAACTAGGGCTGGAAAATGTAGGCAATGTCAAAGAGACCATCAAAGAGAACTGTAAATCAGATGTGAGGACTGACTATAAAGGTTGTAGATTGTGTTATCTGAGAAAGAACTAGCATCAGAAAGCAGGTAATTGAAAAGTTACAAATTTCAGCTCTCATTGTCTTCCTTTTTGTAACAGAAAATTTCAAACAAACATGAAATATCAAGAAAATAGTATAGTAAACCCCTATCATGTCCATTAATTTAAAATTATCAACATTTTGCCATTCTTATACATTTGACTTAAAAAGTATTTGAATACATTAAGGCCTTCCTCAAAAGCCATTTTCCTTCCAGCTTTATTGAGGTATAATTGAGAGTGAAAAATTGTATATAGTTAAGTTGTAGTCTGATGACTAGATACATGTGTACATTGTGAAATGTAATACTTCACACTTTATCCATTTTCCCTTTTTTTATTTTTTATGTTGGGAACACTTAAGATGTACTCTCTTAGAAGATTAAAAGCATGCAGTACTGTATTGTTAACTCCTGTACATCAGTTCTGTAGCACATACTCATTTTTGAATGGCTGAAGCTAAAAGCCATTATTAATAACAATGTTTTAGCCAAGGGCGATGGGCAATTGTCAAAGAATAATAAAGTGATCTTGTTATAAGCACCACAAACTTTGATCTTTCTTCATTTATGGTGAAAGGGAAGGGGAGCTGCTGAGCTAGTAAGACAGCCACACAAACAACTAAAGATTTGAGTGAGAGCCCAAGATCTTATTCTTTCAGTTATGAAGTCACTCATTCAAACAGCATATTCTAGACACTTTTCACACACACTGTCCATCCTCCAGTGAGACAGACCATGCTGGAATCTCACTTGAGTCTAAATTAGGATTCATCATTCACTTATTTGAAGACCTTGGACAAGTGCTGTCCTCATTTTTCTTATCTGTAAAGTAGCGATGATACTACTTTCTTGAATAGGGCATTGTTAGAGTTAAAATGAGGTAAGGCCCCCAGAAAAGCATACGACCTGTGCCCTAGAACATATGTCACTCTTATTCTGCCAGGCCCTGAGCTCATGATGAAAGAAGTCATAAGGCAGCCTCTCTCTCCCCATGTTCTCCTTTCCCAATCCAAGAGGGCAGCAAAAACTCACAGAAATCCCCCACACAATACAAGATGTGAGATGCCAAAAGCCTTTCCCAATAACTGCATGGATTTGTCTTCCAAAATCATTTGAGCTTTTCTAACCTTCTGTTACCTTTCCTTAGGTGTTTGTAGCTGAGAGAGTTAGTTCCTAGGCAGGTTGATAGGGAGTCTAGGGGTCCCCAAGGGGAGAGGGGTCTGGAATTCTCAAGGAGGAAGAAAGGACAAACTTTTTTTCTTTCTCCACATTCCTTAGGATTATGTAACAATAATGTATTCTGCCTAAGGACAGTCTTTGGATTAAACTTTCTGTTATCTTAAACTGTAAATTATGGGAGTAGACCTGGTCTTTACAAGGATGTATCCTGCCTGAGGACAGTGTTATCTTAAAATGTAAATTATGGGAGTAGGTCTGATGAGGTCTTTACAACCTCCAGCCATTCTTTGGATTCATTGGAGAGTATATAAGTTCATTGCTAACACTAGCAAGTAGGTACTCTTTCTGCCCCCTTATGATGCCTGTGTCAGAAGCTTTCTCTATTTTGTTTATACTTTATTAAAACTTTATTACACAAAAGGTCTGAGCGATCAAGCCTCGTCTCTGGCCTCGGATTGAATTCTTCTCCTCCGGGGGCCAAGAATCCGGGTGTCTTCGCATGATTCAACAACCTTTCATAGCTCAACAAACAAACTGTGTTAAACCATGCTGTTGTTTGAGGTCAAATGCTTGGCCATGAATTGTGTATAACCCAAGTTACTAAGCTGGAGGCAAAGTGAGGCCAAACAAACCAAAACATAGGAGTTCAGAGCAGACAGAGACTTACTGTAAGGGCCAAAGCAAGGAGTACAGGCAGTTCATGCTCAAGAGAGCTGAACTTTCTGATGGATTTCAGGGGAGGCTCTTTAAAAGCACAGTGAGGGAGAGAGTCCAGGGTGTGTGATCAGCTACTGCTCTATTCTTTAATTGGTTGGTAACAAAGCTAGTGTCACAGGGTTTAGCATCATCAATCCTTAGGCTCCTGCTGGTCAGGGTTTTTGCAGTTAACTGCATCTGGTGGAGCTTTTAGCAAAACAACTCAAGATATGCATCAGACACTGTTACTAGGTTCTTCAGGGAGGAGCTATAGACTGTTACATGGCTGATCTACTGTTTAAATATTTTTTGACAATATGTTCACATTCTTTTAATCATTAATCCTGAGTTGGCCTTTTGTGACTCAGGGAAGGCCTAGGAGAGTAAAGCTTTTCTACAACAAGAGACAGGCAGAGGAAAAGGGCGTGGGGAGGCGCACATACCCTGGGAAAGGTGCTGCTCCACTACAGTTCTCCCACAGTGCCCTTTTTTGGTACTGATGAGGGCAGCTTGCCCAGAGGTCGGGCTGCTATCTCCTTTTACCAGCTGCAGCAGCGTGGGGGTGGGGGGGGTGGGGGGCGGCACGGGGGGGTTGGGGGGAGGTGCGCCGTGGGGGGGGGTGGGTGGGTGGGTGGCGAAGTCTATGCTCCCTCTGCACCTCCTCGGTGGGTGCCTGAGTTCACAGCAAGCACTTTGCTAGAGTCTGAAGTCAGGTGAGTAGGTTGGGGCGTCTGGGAGGACCCAGTGTGGCGGGTAATTCACTTATCCACCTCAATCAGCTGCCCTCATGGCCTTGCCTTCCACCTGCGTGGCTCCTTGCAGTGTCCTCCCTAACCTGGGGGTGGTGGTTGCGGGGCGCTCCCATCGCTCCCGCCCCCGGGCACTCCTCAGCTGTGGCAGAGGCGCTTAGCGGGCGACCTGGAAGAGGGGGAGCCGACAGGCAGCTGGCACTCCAGTCCCAGAGACGCAGGTGGTTCTCAGTCTCGAAGGTCTCTGTCGGGCCCTACAGGAACAGCGGCAGCGACTGCAAGGACGGCCACGATCCTCACCCACACCCTCGGCCAGCAAGATGTTGCAGGTGTTCCCGGAGAGGAAGCCCAACCCGCTGCAGGACGCGAACCTCTGCTCACGCCTGGTATTCTGGTGAGCGCCCGCCTGAGCTGAGACGCGCTGCCGAACTTAATGCCGCAGGCACTTTTCCCGGGACCAAGGGGTCGGGATGAGGGAGCCATTTCCGCTGGCGCTCCTACTTGCCCGGTTTCTTGCTTTTGGTGGAGCCCTCCCACACCGGCGGGGTGATTTCTGCCTGCGCCTGGGCGCCCGCGGCGGGCGGGAACCTGACGGAGGTGGGGAGGGTGCCAGGGACCTGGTGACTGGGGCGCATCTCTTTCCACTCGAAGGCCCGCTAGCCTCCAGTGCCCGGGAGCGGGAGGCTGGGACGCTGTCCTGGGAGAGTCATCGCCCAACTGGAGAAGGACTGGATCCCCACACTCCATCCTTAGCCGGCTTCCCCAGTTACAGCTCCGGAGTTCGCAGTTCTGAACTAAAGTTGCACTCGTTTACCCTCCTTCCTTTATCTAATTAGTGCCCTGGACTGTTGTCACCTTCCAATAATGTCCCCACCTTTTCCCATATTCCTTAGGTGACAGCTGAGTTCCAACTTCACCCGGCCCCTTCGTCCCTGTGTCTATGACCATGTCTCCCTCTCTCCCTGTCTTCTGGTACACCTGTTACTGTACATCCTTGTATTTGGTTTGGGCAATTTTCATGTGGGTGAATAACAGTTATTTTGTATTTAACGAATGGGAACAGTATTCTTGAACACGTTTTGCTTTTGCCTGGAACACACAGCCACGACTGAAGAATGTATTTGACCAGCCCCTTTTCTTAATTTGGAGTAGAAAATGGCAACCCAGTGTTCTTGCCTGGAGAATCCCATGGACAGGGGAGCCTGTAAGGCTACAGTCCACGGGGTGGCAAAGAGTCTGACACTACTGAGCGACTGAGCATTTCCTTAATTGCTAGTATTTCTGCTTCCTCCTTTGAGGACAACCCTGGGGATGGGGTCCCTGAAGCCTGTGGGGTCTTATTTCTAGCCTTTAGGGAAGTGGTACATGGTCTTGAAGCAGGTGGTCTTGCTACCTAGTTAGACCTCCTTCTCCTTGCCCCAGGACAGGCCAGTAAATTGGGAGAGGGGTTGTTTGGGCAAGGGTTGTTTGGGCACTCTATTTGGAAAGTCAGAAGTCTGAGTAGACTGAAAATTAATGTCCTAGAAAACCATCTTACCAAGGTCTGGACACTAGTCTCTTTTATAGAACAAAAGGGAGGGAAGTGAGGAGGTAAAGTAGAAAGGCCATTTGTTGTTGTTGAGTTGCTAAATCATGGCTGACTCTTTTGTGACCCCATGGACTGTAGCCCGCCAGGCTCCTCTGCCCATGTGATTTCCCAGGCAAGAATACTGGTGAGGGTTGCCATTTCCTTCTCCACAGGATCTTCCCTACCCAGGGATCAAACCCACACCATCTGCATTGGCAGGTGTTTTCTTTATCACTGAGCCTCCTGGGAAACCTCAAAGGTCCTAAGTCATTGCAAATATCTCCTGGTCCCCTCTGAGTGTGTTAATATCTTTTGTCCTGCAGCCATTCATAGATGGTCTGGGTCAGGATGTTTCCTGTAAGCTAAACAAAGGTATTTTAGTTTAACATTAAGACTTGAGGGGCCATTATGTATAGTTTGAGCTATAGACATCCCTTTCCTGATTAACTTGTAGCAAAATCAATAGAATACAAAGGTTAAAATAAAAGTAACAGGTTTAACATGGAATCCAATTTTTTCTTCACTATTATAGTCCTTCCCTGGAGTCCTTTGTTCTTGAAAGCACTGAAGGTCCTTGAGCTGGGAGGAAACACAGATGAAAAAGGGCTCAGAGGTGAAACTCTTCTCCCACTCTCTTAGGCCATGCTGTGGGGCCTGCTGGGATTTTAGTTCCCCAACCAGGGATTGAACCCACACTCCGTGCAGTGGAAGTTCAGACTCTTAACCATTGACCCACCAGGGAAGTCCCTGAAACTTCAGTTTTCCATGTAGTAGCTGAGACTATTAACTAGGTGGGTCTCAGCCTTTGGGCTTTGATCACACTTGGGTGATTATTAGATTTTTTGTGCTGAGAACCCAATCTTTTCATCTTTCCTACATATTCTGATATTTCCTTTTTATGGGACCACCTAGGGGACCCCAGGGGCATGGGAGTTCCTATGCTTTTTTCCATTGTGGTGTTCAGTTTGTGTAGCTGCCTCTCTGGGTCCTTTGGTGGCCCTTAAGGAAAGAGGGGCATAGAAGGAGGAATATGGATACTGGTACCTTAAATGGTAACAAAGTAGGCAACTGTCTCCTTAACTTCAAGCAGTTCTACAGCCAAAATTTTGGCTTTCTCTGCCTACTGATGCCAAATAAAAAAAATATGGAGACAGAGTTTGGAGGGAATAGAAAGATGGCTTTAAAAATCAGCCAGCAGAGGGGAGAACACAGCAGGCTAAGGCCTCAAGAGCCATATACCCCCACCCCGGGGAACCAAGAGACTTTATATAGCCTGGCTCTTGTGGCCTTAGACTAAATGATAAAGTTCAGAGTAATGATGTTTTTGGGCTTCCAAGGTGGCGCAGTAGTAAGGAATCCGCCTGCTAATGCAGGAGATGCAAGACAGGTGGGTTTGATCCCTGGGTCAGGAAGATCCCCTAGAATAGGAAATGGAAACCCACTCCACATTCCTGCCTGGAAAACTCCATGAATAGAGGAGCCTGATGGGCCATAGTCCATGGGTTTGCAAAGAGTTGGACATGACTGAACAGACACAGCACAATGAAGTTTTTGCATTTTTTTTTCTTCCTGCATTATTTCAAAATAGTCACAGCTGGCATCAGGCAGCCTGGTAATTGGGGTCCACTTGTCTCTGGATTTTTGGTCTGCAGTCTTCTTTCTGAAATGCAAAAAAACTGTAAAGGGTAGTTTTCTGTAAGAGAGGTCAGGGAGAGCAAATACCAAGTGCAGGGTGTAATTTACCTAGTATTAGGGGGTAATAGGTTAGCTTCTGGTTACACTACAGGTTAGTAACCGTTAAAGTAAAACTAGAAGTGATTAATTCTTTCAGTCGTGTCCATGTTTCTTCCCTAGGCTGTTCACTGTTCTTACTTCCCTTGCTTTCAGGAGAGGAGAAACTTCATTTCTATTTTTGCTGCAATAGCAGGGCAAGGAACTCTCCAAGCATGTTCTGTTTGTGAGTTTCAAAGTGTATGTGCTTGGAAATGGGAAGGTGAAGACTTCTAATTTTGGACTAGGAAACTGTGACCCTGAGAGACCTCTTTAAATTGTTTGTTTGATATTTGATAGTAATAACACTGCTGCTGCTGCTAAGTCGCTTCAGTCGTGTCCAACTCTGTGCACCCAACAGACAGCAGCCCACCAGGCTTCCCCATCCCTGGGATTCTCCAGGCAAGAACACTGGAGTGGGTTGCCATTTCCTTCTCCAATGCATGAAAGTGAAAAGTGAAAGTGAAGTTGCCCAGTCCTGTCTGACTCTTAGTGACCCCATGGACTGCAGCCTATCAGGCTCCTCCATCCATGGGATTTTCCAGGCAAGAGTACTGGAGTGGGTTGACATTGCCTTCTCCAGTAATAACACTAGCTGTGGATAATTAAGTATGGATGATCAAAGCTCTGTTCTATCTTATAATCCCCCTAGTGGGTATTTTTTGCAAAGCTGGGAACTCTTCAGTTTCCATTAATAAAAGGAGTTTGTATTTCTCCCTGTACCTTTGAAATGGGAATCTGAGTTCTTGTTCATGAAGCCCAAGAATGAACTTCACTAACATGCAAACACTCATGGTAGCAAACAAGCAGGATTTATTTTAAGGTAAAGAGAAGTACAAAGCCCCAGCATTGACACCAAGAGTGGGTGAAGTGACCAAAAAGGTGAGAATTATAGCAGTTTATGTCTTTATTAGTATTGATCTGTTCCTTTTTGGCTGGCTCATGTCCCTGACATATGTAATCTCTGACCAATCAGTTTGAAGGGAACTATGTACACTTTGTCATCTTTATGTTTTTTTTTGATCCCCAGTTTTTCAGTTTTTTTAGACATTGAGTCGCCATTCCTGTGATTCTTTCTCATGACCCCAGGCCACTGTTTAAGAACCAGATGTATGGGTTAAGAGTTAATGGTCCATCGGGTATTTTTCTTCTTGATAAATTGGACAGCATTAATGATTGTCCTGTCTTGGGTCTGGATATTTTATGACCAACCAGACTGAGGTGGCATTCTTTTGGATGCCTGGAAACTGGAACAACAAGTATAGCTTTAGGTTAGTTAATGGGTTGAGATGTTTATTTGAGAGGGTTGCAATTAAAAAAAGGAACCGAGGTCTCAGATCTACACTAACTGCCTAGCAACTTCTACCTCACCTTGAGAGGTAAATAATCTACTTGGGCTCTCAAGGAGAAAAAATAGACAAAGGCCTTAAAAAAATTTTTTTTTAGCAAGTTATTTATATTTCTTTATTTATTTGGCTGTTCTGGGTCTTTGTTGCGGCATATGGGGTCTTTGTTGCTGCATGTGAGCTTTCTTTAATTGCAGTGGGCAGGGGATGTTTTGAGCTTTGGTGCATGGGCTTCTCATGGTGGTGGCTTCTTCTGTTGTGGAACACAGGTTCTAGGGCATGCGAGTTGTTGTAGCAGGCAGGCTTAGTTAGCTGTGATGCTCAGGCTTAGTTGCCTCACAGCATGTGGGATCTTAGTTCCCGGACTAGGGATCAAACTCCTGTTTCCTGAACTGGCAGGCAGATTCTTAACACTGGGCCACCAGGGAGGTTTTTTTTTTTTTTTTAAAATTTTATTTTATTTTTTAACTTTACAATATTTTATTGGTTTTGCCATATATCAACATGAATCCGCCACAGGTATACATGTGTTCCCCATCCTGAACCCTCCTTCCTCCCTCCCTGTACCATCCCTCTGGGTCAGTCCAGTGCACCAGCCCCAAGCTTCCAGTATTGTGCATGGAACCTGGACTGGCGACTCATTTCATATATGATATACATGTTTAACTGCCATTCTCCCAAATCATCCCACCCTCTCCCTCTTCCAAGAGTCCAAAAGACTGCTCTATACATCAGTGTCTATTTTGTTGTCTCATATACAGGGTTGTCGTTACCATCTTTCTAAATTCCATATATATGCGTTAGTATACTGTATTGGTGTTTTTCTTTCTGGCTTACTTCACTCTGTATAATAGGTTCCAGTTTCATCCACCTCATTAGAACTGATTCAAATGTATTCTTTTTAATGGCTGAGTAATACTCCATTGTGTATATGTACCAAAGCTTTCTTATCCATTCATCTGCTGATGGACATCTAGGTTGCTTCCATGTCCTGGCTATTAAAACAGTGCTGTGATGAACATTGGGGTACACGTGTCTCTTTCAATTCTGGTTTCCTCAGTGTGTATGCCCAGCAGTGGGATTGCTGGGTCATAAGGCAGTTCTATTTCCAGTTTTTTAAGGAATCTCCACACTGTTCTCCATAGTGGCTGTACTAGTTTGCATTCCCACCAACAGTGTAAGAGGGTTCCCTTTTCTCCACACCCTCTCCAGCATTTATTGCTTGTAGACTTTTTGATCGCAGCCATTCTGACTGGCATGAAACGGTACCTCATAGTGGTTTTGATTTGTATTTCTCTGATAATGAGTGATGTTGAGCATCTTTTCATGTGTTTGTTAGCCATCTATATGTCTTCTTTGGAGAAATATCTATTTAGTTCTTTGGCCCATTTTTTGATTGGGTCATTTATTTTTCTGGAATCGAGCTGCAGGAGTTGCTTGTGTATTTTTGAGATTAGTTGTTTGTCAGTTGCTTCATTTGCTATTATTTTCTCCCCTTCTGAAGGCTGTCTATTCACCTTGCTTATAGTTTCCTTTGTTGTGCAGAAGCTTTTAAGTTTAATTAGGTCCCATTTGTTTATTTTTGCTTTTATTCCCAATATTCTGGGAGGTGGGTCATAGAGGATCCTGCTGTGATGCATGTCAGAAAGTGTTTTGCCTATGTTCTCCTCTAGGAGTTGTATAGTTTCTGGTCTTACGTTTAGATCTTTAATCCATTTTGAGTTTATTTTTGTGTATCATGTTAGAAAGTGTTCTAGTTTCATTCTTTTACAAGTGGTTGACCAGTTTTCCAAGCACCACTTGTTAAAGAGATTGTCTTTAATCCAGTGTATGTTCTTGTCTCCTTTGTCAAAGATAAGGTGTCCATATATTTATCTCTTGGCTTTCTATTTTGTTCCATTGATCTATATTTCTGTCTTTGTGCCAGTACCATACTGTCTTGATAACTGTGGCTTTGTAGTAGAGCCTGAAGTCAGGCAGGTTGATTCCTCCAGTTCTATTCTTCTTTCTCAAGATTGCTTTGGCTATTTGAGGTTTTTTGTATTTCCATACAAATTGTGAAATTATTTGTTCTAGCTCTGTGAAGAATACCGTTGGTAGCTTGATAGGGATGGCATTGATCTATAAATGCTTTGGGTAGTATACTCGTTTTCACTATATTGATTCTTCCAATCCATGAACATGGTATATTTCTCTATCTATTAATGTCCTCTTTGATTTCTTTCACCATAGTTTTCTATATATAGGTCTTTAGTTTCTTTAGGTAGATATATTCCTAAGTATTTTATTCTTTCTGTTGCAATGGTGAATGGAATTGTTTCCTTAATTTCTCTTTCTATTTTCTCATCATTAGTGTATAGGAATGCAAGGGATTTCTGTGTGTTGATTTTATATCCTGCAATTTTACTATATTCATTGATTAGTTCTAGTAATTTTCTGGTGGAGTCTTTAGGGTTTTCTATGTAGAGGATCATGTCATCTGCAAACAGTGAGAGTTTTACTTCTTCTTTTCCAATTTGGATTCCTTTTATTTCTTTTTCTGCTCTGATTGCTGTGGCCAAAACTTCCAAAACTATGTTGAATAGTAATGGTGAAAGTGGGCACCCTTGTCTTGTTCCTGACTTTAGGGGAAATGCTTTCAATTTTTCACCATTGAGGATAATGTTTGCTGTGGGTTTGTCATATATAGCTTTTATTATGTTGAGGTATGTTCCTTCTATTCCTGCTTTCTGGAGAGTTTTTATCATAAATGGATGTTGAAGTTTGTCAAAGACTTTCTCTGCATCTATTGAGATAATCATATGGCTTTTATTTTTCAATTTGTTAATGTGGTGTATTACATTGATTGATTTGCGGATATTGAAGAATCCTTGTATCCCTGGGATAAAGCCCACTTGGTCATGGTGTATGATCTTGTTAATGTGTTGTTGGATTCTGATTACTAGAATTTTGTTAAGGATTTTGGCATCTATGTTCATCAGTGATATTGGCCTGTCATTTTCTTTTTTTGTGGCATCTTTGTCAGGTTTTGGTATTAGGGTGATGGTGGCCTCATAGAATGAGTTTGGAAGTTTACCTTCCTCTGCAATTTTCTGGAAGAGTTTGAGTAGGATAGATATTAGCTCTTCTCTAAATTTTTGGTAGAATTCAGCTGTGAAGCCGGCTGGACCTGGGCCTTTGTTTGCTGGAAGATTTCTGATTACAGTTTCAGTTTCTGTGCTTGTGATGGGTCTGTTAAGATTTTCTATTTCTTCCTGGTCCAGTTCTGGAAAGTTGTATTTTTCTAAGAATTTGTCCATTTCTCCCACGTTGTTCATTTTATTGGCATATAGTTGCTGATAGTAGTCTCTTATGGTCCTTTGTATTTCTGTGTTGTCTGTTATCTCTCCATTTTCACTTCTAAGTTTATTGATTTGATTTTTCTCCCTTTGTTTCTTGATGAGTCTGGCTAATGGTTTGTCAATTTTATTTATCCTTTCAAAGAACCAGCTTTTGGCTTTGTTGATTTTTGCTATGGCCTCCTTTGTTTCTTTTGCATTTATTTCTGCCCTAATTTTTAAGATTTATTTCCTTCTACTAACCCTGGGGTTCTTCATTTCTTCATTTTCTAGTTGCTTTAGGTGTAGATTTAGGTTATTTATTTGACTCTTTTCTTATTTCTTGAGGTATGCCTGTATTGCTGTGAACTTTCCCCTTAGGACTGCCTTTACAGTGTCCCACAGGTTTTTGGTTGTTGTGTTTTCATTTTCATTCGTTTCTATGCAAATTTTGATTTCTTTTTTGATTTCTTCTGTGATTTGTTGGTTATTCAGCAGCGTGTTGTTCAGCCTCCATATGTTGGAATTTTTAATAGTTTTTCTCCTGTACTTGAGATCTAATCTTTTCTAATTAATCTTTTCTAATCTTTTCTAAAATCTAATCTTTTCTGAGATTTAATCTTTTCTAATCAATCTAATCTAATTGTGGTCAGAAAAGATGCTTGGAATGATTTCAGTTTTTCTGAATTTACCAAGGCTAGATTTAAGGCCCATGAAGTGATCTATCCTGGAGAAGGTTCCGTGTGCACTTGAGAAAACGGTGAAATTCTTTGTTTTGGGATGAAATGTCCTATAAAATATCAATTAGGTCTAACTGGTCTATTGTATCATTTAAAGTTTGTGTTTCCTTGTTAATTTTCTGTTTAGTTGATCTATCCATAGGTGTGAGTGGGGTATCAAAGTCTCCCACTATTATTGTGTTATTGTTGATTTCCCCTTTCATACGTGTTAGCATTTGTCTTACATACTGTGGTGCTCCTATGTTGGGTGCATATATATTTGTAATTGTTATATCTTCTTCTTGGATTGATCCTTTGATCATTATGTAGTGACCTTCTTGGTCTCTTTTCACAGCCTTTATTTGAAAGTCTATTTTATCTGATATGAATATTGCTACTCTTGCTTTCTTTTGGTCTCTATTTGCATGGAAAATCTTTTTCCAGCCTTTCAGTTTCAGTGTGTCTGTGTCCCCTGTTTTGAGGTGGGTCTCTTGTAGACAACATATATAGGGGTCTTGTTTTTGTATCCATTCAGCCAGTCTTTGTCTTTTGGTTGGGCATTCAATCCATTTAGATTTAAGGTAATTATTGATAAGTATGATCCTGTTGCCATTTGCTTTATTGTTTTGGGTTCGAGTCTATACACCCCTTTGTGTTTCCTGTCTAGAGAATATCCTTTAGTATTTGTTGGAGAGCTGGTTTGGTGGTGCTGAATCTCTCAGCTTTTGCTTGTCTGTAAAGCTTTTGATTTCTCCTTCATATTTGAATGAGATCCTTGCTGGGTACAGTAATCTGGGCTGTAGGTTATTTTCTTTCATCAGTTTAAATATGTCTTGTCATTCCCTCCTGGCTTGAAGAGTTTCCATTGAAAGATCAGCTGATATCCTTATGGGAATTCCCTTGTGTGATATTTGTTGTTTTTCCCTTGCTGCTTTTAATAGTTGTTCTTTGTGTTTGATCTTTGTTAACTTGATTAATATGTGTCTTGGGGTGTTTTGCCTTGGGTTTATCCTGTTTTGGACTCTCTGGGTTTCTTGGACTTGGATGGTTATTTCCTTCCCCATTTTCAGGAAGTTTTCAACTATTATCTCCTCAAGTATTTTCTCATGGTCTTTCTTTTTGTCTTCTTGTTCTGAGACTCCTCTGATTCGAATGTTGTAGCGTTTAATATTGTCCTGGAGGTCTCTGAGATTGTCCTCATTTCTTTTAATTCGTTTTTCTTTATCCTCTCTGATTCATTTATTTCTATCATTCTATCTTCTAATTCACTAATCCTATCTTCTGCCTCTGTTATTCTACTATTTGATTTGTTGCCTTCAGAGTGTTTTTGATCTCATTTATTGCATTATTCATTATAAATTGACTCTTTTTTATTTCTTCTAGGTCCTTTTTAAACCTTTCTTGCATCTTCTCAATCCTTGTCTCCAGGCTATTTATCTGTGATTCCATTTTGATTTCAAGATTTTGGATCATTTTCACTATCATTATTCAGAAATCTTTATCAGATTCCCTATCTCTTTCTCTTTTGTTTGGTTTGGTGGGCATTTATCCTGTTCTTTTACCTGCTAGGTATTCCTCTGTGTCTTCATCTTGTTTATATTGCTGAGTTTCGGTTGTCCTTTCTGTATTCTGGCAGTTTGTGGAGTTCTCTTTATTGTGGAGTTTCCTCGCTGTGGATGGGGTTGTACAGGTGGCTTGTCAAGGTTTCTTGGTTAGGGAAGCTTGTGTCGGTGTTCTGGTGGGTGGAGCTGAATTTCTTCTCTCTGGAGTGCAATGAAGTGTCCAGTAATGAGTTATGAGATGTCTATGGTTTTGTAGTAACTTTGGGCAGCTTGTATATTGGAGCTCAGGGCTGTGTTCCTGTGTTGCTGGAGATTTGCGTGGTATGTCTTGCTCTGGAACTTGTTGGCCCTTGTGTGGTGCTTGGTTTCAGTGTAGGCGTGGAGGCCTTTGATGAGCTCCTATCGATTAATGTTCCCTGGAGTCAGTAGTTCCCTGGAGTCAGGGTTTGGACTTAAGCCTCCTGCTTCAGGTTTTCAGTCTTATTTTTACAGTGGTGTCAAAACTTCTTCTATACAGCACCATTGATAAAACATCTAGGTTAAAGATGAAAAGTTTCTCCACAGTGAGGGACACCCAGAGAGGTTCACAGAGTTACATGGAGGAGAGAAGAGAGAGGAGGGAGTTAGAAGTGACCCGAATGAGCTGAGGTGGAATCAATAGAGGAGAGAGCAGGCTAGCCATTAATCACTTCCTTTGTGTACTCCACAACTGGACCGCTCAGAGATGTTCATGGAGTTATACAGAGAAGAGAAGAGGGAGGAAGGAGACAGAGGTGGCCAGGAGGATAAAAGGGGGGAATGAAAAGGAGAGAGACGGATCCAGCCAGTAATCAGTTCCCTAAGTGTTCTCCACCATCTGGAACACACAGAAATTCTCAGAGTTGGGTAGAGTAGAGAGGGGTTAGGGAGGAGACATAGGCGACCTGATGGAGAAAAAGGAGAGTCCAAAGGAGGAGAAAGCAGTCAAGCCAGTAATCTCATTCCCACGTAAAAGTGGGTACTGAAGATTGGGTTCTTATAGGTACAAAATTGATAACAAATACCAAAAAGCAAAAATTAAAAATCTAGAGTAGAGTTTGAAATTTCAAAAATACAATGTTAAAGAAAAGAAGAAGAAGAAGACAGAAAAAAAAAAAATTCACAAAAATTATAAAAAAAAAAAGGTACAAAATTGATAAGAAATACCTAAAAGCAAAAATTAAAAATCTAGAGTAGAATTTGGAATTTCAGAAATACAGTATTAAAGAAAAGAAGAGACAAAGAAAGAGAAAAAAAAGTCACAAAAATTATATAAAAAAATATAGGTACAAAATTGATAACAAATACCAAAAAGCAAAAATTAAAAATCTAGAGTAGAGTTTGGTATTTCAGAAATACAATGTTAAAGAAAAGAAGAAAAAAAAAAGAAAGAAAAAATAAAGTCACAAAAATTATAAAATATGTATATGAAGTTTGCTTTTAAAAAATAGGGTCTTTTTTTTTTTTTGCAAAGTAATAGTAGGTTATAAAAGTGAAAATTAAAGGAGTAATAGAGGACTGAAAATTTTTTTAAAAATTTAAAAAAAAAAAAGAGTGATCATGCAAATAATAAAAATATATCTAGGACTTTCTCTGGTGGTGTTGTGGGTATTGTGGGGCCAGTTCATTTTTGGCTAGTTCCTTGGTCCAGCTTATATTTCTCAAGATCTATAGGCCCCTTCCTATGTAGTCCATACTAACGACAGGGTTTTAATCTATTGCACCTGTCGCTTCCAAGGCGGTTCCCTCTGTTTTAATGTCTTCTGTTTGCTGGTCTCTTCAGTGTCTGATTTCCACCCTGACACAAAGGGGGAGGTGGTGGACACTTTATTTATTTATTTTTTTAGGCTCCCTTGTTCAGTCGCACTGTGGGGAGGGAGGGAAGCTGCAAACAAATAACACTGGCATGTGCTCGCAGTGCCTCAGCCACACTGGGCCTGCCCCTGCTCACAACGCGTGTACCCTCCCTGCCCACGCTGCTCATGCCCTAGGTTGCTCTGCCGGGAACCATTCGAGGCTGGCCCTGGGCTGCATGCACCTTCCAGGTCTAAGCCGCTCAGGTTCAGGCACTTGGGTAGTCCTCAGAGGCGCAGACTCAGTTGGGCCTGTGTTTTGTGCCCTTCCAAGGTCCAAGCAGCTCGGGTAATGAGGTGTTTGGCAAGCACTGTTGCTGCGACTTATTGCCTCCCCGCCACTTGGTTTTCTGGGTGTACAATTGGCGCACCTTCTAAGGGGGATGTTTACTGTCCAGAACCCCAAGAACTCTTAGTTAGCAAAGAAGCCTGCTTACAGTTTTGTAGATAATGTCTCTCTGGGGCTGCGATTGCCCCCTTCTGGCTCTGGCTGCCTATCACTGGAGGGGGATGGTCTGCAGCCGGCTATCTCTGTTCAGTCCTTTGTTCTGTGCGCCGGCCTGGTGGTGTCTTAGGTTAGGGCTGGCTTTTCATGTGGTAGTTATCCCACAGTCTTGTTTGCTAGCCCAAGTTATTTCGCTCAGATAGCGCTCGGGGCATTCAGGCCAGTTCCTTACTGTAAGCGATGCAGCTCGCGCCTCCCTGCCCAGCCTCCGCTTGCTAGTGGTGGGTGCAGGCGTCTGCACTGCTTCTCCTCTGGGGGAGTTACCCTTGGGCTTGTAATCTGTAGGTTTAATTGTTTATTTATTTTTCCTCCCTGTTAAGTTGCCTCTGTGCTTCCAAGGCTTGGCACAGACTCGGCAGTGAGAGTGTTTCCTGGTGTTTGGAAACTTCTCTCTTTTTAAGACTCCCTTCCCGGGATGGAGCTCTGTCCCTCCCTCTTTTGTCTCCTTTTTTTCTTTTATATTTTTCCCTACCTTCTTTCGAAGACAATGGGCTGCTTTTCTGGGTGCCTGATGTCCTCTGCCAGCATTCAGAAGTTGTTTTGTGGAATTTACTCGGCATTTAAATGTTCTTTTGATGAATTTGTGGGGGAGAAAGTGGTCTCCCCAGCCTATTCTTCCTCCATCTTAGCTCTTCCTCCACCAGGGAGGTTTTTAGAGAAAGGCCTTTTTAAACTCAAGCAGAAAAACTGAGATCTCTGGTTCCATCCGTATGTAAAAATTAATTCATAAATGAGCTCTACTTAACTGACTTAAAAGTAAACCCTTACAAATTAAATACTACTTGCAAATCTTTAAAACATCAGCCAAATATATTGCAGGTTCACATGATCTGGGGAATATTTAGTACTGAATCATGTACTATTGGAGCTAGCTTAAGCTTGTTAGTTTGATTAACATAGGCATTTGTCATCAAGAAAATAACTTGATATGATAAAAGGTAAACTCTATAGCAGTACTTATGTTTTGAAAACATCATCTCAAATCTTCAGATTTTGATAACCTGAAACTAAAGCTGAATGATAAGAATTCAGTGACTATCTGTGCCATTTCAAATAGGATAAAATATTGGAACATTTGTTGCTGGGCAGGTCTAAGTTGACCTACCTTTTTTTGCCTTGTTAGGAAAGGAAAACTAAAGCATAAGTTTCCAATCAGGAAGTGCTGCTATGACAAACAGTTCACAATTACTTGCCACTTGGTTTCCACTAGGAATTAATAAGATTTTTAAGAGTTGAGGATTCTATTTTAAATATGTGACTAAAGCTGCTAAAAATAATAAAAGAAACATTTCAGTATATAGTAGGAAATATGTTTTGAATAGAAAAAGGAGTTTTGTACATGGTTGAGCTGAGGTTAGGTTAAACTTAATTAAGTAAATGGATTTTGTTATTAAAAGTAGGATGGTACAGTACTAGTCTTGTTTCCACTCTGCTAAGAAAATAAGTTTTACTTAGAATACTGCTTTTGACAGCAGATTTTGTGAACTTTCTTGCCTTTAAGCAATCTGATTTGTTTGTAAATATTCACAGTGACATAGGATTCTTTTTTTTTTTAATTATTTATTTTTGATTGGAGGATAATTGCTTTACAATATCGTGTTGGTTTGTGCCGTACATCAACATGAATCAGCCATGGGTGTATATATATGTCCCCTTCCTCTTGAACCTCTCTCCTACCTCCCACTGCATCCACCCCTCTAGGTTGACACAGAGCACCAGGTTGAGCTCCCTGAGTTGTCATACAGTAAATTCCCACTGGTTATCTATTTTACATATGGTAATATATCTGTTTCCTTGTTATTCTCTCAATTAGTCTCATCCTCTCCTTCCCTCACTTTGTGTACAAGTGTGTTCTCTATGTCTGTGTCTCCATTTCTGCTCTGCAAATAGGTCTATCAATACCATCTTTGTAGATTCCATATATATATACATTAAAATATGATATTTGTTTTCCTCTTTCTGACTTCACTCTGTATAACAGGCTCTGGGTTCATCCACCTCATTAGAATAGCCTCAAATGTGTTCCTTTTTATGGCTGAGTAATATTCCATTGCATATATGTACCACAACTTCTTTATCCATTCATCTGTTGATGGACATTTAGGTTGCTTCCATGTCCTATCTATTGTTAATAGTGCTACAATGAACATTGGAATACATGTATCTTTTTCAGTTATGGTTTTCTCAGGGTATATGTCCAATAGTGGGATTGCTGGGCACAGTGGACTATGATTCTATCTGACCAAATGTTTTGAAAACTTTTTGATATTTTTTACAAACTTACTACCAAGTCTCAAAGTTTTTTGACTTCAGCTAACTTTTGGTTGCTTCAGAGAGCCTCTGAACCATCTCAGAGAAAAAAAATTTAACTAGGATTGGTTTGTATGTTAAATTACACAGGAAGCATTGTCAAATGAATGCTAACCCCCTCAGATTATATAGTATGGATAAATATTATTAATATAAATATCACAGAAATTATATATAGGTTCTAAAATTTGAGTATCTTCTGATAAAATGTTACTAGTCATAATCTAGTTATTACATTGTAATTAGATGTTTAACTGTGCCTTTTAACTCTATTATTTATAGACAGTTCTGATGCTTTGGCAAAAGTGCTTCATCTTCAAGAAGCTTCGTAGGACTTTTTGACAAGTGCAGGTCTCTGATAAATTTCAAATGATACTGCTGAACTGGTACCACATTAAAAATCCTAATGGAAAACGTGATGGCTTCTAAAGAAATTAACAAAGGTATTGATTACCAAGTAAACTGGTGAATGTGGTTATAATGTTTATGTTCTTTTTTTCTATTGGTTGAAATTCTATTGGAATGCTATTGGTTTTGATCTGTTTTCCAGATACAGGGAAGCCCTTCCTCTCAAGTTACTCATGACTTATAGCAATTTAGTAAATTATCCCTCTGTGAATAAAATGAAATAGTTTTCTTTTTTTGAGGTGGGGGGCTGGTTCCTCCAGAAATGGAGACTTTTGGGTTCTAAGCAGCCTTACTCTGCATATAAGTTAAATAAGCAGGGTGACGATATACAGCTTTGATGTACTCCTTTCCTCATTTGGAACCAGTCTATTGTGCCATGTCCAATTCTAACTGTTGCTTCTTGACCTGCATACAGGTTTCTCAGGAGGCAGGTAAGGTGGTCTGGTATTTCCATCTCTTTAAGAATTTTCCAGAGTTTGTTGTGATCCACACAGTTAAAGTCTTTAGCATACAGTCAATGAAGGAGAAGTACATATTTTTCTGGAATTCTCTTGCTTTTTCTATGATCACAGATATTGGCAATTTGATCTCTGGTTCCTCTGCCTTTTTAAAATACAGCTTGAACATCTGGAAGTTCTTGGTTCAGGTGCTGTTGAAGCCTGACTTGGAGAACTTTGAGCATTATTTTGATCGTGTGTGAGATGAGTGCAATTATTGGGTCTTTGTTTACTTGGCCAGTTATCTCGTTTCTTTCTTCTCACCCGACTGGTCCTTGGACCCTCTCCAAGATTTTGCCAAGATAGATCCCACTGCAGAGGCCTATAGGTGCATATCTATACTTATTATGGGGTGAAGTCCCCTCCCTTTTTGAACTCCAAGGAACCTTCTGTGTATGTGTGGAAGGGAAAGTTTTCCTTGACCTCAGGAGTGGGCACCTTGTCTCTTTGTTTTAGCAGAGCTCAGCTTTTACCACTAGCTTTGTCGTTGAAGTGTTTGGGTGAGAACAAAGCTTGAATTTTACTCCTCTTGACGAATACTAGTTGTCTAGCCCAGGGTCCATCTATCTCCTACTTCAAACTCTCCACTTACAAAGGGAGTGTGGATGTGGAAACTGCCGCTGGTGTCAAGACAGACTCTCTGGAGGCTCTTGTCAGAGAAGCTGATGACATGAGCGGGGATGTGAACTGGCTGAGAGCAGAGATGGTTTAGGCTTTCAGTAACTAGTGATCATGAATGTATATAAATGTTTAATTTCAAACTAGGATTCTTTACATTATTTTCAGAATACCGTATGTATTGCTGCTGCTGCTGCTGCTAAGTCGCATCAGTCATGTCCGACTCTGTGCGACCCCATAGACAGCAGCCCACCAGGCTCCCGCGTCCCTGGGATTTTCCAGGCAAGAGTACTTGAGTGGGGTGCCATTGCCTTCTCCGACCATATGTATTAATCTTGTTGTTTTTCACTAACAGTCAGAAATCCACGTGTCGTAAACAGAGGCTAGGTGAGCTCACCAGGGCTATTTCTCTGTTTCCATTAAGCATTTAGTTTGATGATTTTGGCAATTTTATACAATAACTACAGCTTCAAGCAAGATGTAGAACAGACTAAAGGTGCATTAAAATTTACAACTAATTCCTTATAGTGGAATAGATAGTATAACAAGTATAAGTTTATCTCCTGTAGTTTATTCTTGATTTTTTGGATCTTTATAGTCCTGCATCTGGTCAGCCTGAGAAGTGTCAACTAGTGTCCATTCAGGTGTGTCAAGTGAATAATTTGTCTTTCTGAGTCTTCTGGGTGTCCCCCAATGTGTTGACTCCCTTTCTCTGTTGGCCCAAAGCACATAGACTATCAGATATTTCTCCAACAAAGGTGGGTTTTCTTGGGATCAGCAGAGAATTGCAATTCAGTGTCTGCAACCATGGTGAGTCACATGCAAGTCCCCAAAGGGCAAGGGAAGGAGAACTCTTTTATAGAGGAAAAGGAAGTTGGGAGGGTTGTTGTGGTCCATAACTTTTCATTGGCTGAATCCTTGTAAGGAAAGAAAAGTCTTTCTTCTTGCTGTTGGACTTTGCAAGTGTTGTATGTGTGACATCCCACTTCTGGTCTTCTGACTATTTGAGGCTTTATTTACACCTCATTGTCTGTCTCCCAGGCTTTGTCTTCTCTGTGGAGTGTGGATCACCTTTATCCTAATCTTGCCTTTAACTTTGTTACTGTACACAAATTTGTGTGCTCTAAGCACAGTGAGGGTAAAAGAGTTTAAGTGTCAGAGTTTGGAGCAGATCAATGTTTATTGCAGGGCCATGCAAGGAGATGGGTGGTTTCTGCCTTATTCAAACCCCAAAGGGTTTCAGCAAAGTGTTTTAAAAGGCAAGATGAGGGAGGGACATGGTTGGTTGGTGCAAACTTTTGGTGTCATAATCCTTTGTTCTTGCAGCTATCCATATGTCAGGCCACGAAGTTCCTGTGAACCTCCAACAAGACAAATATTATTCTTTGTTTTGCAAATTTTAAATCTCTGTATGACTGGAAAAGTGCTGTATCCTTAGAGATCAGAGCCTTGAGAATGGGGTGTCCTTTATATTTCAGGCTATAGGCAATGTTCTTAACTTTATACAAAAGCAATAGAATACAAAGATTAAAGTAAAGGAAACAGATCTAAAATGGAGTTCTTCCCTATTACAGCTTTTTGATGGGGTCAGGGAACCCTGTCTTATCATGAAGATATCTCCGTGGATTCCTTCTTTGTGAAAGATAAGCCCCTGTAGACATTTTCTGTTTCTGTGTCCACCATGGGTGAAGATGGATGCCTGTAGTACAGTGAAAAAGTGTAGGCTACTGAATGACTGGATGGTCTTATCTTGGCCCTGAAAATTTTGTGTGGCTAAATGTGAGTGAAGCTCAGCTTTAGCTAGCTTAAAATTGGAAGGATGGGATGATCTTAATGTGTTCACCCATTCTAGGGTTAAGGCCTCATGTTATTGGGGCTAGGGCATACTTGAAGACAGGAAGGTAACTTTTAGATCCGTATAAAGATTAATAGGGCTTCCTTGGTGGCTCAGACAGTAAAGAATTTGCCTGCAATGCAGGAGACCCAGGTTCTATCCCTGGATGAGGACGATCCCCTGGAGTAGGAAGTGACAACCCTCTCCAGTATTCTTGCCTGGAGCATCCTTTGGAAAGAGAAGCCTGGTAGCTACAGACCATGGGGTTCAAAGAGTTGGACATGACTGAGCGACTAACACACACACAGAGATTAATGCTTTAAAAAAATCTGTTATATTAGGTATATATCTAGAGATGACATTACTGATAATCACACCTATTGAATGCTTCTTGAGGGCTCAGAATTTGTTACCATTTTTACATATGTCTTATTTAATCCTCAAACATGCCTATGAGGCAGGCATCATATGAATACTTACTTTACAAATAAGGAAAAATATGTCCAGAAAGTGTGGGCAGCTTTTTAGGAGCCTCATAGCTGGAAAGTCTCTATGCCCTAACTGCAGCTGTACTCACATCTTCAGCACACACTGAGGCTGGCAGTCCTCAGGTTCCTATTTACCTAGCTTTAACTCCCTCAGTTTGAGCGAATATTAAGTGAATATGCTAACTCAATCTAGCAGACATTTAACAGTCATATTAGTGACTGAATATACTTTTTGTATAGGCATGCATCTGAAGTGTGTTCTCCTACTTTATTATGGTGACTCTTGATTGCTGGAAGCGTTGTTGGAATCCTTATCCATCCAGTCCTGAAGGCATCAAGCTATCAGTTCTCCTTGACTTCTTCACTCTCATCTGCTGACATCAGATCCTACTGATTCAGCTTTAGACATGCCCTTGGAGTCACTCATTCTTTCAGTAACTGTTTCCTGAGTGTGGATGTGTGGGGCCCACAGGGAAGGCAGCTTCTGGAGTTTGTGTTCCTCGAACCCACCCCTCCCCCTCCCCACCCCTGCAGTCCTCACCTAACACTTTTGGCTTCTCTTCCTCCCAACGTGCATTCCTGCTACCAGTCTTTCCCCTAAAACAAACCCATGCTGTACTCTTGCTTAAAAACCTCTCCCGCCTCCTGCTCTCAAGAGTAATTCTTTAGCCCTAGCCCTCATCCTGCTTATTTAACTTACATGCAGAGTGCATCATGAGAAATGCTGGGCTCGAAGAAGCACAAGCTGGAATCAAGATTGCTGGGAGAAATATCAATAACTTCAGATATGCAGATGACACCACCCTTATGGCAGAAAGTGAAGAGGAACTAAAAAGCCTCTTGATGAAAGTGAAAGAGGAGAGTGAAAAAATTGGCTTAACGAATGCCAACATTCGTGGAAACAGTGTCAGACTTTACTTTTCTGGGCTCCAAAGTCACTGCAGATGGTGATTGCAGCCATGAAATTAAAAGATGCTTACTCCTTGGGAGGAAAGTTATGACCAACCTAGACAGCATATTCAAAAGCGGAGACATTACTTTGCCAACATAGGTCCATCTAGTCAAGGCTATGGTTTTTCCAGTGGTCATGTATGGATGTGAGAGTTGGACTGTGAAGAAAGCTGAGTGCTGAAGAATTGATGCTTTTGAACTGTGGTGTTGGAGAAGACTCTTGAGAGGCCCTTGGACTGCAAGGAGATCCAACCAGTCCATTCTAAGGGAGATCAGTCCTGGGTGTTCATTGGAAGGACTGATGCTGAAGCTGAAACTCCAATACTTTGGCCACCTCATGTGAAGAGTTGACTCATTGGAAAAGACCCTGATGCTGGAAAGGATTAGGGGGAGGAGGAGAAAGGGATGACAGAGGATGAGATGGCTGGATGGCATCACCGACTCAATGGACATGAGTTTGAGTGAACTCTGGGAGTTGGTGATGGACAGGGAAGCCTGGCATGCTGCGATTCATGGGGTCGCAAAGAGTCAGACATGACTGAGCGACTGAACTGAACTGAGCCTTCAAGGATTCTTCTGAGTCCGCTTTCTGATCCTTATCTTCCATCGTTTCTTACACAGTTGCACTTATGATTAATTGAGGCAGATCTTATAACTATCCTGTCTTTAGGGCTATCAGGGCTAGGATTGGGGTCCTGCCTTCTGAAAGGCATGTCCCTCTGAGTGAGCTGTTGGATTAGTAGGGCCATAGGAGTGAACACAAGATAGCAGGCTAATGCCCATGTTGTTTTCCCAGCACCATGGCCAGAGGCTCATTTACACAACACTGCACCCTCATCCTGGTTGGGTAGTACAGTGGAGTGGCACCCCATCTGAAGCCAGATTGCCTGAATACAGATCTGACCTCTGCTGCTTACCTGATCATCATACCCACCTTATCAGATGGTGAAAAGCATTAAATGAATCAGACACACTGGTCAAACATTTAAAATAGCATCTGGCAGGTAAGTAAGTAAGTAAGTGTTAGTCATTAAGTCCTATCTGACTCCTTGTGAGCCTATGGACTGTAGCCCACCAGGCTTCTCTGTCCATGGGATTCTCCAGGCAACAGTCAAACGGGTTGCCATTTGTAAATGGTAAATAAATACTGAAAGATAGTCATGCCACCTTCCTTTTATTTCTTAACAATTGTATGATAACATTTTCTTCTGTAAATTGCCATGGTTTATTTCCCAAATGGATTAAAAATGTAAAATTATGAATCCCATTTCTTACTCATAGGATCATAATCTCTTGTGATTATGTTGAGGTTGGGGTGAAGAAAGAAGTGTCATCCTGAAATCTGAATTTTTAAACTTGTTTCCTGAGTGATTCAGATGCTAAAATTTTGGAACCACTTCTCAGGTCTTTCTTAGCCCTAATGTCCATTTTTTTTTTAATTTTTATTTTTAAACTTTACAATATTGTATTAGTTTTGCCAAATATAGAAATGAATCTGCCACAGGTATACCCGTGCTCCCCATCCTGAACCCTCATCCCTCCTCCCTCCCCGTACCCTCCCTCTGGGTTGTCCCAGTGCACCAGCCCCAAGCATCCAGTATCGTGCATCGAACCTGGACTGGTGACTCGTTTCATACATGATATTATACATGTTTCAGTGCCATTCTCCCAAATCTCCCCACCCTCTCCCTCTCCCACAGAGTCCATAAGACTGAGCTCTACATCAGTGTCTCTTTTGCTGTCTCGTACACAGGGTTATTGTTACCATCTTTCTAAATTCCATATATATGCGTTAGTATACTGTATTGGTGTTTTTCTTTCTGGCTTCACTCTGTATAATAGGTTCCAGTTTCACCCACCTCATTAGAACTGATTCAAATGTATTCTTTTTAATGGCTGAGTAATACTCCATTGTGTATATGTACCAAAGCTTTCTTATCCATTCATCTGCTGATGGGCATCTAGGTTGCTTCCATGTCCTGGCTATTATAAACAGTGCTGTGATGAACACTGGGGTACACGTGTCTCTTTCCCTTCTGGTTTCCTCAGGGTGTATGCCGAGCAGTGGGATTGCTGGATCATAAGGCCGTTCTATTTCCAGTTTTTTAAGGAATCTCCACACTTTTCTCCATAGTGGCTGTACTAGTTTGCATTCCCACCAACAGTGCAAGAGGGTTCCCTTTTCTCCACACGCTCTCCAGCATTTATTGCTTGTAGACTTTTGGATCGCAGCCATTCTGAGTGGCGTGAAATGGTACCTCATAGTGGTTTTGATTTGCATTTCTCTGATAATGAGTGATGTTGAGCATCTTTTCATGTGTTTGTTAGCCATCTATATGTCTTCTTTGGAGAAATGTCTATTTAGTTCTTTGGCCCATTTTTTGATTGGGTCATTTCTTTTTCTGGAGTTGAGCTGTAGAAGTTGCGTGTATAATTTTTGAGATTAGTTGTTTGTCAGTTGCTTCATTTGCTATTATTTTCTCCCATTCTGAAGGCTGCCTTTTCACCTTGCTAATAGTTTCCTTTGTTGTGCAGAAGCTTTTAAGTTTAATTAGGTCCCATTTGTTTATTTTTGCTTTTATTCCCAATATTCTGGGAGGTGGGTCATAGAGGATCCTGCTGTGATGTATGTCGGAGAGTGTTTTGCCTATGTTCTCCTCTAGGAGTTTTATAGTTTCTGGTCTTACGTTTAGATCTTTAGATGTTAAACATCTTTAGATGTTAGGTGTTAGAAAGTGTTCTAGTTTCATTCTTTTACAAGTGGTTGACCAGTTTTCCCAGCACCACTTGTTAAAGAGATTGTCTTTAATCCATTGTATATTCTTGCCTCCTTTGTCAAAGATAAGGTGTCCATATGTGCGTGGATTTATCTCTGGGCATCTTGTTCCATTGATCAATATTTCTGTCTTTGTGCCAGTACCATACTGTCTTGATAACTGTGGCTTTGTAGTAGAGCCTGAAGTCAGGTAGGTTGATTCCTCCAGTTCCATTCTTCTTTCTCAAGATAGCTTTGGCTATTCGAGGTTTTTTGTATTTCTATACAAATTGTGAAATTATTTGTTCTAGCTCTGTGAAGAATACCGTTGGTAGCTTGATAGGGATGGCATTGAATCTATAAATTGCTTTGGGTAGTATACTCGTTTTCACTATATTGATTCTTCCAATCCATGAACATGGTATATTTCTCCATCTATTAGTGTCCTCTTTGATTTCTTTCACCAGTGTTTTATAGTTTTCTATATATAGGTCTTTAGTTTCTTTAGGTAGATATATTCCTAAGTATTTTATTCTTTCCGTTGCAATGGTGAATGGAATTGTTTCCTTAATTTCTCTTTCTGTTTTCTCATTATTAGTGTATAGGAATGCAAGGGATTTCTGTGTGTTGATTTTATATCCTGCAACTTTACTATATTCATTGATTAGTTCTAGTAATTTTCTGGTGGAGTCTTTAGGGTTTTCTATGTAGAGGATCATGTCATCTGCAAACAGTGAGAGTTTTACTTCTTCTTTTCCAATTTGGATTCCTTTTATTTCTTTTTCTGCTCTGATTGCTGTGGCCAAAACTTCCAAAACTATGTTGAATAGTAATGGTGAAGGTGGGCACCCTTGTCTTGTTCCTGACTTTAGAGGAAATGCTTTCAATTTTTCACCATTGAGGATAATGTTTGCTGTGGGTTTGTCATATATAGCTTTTATTATGTTGAGGTATGTTCCTTCTATTCCTGCTTTCTGGAGAGTTTTTACCATAAATGGATGTTGAAGTTTGTCAAAGACTTTCTCTGCATCTATTGAGATAATCATATGGTTTTTTATTTTTCAATTTGTTAATGTTGTACTTTTCTAAGAATTTGTCCATTTCTTCCACATTGTCCATTTTATTGGCATATAATTGTTGATAGTAGTCTCTTATGATCCTTTGTATTTCTGTGTTGTCTGTTGTGATCTCTCCATTTTCATTTCTAATTTTATTGATTTGATTTTTCTCCCTTTGTTTCTTGATGAGTCTGGCTAATGGTTTGTCAATTTTATTTATCCTTTCAAAGAACCAGCTTTTGGCATTGTTGATTTTTGCTATGGTCTCCTTTGTTTCTTTTGCATTTATTTCTGCCCTAATTTTTAAGATTTATTTCCTTCTACTAACCCTGGGGTTCTTCATTTCTTCATTTTCTAGATGCTTTAGGTGTAGGATTAGGTTATTTATTTGTCTTTTTTCTTGTTTCTTGAGGTATGCCTGTATTGCTATGAACTTTCCCCTTAGGACTGCTTTTAAAGTGTCCCATAGGTTTTGGGTTGTTTTGTTTTCATTTTCATTCGTTTCTATGCAAATTTTGATTTCTTTTTTGATTTCTTCTGTGATTTGTTGGTTATTCAGCAGCGTGTTGTTCAGCCTCCATATGTTGGAATTAGTTTTTCTCCTGTAATTGAGATCTAATCTTACTGCATTGTGGTCAGAAAAGATGCTTGGAATGATTTTTATTTTTTTAATTTACCAAGGCTAGATTTATGGCCCAGGATGTGATCTATCCTGGAGAAGGTTCCATGTGCGCTTGAGAAAAAGGTGAAATTCATTGTTTTGGGATGAAATGTCCTATAGATATCAGTTAGGTCTAACTGGTCTATTGTATCGTTTAAAGTTTGTGTTTCCTTGTTAATTTTCTGTTTAGTTGATCTATCCATAGATGTGAGTCAGGTATTAAAGTCTCCCACTATTATTGTGTTATTGTTAATTTCCCCTTTCATACTTGTTAGCATTTGTCTTACATATTGCGGCGCTCCCGTGTTGGGTGCATATATATTTGTAATTGTTATATCTTCTTCTTGGATTGATCCTTTGATCATTATGTAGTGACCATCTTTGTCTCTTTTCACAGCCTTTGTTTTAAAGTCTATTTTATCTGATATAAGAATTGCTACTCCTGCTTTCTTTTGGTCCCTATTTGCATGGAAAATCTTTTTCCAGCCCTTCACTTTCAGTCTGTATGTGTCCCCTGTTTTGAGGTGGGTCTCTTGTAGACAACATATGTAGGGGTCTTGTTTTTGTATCCATTCAGCCAGTCTTTGTCTTTTGGTTGGGGCATTCAACCCATTTACGTTTAGGGTAATTACTGATAAGTATGATCCCGTTGCCATTTACTTTATTGTTTTGGGTTCGATTTTATACACCGTTTTTGTGTTTCCTGTCTAGAGAATATCCTTTAGTATTTGTTGGAGAGCTGGTTTGGTGGTGCTGAATTCTCTCAGCTTTTGCTTGTCTGAAAAGCTTTTGATTTCTCCTTCATATTTGAATGAGATCCTTGCTGGGTACAATAATCTGGGCTGTAGGTTATTTTCTTTCATCACTTTAAGTATGTCTTGCCATTCCCTCCTGGCTTGGAGAGTTTCTATTGAAAGATCAGCTGTTATCTTTATGGGAATTCCCTTGTGTGTTATTTGTTGTTTTTCCCTTGCTGCTTTTAATATTTGTTCTTTGTGTTTGATCTTTGTTAATTTGATTAATATGTGTCTTGGGATGTTTCACCTTGGGTTTATCCTGTTTGGGACTTTCTGGGTTTCTTGGACTTGGATGATTATTTCCTTCCCCATTTTAGGGAACTTTTAAACTATTATCTCCTCAAGTATTTTCTCATGGTCTTTCTTTTTGTCTTCTTGTTCTGGGACTCCTATGATTCGAATGTTGTAGCGTTTAATATTGTCCTGGAGGTCTCTGAGATTGTCCTCATTTCTTTTAATTCGTTTTTCTTTTATCCTCTCTGATTCATTTATTTCTACCATTCTATCTTCTAATTCACTAATCCTATCTTCTGCCTCTGTTATTCTACTATTTGTTGCCTCCAGAGTGTTTTTAATTTCATTTATTGCATTATTCATTATATATTGACTCTTTTTTATTTCTTCTAGGTCCTTGTTAAACCTTTCTTGCATCTTCTCAATCTTTGTCTCCAGCCTATTTATCTGTGATTCCATTTTGATTTCAAGATTTTGGATCAATTTCACTATCATTATTCGGAATTCTGTATCAGGTAGATTTCCTATCTCTTCCTCTTTTGTTTGGATTGGCGGGCATTTATCCTGTTCCTTTATCTGCTGGGTATTCCCCTGTCTCTTCATCTTGTTTAAATTGCTGAGTTTGGGGTGTCCTTTCTGTATTCTGGCAATTTGTGGAGTTCTATTTATTGTGGCATTTCCTTGCTCTGTGTGGATTTGTACAGGTGGCTTGTCAAAGTTTCTTGGTTAGGGAAGCTTGTGTTGGTGTTCTGGTGGATGGAGCTGTATTTCTTCTCTCTGGAGTGCAATGAAATGTCCAGTAATGAGTTATGGGATGTCTATGGTTTTGGGGTGACTTTGGGCTGCCTGTATCTTGGAGCTCAGGGCTGTGTTCCTTGTTGCTGGAGAATTTGCTTGGTATGTCTTTCCCTGAAACTTTTTGGCCCTTGTGTGGTGCTTGGTTTCAGTGCAGGTATGGAGGCATTTGATAAGCTCCTGTCAATTAATGTTCCTTGGAGTCAGGAGCTCCCTGGAGTCAGGGTTTGGACTTAAGCCTCCTGCTCCAGTTATTGGTCTTATTTTTACAGTAGTTTCAAAGCTTCTCCTTCTAAACAGCACCATTGATAAAACATCTACATTAAAGATGAAAAGTTTCTCTACCGTGAGGGTCACCCAGAGAGGTTCACAGCGTTATACGGAGAAGAGAAGAGGGAGGAGGGAGTTAGAGGTGACCCGAATGAGATGAGGTGAAATCAGTAGAGGAGAGAGTGGGCTATCCAGTAATCTCTTCCTTATGTGCACTCCACAACTGGACCGCTCAGGGTTGTTCACAGAGTTATACAGAGAAGAGAAGAAGGAGGAAGGTGACAGAGGTGGCCAGGAGGATAAAAGGGGGGAATGAAAAGGGGGGAGATAGATCCAGCCAGTAATCAGTTCCCTAAGTGTTCTCCACCATCTGGAACACACAGAAATTCTCAGAGTTGGGTAGAGTAGAGAGGGGTTAGGGAGGAGACACAGGCGACCTGGTGGAGAAAAAGGAGAGTCCAAAGGGAGAGAGAGCAGTTAAGCCAGTGATCTCACTCCCTAGTGAAAAATGGGTCCTGAAGATTGGGTTCTTAAAGGTACAAAATTGGTAACAAATACATAAAAGCAAAAATTAAAAATCTAAAGTAGAGTTTGGAATTTCAAAAATATGATGTTAAAGAAAAGAAGAAGGAAAAGAAAGAGAGAAAAAATGAACAAACAAAAACAAACAAGGTCGCGGAAATTATAAAGAAAATATAGGTACAAAATTGATAACTAATACCAAAAAGCAAAAGTTAAAAATCTAGAGTTGAGTTTGGAATTTCAAAAATACAATGTTAAAAAAAGAAGAAGAAAAAGAAAGAGAGAGAGAAAAAACCAAACAAGGACAAACAAAGTCACATAAATTATGAAGAAAATACAGGTACAAAATTGATAACAAATACCAAAAAGCATAAATTAAAAATATAGAGTAGAGTTTGGAATTTCATGTATACAATGTTATTTAAAAGAAGAAGAGAAAGAAACAGAGAAAAAGAAAAAGAAAAAATAAAAAATGGTCACAGAAATTATATATAAAAAAACTATAGGTACAAAATTGATAACAAATACCACAAAGCTAAAGTAAAAAATCTAGAGTAGAGTTTGGAATTTTAAAAATACAATGTTAAAGAAAAGAAGAAGAAGAAAAAAAAAAAAAACAAGGTCAAAAAATTATAAAAAAAAAATATATGAAGTTTGCTTTAAAAAAAAATAGGGTCTTTTTTTTTGCAAAGTAATCGGTTATAAAAGTGAAAATTAAAGGAATAATAGAGGACTTAAAATTTTTTTTAAATTAAAAAAGATAATAAAAAAGAAAGAAAGAATGATCGTAAAAATAGTAAAAATATATCTCGGACTTTCTCCGGTTTTGTTGTGAGTATTGTGGGTTCAGTTCATTTTTGGCTAGTTCCTTGGTCTGACTTATATTTCTCAGGATCTATAGGCCCCTTCCTATGTAGTTGGTACTAACCACAGGGTTTTAATCTATTGCCTGTAGCTTCCAAGGCGGTTCCCTCTGTTATAGCTTCTTCTGTTTGCTGGTCTCTTCAGTGTTTGGTTTCTGCCCTGACACAAAGGGGATGGTGGAGGACACTTTTTTTGTTTTTTTAGGCTCACTTGTTCAGTCGCGCTGAGGGGAGGTAGGGAGGGATGCTGCAAACAAATAACACTGGCATGTGCTCGCAGTGCCTCAGCCACACTGGGTCTGCCCCCTGTTCATGGCGCGTGTAGCCTCCCTGCCCACGCTGCTCAGGCTCTAGGTTGCTCCGCCGGGAACCATCCGTGGCCGGCCCTGGGCTGCCTGCACTTCCCAGGTCCAAGCCGCTCAGGTTCAGGCACTCGGGTAGTCCTCAGAGGCGCAGACTCTCGGTTGGGCCTGCGTTTTGTGCCCTTCCCAGATCCGAGCAGCTCAGGTGATGAGGTGTTTGGTGCGCATGATTGCTGCGACTTATCGCCTCCCCGCCGCTCGGTTATCAAGATGTGCACCGGCGCACCTTCTCAGGCGGATGTTGACCATCCAGGACCCCAAGAAGTTTTAGTTAGCAAAGAAGCCTGCTTACAGTTTTATAGATAATGTCTCTCTGGGGCTGCGATTGTGCCCTTCCGGCTCTGGCTGCCTATCACCAGAGGGGGATGGTCTGCCCCCGGCTATCTCTGTTCAGTCCTTTGTTCCGTGTGCGGGCCTGGCGGTGTCTTAGGTTAGGGCTGGCTTTTCGCGTGGTAGATATCCCACAGTCTGGGTTGCTAGCCCAAATTATTTCGCTCAGATAGCGCTTGGGGTATTCAGGCCAGATCCTTGCAATGCAGCCCGCGCCGTGCCTCCCTGCCCAGCCCCCGCTTGCTAATGGCAGATGCAGGCATCTGCGCTGCTTCTCCGCTGAGGGAGTTACCGTAGGGCATGCAATGTACAGGTTTTAATTGTTTATTTATTTTTCCTCCCTGTTATGTTGCCCTCTGTGCTTCCAAGGCTCGGCACAGATTCGGCAGTGAGAAAGTTTCCTGGTGTTTGGAAATTTCTCTCTTTTTAAGACTCCCTTCCCAGGATGGAACTCCGTCCCTCCCTCTTTTGTCTCTTTTTTTGTCTTTTATATTTTTTCCTACCTCCTTTAGAGGACTTGGGTTGCTTTTCTGGGTGCCTGATGTCCTCTGCCAGCATTCAGAAGTTGTTTTGTGGAATTTACTTGGCGTTTAAATGTTCTTTTGATGAATTTTTGGGGGAGAAAGTGTTCTCCCTGTCCTACTCCTCCACCATCTTAGCTCCTCCCCCCATTTCTTTTTAGAGCAAGGTAGGAGACCAAGGGTACTGATACGGTTCTGATTCTCTGTGGCAGTGAAACTACTTTGTATTATACAATAATGATGGATAAAAGTTCTTATACACTTGTCCAAACCTATAGAATATACAAAACCAAGAGTGAACTTTAATGTAAACTATGAACTTTGGGTGATAATGACAGATCAGTGTAGGTTCATTATTTGTAACAAGTATACCTATCTGATGGGCGTTGTTGATAATGGGGGAGGTTGTACATATTTCTGGGGAAAGAGTATGTCAACTGAAAGTAAAAACACACAATCTAAAAGCTGAGGATTATGTTTTAGTTAGGCAGGCAAAACTGAGGACTTCAAGTCCATGTGGCCTCTCAAGTAGCTCTGAGAGACATCTCTGAAGAGGTAAGGGAGGCACCAAATGATATAGGAGTGTCTGCAAAAGAAAACTCCATGTTGTTGGAACAGCAAAAGATTACAGTTAATTAAAGAAAATCAGATACCCAAAGTTAAGAAACTTAGAACTTTTCTATGTCTGGGAAGATAAAAGATGCAAGTGTGGGTCCATTGAAATCACTCCTATGATATGCACCTCAACAATCTGGGGCTTATATCCTATACATTCTCTTCTTAAGTCTTCTCAGGGTGTGCCATCAGGGGTGGTTGTGGCAGCTGACTGCTAGATGGGGGGTGTTTTGTTCCTATCCTGAGTTCCCTCAGGGCACACTGTTGGGACAACTATAATGTAGTAACTTGAGGACTGCACTATCCTTTGTTTACTGATATGGCAGGCAACTTTTTTTTTTGATAGATATATGGGAACTCTCTGTACTACTCAGTGTTGCTATGACTGTATAACTGTGCTAAAAAAAAATCTGTAGAAACAAAAAGGGTGTATTACTGAAAGCAAGTTTATGTATGTGATACATGGTGAAACAGTACTGAAATACTGAAGTTTGAGGCAGAGAAAGGTTTATTGCAGGGCCATGCAAAGAGACAGGTGACTTATGCCCCCCAAACCCTAAATTTCCCGGAGTTTAAGCAAAGCACTTTTAAAGGGCAGGTAAGGGAAGGGGCATTGCAGGGTATATAATCAGCTCATGCACAGTTCTCTGTTTGGTTGATGGTGTCACAGATTAACATTATCAACCTTTAAGCTTTAGGAGGCCTGGAGGCTATATGCTCCTAGTATCAAGTAGTTAACATTTTCCTTTGGTGGTGGGGGGTGGTTTTCAAATTTGTAAAACAACTCAGGAATGTACATCAGATACTGTTGTCTAGGTACTTTGTGTGTGAAGTGGCTCAGTCCTATCCCACCCTTTGTGACCTCGTGGACTGTAGCCTGCCAGGCTTCTCTGTTCATGGGATTCTCCAGACAAGAATACTGAAGTGGGTTGCCATTTCCTTCTCCAGGGGATCTTCCCAACCCAGGGATTGAACCCGGGTCTCCTCCATTGCAGGCAGATGCTTTATCCTCTGAGCCACTAGGGAAGCATAGAAGTGAAGTCACTCAGTCGTGTCCAACTCCTTGCAACCCCATTGACTATAGCCTACAAGGTTTCTCTGTCCATGGAATTTTCCAGGCAAGAGTACTGGAGTGGGTTGCCATTTCCTTCTCCAGGGGATCTTCCCTACCCAGGGATCGAACCCGGGTCTCCTACACTTTACAGTCTGAGCCACCAGGGAAGCCCCTCCAGGGAAGCATAATGTAAACCAGTTAAAGTCAATTGGGTCCATCGTGATTATCTTGGTCATGAAGATCTTTTTCGTACAGTTCTTTTGTGTATTCTTAACACCTCTTCTTAATATCTTCTGCTTCTGTTAGGTACCTACCATTTCTGTCCTTTATCGAGCCCATCTTTGCATGAAATGTTCCCTTGGTATCTCTAATTTTCTTGAAGAGATCTCTAGTCTTTCCCATTCTGTTGTTTGCCTCTATTTCTTTGCATTGATCACTGAGGAAGGCTTTCTTATCTCTCCTTGTTATTCTTTGGAACTCTGCATTCAGATGCTTATATCTTTCCTTTTTTTCCTTTGCTTTTCACTTCTCTTCTTTTCACAGCTATCTGTAAGGCCTCCTCAGACAGCCATTTTGCTTTTTTGCATTTCTTGTCCAGGGGGGTGGTCTTGCTCCCTGTCTCCTGTACAATGTCACGAACTTCTGTCCATAGTTCATCAGGCACTCTGTCTATCAGATCTAGTGCCTTAAATCTATTTCTCACTTCCACGTATAATCATAAGGGATTTGATTGAGGTCA
The DNA here is from genome assembly GCF_029378745.1 of Bos indicus. Lineage (NCBI taxonomy): Eukaryota > Metazoa > Chordata > Mammalia > Artiodactyla > Bovidae > Bos > Bos indicus. The sequence continues at coordinate 69,860,568 of NC_091771.1, forward strand.
CACCTGAATGGTCTAGTGGTTTTCCCTACTGTCTTCAATTTCAGTCTGAATCTGGCAATAAGGAATTCATGATCTGAGCCACAGTCAGCTCCCGGTCTTGTTTTTGGTGACTGTATAGAGCTTCTCCATCTTTGGCTGCAAAGAATATAATCAATCTGATTTTGGTGTTGACCATCTGGTGATGCCCATGTGTAGAGTCTTCTCTTGTGTTGTTGGAAGAGGGTGTTTGCTATGACCAGTGCATTCTCTTGACAAGACTCTATTAGTCTTTGCCCTGCTTCATTCCGTATTCCAAGGCCAAATTTGCCTGTTACCCCAGGCGTTTCTTCACTTCCTACTTTTGCATTCCAGTCCCCTATAATGAAAAGGACACCCTTTTTGGTTGTTAGTTCTAAAAGGTCTTCATATAACCATTCAACTTCATCTTCTTCAGTGTTTCTGGTTGGGGCATAGACTTGGATTACTGTGATATTGAATGGTTTGCCTTGGAAACGAACAGAGATCATTCTGTCGTCTTTGAGATTGCATCCAAGTACTGCATTTCGGACTCTTTTGTGGACCGTGATGGCTACTCCCTTTCTTCTAAGGGATTCCTGCCCACAGTAGTAGATATAATGGTCATCTGAGTTAAAGTTACCCATTCCAGTGCATTTTAGTTTGCTGATCTAGAATGTCGCCATTCATTTTTGCCATCTCCTGTTTGACCACTTCCAATTTGCCTTGATTCATGGACCTGACATTCCAGGTTCCTATGCAATATTGCTCTTTACAGCATTGGACCTTGCTTCTATCACCAGTCATATCCACAACTGGGTATTGTTTTTGCTTTGGTCCCATCCCTTCATTATTTCTGGAGTTATTTCTCCACTCATCTCCAGTAGCATATTGGGTACCTACTAACCTGGGAAATTTGTCTTTCAGTATCCTATCATTTTGCCTTTTCATACTGTTCATGGGGTTCTCAAGGCAAGAATACTGAAGTGGTTTGCCCTTCCCTTCTCCAGTGGACTACATTCTGTCAGACCTCTCCACCATGACCCTCCCATCTTGGGTGGCCCCACAGGGCATGGCTTAGTTTCATTGAGTTAGACAAAGCTGTGGTCCGTGTGATTAGATTGACTAGTTTTCTGAGATTATGGTTTCAGTGTGTCTGCCCTCTGATGCCCTCTCACAACACCTACCGTTGTACTTGGGTTTCTCTTACCTTGAACGTGGGGTATCTCTTCATGGCTGCTGCAGCAAAGCACAGCCACTGCTTCTTACCTTGGACGAGGGATATCTCCTCACCGCTGCCTCTCCTGACCTTGAACGTGGAGTAGCTACTCTAGGCCCTCCTGTGCCCATGCAGCCACTGCTCCTTGGATGTGGGTTTGTTCCTCTCAGCCACTGCCCCTGACCTTGGGCATGGGGTAGCTCCTCCTGGCCGCCGCCCCTGACCTCGGATGTGGGTAGCTTCATTCGGCTGCCACCCCTGACCTTGGGCGAGCTCCTCTCGGCCAGGCTTCTGCGCAGTCCATCGCAGCCAGCGCACTTTTGTGCGGTCTGGTTAGTGCCTTTGGGATATACCAAAGAGTAGCCTCTTCAGAGTCCCTCAATTGCGCCCACTGCCACCTGTTTGCGGGGGATTCAAGGAAACAAGAAATGAGAGATTGTAAAGGAATTAAGATTTTGTTAGGCATGTCCCTCCAGCCATAGGAGCGAGGACCACCTAAGTTAACCGGAGGTCTTCTGGAATCTGAGACTGAGCTGTGTGAGCTTTCTGCTGAGTTCATTTTTCACTGTCCCGGTTTCCAGCATGATGGGCTTTCCCCTTCGTTGGGTTTTCTTCACATTCTGCTTCTACTGCAGGAGCTTTGCTGAGTTGGGCTCCTGCTGTCCTAGGTACTTTAGAGAGGAGCTAAAGCAGAGGATGGGCTTCCCTTGTAGCTCAGCTGGTAAAGAATCTGCCCTCAATGCCGGAGACCTGGGTTTGATCCCTGGGTTGGGAAGATCCCCTGGAGAAGGGAAAGGTTACCCACTCCAGTGTTCTGGCCTGGAGAATTCCATGGACTGTATAGTCCATGGGGTCGCAAAGAGTCGGACATGACTGAGTGACTTTCACTTCACTTAAAGCAGAGGATATGGGGGAAGAGCTTGCCCCAGGAAGGCCCCATGGATCCTGTTTGATTACAATACCCCTTTTCTCTTCGATACTCCTCAATCTTCAGGAAAACTGGTGTTGGACAAGAAAAAGGAATTATTTTTGGATAAAGAGTTTAATCATAAACTCAACAGAGGAACTAGATTTTAGGGGAACTTGGTTTCAATCTCCAATCCTATCTCATCCCTCCCCAAATCTTTCAGGGAATGAGGCAATAACTGGTCTGGCTACTTGCTGCTGAAATGGGTTGTAGTCCTGCCTCAGTTTGGGGACTGAACACCAAATTGGAAATATTCCCGAGTTTCAAGTTTCTGAGTCTTGTGTGATTAAGATCTCAGTCACTTGGTCTTCCCTTTGGTGCCAAAAGACTCAATTAGAAATAGATGGAGGAGTGACAGCCAGAACAAAATAGATCTCATTCGTTGAGCAATTCAGGAGAAAAAGTCTAAAGGCCAGTCTGGACCTGGTTCTTTTGGGGAGACTTGTAGCTAGGTAGCTGGTTGTCTATTTTTATCTTCTGTAGGTTTTGACTTCCAATGTGGGATTAACATATACATAATAGGAGATATTGGCTAGTACATATGTATCCTTTTTCTGCTAATATCTGATTTAAGGCAACTGCAGCCATGAAATTAAAAGATGCTTGCTCCTTGGAAGAAAAAAGTATGACCAACCTAGACAGCATATTAAAAAGCAGAGACATTACTTTGCCGACAGAGGTCCGTCTAGCCAAAGCTATGGTTTTTCCAGTAGTTATGTATGGATGTGAGAGTTTGACCATAAAGAAAGCTGAGCTCTGAAGAACTGATGCTTTTGAACTGTGGTGTTGGAGAAGATTCTTGAGGGTCCTTTGGACTGCAAGGGCATCAAACCAGTCAATCCTCAAGGAAATTAGTCCTGAATATTCATTGCAAGGACTCATGCTGAAGCTGAAACTCCAATATTTTGGCCACCTGATGTGAAGAACTGACTCATCTGAAAAGACCCTGATGCTGGGATAGATTAAGGGCAGGAGGAGAAGGAGAAGACAGAGGATGAGATGGTTGGATAGCATAACCGACTCGATGGACATGAGTCTGAGAAAGCTCCGGGAGTTGGTGATGGGCATGGAAGCCTGGCATGCTTCAGTTCATGGGGTTGCAAAGAGTGGGACACGACTGAGCAATTGAAATGAACTGAACTGATAAGTAAGAATTTAAGTTAAGAACTTATATTAGGTGCAGCCGGGTATATCCACAGGTTATCTGAGTTTGTTTCATACTTATCCTTTTCTTTAAGGGAAATTGTATATTGGTATTGTCCAAAAGATACCCAGCCCAATTTCTTACTATTACTAGACTGGTTATTCTAGCATGGTTTAAAGGGATCCTTTAAATTTAAATGACCACAGCCATGTGTTAACCACATAAATCCATCCCATAGTTGTGGGAGGTTATTTTCTATGGCTGAACTACTGTTTGTTGGTCTGATGGAGTGCGAGTAACTTTAGAAGAAAACTCATATTTATGTCTGGGTTCAGAGAATTATTATTATTTTTAGTTTTAGTTATTATAAAATTGCCTTAGTTCACTTTTTTCCACATTACAAGCTGGCGGTGAGCAATGGCCTGCTGTGCTCCTAACAATACTGATTGGAGCAGGTATTATTAATTGACCAGGTGAGGGAATCCCACCTGGTAATATCAATAGTGGCCTGAATAGAACTATAATTTCTTCCTTCTAGAATAAATTTCCTAAGGGCCAACGAATAAGAGATTTGGAGTGAAGAAATCCACCAGGGTAACCCAGAAGTACTGAATATAGGTAGTGACTGTAAATCTAAAGTAATTGGATTACTTCAACTCTGCATAAGATTGTGAAATACAGTTGGTTCATAAGAAAGGTACAAGCAATTATCAAAGTAATTGGTATACATACCTGTTCCACATCTTAACATCTGTTGTCCACTTAAACTGTTGTCTTCTTCTTATCCTGGTATGGTAGTTTCCCCTCTGAAAAAGAAAGAAAGAAAAGAAAGTTAGTCACTCAATCGTGTCCAACTCTTTGTGACCCCATGGACTGTAGCCCATCAGGCTCCTCTGTCCTTGGATTTCTCCAGGCAAGAATACTGGAGTGGGCTGCCGTTTCCTTCTCCATCAGGTCTTCCAAACCCAGGGATCAAATCTAGGTCTCCCACACTGCAGGCAGACTCTTTACCATCTGAGCCATCAGGGAAGCCAGTTTTCCCTTTGAGTGTTATTTAAAGGTAATTTTGAGATCAGCAGTCCTCTCTATAGGCCAGTCCAGTATACAGCCCCGTATAAGTTGAAATGTTAATCCAAGAGTCAATTCTCTTCCATTGCGTATGAGCTAGTTAAGTGTGCCTGATAAGGGTCTTTTTAAAATCTGGTTTGGAAATAGCCCGTTAAATGATGCTCCTTGCACTATGTATAATCCCTGGCTGCAGGTCATAAGGCATCTGATACTCATCCAAAGGTAGATTAAGCCTCAGAAATATAGACTTAGAATGTCTTTAATAATTCAATTAAACTTTACAATTATGTAGGATGACAGCAAGGAACTATCTGGGAAGTGAGTCTTAGACAGTACATGCAGACCTCCGTTAATGGAATCAGAATTTGACACCCACTGCAACATAATCTTTCTCTAAAACCCTAATTTTTATCAAAAACAGCTAAATTAAGACTAGCTTGTTTGCAAAATGAGTCTGGTTAATTGAGCATGTTGGTTCCTTTAAATTGGCTGTGCTGCAACTTTTCATAAGGAGTCTCAGACTGAAATTTAAAGGGCCTTTCAGGGTTAGGAAAGCCATACCAAGGACTTGCCATATATTTTACCTTACAAATTTAGGTGAATTTCTCCCTTTTTGAGGTCCCCAAAATACTTTATGATTTTTTTCACCTGTTCGGAAGTGGCCTTCCTAATTTACCTGATAAAGCTGTTGGGAACCTGAGAGTTTCCAATCTCTGGAGAGATCAGATAAACAGAAAAGATAAATGTTTCAACTGTGCTTACAAAGGTATACTTTACCAAATTGATAGAAGTCATAATTGGCTTAAGAGGAAAGTTTCCTTTTGGGTGTGGTTCTTTTTCCTTGGTCTTTGTCTTGTCATAGTGAAAAATTAAAATGACAAACCATGAAAGCTCACACAGGCAGGATTTATTAAACAAGCGACATGAAATATGCTCCTGAGATGTGAGGGTGGGCTGACCCTCGTATAAGTGATCCCACCTTGTTTCAGGCTTTCCTTTCTATGTCCTTTGTCCCCCAAACAGATCCCAGAACCTGATTTTTTTCTGCCCCATGTCAAAGCAGGGAGCTTCCCAGGTGGAACTAGTGTTAAAGAACCTGCCTGCCAATGCAGGAGATGTAAGAGATGTGGATTCAATCCCTGGGCTGGGAAGATCCCCTGGAGGAGGGCATAGCAACCCACTCCAGTATTCTTGCCTGGAGACTTCCATGGACAGAGGAGCCTGGTGGGCTACAGTGCATTGGGTCGAAAGAGTCGGGCACCACTGAAGTGACTTAGCATGCACTTATGCATGTCAAACAGGCCTTGTACCTTAGGCCAACCAGAGAAGGGGGAGTGTTGGGTGTGTTTTTCCTGCCAAATGTTTTTACTCCATGCTGTGGATTTTCCCTTTGTTCTGTTTTTTGAGGGCTATTTCATATCTTTGTTTGCCTTTTAGCTGCTGCTGTTTAACTGCCATTCTGGACTCTTTATTCTAATTACCTAACATTCCTCCCTCAAGAGATGGGAGGCCCAGTTCTTTGGGAATAGGGACACTGATGTCGCTCTGGCTACTGCTTCCTGAGTTGGGACGGCAAGGAGTGTTGGGCCTTTCCCTCTTGTTAGCCTCAAGCTTCAGGGACCTTATGGTGGTGTCTGGTTAAGGGTGAGTGATAGATATTTTCTGTGGTCAGGTGTAGTTCTACATATCCTTGTTGAATTAACTGCATTTTGTAGCTTGCTGACCTGGGCAGAGACAAAACAGGTTAAACAATTGATAACACATGAAGCAATCACAAATAGTATTAATATGGTGATAACGGGTTTTAATAGGGGCATCAGCCAATTTCAAATCCTCCTTTACCAGGAGAAGAATTCCCCAAAGAGAGATTGTAGCCATCCTGAGGACTCTCTAGCTCATTCTTTTTTTTTTTTTTTTTTTTACAAAGATAACGTTGTATTTAATTTTCACAGCACTTGAACCAGGTAAGTGAAAGTGAAATCGCTCAGTCGTGTCCGACTCTTTGCGACCACATGGACTGTAGCCTATCAGGCTCCGGTGTACATGGGGTTTTCTAGGCAATAGTACTGGAATGGATTGCCATTTCCTTTTCCAGGGGATCTTCCCAACCCAGGGATCGAACCTGGGTCTCCCCCATTGTAGACAGACGCTTTACCGTCTGAGCCACCAGGGAAGCCCTCTAGCTCATTCTTTAAGATCCTGTAGGATCTAAATGGTTTCCTTGAGGACTGTGAGACTTTTTTCGACTTGGCTGGAGATGTTTACCCAAAAACAACACGTGTCATTTAAGATGGCGCAAGCCCCTCCTTGTTTAGCCTTCAGGAGATATGCTGCCCTTCTATTTTGGAGTGCAACCTCTGTCAAGCTGTTGATGGATTTTGTTGGGCCTCTAAGGCCAATACTGTGGCTTTTTATCCCTGCTGCATTATCACTGAAAAATTTATGATTTGTCTTTCCAAGTGAGGTATTTCCCTAGACCAGATAAAGCCCTGAATAATATTGTGTCCAATTCTGGGGTCCTTCAAGATAGGGCTATATTGGTAATTGAGGTGTCCAGATCTCTCAGGAGAGAGGTTATATGAAGGGAAATTCTGCCTTGCTGTTCAGTCACTCAGTTGTGTCTGACTATTTGCAACCCCATGGACTGCAGCACACCAGGCTTCCCTGTCCTTCACCATCTCCTGAAGCTTGCTCAAACTCATGTCCATTGAGTCAGTGATGCCATCCAACCAACTCGTCCTCTGTCATCCCCTTCTCCTGCCTTCAATCTTTCCCAGCATCAGGGTCTTTTGCAATGAGTTGACTCTTCCCATCAGGTGACCAAAGCACTGGAGCTTCAGCTTCAACATCAGTCCTAATGAATATTCAGGATTGATTTCCTTTAGGATTGACTGGTTTGGTCTCCTTGCAGTCCAAGGGACTCTCAAGAGTCTTCTCCAACACCACAGTTCAAAAGCATTAATTCTTCAGCATTCAACCTTCTTTATGGTCCAACTCTCACATCTATACACGACTACTGGAAAAATCACAGCTTTGACTAGACTAGACCTTTTGTAGGTAAAGTACTGTCTCTGCTTTTTAATATGCTGTCTAAGTTTGTCATAGCTTTTCTTCCAAGGAGCAAGTGTCTTTTAATTTCATCACTGCAGTCACCATCTGCAGTGATTTTGGAGCCTAAGAAAATAAATTCTGTCACGGTTCCCTTTGTTTCCCCATCTATTTGCCATGAAGTGATGGGAGCAGATGCCACGATCTTTGTTTTTTGAATGTTGAGTTTTAAGTCAGCTTTTTCACTCTCCTCTTTCACTTTTGTCAAGAGGCTCTTTAGTTCCTCTTGGCTTTCTGTCATAAGGGTGGTGTCATCTGCATATCTGAGGTTATTGATATTTCTTCTCGCAATCTTCATTCCAGCCTGTGTTTCCTCCAGCTCGGTATTTCACATGTTGTACTCTGCATATAAGATAAATAAGCAAGGTGACATTATACAGCTTTGATGTACTAATTTGGAACCAGTCCATTGTTGCAAGTCCAGTTCTAACTGTTGCTTCTTGACCTGCATACAGGTTTCTCAGGAGGCAGGTAAGGTGGTCTGGTATTCTCATTTCCTTAAGAATTTTCCAGAGTTTGTTGTGATCCACACAAAGGCTTTAGCATAATTAAGGAAGCAGAGGTAGATGTTTTTCTGGAATTTTCTTGTTTTTCCTGTGATCCAACGGATGTTGGCACTTTGATCTCTGGTTCCTCTGCCTTTTCTAAATCCAGCTTGAACATCTGAAAGTTCATGATTCATGTACTGTTGAAGCCTGGCTTGGAAAATTTTGAGCATTACTTTGCTAGTATGTGAAATAAGTACAATTGTATGGTAGTTTGAACATTCTTTGGCATTGTCTTTCTTTGTGATTGGAATGAAAACTGACCTTTTCCAGTCTTGTGGCCACTCCTGAATTTTCCATATTTGCTGGAATATAGAGTGCATCAGTTTAACAGCATCATCTTTTACGATTTGAAATAGCTCAGCTGGAATTCCATCACTTCCACTAGCTTTGTTTGAAGTGATGCTTCGTAAGCCCCATGTAACTTCACACTCTAGGACTTTGCATTCTTCTTAGAAGAGCTCAAAGCATCATCTCATAAGGCCTGCTCTAAGAAGGAGCCTAGGTTTGGAATTTCTCCCAAGGTGGCCTTAACTTCTTGGGTTGTGGAATCTTACTCGTGGAGCAACTTTAACAATTGAACAGTCTTTGCCATTTAGTTAGAAGTGTGATATACAAGTTTTTCCCACATGGGAAATAGTATTCAATCCCTATTAAGGATATTGTGGTAGGAGTCTGGCAGGCAGGATAAGTGATGACCACCAACAGAGGATGTTTCAAAAGGCCAGAGATAAACTGCTGTCTTTTATAAGCGTATACTTGACTAAGTAGGTTGTCCAGGTGGTCTTAGTTGAGGAGGCTGGGGACTTAGTTGAGGTAATAAGGACTCCTCGGATTATAATTTTAAATTCCATCTGATCTTCCTCCCAAGGTCAGGTTACTTGTGGGAGAGAGGTTTATATATCTACCCGTAAACCAGGTTAGGTTGTTGTTGTTTGGGAAGCTGTATTATTGATAATATGCTCTAAGCTATAGAGTATATTTGTTTTATTTCTATTTGGTCCCAGGTTCAGATCTAGGAGATCTCAGCTAAGAGCTTGTCCAAACAGATGAGGACTATTAATTGAATCCCTGAGGTAATACTGTCCAGGTCATTTGTTGGCGTTTTTTTCCTGGAGCCTCCCACTAGAAGGCAAAAAGTATTTCTCAGCCAGTGGTGTGCAAAAGAATGTGTGCTTCAGATCCAGGAGAGTAAACCACTTGAAATTGTGTGGGATTTCTCCCAGGATTACATAGGAATCAGGCACTGAGGGGTGGAGGGGGCCTACAGCCTCATTTATGATCTGCAGATCTTGAACCACACACCAGATTCCCTCCTTTTTCTTTACAGGGAGGATCGAGGTGTTACATGCTGAATTGGTGGGGACCAATAGCCCACAGGCAAGGAATTTATTTATTAGAGGCTGTAGTCCTTCCTGAGCTTCTCTTCTGAGGGGGTATTGTTTCTGATTTGGAAACTAAGTGGGGTCTCAGGACAATGACAACCAGTCCAGCTCAGTGAGCTCATCCAGGAGTCCCCTGATCCCACACCTAGGGGTTAATTTTGTCCTCTCAAAGTTTTTTTGCCCAATTGGAGAGGCTATAATGGGTTCCTCAGCAGTAACCAGGAGCTGCAGAGCCCCAGGGGCTGAAAGCTTCTAATCATAAATATGGTTCCCAGCTTGATGAGTATATCTCTTCCCAATAAGGGGGTAGGGCACTCAGGGACCACCAGAAACTAATGGGAAAACATTTATCCACCCCAGCAACAAAAAAGTGCTCAGATGAATCTTTTTCTCATTGTTTTTCCCATAGCACTCAAAATGGTACAGGTTTGGGAGGAGAAGGCTCCAGAGTAGGAGGTCAGGACAGAGGAGGTAGCCCCTGTGCCAACCCAGAAATTCTTGGACCTACCTGTCACATCCACTTGCACTCTTGGCTCCAGCCCCATGATGGTTATATGTGACAGTGGCTGGCTGGAGCAGGCTGCTTCAGTCCTGTTGAACCATCATGAGGGAAGGTTTGGTAGTTGACCTTGAGGCTCTTGGGTCCCCAGGGCAGAGTGCCGCCCAGTGTCCTGACTGATGGCATTTGTGGCAAGCTGTTTTAGGAGGCTTGTCATGATTTGGACACTTTGGCCCAATGTCCTGCCAGGACAGATTAGGCATTTGTTTCATGCCCTGTCATTTAAGGATTCAGGGTTTGCCATAGGGCTTCCCTGAAGGGCAGCCAGGGTCTAGGCATGCTTTATCTCTTTACTTCTCTCCCTTTCCTGGGTCTTGGCTTTCCTCTCCTGTTCTCTGTTATAAAAGGTTTTGGTGGCTGTCTGGACCATCTTGTCTAAGGAGGCAGTAAGGCTATGTTGCTATAGCTATTGTTACTTTATATCTGATGCACATTGGGACAGGAATTTGTCATTTAAAATCACCTGCCCCTCATAAGAGTCAAAGTTCAGACAGGTAAACTTTTGAAGGGCCTCTTTTAACCTTTCCAGAAAAGTAGTGAGCTCCTAATTAGTGCTGAGACCTGGGCATAGTTGGTTACTTTTTATTGGGCTGTCTTTAATCCTGAAAGTGAAAGTTTCTCAGTCGTCCCCGACTCTTTGAGGCCTCATAGACTATACAGTCAATAGAATTCTCCAGGCCAGAACACAGGAGTGAGTAGCTGTTCCTTTCTCCAGGGGATCTTCCCAACCCAGGGATCGAACTCAGGTCTCCTGCACTGCAGGTGAATTCTTTACCAGCTGAGCTACCGGGGAAGCATGTCTTTAGTCTTGCCTTTACACAAATCAGAAAATGTTCCTTTTCCCAGTTATACTCAGGGTCATTAGAGTTTCAGCTGGGATCTGAGGAGGGAACTGCAGTTTACCCCTTGACATGTAAAGTCCTGTAGCGTGTTTTTGGGCTTCTTTAAAGACCCTAGTGTCCTTGGGGTCAGATAAAGTTTGATCAAATAAAACCATGATGTTCACATCAAGTCAGAGGCCAAAGTCATGTGGTAGCATGTGTCTATATATTTGCCTGGGTCATCTATATAGCTTCCCAGGTCTTCCCTGAGTTGTCTTAATTCTAAGAGGGAGAAGGGCTTATGGACCTGGGTTGGTCTGAATTTCCCTCTGATTTCAACTAAGGATGTACTCAGGCTGGCTCTTGTGGTCGGAATTCTCCTCCAGTTTCAATCAAAGGACATACTGGGGCTGGCTCTTGTGGAGGGAGTGCACCAGGGTATGGGGCCAATTTTGGATATAAGGGAAATGGAGCACCAGAAGACTCAAGCCATGAGATAAGCCTTCATGGGGGACTTCTTCCCTTGGTTGTCTGTGACTAACACTATTTGCCTAGTAGGCTAGCTTTTAGGGCATTCATCAATCCCACACTTAAGACAGAGTCCCTTCATGTCCCTTAGCTGAGAGAAAATTTGGACATAGGCGATCTCTGTCCATTTCCCTTGCTTTTTGCAGAGAAAGTTTAGCTGCAGGATGGTATTGTAATTTAAACTCCAATCCTCAGGTCAGTGTTCCCCATCCCCCAGTGAATATAGCAGCTATGCAGTGTTTTTTTTTTTTTTCCCCTTTTCAATCTTTTTCCTCTATATCTTTTTAAAATAAAATTAATTTATTTATTTTAATTGGGGGCTAATTACTTTACAATATTTGATGGTTTTTGCCATACATTGACATGAATCAGCCATGGGTATACATCCTGAACCCCCCACCCACCTCTCTCCCCATCCCCTCCCTCAGGATCATCCCAGTGCACTGGCTTTGAGTGCCCTGTTTCATGCATTGAATTTGGACTGGTGATCTATTTCACGTATGGTAATATACATGTTTTAGTGCTCTTCTCTCAAACCATCCTACTCTCATCGTCTCCCACAGAGTCCAAAAGTCTGTTTTTTTTTTTTGTATCTGTGTCTCTTTGCTCTCTCACATATAGAGTCATCGTTACCATCTTTCTAAATTCCATGTATATGCATTAATATACTGTATTGGTGTTTTTCATTCTGACTTACTTTACTCTGTATAATAGGCTCCAGTTTCATCCACCTCATTACAACTGATTCAAATGTGCTTTTTAATAGCTGAGTAATACTCCATTGTGTATATATACCACAGCTTTCTTATCCATTCATCTTCTGATGGACATCTAGGTTGCTTCCATGTCCCAGCTATTGTAAAAAGTGCTGCGATGAACATTGGGATACACCCATCTCTTTCAATTCTGGTTTCCTTGGTGTGTATGCCCAGCAGTGGGATTGCTTGGTCGAATGGCAGTTCTATTTCCAGTTTTTTAAAGGAATCTCCACACTGTTTTCCATAGTGGCTGTACTAGTTTGCATTCCCACCAACAGTGTAAGAGGGTTCTCATTTTTCCACATCCTCTCCAGCATATATTGTTTGTAGACTTTTTGATAGCAGCCATTCTGACCAGCATGAGATGATACCTCATTGTGGTTTTGATTTGCATTTCTCTGAAAATGAGTGCTGTTGGGCATCTTTTCATGGGTTTGTTAGCCATCTGTATGTCTTCTTTGGAGAAATGTCTGTTTAGGTCTTTGGCCCATTTTTTGATTGGGTCATTTATTTTTCTGGAATTGAGCTGCAGGAGTTGCTTGTATATTTTTGAGATTAGTTGCTTGTCAGTTGCTTCATTTGTTATTATTTTCTCCCATTCTGAAAGCTGTCTTTTTACCTTGCTTATAGTTTCCTTTGTTGTGCAGAAGCTTTTAAGTTTAATTAGGTCCCATTTGTTTATTTTTGCTTTTATTTCCAATATTCTGGGAGATGGGTCATAGAGGATCCTGCTGTGATGCATGTCGGAGAGTGTTTTGCCTATGTTCTCTAGGAATTTTATAGTTTCTGGTCTTACATTTAGATCTTTCATCCATTTTGAGTTTACTTTTGTGTATGGTGTTAGAAAGTGTTCTAGTTTCATTCTTTTACAAGTGGTTGGCCAGTTTTCCCAGAACCACTTGTTAAAGAGATTGTCTTTTCCCCATTGTATATTCTTGCCTCCTTTGTCAAAGATAAGGTGTCCATAGGTGCGTGAATTTATCTCTTGGCTTTCTATTTTGTTCCATTGATCTATATGTCTGTCTTTGTGCCAGTACCATACTGTCTTGATGACTGTGGCTTTGTAGTAGAGCCTGAAGTCAGGCAGGTTGATTCCTCCAGTTCCATTCTTCTTTCTCAAGATTGCTTTGGCTATTTGAGTTTTTTTTTTTTTTTTGTATTTCCATACAAATTGTGAAAGGATTTGTTTGAGCTCTGTGAAAAATACCATTGGTAGCTTGATAGGGATTGCATTGAATCTATAGATTGCATTGGGTAGTATACTTATTTTCACTATATTGATTCTTCCAATCCATGAACATGGTATATTTCTTAATCTATTTGTGTCCTCTTAGATTTCTTTCACCAGTGTTTTACAGTTTTCTATATATAGGTCTTTGGTTTCTTTAGGTAGATTTATTCCTAAGTATTTTATTCTTTCGTTGAAATGGTGAATGGAATTGTTTCCTTAATTTCTCTATTTTCTCATTATTAGTGTACAGATATGCAAGGGATTTCTGTGTGTTGATTTTATATCCTGCCTTTACTACATTCATTGATTAGCTCTGGTAATTTTCTGGTGGAGTCTTTAGGGTTTTCTATGTAGAGGATCATGTCATCTGCAAACAGTGAGAGTTTTACTTCTTCTTTTCCAATTTGGATTCCTTTTATTTCTTTTTCTGCTCTTATTGCTGTGGCCAAAACTTCCAAAACTGTGTTGAATAGTAGTGGTGAAAGTGGGCACCCTCGTCTTGTTCCTGACTTTAGGGGAAATGCTTTCAATTTTTCACCATTGAGGATAATGTTTGCTGTGGGTTTGTCATATATAGCTTTTATTATGTTTTTATCATAAATGAATGTTGAATTTTTTCAAAGGCTTTCTCTGCATCTATTGAGATACTCATATGGCTTTTATTGTTCAATTTGTTAATGTGGTGTATTACATTCATTGATTTGCGGATATTGAAGAATCCTTACATCCCTGGGATAAAGCCCACTTGGTCATGGTGTATGATCTTTTTAATGTGTTGTTGGATTCTGATTGCTAGAATTTTGTTAAGGATTTTTACATCTATGTGCATCAGTGATATTGGCCTGTCGTTTTCTTTTTTTGTGGCATCTTTGTCAGGTTTTGGTATTAGGGTGATGGTGGCCTCATAGAATGAATTTGGAAGTTTACCTTCCTCTGCAGTTTTCTGGAAGAGTTTGAGTAGGATAGTTGTTAGCTCTTCCCTAAATTTTTGGTAGAATTCAGCTGTTAAGCCGTCTGGACCCGGGCTTTTGTTTGCTGGAAGATTTCTGATTAGTTTCAATTTCCAATCTTGTGATGGGTCTGTTAACATTTTCTATTTCTTTCTGGTTCAGTTTTGGAAAGTTGTACTTTTCTAAGAATTTGTCCATTTCTTCCAAGTTGTCCATTTTATTGGCATATAATTGCTGATAGCATTCCCTTATGATCCTTTGAATTTCTGTGTCTTCTGTTGTGATCTCTCCATTTTCATTTCTAATTTTACTCATTTGATTTTTCTCCCTTTGTTTCTTGATGAGTCTGGCTAATGGTTTGTCAATTTTATTTATCCTTTCAAAGAACCAGCTTTTGGCTTTGTTGATTTTTGCTATGGTCTCTTTTGTTTCTTTTGCATTTATTTCTGCCATAATTTTAAAGATTTCTTTCCTTCTACTAACCCTGGAGTTCTTCATTTCTTCCTTTTCTAGTTTCTTTAGATGTGGAGTTAGGTTATTTATTTGACTTTTTTTTTGTTGTTTCTTGAGGTGTGCCTGTATTGCTATGAACTTTCCCCTTAGCACTGCTTTTACAGTGTCACACAGGTTTTGGGTTGTTGTGTTTTCATGTTCATTCATTTCTATGCATTTTTGGATTTCTTTTTTGATTTCTTCTGTGATTTGTTGGTCATTCAGCAGCATGTTCTTCAGCCTCCATATGGTGGAATTTTTAATAGTTTTCCTCCTGTAATTGAGATCTAATCTTTCTGCATTGTGGTCAGAAAAGATGCTTGGAAAGATTTCAACTTTTTTGAATTTATGAAGGCTAGATTTTTGTCCCAGGATGTGATCTATCCTGGATAAGGTTCCATGTACACTTGAGAAAAAGGTGAAATTCACTGTTTTGGGGTGAAATGTCCTATAGATATCAATTTGGTCTAACTGGTCTATTGTATCATTTAAACTTTGTATTTCTTTGTTAATTTTCTGTTTAGTTGATCTATCCATAGGTGTGAGTGGGGTATTAAAGTCTCCCACTATTATTGTGTTATTAATTTCTCCTTTCATACTTGTTAGCATTTGTCTTACATAATGTGGTGCTCCTATGTTGGGTGTATATATATTTATAATTGTTATATCTTCTTGGATTGATTCTGTGATCATTATGTAGTGTCCTTCTTCGTCTCTTTTCACAGCCTTCTTTTTAAAGTCTATTTTTTCTGATATGAGTATTGCTACTCCTGTTTTCTTTTGGTCTCTATTTGCATGGAATATCTTTTTCCAGCCCTTCACTTTCAGTCGGTATGTGTCCCCTGTTTTGAGGTGGATCTCTTGTAGACAACATATATAGGGGTCTTGTTTTTGTATCCATTCAGCCAGTCTTTGTCTTTTGGTTGGGGCATTCATCCCTTTTACGTTTAAGATAATTACTCGAGATCAGTGGAGAAATAACTCCAGAAAGAATGAAGGGATGGAGCCAAAGCAAAAACAATACCGAGTTGTGGATATGACTGGTGATAGAAGCAAGGTCTGATGCTGTAAAGAGCAATATTGCATAGGAACCTGGAATGTTAGGTCCATGAATCAAGGCAAATTGGAAGTGGTCAAACAAGAGATGGCAAGAGTGAACGTTGACATTCTAGGAATCAGCGAACTAAAATTCACTGGAATGGGTGAATTTAACTCAGATGACCATTATATCTACTACTGTGGGCAGAAATCCCTTAGAAGAAAGGGAGTAGCCATCATGGTCCACAAAAGAGTCCGAAATGCAGTATTTGGATGCAGTCTCAAAAACGACAGAATAATCTCTGTTCGTTTCCAAGGTAAACCATACAATATCACAGTAATCCAAGTCTATGCTCCAACCTGTAATGTTGAAGAAGCTGAAGCTCAACGGTTCTATGAAGTCCTACAAGACATTTTAGAACAAACACCGCCAAAAGATGTCCTTTTCATTATAGGGGACTGGAATGCAAAAGTAGGAAGTCAAGAAACACCTGGAGTAACAGGCAAATTTGGCCTTGGAAATGGAATGAAGCAGGGAAAAGACTAATAGAGTTTTGCCAAGAAAATGCACTGGTCATAGCAAACACCTTCTTCCAACAACACAAGAAGAGACTCTGCACATGGACCTCACCAGATGGTCAACACTGAAATCAGATTGATTATACTCTTTGCAGCCAAAGATGGAGAAGCTCTATACAGTCAACAAAAACAAGACCAGGAGCTGACTGTGGCTCAGATCATGAACTCCTTATTGCCAGATTCAGACTGAAATTGAAGACAGTAGGGAAAACCACTAGACCATTCAGGTATGACCTCAGTCAAATCCCTTATGATTATACAGTGGAAGTGAGAAATAGATTTAAGGCACTAGATCTGATAGACAGAGTGCCTGATGAACTATGGACTGAGGTTCATGACATTGTACAGGAGACAGGGATCAAGACCATCCCCATGGAAAAGAAATTCAAAAAGCAAAATGGCTGCCTGAGGAGGCCTTACAGATAGCTGTGAAAAGAAGAGAAGCAAAAAGCAAAAGAGAAAAGGAAAGATATAAGCATCTGAATGCGGAATTCCAAAGAATAGCAAGAAGAGATAAAAAAGCCTTCCTCAGTGATCAATGCAAAGAAATAGAGGAAAACAACAGAATGGGAAAGACTAGAGATCTCTTCAAGAAAATTAGAGATACCAAGGGAACATTTCATGCAAAAATGGGCTCGATAAACGGCAGAAATGATTGGGACCTAACAGAAGCAGAAGATATTAAGTAGAGGTGGCAAGAATACACAGAAGAACTGTATGAAAAAGATCTTCGCGACCTAGATAATCACGATGATGTGATCACTGACCTAGAGCCAGACATCCTGGAATGTGAAGTTAAGTGGGCCTTAGAAAACATCACTATGAACAAAGCTAGTGGAGGTGATGGAATTCCAGTTGAGCTATTTCAAATCCTGAAAGATGATGCTGTGAAAGTGCTGCACTCAATATGCGAGCAAATTTGGAAAACTCAGCAGTGGCCACAGGACTAGAAAAAGTCAGTTTTCATTCCAATCACAAAGAAAGGCAATGCCAAAGAATGCTCAAACTACCGCACAATTGCACTCAGATCAGATCAGATCAGATCAGTCACTCTGTCGTGTCCGACTCTTTGCGACCCCATGAATCACAACACGCCAGGCCTCCCTGTCCATCACCAACTTCCGGAGTTCACTGAGACTCACGTCCATCGAGTCAGTGATACCATTCAGCCATCTCATTCTCTGTCGTCCCCTTCTCCTCCTGCCCCTAATCCCCACCAGCATCAGAGTCTTTTCCAATGAGTCAACTCTTCGCATGAGGTGGCCAAAGTACTGGAGTTTCAGCTTTAGCATCATTCCTTCCAAAATAATCCCAGGGCTGATCTCCTTCAGAATGGACTGGTTGGATCTCCTTGCAGTCCAAGGGAGTCTCAAGAGTCTTCTCCAATACCACAGTTCAAAAGCATCAATTCTTCGGCGCTCAGCCTTCTTCACATCCATACTCTCACATCCATACATGACCACAGGAAAAACCATAGCCTTGACTAGACGGACCTTTGTTGGCAAAGTAATGTCTTTGCTTTTGAATATGCTATCTAGGTTGGTCATAACTTTCCTTCCAAGAGTAAGCGTCTTTTAATTTCATGGCTGTACTCACCATCTGCAGTGATTTTGGAGCCCAGAAAAATAAAGTCTGACACTGTTTCCACTGTTTTCCCATCTATGTCCCATGTAGTGGGACCGAATGCCATGATCTTCGTTTTCTGAATGTTGAGATTTAAGCCAACTTTTTCACTCCCCACTTTCACTTTCGTCTAGAGGCTTTTGAGTTCCTCTTCACTTTCTGCCATAAGGGTGGTGTCATCTGCATATCTGAGGTTATTGATATTTCTCCTGGCAATCTTGATTCCAGCTTGTGTTTCTTCCAGTCCTGCGTTTCTCATGATGTACTCTGCATATAAGTAAAATAAACAAGGTGGTAAAGTAATGCTCAAAATTCTCCAAGCCAGGCTTTAGCAATACATGAACCGTGAACTTCCTGATGTTCCAGCTGGTTTTAGAAAAGGCAGAGGAACCAGAAATCAAATTGCCAACATCCGCTGGATCATGGAAAAAGCAAGAGAGTTTTGCCAAACAATGTTTGGCAAAACTAATACAATATTGTAAAGTTTAAAAATAAAATAAAATTAAAAAAAAAAAAAGCAAGAGAGTTCCAGAAAAACATCTATTTCTGCTTTCTTGACTATGCCAAAGCCTTTGACTGTGTGGATCACAAGAAACTGGAAAATTCTGAAAGAGATGGGAATACCAGACCACCTGACCTGCCTCTTGAGAAACCTATATGCAGGTCAGGAAGCAACAGTCAGAACTGGACATGGAACAACAGACTGGTTCCAAATAGGAACAGGAGTACATCAAGGCTGTATATTGTCCCCTGCTTATTTCAGTTTTATGCAGAGTACATCATGAGAGGCGCTGGTCTGGAGGAAGCACAGACTGCAATCAAGATTTCTGGGAGAAATATTAATAACCTCAGATATGCAGATAACACCACCCTTATGGCAGAAAGTGAAGAGGAACTAAAATTCCTCTTGATGAAATTGAAAGAGGAGAGTGAAAAAGTTGGCTTAAAGCTCAACATTCAGAAAATGAAGATCATGGTCTCTTGTCCCATCACTTCGTGGAAAATAGATGGGGAAATAGTGGAAACAGTTTCAGACTTTACTGTTTTTGGCTCCAAAATCACTGCAGATGGTGACTGCAGCCATGAAATTAAAAGGCCCTACTCCTTGGAAGAAAAGTTATGACCAACCTTGATAGCATACGTGATAGCGTACTATGGGATTTCTTTGGAAGGAATGATGCTAAAGCTGAAACTCCAGTACTTTGGCCACCTCGTGCGAAGAGTTGACTCATTGGAAAAGACTCTGATGCTGAGAAGGATTGGGGCAGGAGGAGAAGGAGACGACAGAGGATATGATGGCTGGATGGCGTCACTAACTGATGGACGTGAGTCTGAATGAACTCCAGGAGTTGGTGATGGACAGGGAGGCCTGGCGAGCTGCAATTCCTGAGGCCGCAAAAGTCGGATACGACTGAGCGACTGAACTGAACTGAACTGAACTGATGATACCGTTGTCTTTGACTTTATTGTTTTGGGTTCCAGTTTATACACCCTTTTTGTGTTTCCTGTCTAGAGAATATCCTTTAGCATTTTTTGGAGAGCTGGTTTGGTGGTGCTGAATTCTCTGAACTTTTGCTTGTCTGTAAAGCTTTTGATTTCTCCTTCATATTTGAGTGAGATCCTTGCTGGGTACAGTCATCTGGGCTGTAAGTTATTTTCTTTCATCACTTTAAGTATGTCTTGCCATTCCCTCCTGGCCTGAATAGTTTCTATTGAAAAATCAGCTGTTATCCTTATGGGAATCCCCTTGTGTGTTATTTGTTGTTTTTCCCTTGCTGCTTTTAATATTTGTTCTTTGTGTTTGATCTTTGTTAATTAATATGTATCTTGGGGTGTTTCACCTTGGGTTTATCCTGTTTGGGACTCTCTGGGTTTCTTGGACTTAGGTGATTATTTCCTTCGCCATTTTAGGGAAGTTTTCAACTATTATCTCCTCAAGTATTTTCTCATGGTGTTTCTTTTTGTCTTCTTCTTCTGGGACTCCTATAATGCGAATATTGGGGCATTTAATATTGTCCTGGAGGTCTCTGACGTTATCCTCATTCCTTTTAATTGGTTTTTCTTTTATCCTCTCTGATTCATTTATTTCTACCATTCTATTTTCTACTTCACTAATCCTATCTTCTGCCTCCATTATTCTACTATTTGTTGCCTCCAGAGTGTTTTTGATTTCATTTATTGCATTATTCATTATGTATTGACTCTTTTTTATTTCTTCTAGGTACTTGTTAAACTTTTCTTGCATCTTCTCAATCCTCATCTCCAGGCTATTTATCTGTGATTCCATTTTGATTTCAAGATTTTGGATCCTTTTCACTATCATTATTCAGAATTCTTCATCAGGTAGATTCCCTATCTCTTCCTCTTGTTTGGTTTGGGTGGCATTTATCCTGTTCCTTTGCCTGCTGGGTATTACTCTTTCTCTTCATCTTGTTTATCTTGCTGAGTTTGGGGTGTCCTTTCTGTATTCTGGCAGTTTGTGGAGTTCTCTCACTGTGGGTGGTGTTGTATGGGTGGCTTGTTAAGGTTTCCTGGGTAAGGAAGCTTGTGTCGGTGTTCTGGTGGGTGGAGCTGAATTTCTTCTCTCTGGAGTGCAATGAAGTGTCCAGTAATGAGTTATGAGAGATCAATGGGTTTGATGAGTAACTTTGAGCAGCCTGTATATTGAAGATCAGGGCTGTGTTCCTGTGTTGCTGGAGAATTTGCGTGGTATGTATGGCTCTGGAACTTTTTGGCCCTTGGGTGGTGCTTGGTTTTAGTGTAGGTATGGAGGCATTTGATAAGCTCCTGTTGATTAATGTTCCCTGGAGTCAGGAGTTCTCTGGTGTTCTCAGGATTTGGACTTAAGCCTCCTGCTTCTGGTTTTCAGTCTTATTTTTACAGTAGCCTCAAGACTTCTCCATCTATACAGCACAGTTGATAAAATATCTATGTTAAATATGAAAAGTTTATCCACATTGAGGGACACCCAGAGAGGTTCACAGAGTTTCATGGAGAAGAGAAGAGGGAGGAGGGAGATAGCGGTGACCTGGTGGAGAAAAAGGAGAGTCCAAAGGGGGAGAGAGCAGTCAAGCCAGTAATCTCACTCCCAAGTAAAAATGGGTACTAAAGATTGGGTTCTTAAAGGTACAAAATTGATAATAAATACCAAAAAGCAAAGATTAAAAATCTAGAGTAAAGGTTGTATTTTCAAAAATACAATATTAAAGAAAAGAAGGAAAAAAACATAAGAAAACAAAACAAAGTCACAAAATTATATTAAAAAATACATATATGAAGTTTGCTTTAAAAAAATAGGGTCTTTTTTTTTTTTTTGCAAAGTAATAGTAGGTTATAAAAATGAAAAAGGAGTAATAGAGGACTTAAAAATTAAAAAAAATTAAAAAAAAGAATAATCATGAAAATAGTAAAAATATATCTAGGACTATCTCTGGTGTTGTTGTGGGCAGTGTGGGGTCAGTTCATTTTTGGATAGTTCCTTGGTCTGGGTTATATTTCTCAAAATCTATAGGCCCCTTCCTAGGTAGTTGGTACTAACGCCAGGGTTTTAATCTTTTGCACCTGTCGCTTCCAAGCTGGTTCCCTCTGTTTTAGCTTCTTCTGTTTGCTGGTCTCTTCAGTGTCTGATTTCCGCCCTGACACAATGGGGGCGGTGTGGACACTTTTTTAAAGCTCACTTGTTCAGTCGCTCTGTGGGGAGGGAGGGACGCTGCAAACAAATAACACTGGCATGTGGTTGCAGTGTTTCAGCCACACTGGGCCTGCTCACTGTGCATGTGCCCTCCCTGCCCACACTGCTCAGGCTCTAGATTGCTCTGCCATGAACTGTCCAAGGCCGGCCCTGGGCTGCATGCACCTCCCAGGTCTATGCCGCTCAGGTTCAGACACTCAGGAAGTCCTCAAAGGCGCAGACTCAGTTGGGCCTGCATTTTGTGCCCTTCCCAGATCCGAGCAGCTCAGGTGATGAGGTGTTTGGTGAACGCGGTTGCTGAGACTTATCGCCTCCTCCATCCCTGCCGCTTGGTTTTCTGGGTGTACAACCAGCACACCTTCTCAGATGGATGTTGACTGTCCAGAACCCCAAGAAGTCTTAGTTAACAAAGAAGCCTGCTTGCGGTTTGGTGGATAATGTCTCTCTGGGGCTGCAATTGTCCCCTTCTCGCTCTGGCTGCCTGTCACCGGAGGGGGATGGTCTGCAGCAGAGTAACTCTGTATAGTCCTTTGTTCTGTGAGTGGGCTTAGTTAGGGCTTTTCACGTGGTAGCTATCCCACAATCTGGTTTGCTAGCCCAAGTTAGTTCTCTCAGATTGCTCTTGGGGCATTCAGGCCTGGTCCTTACTCTAAGCAATGCAGCCCGTGCCTCCTTGCCCAGCCCCCGCTTGCTAGTCGGGGGTGGAGGGGAGGGGTTTGCAGGTGTCTGTGCTGCTTCTCCACTGGCGGAGTTACCGTTGGGCATGTAATCTGTGGGTTTTAATTATTTATTTATTTTTCCTCCCAGTTATGTTGCCTTCTGTGGTTCCAAGGCTTGCCACAGACTCGGCAGTGAAAGTGTTTCCTGGTGTTTGGAAACTTCTCTCTTTTTAAGACTCCCTTCCTGGGACAGAGCTCTGTCCCTACCTCTTTTGTCTCTTTTTTTGTCTTTTATATTTTTTCCTACCTCCTTTCGAAGACAATGCGCTGCTTATCTGGGTGCCTGATGTCCTCTGCCGGCATTCAGAAGTTGTTTTGTGGAATTTACTCAGCATTTAAATGTTATTTTGATGAACTTGTGGGGGAGAAAGTGGTCTCCCCATCCTATTCCTCCTCCATCTTAGGACCGCCCCCTGTTTGTATTTTTAATAGTTTTTTTCCCCTGTAGTTGACATCTAATCTTACTGCATTGTGATCAGAAAAGATGCCTGAAATGATTTCAATTTTTTTGAATTTAACAAGGCTAGATTTATGGCCCAGGATGTGGTCTATCCTGCAGAATGTTTTGTGTGCACTTGAGGAAAGGTGAAATTCATTGTTTTCAGGTGAAACGTCCTATAGATATCAATTAGGTCTAACTGGTCCACTGTATAATGTAAAGTTTGTGTTTCCTTGCTAATTTTCTATTTGGTTGATTTATCCATAGGTGGGGTATTAAAGTCTCTCACTATCATTGTGTTACTGTTAATTTCCCCTTTCACCCTTGTTAATATTTGCCTTATGTATTGAGGTGCTCTTATGTTGGGTGCATATATATTTATAATTGTTATATCTTCTTCTTAGATTGATCCTTTGATCATTATGTTGTATCCTTTGTCTCTTTTCATGGCCTTTATTTCAAAATCTATTTTATCTGATATGCATATTGCTACTCCTGCTTTCTTTTGGTCTCAGTTGCATGAAATATCTTTTTCTAGTCCTTCACTTTTATGTCCCTTGGTTTGAGGTGGGTCTCTTGTAGACAGCACATATAGGGGTCTTTCTTTGTATCCATTTGGCCAGTCTTTGTCTTTTGGTTGGGGCATTCAACCCATTTACATTAAGGTAAGTATTGGTAAGTATGATCCCATTGCCATTTACTTTGTTGTTTTGGGTTTGAGTTTATAAACCTTTTCTGTGATTCCTATCTAGAGATTAATAATAAAAGAAAATTCCTTTAGAATTTTGTTGAAGAGCTGGTTTGGTGGTGCTGAATTCTCAGCTTTTGCTTGTCTGTAAAGCTTTTGATTTCTCCTTCATATTTGAATGAGATCCTTGCTGGGTACAGTAATCTGGGTTGTAGATTTTTCTCTTTCATCACTTTAAGTATGTCCTGCCATTCCCTTCTGGCCTGAAGAGTTTCTATTGAAAGATCAGCTAGTATCCTAATGGGGATGTTATTTGTTGCTTTTCCCTTGCTGCTTTTAATATTTGCTCTTCGTGTTTGATCTTCATTAGTTTGATTAATATGTGTCTTGGGGTCTTTATCCTTGTGTTTATCCTGTTTGGGACTCTCTGGGTTTCTTGGATTTGGGTGGCTATTTCCTTCCCCATTTCAGGGAAGTTTTCAACTATTATCTCCTCAAGTATTTTCTCACAGCCTTTCTTTTTGTCTTCTTCTTCTGGGACGCCTATGATTTGAATGTTGGGATGTTTAACATTGTTCCAGAGGTCTCTGAGGTTGTCCTCATTTCTTGTGATTCTTTTTTCTTTTTTCTTCTCTGCTTCATTTATTTCCACCATTTTGTCTTCCACCTCACCTATCCTATCTTCTGCCTCAGTTATTCTACTCTTGGTTTCCTCCAGAGTACTTTTGATCTCCATTATTGTATTATTCATTGTTCTATGTCTTTGTTAATCATTTCTTGCATCTTCTCAATCCTTGTCTCTAGTCTATTTATCTGTAACTCTATTTTGGTTTCAAGATTTTGGATCATCTTTACTATCATTATTCTGAATTCTTTTTCAGGTAGACTCCCTGTCTCCTCTTCTTTTGTTTGGCTTGGTGGGCATTCATCATATTCCTTTTCATGCTGTATATTTCTCTGTGCCTTTTCATTTTGTTTAGATTGCTGTTTTTGGGGTGGCCTTTCTATAGGCTGGAAGTTTGTGGTAGCTCTTAATTGTGGAGCTTGCTGTCTGTGGGTGGGGAGGACTAGTGGCTTGTCAAGGTTTCCTAGTTAGGGAAGCTTGTTTCTGTATTCTGGTGGGTGTATCTCTGTCTCTTGTCTTCTCTCTGAAGTGCAGCGAAGTGTCCAGTAGTGAGTTCTGGGGTGTCTATGGGTTTGGTATGGCTTTGGGCATCCTGTCTTTTAGTCCTCAGTGCTGTGTTCTTGCTTTGCTAGATAATTAGCATGGTATATCTTGCTCTGGAACTTGTTGACTCTTTGTTGGAGTTTGGTTTCAGTGTAGGTATGGAGGCTTTTGGATGAGCTCTTGTCAAATTAATTAATGTTCCCTGGAATCAGGAGTTCTCTGATGTTCTCAAGTTTTGGAGTTAAGCCTCCTGCCTTTGGCTCTCAGTCTTATTCTTACAGTAGCCTCAAGACTAATTTTGAAGAGAATGGGCTGCCTTTCTGGGTGCCTGGTGTCCGCCACCAGTGTTCAGAAGTTGTTTCGTGGAAGTTGTTCAGCATTCAAACGATCTTTTGATGAATTTGTGGGGGAGAAGGTGGTCTCTTGGTCCTATTCCTCTGCCATCTTGGGACTACCCTCTGCAGCTATGCAGTTTTACAAAATAATCTCAAGCATCTTAGCCTTAGAGTCTGAGGGTCAAACAGCTCCCAGTTATCAAGGATGTATCTCAAGGGCATCTGTGCGGGAGTGGATTTTTTTTTTTCCCATCTGAAAGTAATGACAGGAAAAGCTAATAGGATCCCATGGGTGGACTTCCCTGGGCTAACGCTTATCCTTCCCAGCACTGGGGCAACCTGAGAGCTGAGCGTCCTTGTGTCAAGATGCAGATCCCTGGGAAGGTGAAGGCAGGTCAAACTCCTGGGATCCCAGAAGTGGAGTTAGGCATTCCCAAGGCCTCCAGCATGACTAGTGCTGAGTAGGATTAAGACATTGTGTTCTGAGAGCCAAGCATCCATCCCTCGGTCAGGACATGGATGCCAAGGGAGCTTGAGAGACTTGTTGGGATCCCCTTTACTGGAATTGGGTGTCCCCAGGGTTTCCAGTAGAGGAGTGTCACATGGACCTGAATGGAAGAAGTGGTCAGACTTGTTGTCAGTTTGTCCACCTCAGTTGGAAATAAATAGCATGATGAAGAGCAATCCAAGCCTATGCCCTGAAACTGGGAACTTGGTGGAATAGCTGCAAATTTAATTTTGTATTGTCCTGAGGGTTGTAGTCATTGGTTTTTAATTTTTTAAGAAAAGTTTTCTGAGTCAACCAATTAGAGCCTTGGAATGGAGAGATCCACCAAGGTAGCCCAGAAGTGCTAGACATAGATAACTGGCCACAAACCCAACAATTTGGTTGATTTTTTAAATTAGCATAGGATCATGTCTATGATAGAAAAATATTTGATTTAAATGCAAAGATCTAAAAAATCAAGAAATCATTATAAAGAAAACATGATGAATCATACGAATCAAGGCTCTTGGATGAGTTGTCCTACTTCTGATGTCATCTTTTTATCCTTGTGTGAGTGTAATTTTTCCCCGTTTGAGCATTGTTTTAAGGTGATTTTGAGGTCACAGTTCTCTCTATAGGCCACTCCAGTGCAGGGACCCTTTGTCAGTGGAAGCTAACCCTAGAGTTAATTTTCTTTTAGTTTCACTGTACATGAGCCAGTTAATACCTGATAAGGGTCCTTCTATCCAGGTTGGTGATAGTCCTTTGCATTGTGTCTTTTCTAGAACCTATAATCCTCTGGTTGTAGGCCACAGAGCATCTGATTGCCCTCCAAAGACACATTACTGAGATAAGCTTTAGAAACAAACTTAGAGTATCTCTTAATAACTCAATTAAAGTTTTTAGTAATATGACAAAACAGCAAAGGAAGACCTGGGAAGTGAGCCTTGGCAAACATAGACCTTAATTAACAAAACTAGAATTTAATATTTAGTGAAACATAAAGAAAATTTTCCTTCATGAGGACATATTATTTCTGCAGCCAGGCAAGGCTTTATTCCATCAAATAAAAATGAGATTTGTTACAGAGCTGGGGAAAGCCAAGTGACCATCTTGTGTTTCCCTCAACCCTATTTGATTTATAGTTAGTTTACCCATTTTAATTTCCCCAATTTAGGAGTAGACTGTTGCCATGTTTTAAGGACATCAGGATAGCAAGCGTCTGACAATAAGGGGTTAATTTTTGTAAAAGCAAAATAAAGACTCTGGTCAGTTCAGTTAGTCAGTTCAGTCGCTCAGTTGTGTCCAACTCTTTGAGACCCCATGAATCTCAGCACGCCAGGCCTCCCTGTCCATCACCAACTCCCGGAGTTCACTCAGACTCACATCCATCGAGTCAGTGATGCCATCCAGCCATCTCATCCTCTGTTGTCCCCTTCTCCTCCTGCCCCCAATCCCTCCCAGCATCACAGTCTTTTCCAGTGAGTCAACTCTTCACATGAGGTGGCCAAAGTACTGGAGTTTCAGCTTCAGCATCATTCCTTCCAAAGAAATCCCAGGGCTGATCTCCTTCAGAATGGACTGGTTGGATCTCCTTGCAGTCCAAGGGAGACTCAAGAGTCTTCTCCAACACCACAGTTCAAAAGTATCAATTCTTCGGCCCTCAGCTTTCTTCACAGTCCAACTCTCACATCCATACATGACCACAGGAAAAACCATAGCCTTGACTAGACAGACCTTTGTTGGCAAAGTAATGTCTCTGCCTTTGAATATGCTATCTAGGTTGGTCATAACTTTCCTTCCAAGGAGTAAGCGTTTTTTAATTTCATGGCTGCAGTCACCATCTGCAGTGATTTTGGAGCCCCCCAAAATAAAGTCTGACACTGTTTCCACTGTCTCCCCATCTATTTCCCATGAAGTGATGGGACCAGATGCCATGATCTTCGTTTTCTGAATGTTGAGCTTTAAGCCAACTTTTTCACTCTCCACTTTCACTTTCATCAAGAGGCTTTTTAGTTCCTCTTCACTTTCTGCCATAAGGGTGGTGTCATCTGCATATCTGAGGTTATTGATATTTCTCCCGACAATCTTGATTCCAGCTTGTGTTTCTTCCAGCCAGTGTTTCTCATAATATACTCTGCATATAAGTTGAATAAGCAGGGTGACAATATACAGCCTTCACGTACTCCTTTTCCTATTTGGAACCAGTCTGTTGTTCCATGTCCAGTTCTAACTATTGCTTCCTGACCTGCATACAGATTTCTCAAGAGTCAGGTCAGGTGGTCTGGTGTTCCCATCTCTTTCAGAATTTTCCACAGTTTATTGTGATACACACAGTCAAACGCTTTGGCATAGTCAATAAAGTAGAAATAGATGTTTTTCTGGAACTCTCTTGCTTTTTCCATGATCCAGCGGATGTTGGCAATTTGATCTCTGGTTCCTCTGCCTTTTCTAAAACCAGCTTGAACATTACGAAGTTCATGGTTCACATATTGCTGAAGCCTGGCTTGGAGAATTTTGAGCATTACTTTACTAGCGTGTGAGATGAGTGCAATTGTGCAGTAGTTTGCGCATTCTTTGGCATTGCCTTTCTTTGGGATTGGAATGAAAACTGACCTTTTCCAGTCCTGTGGCCACTGCTGAGTTTTCCAAATTTGCTGGCATATTGAGTGCAGCACTTTCACAGCATCATCTTTCAGGATTTGAAATAGCTCAACTGGAATTCCATCACCTCCACTAGCTTTGTTCGAAGTGATGCTTTCTAAGGCCCACTTGACTTCATATTCCAGGATGTCTGGCTCTAGGTCAGTGATCACATCACCATAATTATCTGGGTTGTGAA
Organism: Bos indicus; assembly: GCF_029378745.1. Classification (NCBI taxonomy): domain Eukaryota; kingdom Metazoa; phylum Chordata; class Mammalia; order Artiodactyla; family Bovidae; genus Bos; species Bos indicus. The sequence continues at coordinate 69,888,946 of NC_091771.1, forward strand.
GATCTTTTTTTGTACAGTTCTTCTGTGTATTCTTGCCACCTCTACTTAACATCTTCTGCTTCTGTTAGGTCCATACCATTTCTGCCCTTTATCGAGCCCATCTTTGCATGAAATGTTCCCTTGTTATCTCTAATTTTCTTGAAGAGATCTCTAGTCTTTCCCATGCTGTTGTTTTCCTCTATGTCTTTGCATTAATCGCTGAGGAAGGCTTTCTTATCTCTTCTTGCTATTCTTTGGAACTCTGCATTCAGATGGTACATGTAGATTAAGCTCAGCCTTATTTACTTTAACAGAGTAAGAAAAGCTTTTAAAAACAAATATAAACCAGTTAAAAGCAAAGAAATTCACACTGTGTTATTAAATACCACATTCCTAGATAACTTTGTTTTCTTAACAGAGAGGAAAAAAAAAAAAAAAAAAAAAAAAAAACAGTCTGGCACCAGGTTACTATTAATTATAAAATTTGTTTATCTGGTTCATCTTAAAAAATGTTTACCATAAACCTTAAAGAAGCAGCGGTATTTTTGCAAAAGCATCAAAATGAAACCATGGAAGACACATTTAGAATCTGATTACATTGCAGTTGACAAAGCAACCTGGTTATTGCTGTGTCATGTAACACTTTAATATGATAATTAGAATCACAACTGACAATATTTTTGCAGGACATATCAGATCTTTATGAATTTCACATAATTTTTAGACTACCTGCATTAGTGTCATTTACCATATAATATAGCCTAAAAAGATTTGTTAGTTATTTACAGTACTTCCCATGTACCTTTAACATATTAAATGAACATAATTAGTTTAATATCCTTCTTTGGGATGCCTCAGGGCCCCTCAGAAACACCTCAAAGTTAGCTAGAAGTCAAAACAACTTCATTTGACTTTAAGGAAGTTTTCCCCAAAATATCTAAAGGGTTTATAACATTCAGTGAGATAGGATCATGCAGTTCACTGAGAAACAACAGTTATTCACTTAGCAATAGTAACAAGAGATTTCAAAGGTAAACACAGAACAGATCATTTCAAAGGAAAATAAACAATATCCATTATCAAAGGCAATTTAACATTTTAAGAAAACTTGTACGACGCACCCTATATTTCTTAAGCAACCATGAAGTATCCTTTATATCAGTACAGTACTCTATAGATTGGTAAATATAAATCACTTAAAGCTCTTACCTCATTTGCATTTTCTTTCCTTTAAAGTTTCTTTGCATCATCACTTTCCTTGCTGACAATTTGCAACAGATATAAGCCTATGCACAGTAAAAGTATTACACGATGTCAATGACTCAAGACACGTCTCTGTTAATTAGATCAGCAAACAAACACAAACAGTTCACATGAAACTGAAATTCATTTAGTTTAATTTTTTTGAATTTAGAATTATTTGATTTGTAAGCACTTACTTTTCTTTAGGCCAACTAAATTAGAGCTCATTTATAAATTAGCCTCAGTAATATTATCCAGAGACAAAGATACACACTGAGACATACATATATATCCAGATAGAGACTTTATAATTTTTTTGTTTGATCAGAAGAACCAGACAGGGTAAAGAAACTGGGTAGGGGAAGGAGTGAGGGAATCTGGGCTCTCCTTCCCCCTGAGAGATAGGAGAATTTAGATGGGAATTCTTTATGATGTTAGGAGAGTTTTCTGATTTTTTAGGCTATGGATTATAGGAGAAAGTCCTAGTATTTTAACAGAGGATTTTTGAACACAGAGTAAGGTAGGAGATTGTTCTTCCTAAGTAGAGTGGGTAAGAAAATCCCAGGAAAAAGTAAAGGGCAGAGCACACTGGCTGGTGAGATGGTACAAGGACTAGCAAGCTGCTCAGGAAGAAAGATTCTGGGAGGCAGCAGGACCTGGGGGAGGTAAATTTTTTTTTTTTATCCCAGGAAAACAAGTTTATCATTCAGTGGTGCAGATTTGTTGCAGCAGGCGCCAAGTTCCAACTCCCAGCACACTGTTCGCCCTGTTGAGAAAAACACAATCCTAGTGCATAAGGCATACTGGGGGTTGTAGTTTAGGCAGAGTGAGAGAAAGAGAGAGAAAAGTCAGAAGTCTCCAGCCGAGGTTTGGGCGAGACCTGCAGTTTACCTTACATCTGAGGCATGGCACCAAATTGTCAGGTGTGGTTCTTTTTCCTCCATCCTTGTCTTGTAGAAAAAATTAAAATTACAGATCAGGAAAGCTCATGCAGGCAGGATTTATTAAACAAGCGACATGAAACACACTCTTGAGTTGTGAGAGCAGACCGACCTCTGTAAGAGTGGTCCCACCCTGTCTTAGGCTTTCTTTTAATGTCCTTTGTTCCGTCTCCTAAGCAGTCCCCGGAGTCTGATTTGTTCTGCCACATGTCAAACAGCTAGTTGTGATTTTGGTGTTCTTGTAGAAAATGAGCGCATGCCCTTCTATTCTGCCATCTTAAAGATATTACTAGCAATATCACAAGGTTGCCAGGGGGAGTGTCAATAACCTCAGATATACAGATGTCACTACTCTAATGGCAGAAAGCAAAGAAGAACTAAGGAGCCTCTTGATGAAGGTGAAAGAGGAGAGTGAAAAAGCTGGTTTAAAACTCAACATTTAAAACACGAAAATCATGGCATCTGGTCCCATCACTTCATGGCAAATAGATGGGGAAACAATGGAAACAGTGACAGACTTGATTTTCTTGGGCTCCAAAATCACTGTAGATAGTGACTGCAGCCATTAAATTAAAAGATGCTTGTTCCTTGGAAGAAAAGCTATGACAAACCTAGACAGCATATGAAAAAGCAGAGACATCACTGCCATCAAAGGTTCATATAGTCAAATCTATGGTTTTTCCAGTAATCATGTCTGGATGTGAGATTTGGACTATAAAGAAGGCTGAGCACCAAAGAATTGATGCTTTCAAACTGTGGTGCTGGAGAAGACTCTTGAGAGTTCCTTGGACTGCAAGGAGATCAAACCAGTCAATCCTAAAGGAAATCAATCCTGAATATTCATTGGAAGGACTGATGTTGAAGCTGAAGCTCCAATACTTTGGTCACTTGATGTGAAGAAGCCAATTCATTGGAAAAGACCCTGATGCTGGGAAAGATAGAGGCCAGGAGGAGAAGGGGATGACAGAGGATGAGATGATTGGATGGCATCATCCATTAAATGGACATGAGTTTGAGCAAGCTCTGAGAGATGATGAAGGACAGCGAAGCCTGGTGTGCTGCAGTCCATGGGGTTTCAATGAATCAGAAAGGACTGAGCGACTGAAGAACAACAGCAGCGTCAATCAGGGCTTATACCTGAGACCAACCAGGGAAGGGGTCATGATGGGTGTGTTTTTCCCACCAATGATTTTTACTCCAGGCTGCAGAGTTTTCCTTTGTTTTATTTTACTCTGGCTTTTTTATTTCTTTGTTTGCCTTTTAGTTGCCACTGTTTAACTGCCATTTTGGACTCCTTTCTCAAACCACCTAACATTTCCTTATATCTGTAGAAACACAGATTAAGGACTGGTAGTATTTCAGACAAAACCTCAAAATTATAACCCATATGTATCAGTTTGTGTGAATGTGTGTGTTCAGTGAAGTCCGACACTTTTGCAACCTTTTGGACTGTAGCCTGCCAGATTCCTCTGTCCATCAAATTTTCCAGGGAAGAATACTGGAGTGGGTTCCCATTTTCTACTCTAGGGGATCTTCCCGACCCAGGGATTGAACCCACATCTCCAGCGAGTTCTTTACCACTGTACCACTTGGGGAGCCCATTCATTAGTTTACTCAATCTTATAGAATTAATCATTTTTACTAGCATTTTCATGAAGTGAGAAATTCTGTTAAATTTTAAATATCTTACCTGGTTCAGCAGCATGATATGAAAGTTTTCAGAAACCTGTTCTTGTCAGAAGTCCTTCCTGTGACTCTTCTTAAAGATGGAGCAATTTGGAAAGCCTCAGCTTAAACTGTCTGCAGATGATTAAAGACTTAAAAAAGCAAAGTTAGAGATCTTATTACAGTGTTTTTTGACAAGGAAGTTTAACCAAGTTGTTGGGGCATCCAGTATTTTAAGATAACAACTAGAATTATGACTGATACAATTATACCAGTACATATCCAAATTTCAGAAACTTTAACTTTTACCATGTCTGTGTTAATAACATTCATTCATAAAGTATACTCTAAGTAGCTTTATCACTCATGTGATAATGCTGTCCAGTAATTTTATGTACCAAATAATATTAGTTAAGAATTTCTCTTAGATGCATCAGGGGCTCTCTAAAGCATTTTAAAGCTGTCTGGAAATCAAAAGAACTTTAATGAAAATTGTATATTTGAAAAGTTTGTGAAAAAATTTCAAAACACTTGGTCAAATAAGGTCATAGATCACTGTGAAACATTACTTTTTTCTTAACCAAAGTGAGAAGACATCTCAAACGCAAATACAGATCACTTCAAGGCACAGAAGTTCACACAATCTGTTATCAAAGTCAGCATTCCAGGAGAACTTTGTCCTTCTAACAGAAAGAGAAAACCAAATCTAGTCTTGTACCAGTTTGCTTTTAATAATAAAAGTCATTTACTTAATTAAATTCAGTATAAACAGCCCATCTGTACCACACACAAAGTTCTTTTTTCAGTGTTGCCTTTCTACAAACCTTTCATCATTTTCTGTATCTATGTTATTTTGTTCTTAAATTATCCCGTGTTGAAACAACTGCATAAACTTCCATCATTTAACTTGATTTAGCACAACTCTAAAATTTTACATTACCAAATATCTGTAGAGATCATTTATATCTAAAAGGCAGAAAAAGAGAAATGCAAATTTCTCTTCTAACTCATTATACAAAACTCAATCATCTTGGCTATTTTCAGGAATTTTTTTTCTCCAGTTCTCAAGTATCCATTTAAGTTTTAAAAAACAGATAATAGTAATAGACAGTAATGTATATCATTTGCTCACATTCACATGGCTCACTTAAAACCAGAAAGAGGGAACAGGATTTGGACTCAGGCAGGAAGATAACACAGACACCCACACACATATCCTCCAATATAAGCCAAATTGCAAAAGGCCCATTTTGATACAATAGCAGAGCCATTATGGGTCATTGTTCTCCAGATCTTAGAGAGTATTGAGCATACACAGTGTTACAATAAAAATACAGTTTTCTTTCATTTACATGAACATAGCTGAAGATCTCCCAGTTTTGTAACATATACCCTAGCGGAACTGTAAGATGGAGCAGAGCTCTGATCATCCATTATTCATGGCTGGTGTCATCAAATATCAAGCAAACAGCAATTTAAAATGTTCTCTCAGGATCACAGTTCCCTAGCCCCAAACAGGGAGATTCCAAAACCATGTCCCTTTAGTCAAAATGGGGAGAATCTCAACCAACATCCCATCAGAAATAAAACTGAATGAATGACCAAGGCTAGTCCAAAAGGGAAAATGCTAAGCAGTGCTGCACCACAGGCAAAGCCCAACTCAATGCATCATCACACAAGAGCTGCACTATTCACCAAAGACATCTCAGTTGGCCAGTGCAAGTACTGACGCACATACAAACAACAAACGTATGGTCCCACATACAAAGAATCAGCCCAGGTAGAGCCCCCAAATTCCACCTCCATTTCCAGATGGAGGCCGCAGAGTGACCTGGCTCCCAAAAGAGACTGGACACAAGTGACTCACCCCAAAATGATACAAAAGCATATGAAATACAGTTGCACAGACAGAAATTCAGAGGAGGTGTAAAAATTTTTATATCCATACCCAGATAGAGGCCTCTAAACAGATTGGCCCAGTTCTCTAAAGAGAACAGACCCAGAGTGGCTCACTTCCTGTAAGAGAAGCAGCCCAAATGGAGTAGAGAGAGTTCCCAGCCTGCACAGGCTGGAATGACTTAACTTCCAAGCAACACTGAATGTGAACTGCAGCTCTGGACATTTCTTTGCTCCAAACAGTCTTGTGCCATGAGGCAGTTGGTACCTCTCAAGGACAGTGCCTCCCAGTTCCTTGGAGCAAATGAGCTCCAGCAGCCTCTGGGGACTCAGAGAAGGGGCTTTCTGTGGCTGGAGTTGACCTACTGTGGGCACAGACTCTGGGCTGCCTTGCCAAAATTGTAACTGAAAGCAAGTTCATGTGCCTGATGTACAGTGAAGCCAAACAATAAGGAAATGTCAGAGTTTGGAGGAGAGCAAGGTTTATTGTAGGGCCATGCAAGGAAATGGGTGGCTTATGCCTCCAAAACTCCAAAATCACCAAAGGATTTCAGGAAAGTATTTTTAAAGGCTAGGTAAGGGAGAGGGGTCACAGGGTATGTGATCAGCTCATGTACAATTCTCTTGATTGGTTGATGGTGAGGTAAAAGGACAGTGTCACAGGGGTTAACATTATCAATCCTTAGGCTTCAAGGGGCCTGGGAGCTATATGCTCATGATCATCAACTAGTTAACATCTTCCTTTAGGTGGGGGTTTTCATATCTGTAAAACAACTCAGGAAATATGATTCAAATACTGTCATCTAGGTGCTTCAGAGAGGAGTTAAAACAGGATATGGGGAAGGGATCTGTCTTGGGAAGACCCCATAGGGTCCTGCTCAGTTACAGATAAAGGCCTATGAGGGACTGGGGTGGATGCAGGGTGGGAGGATAAAGGTAGGCATGTCAGTGAGTGTTCAGGAACAAGATGGAAACCAACCTGGCTGTGAGAAAAGATTCCTCTTGGGACAGAGGGATATATGATGGGAAAAGCAGGTTGGGGCGATTGCAAATATGCAGGCACTCACATTGGTCCTGATTGTACTGAGGCAGGAGGCTTGGCTTTGCAAGCTGCATAAGATGATATATCTCCTAAATTCACCTAAATGCACCGATGTTTATTTCTCAGGGACTGATAAACTGAGCAATCTGTTAAAGCACCAAGATAACTCACAAGATTCTATCAGTTCTTTGTGTCCTTTAATTAAGAAAATATGAATTGCATGCTCATGTGCATTTAATTCAGGTTCTGGAATGATTATTTGATCCAAGTAAAGTAGTTTCTTTCCTATGCTTTGGTTTCTCAAATCCTAGTGAGTGGCATCAAAGGCTTGCTTGGGTAGTCAGATATACTCCCTACTTTCAGGAAGGATACCTGGAACTTGGAAGCAAGAGCTCTGTCCTTCCTCATGGGGAAGAATTTTAATAGTTTAGAAGAAAGTGGTTGATTGGAACAGATACTAAAGACCAAATATTCTGAGGTGAGTCAGAACTAGGCACTTGGAGGGACTTTGGTGATGATTGAGTCCTGTACCTAGTGGTGGCTGTACACCTGTTACATGCAGGTAGGGCATCATCTGCTCGTTGCTTACTGTTTCCAATCCCCATGGACTGCAGCCCACCAGGCTCCTCCATCCATGGGATTTTCCAGGCAAGAGTACTGGAGTGGGGTGCCATCGCCTTCTCCAAGCAGTACTTTAATCCTATCACAACGTTGGGAGTTGGTCAGCGAGAACAGTATTTTAGTTGTGACTCCTCATTTTTTACTCTCACTGTTGCCGAATTTTTGCAAATGTATCAAATGTGTGTGTCTTTTTTTTTCTCTTAAAGAAGAGGATTTAAAACAGTTATCTGTGTGTAATAGTAGATTCTTGGTGTTAGCTGTAGTGTGGGAAAAAGTGTTGGGAATATGTGTGTTGATAAGACAAGGGACACTGAAGAAGTAAAGTCTTTGATTACCTGATAGGAAAGAAGGGAGACAAAAGGCCAGGCATGAAGCAGAAAAGGCCTAGAAGTTCTGAGGCAGGAAGGCTCTGCAGTGCCCACAGCCTGGTGGACCCCAGGGCAGAGGGTGTGGAGAAAACTGGAGAGCCTTGGGGAGGGTGGGGCATGCAACCTGCACTGCTGCTTCAATTATTTTGAAGTGGAAAGAACAGAGAGTTGATGAAAGGGGAAGGGATGAGAAAATGGATTTTGAGCAAGTTTTAGGAACCAAGGCAAGTCTCAGAGGAAAGGAGAGAAGATTCTAGCTTGAGCATTGACACTCATGACTAATTGGATTTGGCTTGGGTCACTCTGAGAAAGCCAGGGTGGTGCCCCATAGCTCAACAGCAATGTGGGTGTTCTGATATCCTCCTGGATGGGTTCCAGTGACATCTATGCTAGGCGCTGTGCTTGGTCATGGAGATTCCATGTAGTATGTAAGTAGTCATTGCCCTGAAGGATTGTGGTCTCTGGTGGGACAGTTAGTGGGAAATACTGCTGCTGGATGAAGAGTTGTAGGAGGAGAGGGAAGGAGAAAGGATCATGGTGGAGAGGATAATTCTTGGAGTGGAACTGGGTTGGGGGATAGCTCATTCAGCATTGGTTGAATTGTTGAGTATATGCCCTCAGGGATAAATTGGAATTAAGGAGTCAGGTCTGCAGGTCCAAATCCTTATTTAGGTGGTGACATGTGATTTAGGTTCCTGTCAGTCATCTAAAGGAGGTGAAAATCTTCATCCCTTGATGGTGTCCAGAGGGCTCTGTCTGGAATTTTGAGATTTGGCAGCAAAGGAATTTGTGAAAGTTCTTAAATCAAGAGCCATGGGGAAAGAAATTTGCCTAATTGAGCAAATTAATTTCTTTTCTGCATGGGATTACTCAAGAGTGGTGTCATGGTGACAGCTGCTCTTTGTCTGACTTTGTCCTGTTCAGAGCAACATTGATCCTTTCAGTTAACTCAACAGCCCAGGTGGGTGTTATTATCTCCAGGTGTTCTCCCCACTTTCCAGAGACTGATACTGAAAGGTTACTTGACTAGTTCAAGGTCATACAACCAGAGAGTGGTAAAACCTAGACTCTAACACAGGAAGATTTCCGCCTGAGGTATACCAAGTACAATTTTTTTTATCTTTAAATTTTAAAAAGTAGTGGTAAAATGCAAAAACCATAAATTTACCATCTTAACTACTTTTAAGCATTTGATTCAGGGTTGTTATGTACATTCACATTATAATACAACTTATTTTCAGAACCCTTTTCATCCTGCATTAGTGTGCCATTAAACACTAACTCCCCAGTCCCTTTCCAGCCGCTGGGAATCACAGGGCCACTTTGTTTCTCTCTAAATTTGACTGCTCTGAGTACCTTCATGTAAGTAGAATCATACAGTATTTTTCCTGTGTCCATTTTACACCCCCTCCCTCACCATCAGTGTGTAAGGGCCCAGTTTCTTCACATCCTTGCTAAACCTTCTCTTTTCTTCTTTGTTTTCCCCATGTTAGTTCCTCTAAAATGTGTGAGGTAGTGTCTCATTTCCCTGATGGTTAGTGATGTTGAACATCTTTCCTGCTCAAGCAGAATTTTACAGAGGACCTCTCAGGCAGGGTGTCATTATCTGGGTAAGTCCCAGTGCTAATTTCCTGAGTGATTTCTGTAGGGAATAACTGTAGGATAAATGACCCAACATCTTTTAAGCCAGTTTGGTAATAAAACTCATAGATTTATACTTTTGTTTTGGAAGGAAATTGAGACCTAGAAATATTAAGGGTCATGAATGTACCGAACTGGAATGGAGTAGGGGAGCAGTGGGGAGGTGGACCTTTAAGGCCCTGGGTCCTCATTACCACTGTTGGGAGTAGAATCCAGTCTTCTGACTCCTGGACCAGGGTCCTTTAGGCATGCCAGGCAGGGTTTACACAATCTGAAGCTCAGTCTCTTATTGCTTATTTAATAATTCATAGACATTCATTTATTTAACATGTAATTCTTAAGCATCTTCTCTGCACTATATATTGTGCTAGAAATAAAGCAATAGGTATAAGAAATCTGATCTCCACTTTTACAGGTTATTATTATTTCACCTTGAAAATTTCCTAGCTCTGGCAAAATCAGTAAATTGATCTTAGTCTTTGGGCTATCTCTGCATATTAATTATTATCACTTACACAGTGCATACTGGATTTGAATGGGGTTTTGTGGGGTGATCTTCTATTTAGTTACTGTTTTCTCCTGTTAAAATTAATAAATAATTTGCAGAGAAATAATTTGAGATTATATAAATATCATACTCCACATCAAACTTTTACCCATTAGTTTTAAGTTCCATGGATAATTTTCTAACTCCATTGTTGCTTCTATGTTTGTTTGCATTCTAGAATGGAAAAGCTTTCCCTTCTCTCTTGTTTATGTTACAGTAAGGATTCGTGGATTCATTCATTATTTAGTGGGTTATGATTCATTGCCATATATTTTAATTTTTTTTTTTTTTCTAAAGGCAAGATTGTTTCTTTATTATTTCTGGCTGTGCTGAGTCTCTATTGCTGTGTGTGGGCTTTCCTTGTGAAGAACAGGGGCTACTTTCTAGTTTGGTTTGTGAGCAGTGGTCTCTCTTGTTTCAGAGCATGGGCCCTAGAGTGAGTGGGCTTCAGTAGTTTCAGTTCTTGGGCTCAGCAGTTGTAGCTTATGGACTCTAGAGTGCTGGTTGAGTGGTTATCCTGTGACATGTGGGATCCTCCTGGACCAGGGATCAAAGCTGTCTTGCCTGCATTGGCAGACAGATTCTTTACTACTGAGCCACCAAGGAAGCCCCATTCACTTATTTCTGTGCTTGAAGTATCCCAGGTTTGTCTAGTGAGAGCCCTGCGAGTTGACTTCTCTGTCCTTTCTACACATCCTCATGATTCTGTTGAAAAAAATTTCACAACATGAAAGTTGGGAATTACAATTTATTTGCCAGCGAATTTGGAAAACTCAGCAGTGGACACAGGACTGGAAAAGGTCAGTTTTCATTTCAATCCCAAAGAAAGGCAATGCCAAAGAATGCTCAAACGACTGCACAATTGCACCCATCTCACACGCTAGTAAATTAATGCTCAAAATTCTCCAAGCCAGGCTTCAGCAATACATGAACCATGAACTCCCAGATGTTCAAGCTGGTATAGAAAAAGCAGAGGAACCAAAGATCAAATTGCCAACATCCGCTGGATCATGTAAAAAGCAAGAGAGTTCCAGAAAAACATCTATTTCTGCTTTATTGACTATCCCCAAACCTTTGACTGTGTGAATCACAATAAACTGTGGAATATTCTTAAAGAGAGGGGAACACCAGATCGCCTGACCTGCCTCTTGAGAAACTTATATGCAGGTCAGGAAGCAACAGAACTGGACATGAAACAACAGACTGGTTCCAGATAGGAAAAGGAGTATGTCAAGGCTGTATATTGTCACCTTGCTTATTTAAAGTATATGCAGAGTACATCATGGGAAATGCTGGGCTGGAAGAAGCACAAGCTGGAATCAAGACAGCCGGGAGAAATATCAATAACCTCAGATATGCAGATAACACCACCCTTATGGCAGAAAGTGAAGAGGAGGTAAAAAACCTCTTGATGAAAGCATATTAAAAATTAGAGACATTACTTTGCCAACAAAGGTCCATCTAGTTAAGGCTATGGTTTTTCCAGTGGTCATGTATGGATGTGAGAGTTGGACTGTGAAGAAAGCTGAGCGCTGAAGAGTTGATGCTTTTGAACTGTGGTATTGGAGAAGACTCTTGAGAGTTCCTTGGACTGCAAAGAGATCCAACCAGTCCATTCTAAGGGAGATCAGTCCTGGGTGTTCTTTGGAAGGACTGATGCTGAAGCTGAAACTCCAATACTATGGCCACCTCATGGGAAGAGTTGACACATTGGAAAAGACCCTGATGCTGGGAGGGATTGGGGGCAGGAGGAGAAGGGGACAACAGAGGATGAGCTGGCTGGATGACATCACCAACTCGATGGACATGAGTTTGAGTAGACTCCGGGAGTTGGTGATGGACAGGGAGGCCTGGCGTGCTGCGATTAATGGGGTCGCAAAGAGTCTGACACGACTGAGCGACTGAACTGAACTGAACTGAACTGATCTGAATTGAGGCAAAATGAGGACTGTGGCCCGGGAGACAGCTTTAGAGAAATGGCTCAACGGAGGCAAGAGGAGGAGCTAGGATATATAGGAGTTTTGAAACAAAGGGCAAGTAGCCAGGAACATCAAAAGATTATTGTAAATTAAAGTAAATCCAATATCCCAAGTTAAGGAATTTAGTGCTTTTATATATATGGGAAGACAAGAGTCTGGGCTCACTGAACATATTTCTTTGCTGTATATCTCTGTTATCTGGAGCCTGTATCCTGTGTTTTCATGTGCTGAGTTTCCTTAGGGCTCATCACAGGGAATGGCTGCAGAGAGTGGCTGAGGTCTAATGGCTACTAGATGGCAGGTATTCTTTTCCGTCCTGAATTTCCTCAGGGCTCACCAGTTCCTGCTGATGTTTGTGACATCCTTGTTTACTGATATTGCAGGAAATATTTAATTTCTTAAAATAATTTCATCTCTCAATTCCTTGCTTCCTTATTTTATGGTGCAAGGTGTTCCAGGCCCAGCTTGTACTTTCTCTGGCTGTTGTTTTTCACCTACTGATAGTGGTTCTGCTACTGGAAATGCCTGGGACTTTGCTCACCTGAGTTCATACTAGTTATAGCAGCACCCACAGATGTTCCTTTTTTGGAACCAGTCTTGTGACCTGACCTGTACTTGAGTTCTTAGGATTGTGAGACGAGTCTCAGCAAGAACCATTAGGGAACTTTGAAAAGGCAAGGTTTATCACTCACATGTACACGTTGGGTGACAGAATGATGTCCTGGATGAAAGAGAGAGAGTTCAGTTCAGTTCAGTTCAGTTTACTCAGTCAAGTCCGAGTCTCTGTGACCCCATGGACAGCACGCCAGGCTTCCCGGTCCATCACCAACTCCCAGAGCTCACTCAAACTCATGTCATCGAGTTGGTGATGCCATCCAACTATTTCATCCTCTGTCGTCCCCTCCTCCTACCACCTTCGATTGTTCCTAGCATCAGGGTCTTTTCCAAAGAGTCAGTTCTTTGCGTCAGGTGGCCAAAGTATTGGAGTTTCAGCTTTAGCGTCAGTCCTTCCAATGAATATTTAGGACTGATGTCCTTTAGCATGGATTGGTTAGACCTCCTTGCAGTCCAAGGGACTCTCAAAAGTCTTCTCCAACACCACAGTTCAAAAACATCACTTCTTCAGCACTCAGCTTTCCTTATAGTCCAACTCTCACATCCATACATGACTAATGGAAAAATCATAGCTTTGACAAGATGAGCCTTTGTCAGCAAAGTAATGTCTCTACTTTTTAATATGCTATCTAAGTTTGTCATAGCTTTTCTTCCAAGGAGCAAGCATCTTTTATTTACAGATGGCTGCAGTCACCATCTGTAGTAATTTTTGAGCCCAAGAAAATAAATTCTGTCACTGTTTTCATTGTTTCCCCAACTATTTGCCCATGAAGTGATGGGATTGGATGCCATGATCTTTGTTTTCTGAATGTTGAGTTTTAAGCCCACTTTTTCACTCTCCTCTTTCACATTCATCAAGAGGCTCTTTAATTCTTCTTCAATTTCTGCCATAAGGATAGTGTCATCTGCATATCTGAGGTTATTGATATTTCTCCCAGTAATCTTGATTTCAGCTTGTGCTTCATCCAGCCGAGCAATTCTCATGATGTACTCTGCATATAAGTTAAATAAGCAGGGTGACAATATATAGCCTTGATGTACTTTTTTCCCAATTTGGAACCAGTTCGTTGTTCCATGTCTGGTTCTAACTGTTGTTCTTGACCTGCATACAGATTTCTAAGGAGGCAGGTAAGTTGGTCTGGTATTCCCATCTCTTGAATAATTTCCCACAGTTTGTTGTGATCCACACAGTTAAAGGCTTTAGCGTAGTCCAGGGAGAGAGTATTTGGATCTGGACTTCTGCCTCTTTGGGGTTGAGAGTGTGGTGTCTAGTATTCAACAGGTTCACTCTTTATTGGTTAATTAAAACATGAGAGTGGGACTTAAAAAAACAGGAAGGGAGGAGCAAGCAAGCAGTGAGATAGTCTGTTATCATGTCAATGTGAGCTTTCTACAAAAAGGAACTTCGTGGATAAGCTGGCCTGGCTCTTTATCTAGTCGTGTAGTTGGCATGTGTTCACTGGAGGTGAATGTTTTTGTAATGGATGTCTCCATAGCTTGATGTTAGGAAATTACATTATAATCAAAACAGCTAATTGTCAGGTGTTTGCATACAGTCTCCCAACCCTGGAGTTAGCCATTGCTTCAAGGAGCCTGGTTCCTTTTAGGAAAAAATGTATTAAAAACCAGGATCTAGGTGAAGAGGAACAAAAGGCACAAAATTCCAGTTACAAATAAATCATGAAGACTTAATGTCCAGGTTAGTAACTGTAGTTAATAATACTGTATTGCAGACTTTCCTGGTGGTCCAGTCATAAAGAATCCACCTGCCAATACAGGGAACACAGTTTCAGTCCCTGGTCTGGGAATACCTCACATGCTGCAAGGCAACTAAGCCCATGCAGCATGGAGCCCATGCTCCCCAATAAGGGAAGCCATCACAATGAGAAGCCTGAGCACCACAACTAGAGAGTAGCCCCTGCTCGACACAACTCAAGAAAGCCCATTCATAACAATGAAGACCCAGTGCAACCATAAATAAATAAAGTTAAAATTACCTCCCCCACACTACTAATACATTGAAAAATTACTATATTGCATATTTGAAAGCACTGGCACCCCACTCTGGTACTCTTGCTTGGAACTCCCATGGATGGAGGAGCCTGGTGGGCTGCAGTCCATGGGGTCGCTAAGAGTTGGACACGACTGGGCGAATTCCCTTTCACTTTTCACTTTCATGCACTGGAGAAGGAAATGGCAATCCACTCCAGTATTCTTGCCTGGAGAATCCCAGGGACAGAGGAGTCTAGTGGGCTGCTGTCTATGGGGTTGCACAGAGTTGGACACGACTGAAGCGACTTACCAGCAACAGCAGCAAAGTGCCTAAGGGAGAAGGCAACGGTAACCCACTCTAGTACTCTTGCCTGTAAAATCCCATGGGTGGAGGAGCCTGGGAGGCTACGGTCCATGGGGTCGTGAAGAGTCGGACACGACTGAGCGATTTCACTTTCACTTTTCACTTTTATGCATTGGAGAAGGAAATGGCAACCCACTCCAGTGTTCTTGTCTGGAGAATCCCAGGGACGGGGGAGCCTGGTGGGCTGCCGTCTATGGGGTCACACTGAGTCGGACACGACTGAAGCTACTTAGCAGCATCAACAACAGCAAAGTACCTAAGAGAGTCGATTGAGAAAAAATTGCAGAGCCTAAATATTGACAGTTATGTTTTATTCAGTAGATATTCTTAAGACTTCAAGTCTAGGAGGAAGCATCTCAAGTAACCCTGAGAAAAGTGTTCTGAGGAGGTGAGGGTGTAGAGCCCAGTTATATAGGAGTTTTCCCCTAAAGGACAGGTAGTCTGAAGGTCAAAATATTCTTAATGAAAGAAAACCAGGTATCTCAAATTGAAGAATTTAGTGCTTTTCTTTGAATGGGAAAATGCAGGAATCTGGGCTCATGGAAATTATTCCTTTGATATGCACCTCAGTTATCTGGGGCCAGTATCTAGTGTTTTGTCATCCTGTGCTCCCTCTGGGGTCATTATTGGGGGTTGCTGCAGTTTGACTGTTGCTGGGAAGGATTGAGGGCAGGAGGAGGAGGGGCAACAGAGGATGAAATGGTTATATGGCATCATTAGCTCAATGGGTATGAGTTTGAGCAAACTCTGGGAGATCGTGAAGGGCAGGAAACCCTGGCATGCTGCAGTCCATGGGGTCCCAATGAGTCAGACCTGACTGAGCGACTGAACAGCAACAACATATAGCATGGTTTTTTGTTTGTTTGTTTGTTTCCTTCCTGTGTTCCCAAAGGACTCACCAGTTCACTCACTCAGAGGGAGGTGGCTGCAATTATTGATGACTCTGATATCCTTTGTTTACTGGTATGGGAAGCAGTATTTTATTTCTCAACTGTGAAAGTTCTCATCATGAGAAAAATATTTTGTAATTGTGTAGGTTAAAGAAACAAAACCCCTAACATTTGGGAGCTGGAATGTTCTTTGCAACTGGTATGTCTTTGCTTTTAGGACCCCTTCAGTGTGTAGAGCTAGGGCATATATATGAATGTATTGTTGTTTAGTCATTAAGTTGTGTCTGACTCTTTTGTGACACCATGCACGTTAGCCCACCAGGCTCCTCTGTGCCTGGGATTTCTGAGGCAAGATGCTGGAGGGGGTTACCACTTCCTTCTCCAGGGGATCTTTCTGACCCAGGGATCGAATCTGTGTCTTCTGCATTGGCAGGTGGATTCTTTACCACTGAGCCACCAGGGATGCCCATATATTCCCCCCACTCATGTCTCTATATATTTAAAATGTAGAATTTTCTTTTTAATAAAGCCCATTAATATAGGGTTCTAATTAGAGATTGTTACCAAGTCCAAGCTCACTATGCTCACCTCACAATAGGCTGATGAATCTGACAGATGAGCTGCTGATGCAAGGTAGAGACTTTAATTGGGGAACTGACAGACAGAGAAGATGGCAGGCTCAGTTCAGTTCAGTTGCTCAGTTATGTATGACTCTTTGTGACCCCATGAACTACAGAATGCCAGGCCTCCCGGTCCATCACCAGCTCCTGGAGTTTACCCAAACTCATGTCAATTGATTCAGTGATGTCATCCAACCATTTCATCCTCTGTCATCCCCCTCTCCTCCTGCCCTCAAACTTTCCCAGCATCAGGGTCTTTTTAATGAGTCAGTTCTTCACGTCAGGTGGCCAAAGTATTTGTACTTCAAATGAACACCCAGGACTGATCTCCTTTAGGAGGGACTGGTTGGATTTTCTTGCAGTCCAAGGGACTCTCAAGAGACTTCTCCAACACCACAGTCCAAAAGCATCAATTCTTCGAAGCTCAGGTTTCTTTATAGTCCAACTCTCACATCCATACACGACTACTGGAAAAACCATGGCCTTGACTAGACGGACCTTTGTTAACAAAGTAATGTCTCTGCTTTTCAATATGCTGTATAGGTTGGTCATAACTTTCCTTCTAAGCAGTAAACTTTCTTTTAATTTCATGGCTGAAATCACCATCTACAGTTATTTTGGAGTCCTAAAAAATAAAGTCAGCCACTGTTTCCCCATCTATTTGCCATGAAGTGATGGGATCAGATGCCATGATCTTAATTTTCTGAATGTTGAGCTTTAAGCCAACTTTTTCCACTCCCCTCTTTCACTTTCATCAAGAGCCTCTTTAGTTCTTCTTCAATTTCTTCCATACGAGTGGTGTCATCTGCATATCTGAGGTTTTTGATATTTCTCCCGGCAATCTTGATTCCAGCTTGTGTTTCTTCCAGTCCAGCGTTTCTCATGATGTACTCTGCATATAAGTTAAATAAGCAGGGTGACAATATACAGCCTTGACATACTCCTTTTCCTGTCTGGAACCAGTCTGTTATTCCATGTCCAGTTCTAACTGTTGCTTCCTGACCTGCAAATAGGATTCTTAAGAGGCAGGTCAGGTGGTCTGGTATTCCCATCTCTTTCAGAATTTTCCACAGTTGATTGTGATCTACACAGTCAAAGGCTTTGGCATAGTCAATAAAGCAGGAATAGATGTTTTTCTGGAACTCTCTTGCTTTTTCGATAATCCAGCGGATGTTGGCAATATGATCTCTGGTTCCTCTGCCTTTTCTAAAACCAGCTTGAACATCTGGAAGTTCGTGGTTCACATACTGCTGAGGCCTGGCTTGGTGAATTTTGAGCATTACTTTACTAGAGTGTGACATGAATGCCATTGTGTGGTAGTTTGAGCATTCTTTGGCATTGCCTTTCTTTGGGATTGGGATGAAAACTGACTTTTCCAGTCTTGTGTCCACTGCTGAGTTTTCCAAATTTTTGGCATATTGAGTGCAGTACTTTCACAGCATCATCTTTCAGGATTTGAAATAGCTCAACTGGAATTCCATCACCTCCACTAGCTTTGTTCATAGTGATGCTTCCTAAGGCCCATTTGACTTCACATTCCAGGATGTCTGGCTCTAGTTGAGTGAACACACCATCATGATTATATGTGTCATGAAGATCTTTTCTGGTGGAGTCTTTAGGGTTTTCTATGTAGAGGATCATTTCATCTGCAAACAGTGTGAGTTTTACTTCTCCTCTTCCAATTAGAATTCCTTTTATTTCTTTTTCTGCTCTGATTGCTGTGGCCAAAACTTCCAAAACTGTGTTGAATAGTAGTGGTGAAAGTGGGCACCCTTGTCTTGTTCCTGACTTTAGGGGAAATGCTTTCAATTTTTCACCATTGAGGATAATGTTTGCTGTGGGTTTGTCATATGTAGCTTTTATTATGTTGAGGTATGTTCCTTCTATTCCTGTTCTCTGGATAGTTTTTATCATAAATGGATGTTAAATTTTGTCAAAGGCTTTCTCTGCATCTATTGAGATAATCATATGGCTTTTATTTTTCAATTTGTTAATGTGGTGTATTGCACTGATTGATTTGTGGATATTGAAGAATCCTTTCATCCCTGGGATAAAGCCCACTTGGTCATGGTGTATGATCTTCCTAATGTGTTGTTGGATTCTGATTGCTAGAATTTTGTTAAGGATTTTTGCATCTATTTTCATCAGTGATATTGGCCTGTAGTTTTCTTTTTTTGTGGCATCTTTGTCAGATTTTGGATTAGGGTGATGGTGGCCTCATAGAATGTGTTTGAAAGTTTACCTTCCTCTGCAATTTTCTGGAAGAGTTTGAGTAGGATATGTGTTAGCTCTTCTCTAAATTTTTGATAGAATTCAGCTGTGAAGCCGTCTGGACTTGGGCTTTTGTTTGCTGGAAGATTTCTGATTACAGTTTCAATTTCCGTGCTTGTGATGGGTCTGTTAAGGTTTTCTATTTCTTCCTGGTCGAGTTTTGGAAAGTTGTACTTTTCTAAGGATTTGTCCATTTCTTCCATGTTGTCCATTTTATTGGCATATAATTGCTGATAGTAGTCTCTTATGATCCTTTGTATTTCTGTGTTGTCTGTTGTGATCTCTCCATTTTCATTTCTAATTTTATTGATTTGATTTTTCTCCCTTTGTTTCTTGATGAGACTGGCTAATGGTTTGTCAATTTTATTTATCCTTTCAAAGAACCAGCTTTTGGCTTTGTTGATTTTTGCTATGGCCTCCTTTGTTTCTTTTGCATTTATTTCTGCCCTAATTTTTAAGATTTCTTTCCTTCTACTAACCCTGGGGTTCTTCATTTCTTCCTTTTCTAGTTGCTTTAGGTGTAGAGTTAGGTTATTATTTGACTTTTTTCTTATTTCTTGAGATATGCCTGTATTGTTATGAACTTTCCCCTTAGCACTGCTTTTACAGTGTCCCATAGGTTTGGGGTTGTTGTGTTTTTATTTTCATTCATTTCTATGCATATTTTGATTTCTTTTTTGATTTGTTCTGTGATTTGTTGGTTATTCAGCAGCATGTTGTTTAGCCTACATATGTTGGAATTTTTAACAGTTTTTCTCCTGTACTTGAGATCTAATCTTTCTGCATTGTGGTCAGAAAAGATGCTTGGAATGATTTCAATTTTTTTGAATTTACCAAGGCTAGAGATATGGCCCAGGACGTGATCTATCCTGGAGAAGGTTCCGTGCACGCTTGAGAAAAAGGTGAAATTATTTATCCTTTTCCTTTACCTGCTGGGTATTCCTCTGTCTTTTCATCTTGTTTATATTGCTGAGTTTGGGGTGGCCTTTCTGTATTCTGGCAGTTTGTGGAGTTCTCTTTATTATGGAGTTTCCTCACTGTGGATGGGGTTGTACAGGTGGCTTGTCAAGGTTTCTTGGTTAGGGAAGCTTGTGTCGGTGTTCTGGTGGGTGGAGCTGAATTTCTTCTCTCTGGAGTGCAATGAAGTGTCCAGTAATGAGTTATGAGATGTCAGTTGTTTGGAGTAACTTTGTGCAGCCTGTATATTGAAGCTCAGGGCTGTGTTCCTGTGTTGCTGGAGAATTTGCATGGTATGTCTTGCTCTGGAACTTGTTGGCACTTGGGTGGTGCTTAGTTTCAGTATAGGTATGGAGGCTTTTGATGAGCTCCTATCGATTAATGTTCCCTGGAGTCAGAAGTTCTCTGATGTTCTCAGGATTTGGACTTAAGCCTCCTGCTTCTGGTTTTCAGTGTTATTTTTACAGTAGTCTCAAGACTTCTCCCTCTATACAGCACTGTTGATAAAACATCTAGGTTAAAGATGAAAAGTTTCTCCACAGTGGGGGACACCCAGAGGGGTTCACAGAGTTACATGGAGAAGAGAAGAGGGAGGAGGGAGTTAGAGGTGACCCGAATGAGATGCGGTGGAATCAATAAAGGAGAGAGCAGGCTAGCCAGTAATCACTTCCTTATGTGTACTCCACAGTCTGGACCGCTTGGAGATGTTCACGGAGTTATACAGGGAAGAGAAGAGGGAGAAAGGCGACAGAGGTGGCCAGGAGGATAAAAAGGGAGAATCAAAAAGAGAGAGACCTATCCAGCTAGTGATCAGTTCCCTAAGTGTTCTCCACCGTCCGGAACACACTGGTGATTCACAGAGTTGGGTAGAGAAGAGAAGGGGGAATGAGGAGACAGAGGCGACCTGGTGGAGAAAAAGGAGAGTCCAAAGGGGGAGTGAGTAGTCAAGCCAATAATCTCGCTCCCAAGTAAAAATGGGGACTGAAGATTGTGTTCTTAAAAGTACAAAATTGATAACATACCAAAAAGCAAAGATTAAAAATCTAGAGTAAAGGTTGGATTTTAAAAAATAGAATATTAAAGAAAAGAAGAAAAACAAAACAAAACAAAGTCACAGATATTAAAAGAAAAAAATATAAGTTTTTAATAGTTCTTCTGTATATTCTTGCCACCTCTTCTTAATATCTTCTGCTTCTGTTAGGTCCATACCATTTCTGTCCTTTATTGAGCCCATCTTTGCATGAAATGTTCCCTTGGTATCTCTAATTTTCTTGAAGAGATCTCTAGTCTTTCCCATTCTATTATTTTCCTCTATTTCTTTGTATTGATCCCTGAGGAAGGCTTTCTTGTCTCTCCTTGCTATTTTTTGGAACTCTGCATTGAAATGGGTATATCTTTCCTTTCTTCCTTTGCTTTTCACTTCTCTTCTTTTCACAGCTATTTGTAAGGCCTCCTTAGACAGCCATTTGGCTTTTTTGCGTTTCTTTCTTGGGGATGGTCTTGATCCCTGTACAATGTCACGCTAATGCCTCAAAATAACCATCTTATTGGGGTCTGGATACCATATTCTTTTATAGATCACAGAGAGAAAAACAATCAGTAGCTAAAGTCAAAGGCAAAATAGAGAGGGAGAGGCAGTAAAGTAAAAGGGTCTTCAGTCTTTCAAAACATCTCCAAGGGAATGACCAGCCTTTGAAGTGGGTGTGTCAAGCTCTTCTACTCACAGGTAGGGAGGGACAAACTCTGTCTCAATGAGCTGAACAAAGGCACTGTAGTTTACAGTGAAGCAGAAGGGCAAGGGTTCTTTTAGGAGGCTGTTGTGTATGATTTTACTAATAAAAGCAAGTCAAAGAAACAGTTTTCAACATGGAGTCAGAATTGGCTTCTTCTCTGCGACAAGATGTGTAGTTTGAATTTACATCTGTCTTCTTTTCTCTTAATTTTTAACAGGTGGATAAATCCCTTGTTTAAAATTGGTCACAAACGGAGATTAGAAGAAGATGACATGTACTCGGTGCTTCCAGAAGATCGCTCCCAGCACGTTGGAGAAGAACTGCAAGGGTAAGCACAGGCAGCAGGGAGAAGGGGAGGAGAGTGAGAATTTCCACATGGGGCTAAAGGTGTGTATGTGGGGGGCTTTGCCTTCCTCTGGGTTCTTCTGAGCCTCCTCCCCTGACTTCACATGCTCACCTATCTCAGGCTAACCCTGGTCTTAGCCCACTTAGGAGGTTCAGGGAATCTGTATTCCCTGTGCATCTGTGCAAGTGGAGGGAGCCCACAGTCGAGGCCTTGGAGGCTGAGCTCTGTCCTGGGAGGTGGGGTCCCTGGAGTGTTACTGAGTCCAAGCTCACTCTGCTCACCGCATGACAGACCAATGAATCTGAGAGACAAGGTATTGAGGCAAGGAATATGACTTTATTCAGAAAGCTGGCTGACCCAGAAGGTGGCAGACTGGTGACCCAGAGTAACCATCTTGTGGAGGTCTGGATGCCAGGTTCTTTTGTAGAGTCAGAGAGAAGGAAGCAATGGGGAACTAAAGTCAAAATGCAGAATAGAGAGGGAGAGACAATGGGGAAGTTAAGTGAAAAGATTTTCAGTCCTATAATACACCTCCAAGGGAATGGCCAGCCTTTGGAAGGGGAGTGTTAATCTCTTCTATTCACAGGTGGGAGGTCAGATTATCTACAAATTGAACAAAGGCACTTTAGTTTACAGTCAGGCAGAGTGGCAGGGTCCTCTGAGGCAGGCCATTACCTATGACTGTAATAACAAAAGCAACAAAAAGCAAGTCAGAAAAACAGTTTCCAACATGTAGTCAGGATCAGCTTTTTTTTTTTTTCCCTGCAGCAGGAGGAAGGTGTCTGCCCTCTTGAGCTGTTCATGGTGCTGTGAATCCAGCAAAGTTTGGCAGGAACTCATTTCCTGAGACTAGGACTTTTCTCTTCAAGGCTTGTTGAAGGGAAACACACCTGGTGCTTCAGGGTCTGCACCGTTTATCTTTGCTTACAGAAGCCCTATGGGCAGTTAGCCAGCATCTATAGGGTAGCCACAGGGCGCCTTGTAGTGAAGGCTCATCTTCCACTCCGCCCCTCCCCTGTTTTCCCTTTGTGGACATGCTGTTCTTTACTGTGCTTTGTTTCTTATCACAGGTACTGGGATCAAGAAGTTAAGAGAGCTGAGAAAGATGCACGGGAGCCTTCTTTAATGAAAGCAATCATAAAGTGTTACTGGAAATCCTATTTGCCTTTTGCAATTTTTAAGCTTTTTGAGGTAAAAGCTTTTATATACAGTGCATTACTGTATACATGCAGATCAGTACTGAGATGGATGCAACTGGTAGGGAAAGAGGCCAGAGGTTTAAGATCAGAGGATAAAATGTCTAGGAAACATGATGTAGCTCAATGGCTGTATTTATCTTTAGAATACAAAGATAATTAAAGGACTGGACCTCTGGTGGTTACTCTTTTCCTTTTAACTGATTAAAATGTAGTATCCTGGAATGAAGGACTGAAAAGAAAAGACATTTTATTCCAAGTTAGGATATTGTTCAGTTCAGTTCAGTCGCTCAGTTGTGTCATACTCTTTGTGACCCCATCAACTGCAGCATGCCAGGCCTCCCTGTCCATCACCAACTCCTGGAGTTTACCCAAACTCATGTCCATTGAGTTGGTAATGCCACCCAACCATCTCATCCTCTGTCGTCCCCTTCTCTTCCTGCCTTCAATCTTTCCCAGCATCAGGGTCTTTTCAAATGAGTCCACTCTTTGCATCAGGTGGCCAAAGTATTGGAGTTTCAGCTTCAACATCAGTCCTTCCAGTGAACACCCAGGACTGATACCTTTTAGGAGGAACTGGTTATATCTCCTTGCAGTCCAAGGGACCCTCAAGAGTCTTCTCCACTACCAGAGTTCAAAAGCATCAATTCTTCAGTGCTCAGCTTTCTTTATAGTCCAAATCTCACATCCGTACATGACTACTGGAAAAACTATAGCCTTGACTAGACGGATCTTTGTTGGCAAAGTAATGTCTCTGCTTTTCAATATGCTTTCTAGGTTGGTCATAACTTTCCTTCCAAGGAGTAAACTTTCTTTCAATTTCATGGCTGGAGTCACCATCTGCAGTGATTTTGGAGCCCGCCAAAATAAAGTCTGACACTGTTTCCACTGTTTCCCCACCTATTTCCCATGAAGTGATGGGACCAGATGCCATGATCTTAGTTTTCTGAATGTTTAGCTTTAAGCCAACATTTTCACTCTCCTCTTTCACTTTCATCAAGAGGCTCTTTAGTTCTTCTTCAATTTCTGCCATAAGGGTGGTGTTATCTGCATATCTGAGGTAATTGATATTTCTCCCGGCAATCTTGATTCCAGCTTGTGCTTCTTCCAGCCCAGCGTTTCTCATTATGCACTTTGCATATAAGTTAAAAAAGCAGGGTGACAATATACAGCCTTGATGTATACCTTTTCCTATTTGGAACCAGTCTGTTCTGTGTCCAGTTCTAACTGTTGCTTCCTGACCTGCAGACAGGTTTTTCAAGAGGCAGGTCAGGGGGTCTGGTATTCCCATTTCTTTCAGAATTTTCCACAGTTTATTGTGATCCACACAGTCAAAGACTTTGGCATAGTCAATAAAGCAGAAACAGATGTTTTTCTGGAACTCTCTTGCTTTTTCAATGATCCAGCAGATGTTGGCAATTTTTCTATGGTTCCTCTGCCTTTTCTAAAACCAGCTTGAACATCAGGAATTTCACGGTTCATGTATTGCTGAAGCCTGACTTGGAGAATTTTGAGCATTACTTTACTAGCGTGTGAGATGAGTACAATTGTGCAGTAGTTTGAGCATTCTTTGGCATTGCCTTTCTTTGGGATTTGAATGAAAACTGACCTTTTCCAGTCCTGTGGCCACTGCTGAGTTTTCCAAATTTGCTGGCATATTGAGTGCAGTACTTTCACAGCATCATCTTTCAGGATTTGAAATAGCTAAACTGAAATTCCATCACCTCCACTAGCTTTGTTCGAAGTGATGCTTTCTAAGGCCCACTTGGCTTCACATTCCAGGATGTCTGGCTCTAGGTCAGTGATCACACCATCGTGATTATCTTGATCGTGAAGATCTTTTTTGTACAATTCTTCTGTGTATTCTTGCCACCTCTTCTTAATATCTTCTGCTTCTGTTAGGTCCATACTATTTTTGTCCTTTATCGAGCCTATCTTTGCATGAAATGTTCCCTTGGTATCTCTAATTTTCTTGAAGAGATCTCTAGTCTTTCCCATTCTGTTGTTTTCTTCTATTTCTTTGCACTGATCACTGAGGAAGGCTTTCTTATCTCTCCTTGCTATTCTTTGGAACTCTGCAGTCAAATGGGTATATCTTTCCTTTTCTCCTTTGTTTTTCACTTCTCTTCTTTTCACAGCTATTTGTAAGGCCTCCCCAGGCAGCCATTTTGCTTTTTTGCATTTCTTTTCCATGGGGATGGTCTTGATCCCTGTCTCCTGTACAATGTCACGAACCTCAGTCCATAGTTTGTCAGGCACTCTATCTATCAGATCTAGTCCCTTAAATCTATTTCTCACCTCCACTGTATAATCGTAAGGGATTTGATTGAGGTCATTAAACAAATCCATTTCAGTCTGAATCTGGCAATAAGGAGTTCATGATCTGAGCCACAGTCAGCTCCTGGTCTTGTTTTTGCTGACTGTATAGTGCTTCTCCATCTTTGGCTGCAAAGAGTATAATCAATCTGATTTCGGTGTTGACCATCTGGTGATGTCTATGTATAGAGTCTTCTCTTGTGTTGTTGGAAGAAGGTGTTTGCTGTGGCCAGTGCGTTCTCTTGGCAAAACTCTATGAGCATTTGCCCTGCTTCATTCCATATTCCAAGGCCAAATTTGCTGGTTACTCCAGGTGTTTCTTGACTTCCTACTTTTGCATTCCAGTCCCCTATAATGAAAGGGACATCTTTTTTTGGGTGTTAGTTCTAAAAGGTCTTGTAGGTCATCATAGAACCGTTCAACTTCAGCTTCTGCAGTGTTACTGGTTGGGGCATAGACTTGGATTACTGTGATATTGAATGGTTTGCCTTGGAAACGAACAGAGATCATTCTGTCATTTTTGAGATTGCATCCAAGTACTGCATTTCAGACTCTTTTGTTGACCATGATGGCTACTCCATTTCTTCTAAGGGATTCCTTCCCTCAGTAGTAGATATAATGGTCATCTGAGTTAAATTCACCCATTCCAGTCCATTTTACTTTGCTGATTCCTAGAGTGTTGACATTCACTCTTGACCACTTCCAATTTGCCTTGATTCATGGACCTAACATTCCAGGTTCCTAGGCAATATTGCTCTTTACAGCATCGGACCTTTCTTCTATCACCAGTCACATCCACAACTGGGTACTGTTTTTGCTTTGGCCCCATCCCTTCATTCTTTCTGGAGTTATTTCTCTACTCATCTCCAGTAGCATATTGGGCACCTACTGACCTGGGGAGTTCCTCTTTCAGTATCCTATCATTTTGCCTTTTCATACTGTTCATGGGGTTCTCAAGGCAACAATACTGAAGTGGTTTGCCATTCCCTTCTCCAGTGGACCACATTCTGTCAGACCTCTCCACCATGGCCTTCCTGTCTTGGGTGGCCCCACAGGGCATGGCTTAGTTTCATTGAGTTAGACAAGGCTGTGGTCCTGGTGTGATTAGATTGAGTAGTTTTCTGAGATTATGGATTCAGTGTGTCTACCCTCTGATACCCTCTTGCAACACCTAACATCTTACTTGGGTTTCTCTTACCTTGCGCATGGGGTATCTCTTCATGGCTGCTCCAGCAAAGCACAGCCGTTGCTCCTTACCTTGAAGGAGGGGTATCTCCTCACCATTGCCCCTCCTGACCTTGAACGTGGAGTAGCTCCTCTAGGCCCTCCTGCACCCGTGCAGCCACTGCTCCTTGGATGTGGGGTAGCTCCTCCCAGTGCTGCCCTTGGCCTCGGATGTCGGTTAGCTCCTCTGGGCCATGCTTGTGCTCCGTCACAGTCACTTGTGTTTGTGCCATATCTAGGCTCATGTGTCATAAGCCTAGATATTTAAACAGTGGACATTTATCAATAGGCCTGTGGTCATATCCTGATAAACATAATGGGGTTTATGACTTTGTTCTGTTACAGAGATAATTAGCACATTCTTTTAGGTGACTGGAGAGTCTAGGTACAAATCCTGAGGCTCCTTCCTCTGGGGTGGGGGGGAGGTGGTGTCTGGTTTTCCATTAGTATGTTGTTTCCATAGATACTGGGCATGAAGCTCAAAGTTCACAGTCCAGCCCAAGATGGAGTCTTTCTCTCAAGATGGAGCTTGTTCTGTTTCCTCCTTCAATAAATGAAGGTTATCTTTTCAATCCACTTTCGTTTTCTTTTTAAAAGCATGTGTAAGTTTTTATTATAGCATTAAAAATTAAAATAAATTAAGTATAATTGACTTACAACATTGTATTATTTTCAGGTGTGCCACATAGGTTTTCAAGAATATTTCAAAAATACAAAAACAGTATAGGATTATAGGGCAGCAGAATATGTCACCCCAGAACATGCATCTTTGGATTGTTTTGAGCTGATTTTTTTTTTTTTTTTTGAGACTAGACACAGGAGAAGATCTGAAGACAGAGTATAAACTAACCTTCTGTGAGGGACATTTACATTGATAAAGGAAATCTCCATTTGTAAGAGTGTCTCTCTCTTTGTACCAGAAAGATGGCTCTAAATCACATAAGAATCCTGTCAGTGGAAAAGTCTTCCAGAAGCCTTAATTATGCATGACACACCCAGTCCCATGGTGTTGCTTTTCCTATTAATCTCTTATAAGTACTACCTCACTTTTTTGTTTGTCTTGAGCTCAAGATGGTATTTAAGGTAGTGAATTGAGCCAGGAGATACCTGAGTATCTCCCAGGTATATAGGAGGTCTGCATATTAATAAACTTCTGTTTCTTTTTCTCTTGTTATTCTGTCTCTTATTACAGGGAGTGTTAGTTAAGAACTCAGAGGGTAGGGGGAAAATAAGCCTCTATGTCATCCTAAGTCAGCTTCAATAGTTCCCAACTCACGAGCAGTCTTGAATCATCTGAACCCCTACTCTCACTTCCCCAAATTATTTTGAAGCAGTACCTAGATATCGCATCATTTTTATTCTGTAAATATTTTAGTCTGTATCTTTAAAAGATGTAGAATTGTCCCTTTATATAACTCTATTCCCATTATTATGCCTGAACATTAACTTTCGGTTCAGTTCAGTTCAGTCACTCAGTCGTGTCCGACTCTTTGCAACCCCATGAATTGCAGCATGCCAGGCCTCCCGGTCCATCACCATCTTCCAGAGTTCACTCAAACTCACATCCATTGAATCAGTGATGCCATCCAGCCATCTCATCCTCTGTCGTCCCCTTTTCCTCCTGCCCCCAATCCCTCCCAGCATCAGAGTCTTTTCCAATGAGTCAACTCTTCGCATGAGGTGGCCAAAATACTGGAGTTTCAGCTTTAGCAACATTCCTTCCAAAGAGCACCCAGGGCTGATCTCCTTTAGAATGGACTGGTTGGATCTCCTTGCAGTCCAAGGGACTCTCAAGAGTCTTCTTCAACACCACAGTTCAAAAGCATCAATTATTTGGTGCTCAGCTTTCTTCACAGTCCAACTCTCACATCCATACATGACCACTGGAAAAACCATAGCCTTGACTATATGGACCTTTGTTGGCAAAGTAATGTCTCTGCTTTTCAATATGCTATCTAAGTTGGTCATAAACATTAACTTTAATATCATCAATATTGAGCCATTGCACACATTTGTCCTATTTCCCCCTGCCTTGTAGTCTGAAGCAGAATCAAAAAAGGTGCATTTGGTTGACAGAGGTTGCATGGGTTACTTTCTATTCCCCTCTACCTCCTGTCTCTTTCCTCTCAGCTATTTATTTTACTTATTATTATTTTTTAAAGTTAT
This sequence comes from Bos indicus, assembly GCF_029378745.1. Taxonomy (NCBI): domain Eukaryota; kingdom Metazoa; phylum Chordata; class Mammalia; order Artiodactyla; family Bovidae; genus Bos; species Bos indicus. The sequence goes on from NC_091771.1 coordinate 69,917,557, forward strand.
TCCTCTTTGGTTATTTATTTATTTTATTATTATTATTTTTTACTTTATAATATTGTATTGGTTTTGCCATACATCAGCATGCATCTGCCATGGGTGTACACGTGTTCCCCATCCTGAACCCCCCTCCCACCTCCCTCCCCATACCATCCCTCTGGGTCATCCCAGTGCACCAGCCCCAAGTTTCCTGTATCCTGCATCAAACCTGGACGGGCGATTCGTTTCTTATATGATATTATACATGTTTTAATGCCATTCTCCCAAATCATCTCCCCCCCACCCCCCATAGAGTCCAAAAGACTGTTCTATACATCTGTGTCTCTTTTGCTGTGTCGCATAATGACAACCCTGTATGCGAGACAGCAAAAGAGACACAGATATATAGAACAGTCTTATTATTATTTTTTAAATGGAAGAAACCAAGTTGTTTGTCCTGGAGAGATTCCCACAGTCTGGATTTGGCTGACTGCTTCTCTCGCTGTGTCATTTAACATGTTCCTCTGACAGCCTACAGTCCATGGGGGTCACAGAGTTGAACACGATTGAGCGACTAACACTTTCACTTTCTGGCACCTTAAGTTAGTGGTTAGAAGCTGATCTGACTCATTCAGGATTTCTCTGCCCCTCCTTTATATAGGAGGTAGGCTTGTAGGGTTGTGCACCTCCCTTATAAAGTAGATAAAGTCTTCTCTTTTTGTGTGTGTGAGATGTTAGGAACTATTCATAATCATTACTCAAGTTTCATTAACTCATTAGGAATTACAAAATGTTGACGTTCTAATTCTCATTTTTACCTTTTTCATTTATTAGCTAAAATAAAGAGCCACTTTGTCATTGTTAACTCTTTGGTTACCCCGAGCTATAGTATGCATAGGAATGTCAGGGGAAATTCTTATTTTTTTAACTTAAAGCATTTTTTTCCCCCTTCTTTGTTATTTTTGCCAAGCCAAGTGACATGTGGAATCTTTGTTCCCTGACCAGGGATCAGACCCATATTCCCTGCATTGAAAGTGTGGACTCTTAACCACTGGACCACCAGTGAAGTCTCTTTTTTACTTTTTTTTCTTAATATATGTCCTTTGTCGTAGTGTAGTTGACTTATAATGTTTCAGATGTACAGTAAGGTGATTCAATTATATATAGTAGTATTAGTCACTCAGTCCTGTCCAACTCATTGTGACCCCATGGACTGTAACCTGCCAGGCTCTTCTGTCCATGGAATTCTCTGGGCAAAAATACTGGAGTGGGTTACCATTCCCTTCTCCAGAGGATCTTCCCAATGCAGGGATCGAACCCAGGTCTCCCACATTTCAGGCAGATTCTGGGCCACAAGGGAAGACTCCAATTATACATATATGCATATATTATTTTTTAAATTATTTTCTATTATAGGTTATTATAAGATATTGGTTATAACTCCCTATGCTATACAGTAAACCTTTGTTGCTTTTCAGGTATTTATTTTTTTAAAAGTAGGAATCTAGCATTCTATCCATACTAAGTCAAACAAGTAGAATCAAAATATCATAAAATTTTTATCTAGGTAAAAGCTCATGTTTTCTAAAATATATATATTATATATATTATTTATTTATACAAAAGCTTTCCTACTGCACTTGATAAAGGCTTGAGGAAGAACATCAAAAACAAAAGAAGAGATGGAGAAATTGGAAAATACAAACTAAATAAAATTGGAGCACTTAATATGAAATAGAAAAAGTGAAACAAGTTAGATAAAAGTAAAAGATCATCATATAGTCCAGTTATTTTTATTTTATTTTTTAAAAGTGTTTACCAAATTTTATTTTATTTTTATTTTTTTAAATTTTATTTTATTTTTAAACTTTACATAATTGTATTCGTTTTGCCAAATATCAAAATGAATCCATCACAGGTATACATGTGCTCCCCATCCTGAACCCTCCTCCCTCCTCCCTCCCCATACCATCCCTCTGGGTCGTCCCAGTGCACTAGCCCCAAGCATCCAGTATCGTGCATTGAACCTGGACTGGCATCTCGTTTCATACATGATATTTTACATGTTTCAATGCCATTCTCCCAAATCTTCCCACCCTCTCCCTCTCCCACAGAGTCCATAAGACTGTTCCATACATCAGTGTCTCTTTTGCTGTCTCGTACACAGGGTTATTGTTATCATCTTTCTAAATTCCATATATATGCGTTAGTATACTGTATTGGTGTTTTTCCTTCTGGCTTACTTCACTCTGTATAATAGGTTCCAGTTTCATCCACCTCATTAGAACTGATTCAAATGAATTCTTTTTAATGGCTAATACTCCATTGTGTATATGTACCAAAGCTTTCTTATCCATTCATCTGCTGATGGACATCTAGGTTGCTTCCATGTCCTGGCTATTATAAACAGTGCTGTGATGAACACTGGGGTACATGTGTCTCTTTCCCTTCTGGTTTCCTCAGTGTGTATGCCCAGCAGTGGGATTGCTGGATCATAAGGCAGTTCTATTTCCAGTTTTTTAAGGAATCTCCACACTGTTCTCCATAGTGGCTGTACTAGTTTGCATTCCCACCAACAGTGTAAGAGGGTTCCCTTTTCTCCACACCCTCTCCAGCATTTATTATTTGTAGACTTTTGGATCGCAGCCATTCTGACTGGTGTGAAATGGTACCTCATAGTGGTCTTGATTTGCATTTCTCTGATAATGAGTGATGTTGAGCATCTTTTCATGTGTTTGTTAGCCCTCTGTATGTCTTCTTTGGAGAAATGTCTATTTAGTTCTTTGGCCCATTTTTTGATTGGGTCATTTATTTTTCTGGAGTTGAGCTGTAGGAGTTGCTTGTATATTTTTGAGATTAGTTGTTTGTCAGTTGCTTCATTTGCTATTATTTTCTCCCATTCTGAAGGCTGTCTTTTCACCTTGCTGATAGTTTCCTTTGATGTGCAGAAGCTTTTAAGGTTAATTAGGTCCCATTTGTTTATTTTTGCTTTTATTTCCGATATTCTGGGAGGTGGGTCATAGAGGATCCTGCTGTGATGTATGTCAGAGAGTGTTTTGCCTATGTTCTCCTCTAGGAGTTTTATAGTTCTGGTCTTATGTTTAGATCTTTAACCAATTTTGAGTTTATTTTTGTGTATGGTGTTAGAAAGTGTTCTAGTTTCATTCTTTTACAAGTGGTTGACAAGTTTTCCCAGCACCACTTGTTAAAGTGATTGTCTTTAATCCATTGTATATTCTTGCCTCCTTTGTCAAAGATAAGGTGTCCATATGTGCGTGGATTTATCTCTGGGCTTTCTATTTTGTTCCATTGATCTATATTTCTGTCTTTGTGCCAGTACCATACTGTCTTGATAACTGTGGCTTTGTAGTAGAGCCTGAAGTCAGGTAGGTTGATTCCTCCAGTTCCATTCTTCTTTCTCAAGATCACTTTGGCTATTCGAGGTTTTTTGTATTTCCATACAAATTGTGAAATTATTTGTTCTAGCTCTGTGAAGAATACTGTTGGTAGCTTGATAGGGATTGCATTGAATCTATAAATTGCTTTGGGTAGTATACTCGTTTTCACTATATTGATTCTTCCAATCCATGAACATGGTATATTTCTCCATCTATTAGAGTCCTCTTTGATTTCTTTCACCAGTGTTTTATAGTTTTCTATATACAGGTCTTTAGTTTCTTTAGGTAGATATATTCCTAAGTATTTTATTCTTTCTGTTGCAATGGTGAATGGAATTGTTTCCTTAATTTCTCTTTCTGTTTTCTCATTATTAGTGTATAGGAATGCAAGGGATTTCTGTGTGTTGATTTTATATCCTGCAACTTTACTATATTCATTGATTAGTTCTAGTAATTTTCTGGTGGAGTCTTTAGGGTTTTCTATGTAGAGAATCATGTCATCTGCAAATAGTGAGAGTTTTACTTCTTCTTTTCCAATTTGGATTCCTTTTATTTCTTTTTCTGCTCTGATTGCTGTGGCCAAAACTTCCAAAACTATGTTGAATAGTAATGGTGAAAGTGGGCACCCTTGTCTTGTTCCTGACTTTAGAGGAAATGCTTTCAATTTTTCACCATTGAGGATAATGTTTGCTGTGGGTTTGTCATATATAGCTTTTATTATGTTGAGGTATGTTCCTTCTATTCCTACTTTCTGGAGAGTTTTTATCATAAATGGGCGTTGAATTTTGTCAAAGGCTTTCTCTGCATCTATTGAGATAATCATATGGTTTTTATTTTTCAATTTGTTAATGTGGTGTATTACATTGATTGATTTGCGGATATTGAAGAATCCTTGTATCCCTGGGATAAAGCCCACTTGGTCATGGTGTATGATCTTTTTAATGTGTTGTTGGATTCTGATTGCTAGAATTTTGTTAAGGATTTTTGCATCTATGTTCATCAGTGATATTGGCCTGTAATTTTCTTTTTTTGTGGGATCTTTGTCAGGTTTTGGTATTAGGGTGATGGTGGCCTCATAGAATGCGTTTGGAAGTTTACCTTCCTCTGCAATTTTCTGGAAGAGTTTGAGTAGGATAGGTGTTAGCTCTTCTCTAAATTTTTGGTAGAATTCAGCTGTGAAGCCGTCTGGACCTGGGCTTTTGTTTGCTGCAAGATTTTTGATTACAGTTTCAATTTCCGTGCTTGTGATGGGTCTGTTAAGATTTTCTATTTCTTCCTGGTCGAGTTTTGGAAAGTTGTACTTTTCTAAGAATTTGTCCATTTCTTCCACGTTGTCCATTTTATTGGCATATAATTGCTGATAGTAGTCTCTTATGATCTTTTGAATTTCTGTGTTGTCTATTGTGATCTCTCCATTTTCATTTCTAATTTTATTGATTTGATTTTTCTCCCTTTGTTTCTTGATGAGTCTGGCTAATGGTTTGTCAATTTTATTTATCCTTTCAAAGAACCAGCTTTTGGCATTGTTGATTTCTGCTATGGTCTCTTTTGTTTCTTTTGCATTTATTTCTGCTCTAATTTTAAAGATTTCTTTCCTTCTACTAACCCTGGGGTTCTTCATTTCTTCCTTTTCTAGTTGCTTTAGATGTAGAGTTAGGTTATTTATTTGACTTTTTTCTTGTTTCTTTAGGTGTGCCTGTATTGCTATGAACTTTCCCCTTAGGACTGCTTTTACCATGTCCCACAGGTTTTGGGTTGTTGTGTTTTCATTTTCATTCGTTTCTATGCAAATTTTGATTTCTTTTTTGATTTCTTCTGTGATTTGTTGGTTATTCAGCAGCGTGTTGTTCAGCCTCCATATGTTGGAATTTTTAATTGTTTTTCTCCTGTAATTGAGATCTAATCTTACTGCATTATGGTCAGAAAAGATGCTTGGAATGATTTCTATTTTTTTGAATTTACCAAGGCTAGCTTTATGGCCCAGGATGTGATCTATCCTGGAGAAGGTTCCATGTGCGCTTGAGAAAAAGGTGAAATTCATTGTTTTGGGATGAAATGTCCTATAGATATCAATTAGGTCTAACTGGTCTATTGTATCATTTAAAGTTTGTGTTTCCTTGTTAATTTTCTGTTTAGTTGATCTATCCATAGGTGTGAGTGGGGTATTAAAGTCTCCCACTATTATTGTGTTATTGTTAATTTCTCCTTTCATACTTGTTAGCATTTGTCTTACATACTGCGGTGCTCCCGTGTTGGGTGCATATATATTTATAATTGTTATATCTTCTTCTTGGATTGATCCTTTGATCATTATGTAGTGACCTTCTTTGTCTCTTTTCACAGCCTTTGTTTTAAAGTCTATTTTATCTTATATGAATATTGCTACTCCTGCTTTCTTTTGGTCCCTATTTGCTTGGAAAATCTTTTTCCAGCCCTTCACTTTCAGTCTGTATGTGTCCCCTGTTTTGAGGTGGGTCTCTTGTAGACAACATATGTAGGGGTCTTGTTTTTGTATCCATTCAGCCAGTCTTTGTCTTTTGGTTGGGACATTCAACCCACTTACGTTTAAGGTAATTACTGATAAGTATGATCCCGTTGCCATTTACTTTATTGTTTTGGGTTCGAATTTATACACCGTTTTTGTGTTTCCTGTCTAGAGAATATCCTTTAGTATTTGTTGGGGAGCTGGTTTGGTGGTGCAGAATTCTCTCAGCTTTTGCTTGTCTGAAAAGCTTTTGATTTCTCCTTCATACTTGAATGAGATCCTTGCTGGGTACAATAATCTGGGCTGTAGGTTATTTTCTTTCATCACTTTAAGTATGTCTTGCCATTCCCTCCTGGCTTGAAGAGTTTCTATTGAAAGATCAGCTGTTATCCTTATGGGAATTCCCTTGTGTGTTATTTGTTGTTTTTCCCTTGCTGCTTTTAATATTTGTTCTTTGTGTTTGATCTTTGTTAATTTGATTAATATGTGTCTTGGGGTGTTTTGCCTTGGGTTTATCCCTTTGGGACTCTCTGGGTTTCTTGGACTTGGATGGTTATTTCCTTCCCCATTTTAGGGAAGTTTTCAACTATTATCTCCTCAAGTATTTTCTCATGGTCTTTCTTTTTCTCTTCTTCTTCTGGAACCCCTATGATTCGAATGTTGTAGCGTTTAATATTGTCCTGGAGGTCTCTGAGATTGTCCTCATTTCTTTTAATTCGTTTTTCTTTTATCCTCTCTGATTCATTTATTTCTACCATTCTATCTTCTAATTCACTAATCCTATCTTCTGCCTCTGTTATTCTACTATTTGTTGCCTCCAGAGTGTTTTTAATTTCATTTATTGCATTATTCATTATATATTGACTCTTTTTTATTTCTTCTAGGTCCTTGTTAAACCTTTCTTGCATCTTCTCAATCCTTATCTCCAGGCTGTTTATCTGTGATTCCATTTTAATTTTAAGATTTTGGATCAATTTTACTATCATTATTCAGAATTCTTTATCAGGTAGATTCCCTATCTCTTCCTCATTTGTTTGGATTGGTGGGCATTTATCCTGTTCCTTTATCTGCTGGGTATTCCTCTGTCTCTTCATCTTGTTTAAATTGCTGATTTTGGGGTGTCCTTTCTGTATTCTGGCAGTTTGTGGAGTTCTCTTTATTGTGGCTTTTCCTTGCTGTGTGTGGGTTTGTACAGGTGGCTTGTCAAGGTTTCCTGGTTAGGGAAGCTTCTGTCGGTGTTCTGGTGGGTGGAGCTGTATTTCTTCTCTCTGGAGTGCAATGAAATGTCCAGTAATGAGTTATGAGATGTCTATGGTTTTGGGGTGACTTTGGGCAGCTTGTATCTTGAAGCTCAGGGCTGTGCTCCTTTGTTGCTGGAGAATTTGCTTGGTATGTCTTGCCCTGGAACTTGTTGGCCCTTGTGTGGTGCTTAGTTTCAGTGTCGGTATGGAGGCGTTTGATGAGCTCCTGTCAATTAATGTTCCTTGGAGTCAGGAGTTCCCTGGAGTCAGGGTTTGGACTTAAGCCTCCTGCTTCCAGTTATCAGTCTTATTTTTACAGTAGTTTCAAAACTTCTCCTTCTATACAGCACCATTGATAAAACATCTACGTTAAAGATGAAAAGTTTCTGTACTGTGAGGGTCACTCAGAGAGGTTCACAGCGTTACATGGAGAAGAGAAGAGGGAGGAGGGAGTTAGAGGTGACCCAAATGAGATGAGGTGGAATCAACAGTGGAGAGAGTGGGGTAGCCAGTAGTCACTTCCTTATGTGCACTCCACAACTGGACCAGTCAGAGATAATCACGGAGTTATACAGAGAAGAGAAGAAGGAGGAAGGAGACAGAGGTGGCCAGAGAGATAAAAGGGGGTAATGAAAAGGAGGGAGACAGATCCAGCCAGTAATCAGTTCCCTAAGTGTTCTCCACCATCTGGAACACACATAAACTCACAGAGTTGGGTAGAGTAGAGAGGGGTTAGGGAGGAGACACAGGCGACCTGGTGGAGAAAAAGGAGAGTCCAAAGGGAGAGAGAGCAGTCAAGCCAGTAATCTCGCTCCCTAGTGAAAAATGGGTCCTGAAGATTGGGTTCTTAAAGGTACAAAATTGGTAACAAATACATAAAAGCAAAAATTAAAAATCTAGAGTAGAGTTTGGAATTTCAAAATACAATGTTAAAAAAAAAGGAAGAAGAAACATAAAGAGAGAAAACAAACAAACAAAAACAATGTCGCAAAATTATAAAGAAAATACAGGTACAAATTTGATATCAAATACAAAAAAGCATAAATTAAAAATCTAGAGTAGAGTTTGGAATTTCAGATATACAATGTTATATAAAAGAAGAGAATGAAACAGAAAAAAGAAAAAAAGTCACAGAAATTATAAAAAAAACTGTAGGTACAAAATTGATAACATATACCAAAAAGCTAAAATTAAAAAACTAGAGTAGAGTTTGGAATTTCAAAAATACAATGTTAAAGAAAAGAAGAAGAAAAAAAAAGGTCAAAAAATTATAAAATATATATATATGAAGTTTGCTGAAGAAGAAAAAAATAGGGTCTTTTTTTTTTTTTTTTTGCAAAGTAATAGGTTATAAAAGTGAAAATTAAAGGAACAATAGAGGACTTAAAAATTTTTTTTTTTAATTAAAAAAAAGAAAGAAAGGAAGAAAGAAAGAATGATCGTAAAAATAGTAAACATATATCTAGGACTTTCTCTGGTTTTGTTGTATTGTGGGTTCAGTTCATTTTTGGCTAGTTCCTTGGTCCGACTTATATTTCTCCAGATCTATAGGCCCCTTCCTATGTAGTCCGTAGTAACCACGGGGTTTTAATCTATTGCCCGTAGCTTCCAAGGCGTTTCCCTCTGTTATAACTTCTTCTGTTTGCTGGTCTCTTCAGTGTCTGACTTCTGCCCTGACACAAAGGGGACAGTGGGGGAAACTTTTTATTTTTTTTAGGCTCACTTGTTCAGTCGCACTGTGGGGAGAGAGGGAGGGATGTTGCAAACAAATAACACTGGCGTGCGCTTGCAGTGCCTCAGCCACACTGGGTCTGCCCCCACTCACGGCGCGTGTAGCCTCCCTGCCCACACTGCTCGGGCTCTAGGTTGTTCCGCCGAGAACAATCCGAGGCCAGCCCTGGGCTGCATGTACCTCCCAGGTCCAAGCCGCTCAGGTTCAGGCACTCGGGTAGTCCTCAGAGGCACAGACTCAGTTGGGCCTGCATTTTGTGCTCTTCCCAGGTCCGAGCAGCTCAGGTGATGAGGTGTTTGGCGAACTCCAATGCTGCGACTTATCGCCTCCCCGCCACTCGGTTATCTGGGTGTAAAACCGGTGCACCTTCTCAGGCAGATGTTGACCGTCCAGACCCCCAAGAAGTTTTAGTTAGCAAAGAAGCCTGCTTACAGTTTTATAGATAATGTCTCTCTGGGGCTGCGATTGCCCCCTTCCTGCTCTGGCTGCCTGTCACCAGAGGGGGAAGGTCTGCAGCCGGCTATCTCTGTTCAGTCCTTTGTTCCGTGTGCGGGCCTGGTGGTGTCTTAGGTTGGGGCTGGCTTTTCGCGTGGTAGATATCCCACTGTCTGGTTTGCTAGCCCAAATTATTTCGCTCAGATAATGCTCAGGGTATTCAGGCCAGATTCTTACTCTAAGCGATGCAGCCGGCGCCGCGCCTCCCTGCCCAGCCCCCACTTGCTAATGGCGTGTGCAGGCGTCTGTGCTGCTTCTCCGCTGGGGAAGTTACCGTAGGGCTCGCAATCTGTGAGTTTTACTTGTTTATTTTTCCTCCCTGTTATGTTGCCCTCTGTGCTTCCAAAGCTCGGCACAGATTCAGCAGTGAGAAGGTTTCCTGGTGTTTGGAAACTTCTCTCTTTTTAAGACTCCCTTCCTGGGATGGAACTCCGTCCCTCCCTCTTTTGTCTCTTTTTTTGTCTTTTATATTTTTTCCTACCTCCTTTCGAAGAGTTGAGCGACTTTTCAGGGTGCCTGATGTCCTCTGCCAGCATTCAGAAGTTGTTTTGTGGAATTTACTCAATGTTTAAATGCTCTTTTGATGAATTTGTGGGGGAGAAAGTGTTCTCCCCGTCCTACTCCTCCGCCATCTTGGCTCCTCCAGTCCAGTTATTTTTAAACATGGCTGTTCATTAGAGATATATCTAAAGCTCTGGAGAAAAAAAAGCAATACCTATACATTTATATTTTTCGAAAAATTCCAAGATAATTCTGATATGCATCTGGATTTAAAAAAAGGATACAGGAAGCTTGGGGCTGGTGCACTGGGATGACACAGGGGGATGGTATGGAGAGGGAGGTGGGAGGCAGGGGTTCAGGGTGGGGAACACGTGTACACCCATGGTGGATGCATGTTGATGTATGGCAAAACCAATACAATATTGTAAAGTAAATAACAATAATAATAATAAAATTAAAAACAAAACAAAACAAAAGTGGTAACAAGTTTTTTCTATTAAATTGTAGTTTTCATGATATAGAGTATTATTTTTCTGTTGACCAATCATGACAAAATGGTATTAAGTGAGTGAGGTGAAGTGAAGTGAAGTCGCTCAATCGTGTCTGACTTTTTGCGACCCCATGGACTGTAGTCTACCAGGCTCCCCTGTCCATGGGATTTTCCAGGCAATAGTCCTGGAGTGCATTGCCATTTCCTTCTCCAGGGGATCTTCCCAACCCAGGGCTCGAACCCGGGTCTTGCTTTGTCTTTGGATGTGGGGTATCTTTTTTTTTTTTGGTATGTTCCAGCATCCTCCTGTCAATAGTTGTTCAGCAGTGAGTTGCAATTTTGGTGCTCTTGCAGGGGAAGATGAGTGCATGTCCTTCTATTCTGCCATCTTGAACTGCCTGTTTTTACATTTTAAAAACTAGTTTTCAAAATAGTGAGTTGCTTCTCCTCTGGAGATAATGAATTTTGTGCCGTTGTTATTTATTTTGTTGTTTTGTGTAGCCCCAGAGTATTTAAGCATTTCTGATGTGCTTCAGTTGTTATGATGATTACAGTTGTTATGCTTAAGCCAAACTTTGGCCATCTTTGGCCAGTGGGAGTCCATCCAGGTTGGGTCCTAAGTCTTTTGTACGTATTCTAGTAGGCTTAGCTAGCCTTTTTTCCTTTCTGGTGTGACAAGATATTTCTAGTTCATCTTGTACAGCTTTTCCCCCAGCCCTGGTATCAGAATTTCTTCAAGCAACTCTGGCTCCTTTTGGTGGGAAATGGTATCTAAAGTTTATAGTCTGAGCACTAGAGTTACTCCTTGCTGCTTAGTTGTTTATTGCTTCTCAGCTTTTTGATTGGACAAAGAGAGAATACATTTAACAGTTTTTAAATTTGGTTTATTTTTATTTTTGGTTGTGCTGGGTCTTTGTTGCTGTGTGGGCTTTTCTCTGGTTGCTGCAAATGGGGGCTACTCTCTGGTTGTGGTGTGTGGGCTTCTCACTGTGGTGGCTTCTCTTGTTGCAGAGTACAGGCTCTAGGGCACTCAGGCTTCAGTAGTTGTGGCACATGGGCTTAGTTACACTCTGGCATGTGGAATCTTCCTGGGTCAGAAATAGAACCAGAGTCTCCTGTATTTGGCAGGTGAATTTCTAACCAGTAGACCACCAGGGAAGCTGTAGAATACATTTTTTTTTTTAAGGTAAACATATCATGAGTCTACATGAGTATTTCCAATTCAAATCAGATTCAGGACATTAGTGTTTTTTCTTCATCTCATTTCTCTTAAATCTATAATATATCTCTTTTTTCCTGTCATCTATTCTCTGTTGTCCCATATCTAATCCCAGTTTTCAATGATAGCAATATAATTATATTCAAGTGTTTTACCTTATGATATGAACACTATCACCCATAATGTGACTTCTCAAAAGAGTTTTAGAATTTTTTTGCAGTTCATATTCTCTTTAAGTAGATATCTCACACAGAGGGTACATTTTCAAATTATTTTGTTTTAAAATCATTTAAAAATAGTTCTTTTTAATATGGCTCTGCCAACCAATTGGATGAGTATATATTTAGTTACTTTTGTTTCACTTTACTCTGAGATTTTAGGAGTTGCTTTTTAAAAAATTAGTTGTTTTGTAATTATAATTCTGTATAATGGTTTCATGCTTCCAAAGTTAAATCAGCAGAAGAGCTACTTTTTTTTTTAAAAAGGTGATATCCTTGTTCCATTCTAATTCCTTCTCCTTTTAGAGGCAACTTAACAAACCCATTTGGATTCATCTTTTCATTTTGTGAATGTAGTGTTTTCTGAACACTCAATTTTTCCTACTGTGCAGAAAGGTCTTAATTTCATCATTGGAACCTCAGGATTTGGGGTCATAAAGATTTTTCTGGAAGTATGATATGTCATATTGAATTCTGATTAAAACCCTTTGTGGTAGACATCCCTGGCATTCCAGTGGTTAGGAATCAGCCTGCCAATGCAGGGGACACTGGTTCTATCCCTGGTCTGGAAAGATTCCACATGCTACAAGGTAATTAAACCCCACTGCACCACAACTACTGAGCCTGTGCTCTAGAGGTTGGGAGCCACAACTAAGGAAACCCACGTGCAAAGAGCCCGTGCTAGGCAACATGAGAAGCCACCACAATTAGAAGCCTGGGCACTATAACTACAGACTAGCCCCTGCTTGCTGCAACTAGAGAAAGCTTATTTTCAGTAATGAAGACCACGCACAGCCAATCAATCAACCAACCAATCAACCCACCTACCAATTCAGTCAGCCTTTGTGGTACTTGTAAGTAGGTCTGTAGCTTTTCCAGGCTCAAATGCCATGACATTGTGGGAGAGGAGGATAGCAGATACTTACATGGGATTAGTTCCTGTACCCAGAATTGTCCATGGAGAGGGAACTTCAGGATCCATCCTTAACCAGTTGAACCTAAAGCAGATTCTGGAGGCAGGTCTCAGTTCTTTGAGTGCTCTTAACTGCATTGCTCCCCTAGGTGATGCTAAGGTGCAGTCAGGATGAAGACCACTGTGTAAAAGAGGAGTGAAAGTATATGTAGGGTCCTGATGGTTATGATTTCCCCAGATTCACTGCTTTTCCTCCTTAGTTCTGGATCTTTCTAAACTCTACTCTTGTCACATGTCCCCCATTTCTAAAGATTAACTGCCTGTTCATTTTCCCACAAACTCACTCTTTTCTGCCTATGTTTGACTCAAGCAGTCTTTCTTTGCCTGATTTCTATATCCTGTGTTTTCTTTCTTTTTTTTTTTTGATCATGGAATTGGGCAAGAAATGTTTCATGGGGAAACACTGAGGAGGCATTGTACCCTCTGAGGAAATTCTAGCACCAAACGTGTAAGAAGTTCCCCTGAACCAAGACATGGGGTCAAACAGATGATGCTTTTAGAAGGCTAAATACGAAGGACTCCATCAAGAAATGTCTGCCTCAGAGACTCTGAGACTCTCAGAGAACTCTGAATGATGAGCATTGTGGAATTAAGTTGGGCTCTTTAAAAAAATCTTGTATGGTTTTACAGTTGTGAAGAATACTTGTGAAGGAATAAAACTATTTTTAGTTGGTTTGTGGAAAGAATTTTCATTGGGTCATAGATTCGTGTCAAAAGTGAAGGATTTATGAGGATGATTTTTGTCCTTGTTCCTACTTATCTGGTTAGTTTCAGGTCTGATAGTGACTATTTTCTCAGCTGTTGTATTTCTTACTAGTTGAGGTTCAGGATCAAGAATAGACAGAGGAGTTCAAGCTATGGGACATGAACTAGCATTACTCTTTAATAAGACTGTTTTTTAAACTGGGTTATTAAATGATACCTTTTAGTATAAAAATCCTGACACTTAAGCAGTAATGACGTACCTTTATTTGCACTCCCCCTCACCCCCGAATTTGTTGCATCTGTCGGTATGCTCTTTGGTGGGTGATATTGCTCTTACTTTCTTTTATAATTACACCAATGCTAGGCTAAATCAAAGAGCTGAGTAACAGGCAACAGTGACTCCCAGAGACAATCATAAGTTTCAGGACAGTTTGGGAAGGCAGGTGTTAGTGCTGGGCTTCTGGTGGAGAGCCTCAGGTTTGCAGGCTGCAGCACTGGGCTGTCCTTGGCCATACCTGGGCTGGAACTGTGCATGTGTCCAGTTTGACATTCTTGCTTCTCTGTGCAAGCCTCCCATTCCACCTCAGTAAACTCTATAAAAAGTGTGTTTTATCATCTATTGTATGAGGGGCTCTTTTAAGCTCTTCATGCCCCTTGGAACGAATGATGAAGCATGCTGGAAAGGTAATAGTGAGCCTTTGTGCTTTTGAGAACTGAGCATCTTGCTCTGATTTGATCATCTTACCCATATTTAACTAAGCATTATTTGCTTACTTCTCTATTGTTGCTGTTTAGTTGCTAAGTTGTGCCTGACTCTTGCAACCCCATGGATGGTAGCCTGCCAGGCTTCACTGTCCATGGGATTCTCTAGGCAAGACTACTGGAGTGGGTTGCCATTTCCTTCTCCAGGGGATCTTCCTGACCCAGGGATCGAACCTGCAGCTCCTGCTGCATCTCCTGCATTACGGGCAGATTCTTTAACGCTGAGCCTTTGGGGAAGCCCTACTTCTCTATAGTAGATGAAAACTTCTGTGACCTCTTGGAAAACAAAGCAGTTGATACAGGGTGTGAACATGTGTGTGCAACAAAACAGGAGTGTTGGGGTTCAGTGTCACACCCATCTGAGGGATGAGGATAGCTTTCTGTACATATCCTGATTGGGTACTAGTTGGCTGAGCAGAAAATGCTCGTTAGTTTTGTCTTATGTTTAGTGTTTTGGATTCTGCTTTCCCTTCCTCTTGTGCATGGGTTCCCCAACTTCAGATAACAGAAGAGAACTATCAAAGCAGGCCTGCCAGTTGTTTACCTTGTCTGTGTTAGTAAGGAGATTGCTTAAAGGAAAAATTTATCTCAAAATGGAATTCCAGAAAGATTTCCAAGCTTTTGGCATTTTGTCTTTTGATAAGTCTGTGGAGAAAATGATGTTGAGGGCCTAAGTGTTTACTTTTTGTGACTTGAATTCGTGTTGAGAGTTTGATTTTCCTTCCTGGGGAAAAAGGGTATTTTCTCAAGGTGTGACTACAGGGAGGAAATAGTAGGATGTTTGGTGGAGTGGCTATTTGGCAGGGTGGGCAAGTGTTGCTATTTCTTTGGGGAAAGACAATTGTTTTCTGTAAGTCTTACTCAGGAGTTAAGCCCTAATGCCTCCCAACTTATTGGTTTAGTATTTTAAATTTTTTCTCTGGGGAAGAAATAATTTCTTCCAAACCAACACCTGCAGTGTGTGGCTGATGGAGAACCACGGATGTTTTATTTTTAGCTTGTCTTCTGCTGTGTTTAACTTTTAACTCCAAGGAACATCCCAGCTTCTAAGGTCTAGAGATATATTGATGCAGTGCCACCTGGAGCTGAGAGTTTGGGAATCTCCCAAGCCTGGTTTATTTGTGATACTCCAACAAAAGCTAAAGTCTGATATCTTGATCTGCTGACATGTGGAATTCTGGCTGGGAAAGATTGTATCTGTTTTTTTCCAATGTGTCAGTTCATAAAGGCTCTTAAAGCAAAAGATGATAGCAGGAGTGTGTCATGCCTACATGTGCCATCTTGACTTTTCTGTCGGGCTGGGATGTTGAGACTACAGGGGACAGGGGCAGGCTACCAGCAGGGCTTGCTCATATGGAAGCAAATCTCTTATCCTTCTTCTGTCACCTTTTCCTCATTCATCTTAGGCAAAGACTCACTTGGTGTTTTACTAAATGTGTTCTAAAACACTGGATGTAATATTTATTGAGCATCCACAGTGTGCCAAACACAGTGTACCAAGGATTTATTACCTTGGAAAATTTTGGCTTAAGTTTAAAGCTATTGTCTGCTTGTCTTATAGAAGAGAGTGGATCTGTATATTTTTCTTTTAGATTAGCCATGAGTGTAGCATTTTGTGAAAATGCCATTTTAATATGCTAATAATAAAGGTGAAGCTGGTTTGTGTATAGAAATGCAAGAGACTTATGGGTATTGATTTTGTTTCTTGAAAGCTTACTGAATTCATTGATGAGCTTTGGTAGTTTTCTGGTAGCAGCTTTAGCAATTTCTATGTATAGTATCATGTCATTTGCAAACAGTGAAAATTTTACTTCTTTTCCAATTTAGATTCCTTTATTTCTTTTTCTTCTCTGATTGCTGTGGCTAGGACTTTAAAAACTATGTTGAATAAGAGTGACAAGAATATACATCCTTTTTTTGTTCTTGATCTTAGAGGAAATACTTTCAACTTTTCACCATTGAGTATGTTAGCTGTGGGTTTGTGGCATATGGCCTTTATTTTGTTTAGGTAAGTTCCCTTTATGCCCACTTTCTGCAGAGTTCTTACCATAAATGGGTGTTAAATTTTGTTGAAAGCTTTTTTCTGCATCTATCGGGATGATCATATGGCTTTTATTCTTCAATTTGTTAATATAATATATCACATTGATTGATTTGCATATACTGAAGAGTCCTTGCCTCCCTGAGATAAATCCCACTTGATCATGGTGTGTGATCTTTTTAATGTGTTGTTGGATTTGATTTGCTAGTATTTTGTTGAGGATTTTTGTTTCTATGTTCATCAGTGAGATTGGCTTGTAATTTTCTTTTCTTTTCTTTTTTTTTTTTTTTTTGTGGTATCTTTGTCTGTGAAGCCATCGGGTCCTGGACTTTTGTTTTTTGGGAGGTTTTTACTCACAGTTTCAATTTCAGTACTTATGATTAGTCTGTTTATAGTTTCTACTTCTTCCTGGTTCAAAATTCAATCTTGGAAGGTTTTATTTTTCTAAACACTTGTCCATTTCTTTGAGGTTGTCCACTTTATTGGCATATATTTGCTTATAGTAGTCTCTCATCTTTCTTTGTATTTCTTTAGTGTCCATTGTAATGTCTCCTTTTTCATTTCTAACTTTGTTGATTTGAGCCCTCTTCCTTTTTTTCTTGATAAGTCTGGTTAAAGGCTTATCAATTTTGCTTATATTTTTGATGAACCAGCTTTTAGTTTCATTGATCTTTTCTATTATTTTCCTTATCTCTATTTAATTCATTTCTGCACTAATATTTATCATTTTTTCCCTTCTCCTAACTTTGAATTTTTTTTTTTTTACTTCTTTCTCTAGTTGCTTGAGGTGTAAGATTAGGTTGTTTATTTGAGATTTTTCTTGTTTCCTGAGATAAGATTGTATTAGTATAAACTGCCCTCTTAGAACTGCTTTTGCTGTATTCCATAGGTTTAGGATCATTTTGTTTTCATTTGTCCCTAGGTATTTTTTGGTTTCCTTTTTGATTTCTTCAGTGATGCATTGGTTGCTTAGTAAGATATTATTTAGCTTTCATATCTGTTTTTTTGTTTTGTTTTTTAACAGTTTTTCCCTTGTAGTTGATTTGTAATCCATAATGTTGTGGTTGGATAAGATGCTTGATATGATTTCAGTGTTCTTAAATTTATTGAGGGTTGCTTTGTGGCCCAGCATGTTAGCTATCCTGGAGAATGTTCCATGTACACTTGAAGAGAATGTGTATTCTGCTGCATTCATATAGGATGTCATATAAATATCAATTATGTCCATATGGTCTAATATGTCATTTAAGGCCTCTGTTTCCTTATTGATTGTTCTGTCTGTATGGTTTGTCCATTGATGTAAGTGGAGTGCTAAAGTACCCCACTTTCTTGTGCCAATGTTGATTTCTCCTTTTATGAAAAGACAACCCACAGAATGGGAGAAAATATTTGCAAATGAAGTGATTGACAAGGGATTGATGTTCAAAATATATAACAGCTTATGCAGCTCAAAATACATACATACATACATATATATATATACCCAATCAAAAAATTTGCAGAAGGTCTAAATAGACATTTGTCAAAAGAAAACAGACAGATGGCCAAAAGGCACATGAAAAGATGCTTAACATTGTTAATTATTAGAGAAATGCAAATCAAACAATGAGTTGTCACCTGACACCAGTCAGAATAACCATCATGAAAAAGTCTGCAAATAATAAATGCTGGAGAAGATGTGGAGAGAAAGGAAACCTCCTACACTGTTGGTGAGATTGGAGGTTCCTCAAAAAAACTAAAAAAATAGAACTACCACATGATCCAGCAATCCCTCTACTGGGCATGTATCTGGAGGAAACCTTAATTTGAAAAGAGACATGCACCTCAGTGTTCATTGCTTCACTATTTACAATAGTCTGGAAGCAATATAAAAGTCTATTGACAGAGAAATGGATAAAGAAGATGTGGTATGTATATACAATGAAATATTATTCAGTCACCAAAAAGAATGAAATAATACCATTTACAACCACACGGTTGGGCTTAGAGATTATAACACTGAGTGAAGTAAGTCAGATAGAGAAGGACAAATATCATATGGTATCAATTATGTGTGGAATCTAAAAAAATGATACAAATGAACGTTGTTCCAAACAGACTTCAAGCACGGTTTTCAAAGGGGAAAGGCAGGGGGAAGAATAAATTAGGACTTTGAGGTGAATATATACACACTACTATATATGAAATTGATACTAATAGTTAACAAGGACCTACTGTGTAGCATGGGGCTTCCCTCGTGGTTTAGTAGTGAAGTATCCACATGCTAATGCAGGAGATGCAGGAGATGTGGTTTTGATCCCTGGGTCAGGAAGATCCCCTAGAGGGGAAGTGGCAACCCACTCTAGTATTCTTGCCTGGAGAATCCCATGGACAGTGGAGCCTGGCAGGCTACAGTCCATAAGGTTGCAAAGCATCACACAGTGAGCAGACAGCACTGTGTAGCACAGGGACCTCTACTCAATAATCTGTGATAGCCTATATGGGAAAAGAATCTGAAAAAGAGTAGATATATGTATATGTATAACTGAATCACTTTGCTGTACACCTGAAACTAACATAGCATTGGAAATTAACTATACTTTACTGTGCCAGTAAAGGTCCATATAGTCAAGGCTTTGGTTTTTCCAGTAGTCATGTATAGATGTGAGAGTTGGACCATAAAGAAGGTTGAGCACTGAAGAATTAATGCTTTCAAACTGTGGTGCTGGAGAAGACTCTAAAGAGTCCCTTTGACTTCAAGGAGATCAAAGCAGTCAATCCTAAAGGAAATCAATCCTGAATATTTATTGGAAGGACTGATGCTGAAGCTGAAGCTCTAATTCTTTGGCCACCTGATGCAAAGAGTCAACTCACTGGAAAAGACCTTGATGCTAGGAAAGATTGAGGGCACAAGGAGAAGGGGGCGACAGAGGATGAGATAGTTAAATGGCATCACTGACTCAATGGACATGAGTTTGAGCAAATTCTGAGAGATAGTTAAGGGCAGGAAAGCCTGACATGCTGCAGTCCATGGGGTTACAAAGCAATGGACATGACTTAGCAACTGAACCACAGAAAAAATTAAATTAAAAAAAGTGAAGCTTGTAATAAGAAAAACTGGTATGGCTTGTATTTCTAATTAAGGTTTCTTTTCCTTTCCTTTTAGGAAACCTTCAGAGTACTATTACCAAGATATTTTGAGGATTTACTTACTCATTTTCAAAAGTTTGATCCCTCTGATTCTGGGGTTTTGTTCAAAACCTATGGCTACACTGCTGTACTGAATCTCTGCCTTTTCATTTGGTCAATTCTGGTGCACTTTTGCTTCTATTACGTTCAGCGTGTAGGAATGAGATTAAGAGTAGCCATGTGCCATATGATTTACTGCAAGGTAAGTGTCATTTGGTACAAAAGTTTGTACCTCCTCTGGAGAATCAGAAACATTTGGGGAAAGTTCTCTGTAGATTAAAAATTTTGTAACTGGTGTCATTTACTCCTTGCCAGAGATACTCGATATTTGTTTCAAGCCATTTTGTTGTTGTTTGAGCAAACTTTACCAATATATAATGAAAAGTTTTGTTTGGAGATCAGACCAGGGCTGCCTTTGATAACTTTATGCATAGGCTGGTGCATAATACCCATTAAACTTATATTGAAACTAATTAAAAAATAGGTATCAAAATTATCAAACTGATTTTCAATGTTTTCTTGCCTAAATCTTATTGTGGTATTCATGGAAATTTTGTTGTTTTTCATTTAAACCTTCATTTACATCAAAGTTGTATTTAAAAGTGACTTTAGTGATTGTATCTATAGCATTAAATTTAGGAGAAAAATATGTTTTTAATAAAATAAATGATTATATTTTACATGATGCATCTAGTCATGTTTAATATAATTGTGCTTACTAAATAAAAATATAAGTGAAATCTGTGCCAAATTAGACTCACTCATGATCTTCTGTAGTTCTGATTGTTTTTGATAATATTAAAGAAAATGGCTGTTTGGGAGAAAACTTGAAATTTTAATTTGTTTTTAGCAATTTTAGAGGGCATTTATGTTGCTATTCATTGAAGTTATTTTCTTAATACAATATTTGCTTTTTTTTTAGTATGCATTATAGCAGCTTTAATAAAATCTGGTTTGATGTTTCTAGTGTTTTTGTATTGAGAAATGCTGTAAAATTATTCTATGTTTTACTCTAGTCTTATCTAGTATAAAAGGAGTTAAGTATTTCAATGTCTTTATAAATGAACTGCCACAGATACATCAGTGTCATGTGCTGGAAAGCTCTTGATAAATGAGATCTTAGATATCTCTTTGTCCTGGGCTGTTTCATTAAAAAAAAAAAAAATCCTTATTTAACCATGTTGTATATTTGAAATATTCTGAGAGAGAGATTATAAGTGTTTTCACTGCACACAAAAAAAGATAAGTACATGAGGCAATGGATATGTTAACTGTTTTAACTATAGTAATCATTTCCCAGTGTACATTTATGTCAAACATCTTGTTGTGCACATTTATATATATATATATTTCATTAAAAATAAACAAAATCCTCATTGAAAGATAAAACCAAGCAATTTAAATGAAAACAAGCACTTCTTTTACTTGGTTGCTACTTATCTGAAACTTCTATTTTTTAGGAATACTTTTCTTAGCAAATTAAAGATATCTTTCCTCAGCCTTTTTTGAGCAGAGTCTTGTTAATCTTTGGGCTATGTGAACCTGATTCATGGACCTAACATTCTAGGTTCTTATGTAATATTGCTTTTTACAGCATTGGACTTTCCTTTCACCACTAGACACATCCACAATGGGGCTCTGTTTTCACTTTGGCTCAGCCTCTTCATTCCTTCTGGAGCTATTTCTTCGCTCTTCTCCAGTAGCATGTTGGGCATCCACTGACCTGGGGAGTTCATTTTTTAGTGTCAAATCGTTTTGCCTTTTCATACTGTTCATGGGATTCTCAAGGAAAGAATGCTGAAATGGTTTGCATTTCCTTCTCCAGTGGACCACTTTTTTCCAGCTGAGCTGTTTCAAATCCTAAAAGATACTGCTGCTAAAATGCTGCACTCTGTATGCCAGCAAATTTGGAAAACTCAGCTGTGGCCATAGCACTGGAAAAGGTCAGTTTTCATACCAATCCCAAAGAAAGGCAATGCCAAATAATGTTCAAACTATTGCACAATTGCACTCATTTCACATGCTAGCAAAGTAATGCACAAAACTCTCCAACCTAGGCTTCAACAGTACATGAACCAAAAACTTCCAGATTTTCAAGCTAGAGTTAGCAAAGGCAGAGGAACCAGAGATCAAATTGCCAACATACGTTGAATCATAGAAAATGCAAGAGAATTCCAGAAAACATCTACTTCAGCTTCATTGACTACACTAAAGCCGTTTACTTTGTGGATCACAACAAACTCTGGAAAGTTCTTAAAGTGATGGGAATACCAGAACACCATACCTGCCTCCTGAGAAACCTGTATGCAGGTCAAGAAGCCACAGTTAGAACTGGACATGGAACAATGGGCTGATTCCAAATTGGTAAAGGAGTACGTCAAGGCTGTATATTGTCACCCTTGTTATTTAACTTCTATTTAGAATACATCCAGAGAAGGCAATGGCACCCCACTCCAGTACTCTTGCCTGGAAAATCCCATGGGTGGAGGAGCCTGGTAGGCTGCTGCCTATGGGGTCGCCAAGAGTCAGACACGACTGAGCGACTTCACTTTCACTTTTCACTTTCGTGCATTGGAGAAGGAAATGGCAAACCACTCCAGTATTCTTGCCTGGAGAATCCCAGGGACGGAGGACCCTGGTGGTCTGCTGTCTATGGGGTTGCACAGAGTCGGACATGACTGAAGCGACTTAGTAGCAGCAGCAGCAGCAGCAGCAGCAGCAGGGCACATCATGGAAAATGCCACGCTGAATGAAGCACAAGTTGAAATCAAGACTTCTGGGAGAAATATCAATAACCTCAAATATGTAGATGACACCACCCTTATGGAAGAAAGCAAAGAGAAACTAAAGAGCCTCTTGATGAAAGTTAAAGAGGAGAGTTCAAAAGCTGGCTAAACCTATTATACAGAATGAAGTAAGCCAGAAAGAAAAACACCAATACAGTATACTAATGCATATATATGGAATTTAGAAGATGGTAACAATAACCCTATATACGAGACAGCAAAAGAGACACTGATGTATAGAACAATCTTTTGGACTCTGTGGGAGAGAGAGTGGGTGGGATGATTTGGGAGAATGGCATTGAAACATGTATAGTGTCATATATGAAATGAGTCGCCAGTCCAGGTTCGATGCACGATACTGGATGCTTGGGGCTGGTGCACTGGGACAACCCAGAGTGATGGTACGTGGAGGGAAGAGGGTTCAGGATGGGGAACACGTGTATACCTGTGGTGGATTCATGTTGATATATGGCAAAACCAATACAATATTGTAAAGTTAAAAAAAAAAAAGCTGGCTAAAACTCAGCATTCAAAAAACAAAGATCATGGCATCCAGTCACATCGCTTCATGACAGATGGGGAAACAATGGAAACAGTTTCAGACTTTATTTATTTATTTATTTTTTTGGGTGGGGATCTCCAAAATCACCACAGATGATTACAACCTTGAAATTAAAAGGCACTTGCTCCTTGGAAGAAAAGCTATGACCAACCTAGACAGCATATTGAAAAGCAAAGACATTACTTTACCAACAAAGGTCTAGTCAAAGCTATGTTGTTTTTTTTTTTTCCAGTAGTCATGTAGGTATATGAGAGTTGGACCATAAAGAAAGCTGAGTGCCAAAGAATTGATGCTTTTGAACTGTGGTGTTGGAGAAGACTCTTGAGAGTCCCTTGGACTGCAAGGAAATCAAACCAGTCAATCCTAAAGGAAATCAATCCTGAATGTTCATTGGAAGGACTGATGCTAAAGCTGAAACTCCAACACTTTGGCTACCTGATGCGAAGAGCTGACTTGTTGGAAAAACCCTGTTGTTGGCAAAGATTGAGGGCAGGAGGAGAAGGGGGTGACAGAAGATGAGATGGTTAAATGGCATCACCAACTCCATGGACATGAGGATGAACAAGCTCCGGGAATTGTTGATGGATAGGACAGCCTGATGTGCTGCAGTCCATGGGGTTGCAAAGAGTCTGACATTACTGAGCAATTGAAGAACAACAACAAGTGTGAAACTGGGGGTCTGGCGTGTCACTGTCAGTCATAGACTGTAGAACATAAGCTAATTTGTTCCTAGTTGATGTGGAAATGCAACGATGCCCATACACTCCAGTCAAGCATCTTCCTTGTCCTCAATCATCATGTTTGTTATTCTGTTGCACCTCCTTCTATTTAGAAGATGAATACTCAGGTTTCCCTACAAATTGTCTAGAAGTTTGTCTTTGCAGATCATGTTTAACTCCTATAAATAAATAAATAGGAAATTTCACCAGAAGTACACTATGAAACTCTTATATTAGTTGTGAGGTGATGTTTTACTCAAAGTTTACTCTTTGTTCCACATGTAAGCCATTGTCCAACTGGTTTCCTTTCTCTACCCACTAGTTCTTTGGAATGTTGCCTTTGAGAAATTGGACCCTTCCTGGCATGCTGCTTGAAAGTGAAAGTGACAGTCTTAGTTGCTCAGTCATGTCCAACTCTTTGTGACTCCATGGACTGTAACCTGCCAGGCTCCTCTGTCTATGAAATTCTCCAGGCAAGAATACTGGAATGGGTTGCCATGCCCTTCTCCAGGGGGGCATGTTTCTTACATGAAAGTAAACATTTTCCAAAGGCATTAATTTGCCTACTTGATTAGCCTTAAGGAATTGTTTCCTTTTCCATTTTTTAGAAAATTTTATATGATATTTAAAGATTACACTCCATTTAGAGTTATTATAAGATATTGGCTGCATTCCCTGTGTTGTACTATATATCATTGTAGGCTACCTTACTCCCAATAGTTTGTACCTCCCACTCCCCCATCACTATATGGCTCCCCCACTTCACTGGTAACCACTAGTTTGTTCTCTGTATCTGTGAGCCTATTTCTCTTTTGTTTTATTCACTAGTTTATTGTATTTTTAGGCTCCACTTATAGACAATATCATACAGTATTTATCTCTCTCTCTCTCTGACTTGTTTCATTTAGCATCAGTTCCATTCAGTTCAGTCACTCAGTCATGTCTGACTCTTTGTGACACCATGGATTGCAGCACTCCAGGCTTCCCTGTCCATCACCAACTTCTGGAGCTTGCTCAAACTCATGTCCATTGAGTTGGTGATGCCATACAACCATCTCATCCTCTATCATCCCCTTCTCCTCCCGCCTCCCATCTTTCCCAGCATCAGGGTCTTTTTCAACGAGTCAGTTCTTGGCATCAGGTGGCCAGAGAATTGGAGTTTCAGCTTCAGCATCATTCCTTCTAATGAATATTTAGGATTGATTTCCTTTGGGATTAACTGGTTTGATCTCCTTAATGTCCAAGGGACTCTTAAAGGTCTTCTCCAACACCACAGTTCAAAAGCATCAATTCTTTGGTGCTCAGCTTTCTTTATAGTCCAACTTTCACATCCATACATGACTACTGGAAAACCTATAGCCTTGACTAGAAGGACCTTTGTTGGCAAAGTGATGTCTCTGCTTTTTAATATGCTGTCTAGGTTGGTCATAGCTTTTCTTCCAAGGATCATGTTTCTTTTAGTTTCATGGCTGCAATTACTATCTGCAGTGATTGGATGTCTGTGTATGGATGCTTAGGTTGCTTGCATATCCTGAGAACTGTAAATAATGCTTATATGAACATTGTGGTACATGTATTTTTTTTGAAGTAGTGTTTTTGTTTTTTTTTTTGGATATATCACAGGAAGTTGAATTGCTGGGTCATGTGGTAGTTCTCTTTTTAGTTCTTTGACAAGCCTTCATACAGTTGTTCACAGTGGTTGTCCAATATACATTTCCACCAATAGTGTATGAGTGTTACCTTTCCTCCACATCCTTACCAGAATTTGTTATTCATGTTCTTTTTGATTAAAGTCATTCTGACAGGTGTGAGGTGATATCTCATTGTGGTTTCGATTCAAATTTCCTCATTGGAAAAATGTCCATTTAATTCTTTATGTCCATTTTTAATAGGGTTGTTTGTTTTTATGATGTTGTGTTATATAAATTGCTTGTATACATAGGATATTAATCCCATATAGGTCATATCATTTACAAATATTTCCTATGATTCAGTATCTTTTCTTTTCATTTGGTTGATGATTTCCTTCTCCATGCAAAAGTTTTTAAGTTTAGTTCTTTTCTATTTGTTTTTGCTTTCATTTCTTTTACTTTGAGAGAACCCCAAAATACATTGCATTGGTTTTTGTCAAAGAGCGTTCTGCCCATGTTTCCCTCTAGGAGTTTTATAGTATCTGGTCTTACATTTAGGTCTTTAACACATTTTGAGTATATTTTTGTATATGGTATTAGAGAATGGTTTAATTTCATCCTTTTAAATGTAGCTGTCCAGTTTTCCCAGACCTTTGTTGGTAAAGTAATGTGTCTGCTTTTTAATATGCTGTCTAGGTTTGTCATAGCTTTTCTTCCAAGGAGCAAGCTACATTTAAAAATAGCCAAACTGATCACTTGAATCACAGCCTTGTCTAACTCAGTGAAACTATGAGCCATGCCGTGTAGGGCCACCCAAAATGGATGGGTCATAGTGGAGAGTTCTGACAAAATGTGGTCCACTGGAGAAGGAAATGGAAAAATCACTTCAGCATTCTT
Source organism: Bos indicus (assembly GCF_029378745.1). Classification (NCBI taxonomy): domain Eukaryota; kingdom Metazoa; phylum Chordata; class Mammalia; order Artiodactyla; family Bovidae; genus Bos; species Bos indicus. The sequence goes on from NC_091771.1 coordinate 69,943,553, forward strand.
GCCTTGAGGACTCCATGAAGAGTATGAAAAGGCAAAATGATAGGACACTGAAAGATGAGCTCCCTAGGTCGGTAGGTGCTCAATATGATACTGGAGAAGAGTGGAGAAATAGCTCCAGAAGGAATGAAGAGGCTGAGCCAAAATGAAAATGACACCTAGTTGTGCGTGTGACTGGTAATAGAAGTAAATCCTGATGCTGTAAAGAACAATATTGCATAGGAACCTGGAATGTTCCATCTATGAATCGTGGTAAATTGGAAGTAGTCGAATAGGTTATGGCAAGAGTAAACATCAACATTTTAGGAATCAGTGAAATAAAATGAGCTGGAATGTGTGAATTTAATTCAGATGACCATTATATCTACTACTGTGGACATGAATTCCTTAGAAGAAATGGAGTAGCCCTCATAGTCAACAAAAGAGTCTGAAATGCAGTACTTGGATCCAGTCTCAAAAATGACAGAATGATTTCTGTTTGTTTCCAAGGCAAATCATTGAATATCAGAGTAATCTAAGTCTATGCCCCAACCAGTAATGCTGAAGAAGCTAGAGTTGAATGGTTCTATGAAGACTAACAAGAACTTCCAGAACTAACAGCCAAAAAAAGATGTCCTCTTCATTATAGGGGACTGGAATGCAAAAGTAGGAAGTCAAAAGATACCTGTAATAACAGGCAAACTTGGCCTTAGAGTACAAAATGAAGCAGGGCAAAGGCTAACAGCATTTTGCCAAGAGAATGCAGTGGTTATAGCAAACACCCTCTTCCAACAACACAACAGACAACTACACAAGGACATCACCAGATGGTCAATACCAAAATGAGATTGATTATATTCTTGGCAACAGAAGATGAATAAGCTCTGTACAGTCAGCATAAACAAGACTGGGAGCTAACTGTGACTGAGTTCATGAACTCCTGATTGCCAAATTCAGGATTAAATTGAAGAAAGTAGGGAAAACCACTGTGCCATTCAGGTATGACCTAAATCAAATCCCTTATGATTATGTAGTAGATGTGGCAAATAGATTGAAGGCATTAGATCTGATAGATACAGTGCCTGAAGAACTATGGATGGAGGTTCATAACATTGTACAGAAGGAAGTGATAAAAACCATCTCCAAGAAGAAGAAATGCAAAAAGGCAAAATGATTGTCTGAGGAGAGCTTTCAAATAGCTGAGAAAAGAAGAGAAGTGAAAGGCAAAGGAGAAAAGGAAAGATATACCCATTTGAATGCAGAGTTACAAAGAATAGCAAGGAGAGATGAGAAAGCCTTCTTTAGTGATCAATGCAAAAAAAAAAAAAAAAAAATAGAGGAAAACAATAGAATGGAAAAGAGAGATCCCTTCAAGAAAATTAGAGATACCAAGGGAATATTTCATGCAAAGATGGGCTCAATAAAGGACAGAAATGGTATGGACCTAACAGAAGCATAAGATATTAAGAAGAGGTGGCAAGAATACACAGAAGAACTATTCAAAAAAGATCTTAATGACCCAGATAATCATAATGGTGTGATCACTCATCTAGAGCCAGATATCCTGGAGTGTGAAGTCAAGTGGGCCTTAGGAAGCATCACTATGAACAAAGCTAGTGGAGGTGATGGAATTCCATTTGAGCTATTTCAAATCCTAAAAGATGATGCTGTGAAAGTGCTGCACTCAATATGCCAGCAAATTTGAAAAACTCAGAAGTGAACATAGGATGGGAAAACTCAGTTTTCATTCCAATCCCAAAGAAAGGCAATGCCAAGGAATGTTCCAACTACTGAGCAATTGCACTCATTTCACATGCAACCAAAGTAATGTTCAAAATTCTCCAAGCTAGGCTTCATCAGTACACGAACCGAGAACTTCAGATGTACAAGCCAGATTTAGAAAAGGCAGAGGAACCAGAGATCAAATTGCCAATATCCGTTGGATCATAGAAATAGCAAGAGAATCCAGAAAAACATTTACTTCTGCTTCATTGACTACACTCAAGCCTTTTACTTTGCTTGTTGTGGGTCATAACAAACTCTGGAAAATTCTTGAAGAGATGGGAATACCAGACCACCTTACCTGCCTCCTGAGAAACCTGTATGCACGTCAAGAAGCAACAGTTAGAACCAGACATGGAACAATGGAATGGTTCCAAATTGGGGAAAGAGTGCATCAAGGCTGTATATTGTCACCCTGCTAATTTAACTCATATGCAGAGTACATCATGCGAAATGTTGGGCTGAATGAAGCACAAGCTGTAACCAAGATTGCAGGGAGAAGTATCAATAACCTCAGATATGCATATGCCACCACCCTTATGGCAGAAATCAAAGAGAAACTAAAGAGCCTCTTGATGAAAGTGAAAGAAAAGTGTAAAAGCTGGAATAAAACTTAAAAAAAAAACAAAACACGAAGATCATGGCATTTGGTCACATAATTTCTTGGCAAATAGATGGGGAAACAATGGAAACAGTGACAGACTTCATTTTCTTGGGCTCCAAAATCACTGCAGACAGGGACTGCAGCCATGAAATCAAAAGATGCCTACTTCTTGGGAGAAAAGCTATGACCAATCTAGACAGCATATTAAAAAGCAGAGACAGTACTTTACTGACAAAGGTCCATCTAGTCAACTGTGGTTTTTCCAGCAGTCATGTATGGATATGATAGTTGAACCTTAAAGAAAGCTGAGTGCCAAAGTATTGGTGCTTTTGAACTATTGTGTTGGAGAAGACTGTTGAGATTCCTTTGGATAGCAAGGACATCAAACCAGTCAATCCTAAAGAAAATCAGTCCTGAATATTCACTGGGAGGACTGATGCTGAAGTTTAAGCTCCAAAACTTTGGCCACCTGATGTGAAGAACTGATTCATTGGAAAAGACCCTGATACTGGTGAAGTTCGAAGGCAGGAAGAGAAAGAGACAACAGAGGATGAGATGGTTGGATGACATCACTGACTTGATGGACATGAATTTAAGCAAGCTCTGAGAGTTGGTGATGGGCTAGGAAGACTGGTGTGCTTCAGTCCATGGGGTCACAAAGAGTTGGACATGAGTGAGTGACTAAACTGAACTGTGCATTTTTTCAGCACCAGTTATTGAAGAGACTGTGCTTTCTCCATTGTGTATTCTTGCCTCCTTTGTCTTAAATTAGTTGACCCTAAGTGTATGGGTTTATTTCTGGGCTGTCTATACTGTTCCATTGATCTATGTGTCTGTTTTTGTGCCAGTATCTACTCTCTTCCCTTGGACTTCCCTTGTGGCTCAGCTGGTAAAGAATCGCCTGCAATGTGGGAGACCTGGGTTTGATCCCTGAGTTGGGAAGATCCCCTGGAGAAGAGAAAGGCCACCCACTCTAGTATTCTGGCCTAGAGAATTCCATGGACTGTATAGTCAATGGGGTCACAAAGAGTTGGACGCAGCTGAGTGACCTTCACTTCACTTTCATACTATTATTTTGATTACTGTAGCTTTGTACTATGGTCAAAGTCAAGGAGTGTGATTCCTCCAGCTTTGTCCTTCTTCTTCTTTTTTTTTTTTTTTTTTTTGACTATTTGTGTCATTTGTTTTTCCATACAAATTTTATATTTTTTTGTTCTAGTTCTGTGAAAAATGCCATTGGTAATTTGATAGGTGTTGCATTGAATCTGTAGATTGCCTTGGGTTGTACGGTTATTTTGACAATACTAATGTTTCCAATCCAAGAACATGGTATATCTTTCCATCTGTTTTGTCATCTTCAATTTCTTTCATCAGTGTCTTATAGTTTTGGGGGTACAGATCTTTTGCCTCCTTAGGTAGGTTTATTCCTAGGCATTTTAGTCTTTTTGATGCAATGGTAAACGGGATTGTTTCCTTAATTTCCCTTTCTGATACTTTCTTAATAATGTATAGAAATGCAGCACATTTTTGTATATTAATTTTGTATCCTGAAACTTTACCGAATTCATTGATGAACTCTAATGGTTTTCTGGTAGTGTCTTTAGGATTTCCTATGTATGCTGGGAGGGATTGCGGGCAAGAGGAGAAAGGGACAACAGAGGATGAGATGGCTGGATGGCATCACTGACTCGATGGACGTGAGTCTCAGTGAACTCCAGGAGTTGGTGATGGACAGGGAGGCCTGGCATGCTGCGATTCATGGGGTCACAAAGAGTCGGACACGACTGAGCGACTGACCTGATCTGATCTAATGTATAGTATCATGTCATCTACAAGTAGTGACAGTTTGACTTCTTCCTTTCCAATTTAGAGTCTTTGTATTTAAAAGAATTGTCTTTTTACAAAGTTAGGAATTGCTGAGGTAAAACCACAGAGGTAACGTGGATTTTAAGAAACATCACTCAGTTGTGTCTAACTCTTTGCGACCCCATGGACTATACAATCCATGGAGTTCTCCAGGCCAGAATACTGGAGTGGGCAGCTGTTCCCTCCTGCAGGGGATCTTTCTAACCCAGGGATTTAACCCAGGGCTCCCCACATTGCAGGCAGATTCTTTACCAGCTGAACCACCAGGGAAGCCCAAGGATACTGCAGTGGATAGCCTATCCCTTCTCCAGGAAATCTTCCTGACCTAGGAATTGAACTGGAGTCTCCTGCATTGCAGGTGGATTCTTTACCAGCTGAGCTACTAGGGAAGCCCCTCCAGACACAGGAGAGACAGTTTCCTCATGCACTTTCATGCATCTAGAATCCTGCTGAGGTGAAGAAATAAGATGTTTCTTTTTTGTAGGTTACAGGTGGGCTGACTCTTTAGGGCAAAAGCTGGTGCTGCAGAACGGCTCTAAAAGGCCCATCTGAATGTTCCTGGTTTATGCTGAGGCCCTACTTGCTCATCTCTAGTCCTGGAAAGAAATCAGATTGAGTGTTAGAAATGGGATGGCTGATAAGCTTATAGTCATAGTTTGTATTGTTGAGTGATTTGTGGCATGTATGATATATAGAAAATGACTTGTCTTTTAATTACCTTTCCACAACTGTGGTAAAATACCTTTTGGCTTTTGATCATTGATTTTTTTAAAAGTTGCAACAAAATATACACAACAAAATTTACAGTTTTAACTCTTTTTAAGTGCACCATTTAATGACATCAGGTACATTCATATTGTTGTGGAGTTATCATCATTATGCATCTCCAGAACTTTTTCATCTTCCCAAATTGGCACCCATTAAACACTGTTTCTACTCCCATCCCTTCACCACCATCACCATTCTACTTCTCTTAATGAATTTCACTACTCCAGGTGCCTCATATAAGTGAAAGCATATGATGTCTGGATTATGTCACCTAGCATAATGTTTTCAAGGTTTATCCATGTTGTATCAGGTGTCAGAATTAAATTCCTTTTTAAGACTGAGTGATATTTCATGGTAGGTATGTACAATATTTTGTGTATTCATTCATCTGTTAATAAATGTTTGGGTTGTTTCCCCAAAACCTGTGGGACACGGTAAAAGCAGTCCTAAGGGGAAAGTTCATAGCAATACAGGCACACCTCAAGAAACAAGAAAAAAGTCAAATAAATAACCTAACTCTACACCTAAAGCAACTAGAAAAGGAAGAAATGAAGAACCCCAGGGTTAGTAGAAGGAAAGAAATCTTAAAAATTAGAGCAGAAATAAATGCAAAAGAAACAAAAGAGACCATAGCAAAAATCAACAAAACCAAAAGCTGGTTCTTTGAAAGGATAAATAAAATTGACAAACCATTAGCCAGACTCATCAAGAAACAAAGGGAGAAAAATCAAATCAACAAAATTAGAAACGAAAATGGAGAGATCACAACAGACAACACAGAAATACAAAGGATCATAAGAGACTACTATCAACAATTATATGCCAATAAAATGGACAACGTGGAAGAAATGGACAAATTCTTAGAAAAGTACAACTTTCCAAAACTGGACCAGGAAGAAATAGAAAATCTTAACAGACCCATCACAAGCATGGAAATTGAAACTGTAATCAAAAATCTTGCAGCAAACAAAAGCCCCGGTCCAGACGGCTTCACAGCTGAATTCTACCAAAAATTTAGAGAAGAGCTAATACCTATCCTGCTCAAACTCTTCCAGAAAATTGCAGAGGACGGTAAACTTCCAAACTCATTCTATGAGGCCACCATCACCCTAATACCAAAACCTGACAAAGATCCCACAAAAAAAGAAAACTACAGGCCAATATCACTGATGAACATAGATGCAAAAATCCTTAACAAAATTCTAGCAATCAGAATCCAACAACACATTAAAAAGATCATACACCATGATCAAGTGGGCTTTATCCCAGGGATGCAAGGATTCTTCAATATCCGCAAATCAATCAATGTAATACACCACATTAACAAATTGAAAAATAAAAACCATATGATTATCTCAATAGATGCAGAGAAAGCCTTTGACAAAATTCAACATCCATTTATGATAAAAACTCTCCAGAAAGCAGGAATAGAAGGAACATACCTCAACATAATAAAAGCTATATATGACAAACCCACTGCAAACATTATCCTCAATGGTGAAAAATTGAAAGCATTTCCTCTAAAGTCAGGAACAAGACAAGGGTGCCCACTTTCACCATTACTATTCAACATAGTTTTGGAAGTTTTGGCCACAGCAATCAGAGCAGAAAAAGAAATCAAAGGAATCCAAATTGGAAAAGAAGAAGTAAAACTCTCACTATTTGCAGATGACATGATCCTCTACATAGAAAACCCTAAAGAGTCCACCAGAAAATTACTAGAACTAATCAATGACTACAGTAAAGTTGCAGGATATAAAATCAACACACAGAAATCCCTTGCATTCCTATACACTAATAATGAGAAAACAGAAAGAGAAAGTAAGGAAACAATTCCATTCACCATTGCAACAGAAAGAATAAAATACTTAGGAATATATCTACCTAAAGAAACTAAAGACCTATATATAGAAAACTATAAAACACTGGTGAAAGAAATCAAAGAGGACACTAATAGATGGAGAAATATACCATGTTCATGGATTGGAAGAATCAATATAGTGAAAATGAGTATACTACCCAAAGCAATTTATAGATTCAACGCAATCCCTATCAAGCTACCAACAGTATTCTTCACAGAGCTAGAACAAATAATTTCACAATTTGTATGGAAATACAAAAAACCTCGAATAGCCAAAGCGATCTTGAGAAAGAAGAATGGAACTGGAGGAATCAACCTACCTGACTTCAGGCTCTACTACAAAGCCACAGTTATCAAGACAGTATGGTACTGGCACAAAGACAGAAATATTGATCAATGGAATAAAATAGAAAGCCCAGAGATAAATCCACGCACATATGGACACCTTATCTTCGACAAAGGAGGCAAGAATATACAATGGATTAAAGACAATCTCTTTAACAAGTGGTGCTGGGAAATCTGGTCAACCACTTGTAAAAGAATGAAACTGGACCACTTTCTAACACCATACACAAAAATAAACTCAAAATGGATTAAAGATCTAAACATAAGACCAGAAACTATAAAACTCCTAGAGGAGAACATAGGCAAAACACTCTCCGACATACATCACAGCAGGATCCTCTATGACCCACCTCCCAGAATATTGGAAATAAAAACAAAAATAAACAAATGGGACCTAATTAACCTTAAAAGCTTCTGCACATCAAAGGAAACTATTAGCAAGGTGAAAAGACAGCCTTCAGAATGGGAGAAAATAATAGCAAATGAAGCAACCGACAAACAACTAATCTCAAAAATATACAAGCAACTCCTACAGCTCAACTCCAGAAAAATAAACGACCCAATCAAAAAATGGGCCAAAGAACTAAATAGACATTTCTCCAAAAAAGACATACAGATGGCTAACAAACACATGAAAAGATGCTCAACATCACTCATTATCAGAGAAATGCAAATCAAAACCACTGTGAGGTACCATTTCACACCAGTCAGAATGGCTGCGATCCAAAAGTCTACAAATAATAAATGCTGGAGAGGGTGTGGAGAAAAGGGAACCCTCTTACACTGTTGGTGGGAATGCAAACTAGTACAGCCACTATGGAGAACAGTGTGGAGATTCCTTAAAAAACTGGAAATAGAACTGCCTTATGATCCAGCAACCCCACTGCTGGGCATACACACTGAGGAAACCAGAAGGGAAAGAGACACGTGTTCCCCAATGTTCATCGCAGCACTGTTTATAATAGCCAAGACATGGAAGCAACCTAGATGTCCATCAGCAGATGAATGGATAAGAAAGCTTTGGTACATATACACAATGGAGTATTACTCAGCCATTAAAAAGAATACATTTGAATCAGTTCTAATGAGGTGGATGAAACTGGAGCCTATTATACAGAGTGAAGTAAGCCAGAAGGAAAAACATAAATACAGTATTCTAACGCATATATATGGAATTTAGAAAGATGGTAACAATAACCCTGTGTACGAGACAGCAAAAGAGACACTGATGTATAGAACAGTCTTATGGATTCTGTGGGAGAGGGAGAGGGTGGGAAGATTTGGGAGAATGACATTGTAACATGTAAAATATCATGTAAGAAACGAGTTGCCAGTCCAGGTTCGATGCACGATACTGGATGCTTGGGGCTAGTGCACTGGGACGACCCAGAGGGATGGTATGGGGAGGGAGGAGGGAGGAGGGTTCAGGATGGGGAACACATGCATACCTGTGGTGGATTCATTTTGATATTTGGCAAAACTAATACAATTATGTAAAGTTTAAAAATAAAATAAAATTAAAAAAAAATAAATGTTTGGGTTGTTTCAATCTTATATCTATTGTGAATAGTGCTGCTATGAACATAGGTAAACAAATATCTGTTCAAGGTTGTGCTTTCAGTTCTTTTGAGTACATTCCCAGTAGTGGAACTGTTGTGCTATATACTAATCTTATGTTTAATTTTTTGAGAAACTGCCATACCCTCTTCCATCATGGCTACATCATTTTATATTTTCTACTTGATCACTGATTTTTCTCTTTAACTTGAGAACTAAATGAAAAATTTTCATGAATCCTGACATTTTGTTTGGATCCATGGCTCCAGTTGGTAGTCCACTGAAACATCTTACAGTGGTCACTTCAGATTCCTGATCTCTAGGGCATATTTTGGAACTTTTTACCAAATAAAGGGATTGTGTAAAACAGGCTATTTTTTGTAAAGTCAGGCATTAAAGGCCACAGATTCCTCATGAGAATATTATTTTGAACATTATTCTCTGCTCATTTTATTGTATATTATTTTAAAACATTTTTAAAAAGAATTTAATAAGTATTTATTTTTGTCTGTGCTGGGCCTTTGTTGCTTTGTATGGGTTTTCTCTTGTTTCCTTGTTGAGGGCTGCTCTCTAATTGCAGTGTGCAGATGGTTTCTCTTATTGTGGAGATGGCTTCTCTTATTGCAGAACACAGGCTGTGGGGTGCTCGGGCCCAGTAATTGTGGTGCACAGGCTTAGTTGCCCTGCAGCATGTGGGATCTTTCCAGATGAGGGATCAAAGCTGTGTTTCCTGCATTGGCAGGCAGATGCTTAACCACTGAACCACAAGGGAAATTCTCTGCTCATATTGGAATGAGGAAACTAAGGTCAAAGTTCTTAAATGATTTCACATACAGTGTGATTGATTCCAAGTCTCCTAATTTCTAGTCCAAGTCCTCTAATTTCTTGCTTTAAGGCAGTTTCTCCACTTTCATCTAGTTAGGCTCACATTTACTTTATTTTGCTTCTAAATCTAAACCTACATCCTTTACACTCTGGGCAGACCCAATTTAATTGCGAAACAGGGTGGTGGATTTTTTTTTCCCCTACCTCCTACTCCTCCCTTTGCTGTCCTTCTGGGCGGGGCTTCTGCCACATTGAGGAGATAAAGGATGAACACGGGTCCCTAGAGCCCTGCTGTCAGGGGTTATCCTGCTCATCCTGATACCATGGATGATCCCAAGAAAGTGTTATCCAGTTTGCTATGTTTTAAGTGTGAATTTGTATCAACATGGGAATCCAATTCTCTGTCTCCCTCTCTTATTTCAGACCCTTCGCCTGAGTAACTCAGCCATAGGGAAGACTACCACAGGCCAGATAGTCAACATGATGTCTAACGATGTGAACAGGTTTGACAGGGTAAGTGACCAAGGGATCCTCTTCATTTCTCACTGGGTTCAGCTTTTTGGGAGCCAAGTGCCAGGGTTTGGTGTCAGCCAGGGTTCTGTTGAGAACCTAAGATAAGGAAGGGTTGTTGTTATCCAACTCTCATCTCCTGTGTGCAACTTACATGTAAAAAGATGTATTGACCTGTGGATTGGAATTTTGTTTTTCTAATACTAGATAGGCAGCGGTGTTCTATCCCAGCTCGGTTAGTGTCCCTAAAGGTCCTCCTGGTGTAGCCCTTCTTGGCACATGCTGTCAGTGTTGCTGAACTGTCTTCCTCCTCCTCTGGATGATGAAGGCTTGATGGTCAGGGATTGTTATTTCCCCTGTGCCCTGTTCAGTGCTGCTGCACAGGGAGCCTGTGAGGAATATGCCAAGTAGGTGTTCTCCAGCCAGACTCAACTTCCTCTCAGCTGTCAACCCCACACTCTTTTTTTTTTTTTTACACTTACCTTATGACTATGCAGTACTTGTTTCCACTGTTTCACATCAATTTGCCACGAAGTGATGGGACCAGATGCCAAGATCTTAGTTTTCTGAATGTTGAGTTTTAAGCCAACTTTTTCACTATCTTCTTTCACTTTCATCAAGAGGCTCTTTGGATCTTCTTCACTTTCTCCTTAATTGTGGTGTCATCTGCATATGTGAGGTTATTGATATTTTCCCCGGCAATCTTGATTCAAGCTTGTGCTTCATCCAGTCCAGCATTTCTCATGATGTACTCGGCATATATTTTTGGGCTCCATAATCACTGCAGATGGTGACTACAGCCATGAAACTAAAAGATGATCGCTCCTTGAAAGAAAAGTTATGACCAAACTAGACATCATATTAAAAAGCAGAGGCATTACTTTGCCAACAAAGGTCCATCTAGTCAAGATTATGGTTTTTCCAGTGGTCATGTATGGATGTGAGAGTTGGACTATAAATAAAGCTGAATGCCAAAGAATTGATGCTTTTGAACTGTGGTGATTGAGAAGACTCTTGAGAGTCCCTTGGACCACAAGGAGATCCGACCAGTCCATCCTAAAGGAAATCAGTCCTGAATATTCATTGGAAGGACTGATGCTGAAATTCTAATACTTTGGCTACCTGATGGGAAGAACTGACTCATTTGAAAAGACTGTGATGCTGGAAAGATTGAAGGTGGGAGCAGAAGGGGACAACAGAGGATGAGATGGTTGGATAGCATCACTGACTCAATGGACATGAGTGTGAGAAAACTCCAGGAGTTGATGATGGACAGTGGGGCCTGGCATGCTGCAGCACATGGGGCCACAAAGAGTTGGACATGACTGAGAGACTGAACTGAACTGAATGCAGTACTAGGATACAATCTCAAAAATGACAGAATGATCTCCATTCATTTCCAAGGCAAACCATTCAATATCACAGTAATCCAAGTCTATGCCCTGACCAGTAATGCTGAAGATGCTGAAGCTGAATGGTTTTGTGAAGACGTACAAAAACTTCTAGAACTAACACTCAGAAAGATATCCTCTTCATTATAGGGGACTGAAATGCAAGAGTAGGAAGTCAAGAGCTATCTGGAGTAACAGACAAATTTGGCCTTGGAGTACAAAATGAAGCAGGGCAAAGGCTAACAGAGTTTTGCCAAGAGAACACATTGGTCATAGCAAATACCCTCTTTCAACAACACAAGAAAAGACTCTATACGTGGACATCACCAGATGGTCAATACCGAAATCAGATTGATTATATTCTATGCAGCCAAAGATGGAGAAGCTCTATACAGTCAGCAAAAACAAGACTGGGAGCTGACTGTGGCTCAGATGATGAACAACAACAACTTCTCTTTCAGTTATTCATTCATCAGACATGAAATCAGGTACCTCTTCAATTTCAGGGATAAATAAGGCTTAGTTTCTGCCCTGGAGAAGTCAAAGCCCATCAGGGAGGTAAATATACAAGTCATTACTGGAGAGAGTGGTAGGTACCATAATGTAGACTTTCCTGGGGTTGCAGGGAGCCCCAGGGAAAAAGGCGTCTGAATTTTGGGACAGAGACTTTAGGGATTCCCTGAGACCATCTGCATTGTTGACAAAATCATTTTCCTTCCAGTGTGCCTGTCTGCTTCTCCCTGGATGTCCTAAATCCAGCCTTGTGCTGCCCCAGAACAGCATCATCTGGGGAAGATGCTTCGATTTCTGCTTCAGCAGGTTTAAAACCCACTGAGATCATTTCTATTTAGGCTCCCGTCTCTTCCTTCAGAGCAGATTGTTTCTAAATTGTGTGCTTATGGTTTTGCTTTTATACAGTTCTAAGAAGACTTTGTCTTTTTCTTTTAAGGTAATGATACGCTTGCACATCCTGTGGATTGGGCCACTTAATGCTATCACAGCGATTATCCTGCTCTGGATGGAAATAGGAATATCGTCTCTTGCCGGGATGGCACTCCTCATTATTTTTATGCTTTTGCAAAGCTTCTCTGGGAAGTTGTTTTCATCACTCCGGTAAGAGAAACACTGGTTTAAAAAAACAGATGATATGTACTTGGTGAATCCACAGTCTACTCTATCCTTTTGTTAAAACAATAACAACAACAACAACAACCTTCTCTGATCTCTTTTTTTGCACGTCTTGTAGACCCTTCAGGCTTAGCTAGTGGAGGCCCCATCCTTAAACCAAAGACTGATCTTGAAGGGGGAAAGGTGAAGCCATTTCCTGGCTCTTCTTGGAATTGTACTTGAATAAGTATAGTGTCTGTAAGCAGAATTTACCTAAGTCCAGGTTATTTAAACATTATTAAATAGTAATCATCCTATAGGCCCAATCCAAGCTGCATATATTTTTGCTATGCTTGTTTTAGGATCATTTTCAATTATTTAAGTTCATGTCTTGTTTTTAATTCACTGTTTGCATTAAGTTATCAGAAGTCCAAGGGCATAAAGACATAAATTTATAAAGCCCCACAGTTTGTTTGTTCCCCACAGTACCAGCAGCTTATGTGGTAAAAGAGTGTCTAGTGATGAAGGGTCTAATGGTGATGAGTTAGACTCGAAGCATATATCAGGGGATTGGAAGTGTGTTGTTCAGATTGTCAGGTGATGGAGATGTACTGTTTGAAGCACATTGAGCTCTTTTCCTTTCTTTTTTTTGGTGACTTTATGCATATTATTTTTCTCTACTTGGAATTTCATTTCTTATCTTTACCACAGAGAGATGTTCCTTATCCTTTGAAGCCCTGTTCAAGTGCTACTATGTCTCTGAAGCTTTTCTTGCTCTGCTTTCCCAGTGGTATTCACAGCCCCATCTTTTCTGATTCCCAGCACCTTAATCCTATTTTATTATAGCACATTGTCTCAATTAGATTCGGGTGTCTTCTGCCTTCCCTACCAGACCACAACTTCCTTGGGCAGGTGGATTGTACCTGACTTACTTCAGGTCTTCCTTAGCCAATACTGCAAGTTCTCCAAGTTATTTGTTGAATTGGGCTGCATGGTTGACTTCCTAATTGAAGTCCTCCTCTGTTTGTTCTTTGAGTAGGACCTGCCTGTGTTGTCAGCTTAGGGGAGCTGTAGGAAATCATTTGATCCCTGGTCTCTGACTGTGCCAATGCTGCTGTCGGGAAGGAAATTTTTGTTGTGATCACTAAGGCTCATCTCTCATGTTTGTTCCCTTAGGAGTAAGAGTGCAGCCTTCACAGACACCAGGCTCAGGACCATGAATGAAGTTATAACTGGCATCAGAACAATAAAAATGTATGCTTGGGAAAAGTTATTTGCTGAGCTTATTACCAGATTGAGAAGGTAACTTTCTGTATATGTCAAACCACAGTTTGTACTTTTTTATTTCCTGTTTTTACTGAATGGTTTAAAAGTATTACTGTTCTTTTATTTACCATCCTCCTAAAGGAAAAATATATGTGCTTCTTTCTTATATAGAAATGAAATTTCACATATTAATACCCAAATCTCAAGGAAGCAATGATCCTAAGATGTTCGTATTTGAGTTGATGACGTTTAAACTAAAACTACAATTTATGTTAATATAGAACAAATGGGAAGATTGTAGAGATTGGGTATATTTGTATTGGGCCAAACTTTATGAATCAGTATTTTTTATTCCAAACAGAGCCATGAAAATACCTTTCCTTTTGAATTTGCTTTAGGTTTATAGAAATTTTGTCCATCTTTCATTTAAATATCTGATGAGTGTTTATACTCCAGCACAAGCTATTCATAATTCTCTGGCTGCATCCTGTTACCTCTCACCTTCACACCTTTGTAAGGGCCCCTCCCTCTGCTGGGAATACACCCTCTCATCTTCCTTCTTCTCTGGCTTCCACCAGCCCTAACTGACTCCCACTCATCTTCTCAGGGTCCATGTATTTGTGAATTGCCTCTGGGTTACAAATCTCTGTTCTGTGCTCCCATGGGGGCCATGCTGGCTGCCTCTGTCTAATGTCTTGGTGGACATGTGAAATCTTAGTTCCCTGACTGGGGATCAAATCTATGGCCGCTGCATTAGAAACATGGAATCTTAACCACTGGACCACCCATCTTCTTTTCTAAGTTCATGAACTCCTGGAAGGGACAAGTTCTCTCTTTCTGCCATCCTCGAGGTACCCTGCACAGGACTTGTGATTACAAATGCTTGTTGAATGAATGTTCAAACTCAAGTGTTATTGACCCAAAATGTTTAAAAGTGTGATATTAAGCCTCCATTTAGTTGGGAGAGTGAAGCGATGATGAAGTGTGTGGTCCTTGGGTCGGGGCAGAGCCCCAAGTGTGCACTGTATAGTGTCTCCATGATGTGAGGGATGGTTCATCTTAATCTGTGTCCACTCCCTAGAAAGGGGCCACTCACACAGGGCATTTGAATTCATAGCTTGGATGTTGATGCTTCTTTTAAAATCTATTCCCGTCTCTCTTTTACAGGAAGGAAATTTCCAAGATTCTGAGACGTTCCTACCTTGATGGAATGAATTTGATATTCTTTGACACTGCAAGCAAACTCATCCTTTTCATCACCTTTACCACCTACGTGCTTCTTGGCAACACGATCACAGTTAACCAAGTGTTTTTGGCCATAACACTGTACCAAGTTGTGCAGTTTACAGGCATCCTCCTCTTCCCCACAGCCATCGAGAACATAGCAGAAACAGTCGCCAGTGTCCGAAGAATCAAGGTTTGGTGACAGATAACTTTTTAAAGTTTTAGGTAGATTTTAGGTAAATGGTTCCTTTTATTTGGTGTCACTGTGTGCCAGTTAGGTGAGATTTAATGCTTTTGGACATAACTGGTAGCTGTTCCAAAATGTCATACATACTCCCCTCTCTTCTTTGGTAGAATAAATTACAAATAATGTAAGATCACTGCTTATTTATGAGCAGCAGTAGCAGTGGCACAGGGTTCTTGATGTACAAGTGATGGCTGCAGGGCAACTAAAATGTCTAAAAGCAAAAGAAGTAAATAGATTGCATCTCCTGTGTTAACTTTAATGACTAGCACCTGTGTCCAGCCCTGGGGTGAAGTGGATTCCTCTCTGCATCTGGAGGGAAAGCACTTGCTGAGAGGTCCTGCTCCTTGGACAGGAAGAGTGGCCTCAGATTCACTTAATTCACTGTTTAAAAATGGTTTCTTTCTTCCACAGATGGCTTGCTTGTTGATTTCTGAACATGTCTTTTGGATCTGACTTGTCCTCTTTACCCTTACTCTTTAATCCTATCTCTAATTGGCTTCTTCCTTTCAGATTTGTGATTTCCACCATATCCACTGTCTCCTTTTTTTCTGTCTCTGTATTGCCAAGGGCAAATAATTTACGTCACCAAAATAAGAGCCTGGCATACAGTAGGCTCTAAAGTACTTGCATGTTTATGAGTAGGTCTAAAATGAAGGTAAACTGGCTCTGTGAGCCAGCCTGGGCATGACTGAGTATCTGGGCTTTATAAAATATTTAATTGCTTTTGTCCTTCTCCTCAGTGATGGACAGACAGTAACAGATCTATAGTGAAGTTAGATAGGTTTGGGTGCGATTTTATTTTATTTTTGGGTCTTATCATAAAAGTTGTGTTTTTTTATGATGAAGTTTCTATATACTATAAAAAAAATGATTACTCACAAAGCAGATCAGTCATACAGGGTTAGTTCTGGTCCCCTGAGTTTTGTCATTCTTTCTGCCTGGGGCTTCTAGCAACACTGTTAAGGGATGGTCCATTCAGTTCAACAATTTTTTTTTTTTTTCCCTTAGCTTTTGCATCTTGAAAGAAAACACTTAGGAATATTCCTGGGCCATAGTCACATTGTCAATGACAGGGTAATGTGTCCAGATGGAGGCTTCATACATGTGCTGTACTGCTGTGATTTTGTTACAGCGCTGTGATTTTGACACAGCCACTATCTTTGATCGCTGTTGTCAGGGCTCACTGTGTGGTCTGGGTACACGCAAAGTCTTACAGGGTTTCTCATTTAATCCTGACAGCAATTGAATGAGATTAGCATGTGTCCCTGCTTTACAACTAAGGAAACAGTTTTCTGTATCAGGTGAAACAATACACCATCCTCAAATAGCCTGTAAATGACATTCTAGGATTCTACCCAAAGCCTGGTTTCTTAGCCATTGTTACATTATTGTCTTCTTTGTACCTTCTGCCAAGTGGAGTAACTCCTTAAGTGTGAGTTACATCAACTAGTCTCACTCTGAAAATATGCAAAGGTTCCCTGCTTCCTGAAAAATTAAACATTTTAACTGTTAGCTCCATTGGCCATTCTGTGTTTCCCAGCACTTTGACAAGTGAGGAGGGAGGGAGGTGGTGAGGTTGTCTCTGTGACTGCCACAGTCACCCCCACTTTGGGGTCTTGGCTTACTCTGTTGGGCCCCCTGGGTTGCCTTCTCTTCTCTCGTTGATTTAAGCAAATACTGTTGAGTCTCCAGTAGCCCCACGAGCCTCTCTCAGCACTTTCATTCACACTGATCCAGGGCTTCCATTTATGTATACAGCCAGTCCCGCGCCACCTAGCATCATGTCAGGTGGGCTGATGTTGACTCCCTGGTAGTGTTCCAAGCCCTGTGACAGCTGACTGTGTCTGGTAGACTGTGTCTGATTCTTTAATGTAGTGCCTGGACCATACTGGACATACCATGGGCATCAAATACATACTGGATTGACTGAAACAACAATTACAGGAAATGGCTGGGAGCCTACAGAGGCCCAGGGTGGCTCAACCTGCACTAGAAGCTGGAGAAATGCAGAGGGAGGGAGCAGACTGGGGTTAGCATTCCTGGAACATTGATCTTTGGTATGTATGTGTGGTAGTGTGTTTCAACTTAGGGGAGCTGGATCTTATCAAGTGGAAATAGATCTGAATCTTCCCTTTGTTTTCTGTGTCTGTCAGTGGGCCTGCTCTCTAAAGAGAGGAGTTGTGGCTAACACATCCTGGTGTTCATGTAGACTCTGCTGGCCTGACTCCTGGTCTGGGCTCTTGAGTCTTGTAGATAAATAGGAACACTCAGTCTTGATTAACAAACTTAGTCTGAAAGTCTTGCCAGCCATCATGAGATAAAAGAAGGTTAAAACTATCAGACTTTATGCTAAAATGTATCTGGAGTCCAAAGATGATCTTGACACAGAATTTCCTCCTGTTTGGAGTTGGTCAGTCTTTTTTCTCTTTTTTTCTTATTTTCATTTTATTTATTTATTTTTAATTGGAAGATAATTGCTTTACAATGTTGTGTTGATTTCTGCTGTACAAGATAGTGAATCAGTCATAATTATACATATATCCCCTCTTAAACCTCCAACTCTTTTCACTCCTGTGGATTGTAGCACACCAGGCTCCTCTGTCCGTGGAATTCTCCAGGCAAGAATACTGGAGTTGGTTGCCATTTCCTTTTCTAGCAGTTCTTCCCAACCCAGGGATCGAACCCAGGTCTCCTGCATTGTAGTCAGATTCTTTACCATCTGAGCTACCAGGGAAGCCCTATTTTCATTTTATTTATTTATTTTTAATTGGAGGATAATTACTTTACAATGTTATGTTGATTTCTGCCATACAATGTCATGAATCAGTCATAATTATACATATATATCACTTCCCTCTTAAACCTCCCTCCCCTCCACATCCCACCCCTCTAGGTTGTCACAGAGCACCAGGTTGAGCTCCCTGTGTTGCACAGCAACTTCTCTCTAGCTAAGTTGCTCAGTCATGTCCAACTCTTTGCAACCCCCTGGACTGTAGCCCACTAGGCTCCTCTGTCCATGGGACTCTTCAGGCAAAAATACTGGAGTGGGTTGCCATTTCCTACTCCAGGGGATCTTCCCAACCCAGGGACTGAACCTGTGTCTTCTGCATTGGCAAGTTGATTCTTTACCACTGAGCCACCTCTGTTTTAACACGATAGTGTATATATGTTAGTGCTATTTTTCTCTCTCAATGTATGTCCCACCCTCTCCTTCCCCTGCTGTGTCCACAAGTCTGTTCTCTACATCTGCTTCTCCATTCCTTCCATGCAAATAGATTCATCAATATCATTTTTCTAGATTCCATATTTATACATTAATTTATGATATTTATTTTTCTTTTTCTGACTTACTTCTCTGTATATAACATGCTGTAGTTTCATCCACCTCACTATAACTGACTCAAATTCATTCCTTTTTATGGCATTGCCAAATTTCATTGGATCTTAGAGAAAGCAAGGGAATTCCAGAAAAACATTTATTTCTGCTTCATTGACTATGCCAAAGCCTATGACTGTATGGATTACAACAAACTGGAAAATTCTTAAATAATTGGGAATACCAGACCATCTTACCTGTCTCCTGAGAAACCTGTATGCAGGTCAAGAAACAACAGTTAGAACTGGACATGGAACAATGGACTGGTTCAAAATTGGGAAAGGAATACAACAAGGCTGTATATTGTCACCATGTTTATTTAACTTATATGCAGAGTACATTATGAGAAATGCAAGACTGGCATTTGTGAGTTGCAAACAGGGATCAAAGAATGCTGGGAGAAATATCAGCAACCTCAGATATGTAGATGATACTACTCTAATGGCACAAAGCAAAGAAGAACTAAAGAGCCTCTTAATGAGGGTGAAAAAGTAGAGTGAAAAAGCTGGTTTAAAACTCTGTATTAAAAAACTAAGATCATGGCATCTGATCCCATCACTTCATGGTAAATAGAAGGGGAAAAGTTTTAAACAGTGACAGGTTTTCTCTTCTTGAGCTCTAAAATCACTGCAGATGGTGACTGCAGCCTTGAAATTAGAAGACACTTGTTTCTTGGCAGGAAACTATGACAAACCTAGACAGCCTAACGTGTATAATATCATGTATGAAATGAGTCGCCAGTCCAGGTTTGATGCACGATACTGGATGCTTGGGGCTGGTGCACTGGGACGATCCAGAGGGAGGGTATGGGGAGGGAGGAGGGAGGAGGGTTCAGGATGGGGAACACAGGTATACCTGTGGCAGATTCATTTTGATATTTGGCAAAACTAATACCATATTGTAAAGTTTAAAAATAAAATAAAATTTAAAAAAATAAAAAATAAATAAAAATAAAAAGGAAAGACATCATCTTGCTAACAAGATGTAAGGTCTGTATAGCCAAAGTTATGGTCTTTCTAGTAGTTGTATATAGATGTGAGAGCTGGACCATAAAGAAGGCTGAGCACCAAAGAATTGATGCTTTCAAATTGTGGTGCTGGAGAAGACTCGTGAAAGTCCCTTGGACAGCAAGGAGATCAAACCAGTCAATTCTAAAGGAAATCAACCCTGGATATTAATAGGAAGGACTGATGTTGAAGCTGCAGCTCCAATAATTTGGCCACCTGATGTGAAGAGCTAACTCAATGGAAAAGACTCTGATGCTGGGAAAGATTGAGGGCAGGAGATGAAGCGGGCAACAGAGGATGAGATGGTTGGATGACATCACTGATTCAACAGACTTGAATTTGTACAAACTCTGGGAGATGATGAAGGACACGGAGGCCTGGTGTGCTGCAGTCCATGGGGTTGCAAAGAGTCAGACACGACTTAGTGATGGAAAAACAACAACAAATATTCCGTTGTATATATATACACCACGATTTCTTTATCCATTCATCTGTCGATATATATCTAGATTGCTTCCATGTCCTGGCTATTGTAAATAGTGCTACAGTCAACACTGAGGTACACATGTCTTTTTGCATTATGATTTTTCTCAGAGTCAGTGCTCAGTGGTGAATTTCTGGGTCATGTGGTAGTTTTATTCCTAGAATTTTAAGGACTTCCATACTGTTCTCCATAGTGGCTTGTATGGATTTACATGCCCACCAACAGTGTAAGAGAGTCCCCCCTTTTCCACATCCTCTCCAGAATTTATTGTTTGAAGGTTTTTTGATGATGGCCAATTTGAGTGGTATGAGGTGATATCTCATTTAGTTTTGATTTGCGTGTCAAAAAGAAATGCAAAAAAAGCAAAATGGCTGATTGGGGAGGCCTTACAAATAACTGTGAAAAGAAGAGAAGTGAAAAGCAAAGGAGAAAAGGGAAGATATAAGCATCTGAATGCAGAGTTCCAAAGAATAGCAAGAAGAGATAAGAAAGCCTTCCTCAGAGATCAATGCAAAGAAATAGAGGAAAACAACAGAATGGGAAAGACTAGAGATCTCTTCAAGAAAATTAGAGATACCAAGGGAACATTTCATGCAAAGATGGTCTTGATAAAGGACATAAATGGTATGGACCTAACAGAAGCTGAAGATATTAAGAAGTGGTGGCAAGAATACACAAAAGAACTGTACAAAAAAGATTTTCACAACCAAGATAATCACGATGGTGTGATTACTGACCTAGAGCCAGACATCCTGGCTTAGAAAGCATCACTACAAACAAAGCTAGTGGAGGTGATGGAATTCCAGTTGAGCTATTTCAAATCCTGAAAGATGATTCTGTGAAAGTGCTGCATTCAATATGCCAGCAAATTTGGAAAACTCAGCAGTGGCCACAGGACTGGAAAAGGCCAGTTTCATTTCAATCCCAAAGAAAGGCAATGCCAAAGAATGCTCAAACTACCACACAATTGCACTCATCTCACATGCTAGTAAAATAATGCTCAAAATTCTCCAAGCCAGGCTTCAGCAATACGTGAACCGTGAACTTCCAGATGTTCAAGCTGGTTTTAGAAAAGGCAGAGGAACCAGAGATCAAATTGCCAACATCTGCTGGATCATGGAAAAAGCAAGAGAGTTCCAGGAAAACATCTATTTCTGCTTTATTGACTATGCCAAAGCCTTTGACTGTGTGGATCATAATAAACTGCGGAAAATTCTAAAAGAGATGGGAATACCAGACCACTTGACCTGCCTCTTAAGAAACCTATATGCAGGTCAGGAAGCAACAGTTAGAACTGGACATGGAATAACAGACTGATTCCAAATAGGAAAAGGAGTCTGTCAAGGCTGTATATTGTCACCCGGCTTATTTACCTTATATGCAGAGTACATCATGAGAAATGCTGGGCTGGAAGAAGCACAAGCTGGAATCAAGATTGCTCAGGGAAATATCAATACCCTCAGATATGCAGATGACACCACCCGTATGGCAGAAAGTGAAGAGGAACTAAAAAGCATCTTGATGAAGGTGAAATAGGAGAGTGAAAAAGTTGGCTTAAAGCTCAACATTCAGAAAACTAAGATCATGACATCCAGTCCCATCATTTCATGGCAAATAGATGGGGAAACAGTGGAAATAGTGTCAGAGTTTTTTTTTTTTTGGGCTCCAAAATCACTGCAGATGATGATTGCAGCCATGAAATTAAAAGACACTTACTCCTTGGAAGGAAAGTTATGACCAACCTAGATAGCATATTCAAAAGCAGAGACATTACTTTGCCAACAAAGGTCCATCTAGTCAAGGCTATCGTTTTTCCAGTAGTCATGTGAGAGTTGGATTGTGAAGAAAACAGCACCGAAGAATTGATGCTTTTGAATTGTGGTGTTGGAGAAGACTCTTGAGAGTCTCTTGGACTGCAGGGAGATCCAACCAGTCCATTCTAAAGGAAATCAGTCCTGGGTGTTCTTTGGAAGGAATGATGCTGAAGCTGAAACTCCAGTACTTTGGCCACCTCATGCGAAGAGTTGACTCATTGGAAAAGACTCTGATGCTGGGAGAGGGGGCAGGAGGAGAAGGGGACGACAGAGGGTGAGATGGCTGGATGGCATCACCGACTCGATGGATATGTGTTTGAGTGAACTCTGGGAGTTGGTGATGGACAGGGAGGCCTTGGCGTGCTGCAATTCATGGGTTCGAAAAGAGTCGGAGACAACTGACTGAACTGAACTGAACTGAACTGAATAATGAGTGATGTTGAGCATCTTTTCATATGTTTATTGGCTATCTGTATGTCTTTGGAGAAGTGTCCGCTTAGATCTTCTGCTCATTTTTTGATTGGGTTGTTTGTTTTTCTGATACATTTCATGAGCTTATATATTTTGTAGACTAATCCTTTGTCAGTTGTTTCATCTGCAATTATTTTCTCCTATTCTGATGGTTGTCTTTTCATCATATTTATTGTTTCCTTTGCTGTGCAAAAGCTTTTAAGTTTAATTATATCCCATTTGTTTATTTTTGTTTTTATTTCCATTACTCTAGGAATTGGGTTAAAGAGAATGTTGATGTGATTTTTGTCAAAGAGTGTTCTGCCTACTTTTCCTCTAAAAGTTTTGTAGTTTCTGGCCTTACATTTAATCCGTTTCAAGTTTATTTTTGTGTGTGGTGTTAGGAAATGTTCTAATACCTTTCTTTTACAAGTAGCTGTCCAGTTTTTTCATCATCACTGATTGAAGAGGCTGTGTTTTCTCCATTGTATGTTAGTCTTTTTTCTCTTAAGGCCTTTGACTAATTGCATGAGGCCCACCCACATTATACAGGTTTCTCGCTGGTCTCTGACCCTAGGGTAGACAAAGTGTGAGTCGGAAAGCTGGATGAAAGTGTGAGGAGCCATAGGAACTGCTGCTGCTAAGTCACTTCGGTCATGTCCGACTCTGTGCGACCCCATAGAGGGCAGCCCACCAGGCTCCCCCATCCCTGGGATTCTCCAGGCAAGACCACTGGAGTGGGTTGCCATTTCCTTCTCCAATGCATGAAAGTGAAAAGTGAAAGTGAGGTTGCTCAGTCGTGCCCGACTCTTATCGACCCCATGGACTGCAGCCGAGCAGGCTCCTCCGTCCATGGGATTTTCTAGGCAAGAGTACTGAAGTGGGTTGCCATTGCTGGAGTGGGGTGCCATTACCTTCTCCAATAGGAACTACAGGCATGCTTTATTTGCTAGTGGCTGATACAGCAGCAGCAGGGATTTTCAGGTGGGCTTATAAGGTATACATGAACAGAAGTGGCAAGTGGCCAAGCTATTACTTTGTATTGTTCCTGTGCAGTGCTATAGATGATCTCAGCCATTACAGAATCATGTAACACCATTGTTTCTAGAAGTGGGGCAAAAGAGCCAGACCATTTCCATCTTGGCTACTTAGTATTCTTCTACAAGAGGATAATCTGCTTTACTGAGTCTACTGGTTTTAATACTAATCTCATCTAAAAATACTTTCACTGTAATAACCAGGTGTGTTTGAGCAGGTGTCTGAAGACTGTGGTTTAGTCAAGTTGACATAAAATTAACCATCACACCCTCTTTAATCCCCATCTCTTCCTTTGAGCTCATGGATGTGACTTTGCACTCACTAAACCATGTGTTTGTGGATTTCTTTCCTTCCCTGAACTGCAGACTTATCTAAAGGGCAGATACAGTGCCTCATTCGTCTTTGTAGTCCTCAAAAATAGCAGGTGCCCAGAAAGTATGTAACTGATGGAACCATCCAGCTCCATCATATCTGGGAGGGATTCTGCAAATGCCTAACCATTAAGCGTGGTTTTAGTGGGAAAAATGTTAACTCTTATTCTTTGGTGGATTATGTGGTGCACCAAAGAGTGTAGCACAAAAGGGGTGTTAAATAAGGTTTTTATGGAATTGTGCTCAAATATTTGGGTAGGATTTTTTTTTCCATCAAAATTCAACTGAACTGTGTCTGAGGCTTGAAATTCCTTCCTATGTAGGTGTGTGCAATAACATTAACATTATGACCTGCTGAGAACTTTGAATTTTCCTGGTGCTGACTTTGTCAGGTTTCTTTGTGTCCTGGTAAAGGAAGCACATTTGATTTGGGCAAGAAACACCAATTTTCCCTCATGTACATAAAATTTCTGGCTGGAAGATGGTCTAGGAATTGACATCTTTTTGACAGTCATTTTCAGTAAATGTGGGACAAATGGCCAAGAATAGAGTGATGAGAAGGGTTAGTGTCAGAATGGCAAACTGCTTCCTGGTGGGTTGAAATCATTATTGAAACATATATAATTTAAAATTTTAGATTTTAGCCTCTTTTTGAGTTCATTTGATTTCTCTAACCCTTAAAAAGGTTAGTTCTCTAGTTTATCAGAATCACCTGTAGTGCTTATTAAAACTAAATGATCACACCTTGGAGATTCTGATTCACTAGGTGTTGGCTGGAATCCGAGGTGTCTATTAATACACCTTTAGTAAATGTCCCTGGGTACCTGAAAATAGGTCACATTTGGGAAACAGTGCCCTAGTTGTGGAAAAGAGCAAACAAATCCAAACTGTGCAAATCCAATAAAGAGGATGTCAAGATCATTTGAAAAGTAAAATTAGTTGAGAGGAAAAACCTGTCTTGGTTTACACTAGATGTTTTAGGGGAAGATTTGGAATTTATTCATCTATTCCATCACCAAGATAATTGAATACATAATTGAAGCCTGGCACAGGCTAGGTGTGTATGTATAATGGCTGGTAAGGAAATACAGAGAAGTCTGTCCTGCTTGGAATTCCTTTCATCAAGTGGAGGGTTAATAACAAACCAAATAGTGAAACTCACTGTGGATGTGTGTTTTTGTGTCATTAGTCCTTGGAAGGAGAAGTCTGAGTTGAAATGAGGTACTTTGTTAGAGATGCTGGTTTAATTTTGGAGATGGTACTTCCTGGGAAGACTGGAGAATTTCATGTGTGGGGGTGGGGGAGGTGGGAAGCTGATACTTTGCATTTTCATGGGGATGGTGACTGTGACAAAGGCTTTTAGTGCATAAGAAGGAAACAAAGATGTTTGAGGCTGCAGAGTAGGAAGTACTGGAGGCCTGAGGAGGGAACTGAAAGGAAATCACAAGTTAAGGTTTTTAGTGTCTCAGAACTCAGCCTGGCTGCAGCCTTGGGAACTGGACAGGGAGGTGGGGTGGGAACCTAGAACAGAGGCAGGGAGATGAGTGGGTCAGGAGCAGTACATGGTCCAGGGGCGAGATGATGTGGTTTGGTTTAGGGTGAAATAGACTTGGCCAGATTTCAGAGCATTCAAGCACAACTCAGCGCATGTCTTGAATTGGGTATGGCAGGAAGGGAGAGGTGAATGCTGGGCTGTTTTGGGTTATGGGGCTGTAAAATACCTGAATTTGTTGAAATATAGAGTTCTAATACCCTGGCAAATTTGGAAACCCAGCAGTAGCCACAGGACTGGAAAAGGTCAGTTTTCATTCCAATCCCAAAAAAGACAATGCCAAAGAATGTTCAAGCTACTGCACAATTGCATTCCTCTCACATGCTAGCAAGGTAATGCTGAACATTTTCCAAGCTAGGCTTCAACAATATGTGAAATGAGAATTTATAGATGTTCAATCTGGATTTAGAAAAGGCAGAGGAGCCAGAGATCAAATTGCCAACATCCGTTGGATTATAGAAAAAGCAAGAGAGTTCCAGAAAAACATCTACCTCTGCTTTATTGACTACGCCAAAGGCTTTGATTGTGTGGATCACAAAAATACTGTTGAAAATTCTTCAGGAGATGGGAATACCAGACCACCTTACCTGCTTCCTGAGAGATCTATAAGTAGGTCAAGTAGCAACTGTTAGAACCAGACATGAAACAATGACTGGTTCCCAATACAGAAAAGAGTACATCAAGGCAGTATATTGTCACCCTGCTTATTTAACTTATATGCATAGTGCGTCATGAGAAATGCTGGACTGGATGAAACACAAGCTGGAATCAAGATTGCAGGGAGAAATAGCAATTACCTCAGATATGCAGATGACATCACCCTTATGGCAGAAAGTGAAGAAGAACTAAACAGCCTGTTGATGAAAGTGAAAGAGGAAAGCCAAAAAGTTGTCTTAAAATTCAACATTCATAAAATGAAGATCATGGCATCCGGTTCCATCACTCCATGGCAAATAGATAGGGAAACAGTGGAAACAGTGAGAGACTTTATTTATTTATTTATTTTTTGGCTCCAAAATCGCTGCAGATGGTGACTGCAGCCATGAAATTAAAAGACGCTTGCTCCTTGAAAGAAAATCTATGACAATCCTAAGTTCAGTTCAGTTCAGTCACTCAGTCATTTCTGACTGTTTGCGACCCCATGGACTGCAGTGTGCCAGGACTTCCTGTCTATCACCAACTCCCGGAGTTTTCCCAAACTCATGTCCATTGAGTTGGTGATGCCATACAACCATCTCATCCTCTGTCATCCCCTTTTCCTCCTGCCCTCAATCTTTCCCAGCATCAGGGTCTTTTCTAATGACTCAGCTCTTCATATCAGGTGACCAAAGGATTGGAATTTCAGCTCCAGCATCACTTCTAATGAACACCCAGGACTGATTTCCTTTTTTTCTTAATTTTATTTTTAAACTTTACATAATTGTATTAGTTTTGCCAAATATCAAAATGAATCCGCCACAGGTATACATGTGTTCCCCATCCTGAACCCTCCTTTAGAATGGACTGGTTGGATCTCCTTGCAGTCCAAGGGACTCTCAAGAGTCTTCTCCAAAACCACATTCAAAAGCATCAATTCTTCAGCACTCAGCTTTCTTTATGGTACAACTCTCACATCCATACATGACTACTGGAAAAACCATAGCCTTGACTAGACGGGCCTTTGTTGGCAACGTAATGTCTCTGCTTTTTAATATGCTGTCTAGGTTGGTCATAACTTTCCTTCCAAGGAGTAAGTGTCTTTTAATTTAATGGCTGCAATCACCATCTGCAGTGATTTTGGAGCCCCCCAAAATGAAGTCAGCCATTGTTTCCCCATCTATTTCCCATGAAGTGATGGGACCAGATGCCATGATCTTCATTTTACGAATGTTGAGCTTTCAGCCAACTTTTTCACTCTCCTCTTTCACTTTCATCAAGAGGCTTTTTAGTTCTTCTTCACTTTCTGTCATAAGGGTGGTGTCATCTGCATATCTGAGGTGATTGATATTTCTCCCGGAAATCTTGATTCCAGCTTGTGCTTCATCTAGCCCAATGTTTCTCATGATGTACTCTGCATATAAGGTAAATAAGCCGGGTGACAATATACAGCCTTGATGTACTCCTTTTCCTATTTGGAACCAGTCTGTTGTTTCATGTCCAGTTCTAACTGTTGCTTCCTGACCTGCATACAGATTTCTCAAGAGGCAGGTCAGGTTGTCTAGTATTTCCATCTCTTTCAGAATTTTCCACAGACAGCGTGTTAAAAAGCAGAGACAATACTTTGCTGACAAAGATCCATATTGTCAAGGCTATGGTTTTTCCAGTATTCATGTATGGATGTCAGAGTTGGACCATAAAGAAAGGTGAACACTGAAGAATTGATGCTTTTGAATTATGGTGTTGGAGAAGACTCTTGAGAGTCCCTTGAACTGCAAGGAGATTCAACTAGTCGTTCCTCAAGGAAATCAAACCTGACTATTCATTGAAAGGACTGATGCTGAAGCTGAAACTCAAATACTTTGACAACCTGATGCTAAGACCTGACTCATTAGAAAAGACCCTGATGCTGGGAAAGATTGAAGGTGGGAGGAGAAGGGGACAACAGAGGATGAGATGGTTGGATGGCATCACTGACGCGATGGACGTGAGTTTGAGCTAGCTGCTGGAGATGGTGAAGTACAGGGAAGCCTGGCGTGCTGCAGTCGTTAGGGTCTCAAAGAGTTAGATTCAACTGAGTGACTGAACAACAAGGGAAAGAGAAGATCATAAACTCGGTTTTGTATTCTGAGAGGCTTTTGAAATCCCCCAGTGTTTGCTATACGATCCACCCCAATGATGAGCCAAGTCTGATTCAACCTCCTTCCTAGTTTCTAAAAGGAAATAGGAAATAAATATAATTATCTGATCTGATGTTCGTTTTTCTTCCTTCCCATGCCTCTCACTTATATGTGTTAATCCCAATTAAAAGGTGAATTTGGAAACAGGAAAGAAAGAAAAGATCAGCTGAGTTTACTGACTAGGTGGTCAAAACTGGGCAAGGTTTGACCGTAGATCACCTGGGATCATTATGAGGTATAGAGTTTAGAAGATAGTATGGTGTTGAGCCCTGCTGCTTCCTGCAGCCTGGTACTTCGTAGACTGTATAGTCATCTCTCATAATTTCCACTTATCATGTCTGGGAGCCCTAGGAAGAAAATCCACCACCCCTGCTCACCTTGGAGGGGGTTTAGTGGTTTTACCTGTGGACCTGCATATGGGTTTCATAGCATTGTATCCTCTTGTTTATACATGCTTTTCAATTTCCTTTTTTCCATGTACATAAAATGAAAATTTATTGATATTATAACCACATACCAAGAAGTCCATCTATTTTTCTTTAAGTGAGGAAAGGGGCCCTGCAGTTTTGGCATTGCATTACTTCAATAGGATTTCAAAAGATCTTGTTTTAACTTCAAAGCACTAAAAATCTTAAATAACTTTTACATCCAGTAAAATGTTTCTCTGAGGTTATATTTTTCACAAAGCTGCTTAGATTTCCCCCTATTAGCCATTGGAAAGTCAATCTTTTTGGCTCTAGTTCTGACCCTGATACTTTCCTGAATGACCTGTGCTTGTCCTGCACTTCATGGTGAGATAGACTGAGATGTGGGATGCTTTACTGGACTGCTTATAGGTGTAAAAACATCTCTTTGAGCAACAAAATATAAAGAAACTATAAGACTAAAGAAACTATAAGACATAAGAAACTATGAGACTAAAAATAACTGCATGCACTGGCAGTTGGGATAAATTATGAGCAATAAGATACAAAAGGCCAAAACCAAACTGCCATTTCTGAGGTACCCAGAGCAAAAGCAATGTACTGCACATGATCCCCGCACATAGCACCATCAAAGGGGTGGGCAGACCACCTAAGCCACCTCTTCAGTCCCATCCACTGATCCGCCTCAATTTTCGCTCCATTTAAGGAACTAGTTTAGCCCCCACCCCAGCCCCCTGTGAGTGAGCAAGGACACGTGTTAGTTGTTTCCACTCCTAAGTCAAAGTGCACTCTGCTTATTACATGGCAGTCCAATATATCAGAGACAATGTGTTGAGGCAAGAAATACAACTTTTTGGAAAGCTATCTGATCAAGAAGATGGCAGACTACTGTCTCAAAATAACCATCTTATTTGGTCCTGAATGCAGGTTTCTTTTGTAGACTACAGAGCAGGAAGAGGTGAGGAAGTAAAGTAAAAAGGTCATTAATCTTGCAAATATCTCTTGGAATGGCTAGCCTCGGGTAGGGGATGTATTAATTTCTTCTTTTTTGCAGCCGTTCTCAGGTGGACAGCTTCAGGATGTTTCCATGAACAAAGGCATTTTGGTTTAACATTCAGACAGAGAGGCAGGGTTCCTTGAAACCAGGCCATTGTGTATCTTAAAGCTATAGACAATGATTATAATAACAAAAGTTCCAAGGCAAACCATTCAGTATCACAGTAATCCAAGTCTATGCCCCAACCTGTAAGGCTGAAGAAGCTGAAGTTGAACAGTTCTATGAAGACCTACAAGACCTTTTAGAACTAACAGCCAAAAAAGGTGTCCTTTTCATTATAGGGGACTGGAATGCAAAAGTAGGAAGTCAAGAAACACCTGGAGTAACAGGCAAATTTGGCCTTGGAATATGGAATGAAGCAGGGCAAAGACTAATAGAGTTTTGCCAAGAAAATGCACTGATCATAACAAACACCCTCTTCCAACAACACAAGAGAAGACTCTACACATGGACATCACCAGATGGTCAACACCAAAATCAGATTGATTATATTATTTGCAGCCAAAGATGGAGAAGTTCTATATAGTCAGCAAAAACAAGACCAGGAGCTGACTGTGGCTCAGATCATGAACTCCTTATTGCCAAATTCAGACTTAAATTGAAGTAGGGAAAGTCACTAGACCATTCAGGTATGACCTAAATCAAATCCCTTATGATTATACAGTGGAAGTGAGAAATAGATTTAAGGGTCTAGATTTGATAGATAGAGTGCCTGATGAGCTATGGACTGAGGTTCGTGACATGGTACAGGAGACAGGGATCAAGACCATCCCCGTGGAAAAGAAATGCAAAAAAGCAAAATGGCTGCCAGAGGAGGCCTTACAAATAGCTGTGAAAAGAAGAGAAGCATAAAGCAAAGGAGAAAAGGAAAGATATAAGCATCTGAATGCAGAGTTCCAAAGAATAGCAAGAAGAAATAAGAAAGCCTTC
The DNA here is from genome assembly GCF_029378745.1 of Bos indicus. Taxonomy (NCBI): domain Eukaryota; kingdom Metazoa; phylum Chordata; class Mammalia; order Artiodactyla; family Bovidae; genus Bos; species Bos indicus. The sequence continues at coordinate 69,974,202 of NC_091771.1, forward strand.
TTCAGAGATCAATGCAAAGAAATAGAGGAAAACAACAGAATGGGAAAGACTAGAGATCTCTTCAAGAAAATTAGAGATACCAAGGGAACATTTCATGCAAAGATGGGCTCGATAAAGGACAGAAATGGTATGGACCTAACAGAAGCAGAAGATATTAAGAAGAGATGGCAAGAATACACAGAAGAACTATACAAAAAAGATCTTCATGACCCAGATAATCACTGATGGTGTGATCACTGACCTAGAGCCAGACATCCTGGAATGTGAAGCCAAGTGGGCCTTAGAAAGCATCACTATGAGCAAAGCTAGTGGAGGTGATGGAATTCCAGTTGAGCTATTTCAAATCCTGAAAGATGATGCTTTGAAAGTGCTGCACTCACTATGCCAGCAAATTTGGAAAACTCAGCAATGGCCACAGGACTGGAAAAGGTCAGTTTTCATTCCAATCCCAAAGAAAGGCAATGCCAAAGAATGCTCAAACTACCGCACAATTGCACTCAACTCACATGCTAGTAAAATAATGCTCAAAATTCTCCAAGCCAGGCTGCAGCAATACGTGAACCATGAATTTCCAGATGTTCAAGCTGGTTTTAGAAAAGGTAGAGGAACCAGAGATCAAATTGCCAACATCCTCTGGATCATTGAAAAATCAAGACAGTTCCAGAAAAACATCTATTTCTGCTTTATTGACTATGCCAAAGCCTTTGACTGTGGATCACAATCAACTGTGGAAAATTCTGAAAGAGATGGAATACCAGACCACCTGATCTGCCTCTTGAGAAACCTGTATGCAGGTTAGGAAGCAACAGTTAGAACTGGACATGGAACAACAGACTGGTCCCAAATAGGAAAAGAAGTCTGTCAAGGCTGTATATTGTCACCCTGCTTATTTAACTTATATGCAGAGTACACCATGAGAAACGCTGGACTGGAAGAAACACAAGCTGGAATCAAGATTGCTGGGAGAAATATCAATAACCACAGATATGCAGATGACACCACCCTTATAGCAGAAAGTGAAGAGGAACTCAAAAGCCTCTTGATGAAAGTGAAAGTGGAGAGTGAAAAAGTTGGCTTAAAGCTCAATATTCAGAAAACGAAGATCATGGCATCTGATCCCATCACTTCATGGGAAATATATGGGGAAACAGTGGAAAGAGTGTCAGACTTTAGTTTTTTAGGCTCCAAAATCACTGCAGATGGTAAGTGCAGCCATGAAATTAAAAGACGCTTACTCCTTGGAAGGAAAGTTATGACCAACCTAGATATCATATTCAAAAGCAGAGACATTACTTTGCCAACAAATGTTAGTCTAGTCAAGGCTATGGTTTTTCCAGTGGTCATGTATGGATGTGAGAATTGGAATGTGAAGAAGGCTGAGCGCCAAAGAATTGATGCCTTTGAATTGTGGTTTTGGACAAGACTCTTAAGAGTCCCTTGGACTGCAAGGAGATCCAACCAGTCCGTTCTGAAGGAGATCAGCCCTGGTATTTCTTTGGAAGGAATGATGCTAAAGCTGAAACTCCAGTACTTTGGCCACCTCATGCGAAGAGTTGACTCATTGGAAAAGACTCTGATGCTGGGAGGGATTGGGGGCAGGAGGAGAAGGGGACGACAGAGGATGAGATGGCTGGCTGGCATCACTGACTCGATGGATGTGAATCTGGATGAACTCCAGGAGTTGGTGATGGACAGGGAGGCCTGGCGTGCTGAGATTCATGGGGTCGTAAAGAGTAAGACACGACTGAGCAACTGAACTGAACTGAAAGTAAAGGAAACAGATCCAACATGGAATCGGACTTTGTTCTTGTCTTTTACACTCCCTCATACTGCAGCATGAGTCCCACTAAAACTTTGCCTGAATTTCTCATCTGATCTCTTATCAATTTCTATTGATTCAAGGGTCCAAGAACCCAGGTCTGTGCTAGTGGCTCTAATGGCAACTTAATTTCAGTTTTTTCATCACCATGGTCGCTAGAGAATTCAGCCAGGACTTCTGACACCTTTACAAGCTGGTCAGATATTGACTGAAGTCTCATCTAACCTCTGGAAGATTGTAACTTCCCCCTCAGATGTGTTATTTATAGACAAGTGCTCAACAGATTTTCTTCCTCTTTTAAGGCATAATTCTTATTTTTGAAGGTGGAGAATTCTATATTCTAATATGCATACACTGAATATTAAGTTTTATGTTTTGGCAATATGCTTAAGCTTCAATTGGAATTTCTGCCTTGACAAGATTTATAACATATATAATTTTTTTCTTGTTGCTGTATTAGCTCTGACTATGCAAGGCTGTAGCTTGTCTGTAGTTGGACTGATTTGAACAGCCCTACAGTCTGTTCCTTCCTTTAGCAGATACCCATGATGGGCTGACTCTGTGCAAGATTCAGTCTCATTAGAGTTGGGGCTGTGTCTGTAAATGCTTGAATGACATGGTTATCCACCCTCTATGTGATGTAATGGTAATCCCCCATGGGAATTCAGAGGTAAGGAAGTAAGTGTAAGCTGAAGACATTCTGATTGGCTCCCAGGAGGATTAGTATTTGAGGTGATGCAGAAGAATGGGTGATGTTAGTACTCAGGGTCTCCAGGCAGAGGCCACTTGGGGAGTGTGGATTTAGGTACTGTTGGTCACTGGAGGGTTTTAAGCATGGTGAACACTCCTAGAGGTGTTAAATCTAGATCTCTTAGATCTCTCTCTGTAAAGAGATCAGGAGGAAGTGGTGTTGGGAAGAGCTGGGAAAGGAACTGCTACCAGGGTTCTTAGCCTCCTTGAACAATAGAAATTGACTAGAGACCAGACAAGAAATTCAGGCAAGGCTTTATTGGGGCCCCTGCTCCAGCAGTGGGGAGGGAAAACAAACAATAGTTTCCCTTGCTTGCTCGCTCCCCCATGAGGGGCAAGCCTGTTCCTTATATGGGGAGAGGGTAGGGGTGTGTCCAGGGGTCAGGCCACAGGTGTGGTTTAGGTGTGTCATCCACTCCTAAGGTGGTATTGTGTGCAGGGACATGTGCAGTACCCTGCTTTTGTTTTGACATGCTGCTTTTGCTCCAGGCTTTTCAAAAAGTGGCAGTTTGGGTTTTTGATCTCTTTCTATCTTTTGGGTCCAGAATTTGCCCCAACTGCGCATGCACCCAGTTATTTTTAGTCACATAAGATTTATTTGTAGTTGGTTCCTGGAGGAGAGATGTAAGATTAATAGTGAGAGTCTGAAATTGTGTTGTTTCAAGAAAAAAGCAGAATTGGGAGAGGGTTGAGCTGTGTCAGAATCGATGAGAGCCCATACCTGGCTGACGATGGGAGAGGTGGTGTGGAGAGAGAACTCAGGCTGCGGTGGTTGAGAGTCTGCAGAGGAGTCCTTAGACCACCATCCGTCCATCCTGCCTCCTGTTGAACACAGGCTCAGGGCAGGTAGGAGTAGCCATGCTCAGTGTTAGGGTCTCAGTGAACCTGGGTAAGAGGAAGAGGGAAACAGTTGATCACATCTCCTACCAGTTAGTCTTTGAGAGAAATGCAAGGATCCTGTCTTCCTTTTCCTGCACAGAAGCAGGTTATCATATTCTATTTTTAACTAGTTGTTCTTTGCTTTTCCTTTGAAAAAAATTTATTTCAAATTATACATACATACAGAGAAGGCAATGGCACCCCATTCCAGTACTCTTGCCTGGAAAATCCCATGGATGGAGGAGTCTGGTAGGCTGCAGTCCATGGGGTCGCTAAGAGTCGGACACGACTGAGCGACTTCGCTTTCACTTTTCACTTTCATGCATTGGAGAAGGAAATGGCAACCCACTCCAGTGTTCTTGCCTGGAGAACCCCAGGGACGGGGGAGCCTTGTGGCTGCCGTCTATGAGGTCACACAGAGTCGGACACGACTGAAGTGACTTAGCATAGCATAGCATACATGCATAAAAAAGACTGGGGCAAAGATTTATTTGCCTGACATTTACATCATACATTCTCCCCCAACTGAGAGTTTTGTTATAAAGTAAAGCAATTCTTTATTCTTTGGGGACCCAAAATCACTGCAGATGGTGACTGCAGCCATGAAATTAAAAGACACTTGCTCCTTGGTAGAAAAGCTATCACCAACCTAAACAGCATATTAAAAAGCAGGGATGTTACTTTGCCAACAAAGGTATGTCTAGTCAAAATTATGGTTTTTACAGTAGTCATGTATAGATGTGAGAGCTGGACTATAAAGAAAGCTGAGCACCAAAGAATTGATGCCTTTGAACTGCAGTGTTGGAGAAGACTCTTGAGAGTCCCTTGGACTGCAAGGAGATCCAACCAGTCAATCCTCAGGGAAATCAGTCCTGAATATTCATTAGAAGGACTGATGCTGAAGCTGAAAATCCAATACTTTGGCTACCTGAAGAACTGACTTATTGGAAAAGATGCTATTGCTGGGAAAAATTGAAGGCAGGAGAAAATGACAGAGGATGAGATGCTTGGATGGTATCACCAACTTGATAGGCATGAGTTTGAGCAAGCTCTGGGAGTTGGTGATGGACAGGGAAGCCTGGCATGCTTCAGTCCACGGGGTCTCAAAGAGTCCGACAAGACTGAGTGACTGAACTGAACTGAATTCTCTGTTGTGAATTTCTTCTCTTTCAGGGATTCACAGTCAAAATATCCAAAAATATAGTGTACCTTTCACAGAAAACTTTTATGTAAGCTTATCAAATTGAGTATTTGGTAGTGGGAGAATCCCAGGGAGAGAGAAAGCTACTAATGAAAATTACCCGGCAGGTTAAACTCCCACCATGCGATGTTCTAGTGGTTTCAAGAAGGTTCTGCCTCTTATGTTTTCCTTCATGTGTTTCACATTTAGAGAAGCTTTTTCCCCCCTTACTAAACAAAGTAAGTTTAGTAAATTATATTTGTTTGAAATAATTTAAATAATTTAAAGTTTGTTAAATTATTTAATAAACTATTAAATAATTTGCCTCCCTACTTATCAACATAAATGTGTTAAAGTAGAATACTTATACTTATCAAGAGTAAATGTGTCAAATGATAAACATGAGGTGACATTGATTTCTGACAAAGATTGAACAATGAAACTTTAAGTGGGTAAATATATGATTTTCATTAGTTTTTTTTCAAGTTCTGAATACATACTCCCATTAATGTTTCTTTGCACTCAAGGAGCCTAAGGAGAGACCAGTTGTAAAGAAACTTTCTCACTAAAGCTGTGCTCTACTAGCTACCAAGTTTTGAGTCCATTGTGGTCTGTTAGATCATAACAAACGTCTCTGTGACATCACTGAGCTTATTTGTGATTGGTAACTAGGAGAATGAACTCAGTGTAACATGGAGTTATTCTGGTTCTTTTGCATGGGACTCTGAAATAGCAGAAGTGACATTTTAACTTTTAGAAGGAAAGGAAAAAAGTTCTCATTCGTTACAGCTCTATTCTTAGAGAAGTGCTGATATGTTGGTCTCTCCCTAGAGAGAGGCACATAGCTATCTGGTATGACTCTGGGGCCCATCAGATTGTACTTCCTCCTCTACTCAGAGTTCCTCTTCCACCTGTTCTGCTCAGATTTGGAGATGGATATTACCATTTTACTGGTTTTTTTTTTTTTTTTGGTGCATTTTTAACATCTGCTGAGGTGGCCCCCACTGAACATTGAGTTGCCTGTTCACTGAGCTGTCCAGGTTATCTCTGTAGGTACAGAGATATTTTTGCTTTGGGTTTGGGTTTTTGCTGTACCTCCATTGAGGTACAGGTTATTATTATTTTTTTAACTTATTTATTTTTAACTGAAGGATAATTGCTTTACAGTATTACATTGGTTTCTACCAAACATCAGCATGAATCAGCCATAGGTTTACCCATGCTCCTCCCACCTGAACGTCCCTCCCACATCCCTCTGGATATCACCCCTCTAGGTTGTTACCCAGCCCCTGATTAGAGTTCCCTGAGTCAGACAGCAAATTCCCATTGGCTATCTCTTTTATATATGGTAATGTATGTTTCCATTTTACTCTCTCCATACATCCCCCTCCTTCCTCCCCCACTAGCCTTGTCTGTAAGTCTGTTCCCTATGTTTGTGTCTTTACTGCTGCTCTGCAAATAGGTTAATCTGTATTATCTTTCTAGATTCCACATATGTGCGTTAGTATTTGATATTTGTTTTTCTCTTTCTGACATAATTCACTCTGTATAATAGGCTCTAGTTCATCCACCTCATTAAAGGGAAAGGGAAGTCACTCAGTCATGTCTGACTTTTTGCAACCCCATGGGCTGTAGCTTACCAGGCTCCTCCGTCCATGGAGTTTTCCAGGCAAGAGTACTGGAGTGGGTTGCCATTTTCTTCTCCAGGGAATCTTCCTGACCCAGGGATTGAACCTGGGTCTCCCGCATTGTAGGCAGACGCTTTACCATTTGAGCCACCAGGGAATCCCATCCAACTCGTTAGGGCTGACTCAAATGCATTCCTTTTAATGGCTGAGTAATATTCCATTGTATATATATACCACCACTTCTTTTTCTTTTTAGTGAATTTATTTATTTTAATTGGAGGCTAATTACTTTATAATATTGTAGTGGTTTTTGCCATACATTGACATGAATCAGCCATGGGTGTACATGTGTTCACCATCTGGAAACCTCCTCCTACCTCCCTCCCCATCCCATCCCTCAGGGTCATCCCAGTGCACCAGCCCTGAGCACCCTGCCTCATGCATTGAACTTGGAATGTTGATCTGTTTCACATGTGGTAATATACGTTTCATTGCTATTCTCTCAAATCATTCCACCGTCACCTTCTCCCACAGAGTCCAAAAATCTGTTCTTTATCTCTGTGTCTCTTTTGCTGTCTCAAATATAGGGTCATCATTACCATCTTTCCAAATGCCATATACATGTATTAGTATACTGTATTGGTGTTTTTCTTTCTGGCTTACTTCACTCTGTATAATAGTCTCCAGTTTCATCCAACTCATTAGAACAGATTCAAATGCATTCTTTTTAATGGCTGAATAATATTCCATTGTGTATACGTACCACAGCTTCCTTACCCATTTGTCTGCTGATGGACATCTAGGTTGTTTCCATGTCCTGCCTATTGTAAACAGTGCTGCGATGAACATTGGAGTACACGTGTCTCTTTCAATTCTGGTTTGTTCTAGTTCTGTGAAAAATACCATTGGTAGCTTGATAGGGATTGCATTGGATCTGTAGATCGCTTTGGATAGAATACTCATTTTCACTGTATTGATTCTTCCAATCCACGAACATTGTATATTTCTCCATCTATTTGTGTCATCTTTGATTTCTTTCATCAGTGTTTTATAGTTTTCTATATACAGGCCTTAGTTTCTTTTGGTAGATTTATTCCCAAGTATTTTCTTCTTTTCATCGCAATGATGAATGGAATTTTTGCCTTAATTTCTTTTTCTGTTTTATCATTGTTAGTGTACAGGAATGCAAGGATTTCTCTGTGTTAATTTTATATCCTGCAACTTTACCATATTCATTGATTAGCTCTAGTAATTTTCTGGTGGTGTCTTTAGGGTTTTCTATGTAGAGGATCATATCATCTGCAGTGAGAGTTTTTCTTCTTTTCCAATCTGGATTCCTTTTATTTCTTTTTCTTCTCTGATTGCTGTGGCTAAAACTTCCAAAACTATGTTGAATAGTAGTGATGAGAGTGGGCACCCTTGTCTTGTTCTTGACTTTAGGGCAAATGCTTTCAATTTTTCACCATTGAGTATAATGTTTGCTGTGGTTTATCAGATATGGCTTTTATTATTTTGTGGTTTGTTCCTTCTATGCCTGTTTTCTGCAGGTTTTTTTTTTTTTTTTTTTATCATAAATAGATGTTGAATTTTGTCAAAGGCTTTCTCTGCATCTATTGAGATAATTATATGTTTTTTATCTTTAAGTTTGTTAATGTGGTGTATCACATTGATTGATTGTGAATATTAAAGAACCTTGCATCCCTGGGATAAAGCCCACATGATCATGATGTATGATCTTTTTAATGTGTTGTTGGATTCTGTTTGCTAGAATTTTGTTGAGGATTTTTGCATCTATGTTCGTCAGTGATATTGGCTTTAGTTTTCTTTTTTGTGGCATCTTTGTCTAGTTTTGGTATTAGGGTGATGGTGGCCTTATAGAATGAGTTTGGAAGTTTTACCTTCCTCTTTAACTTTCTGGAAGAGTTTGAGTACAATAGGTGTTAGCTCTTTTCTAAATTTTTGGTAGAATTCACCTGTGGAGCCATCTGGTCCTGGGCTTTTGTTTGCTGGAAGATTTTTTTATTACAGTTTCAATTTCTGTGCTTCTGATGGGTCTGTTAAGATTTTCTATTTCTTCCTGGTTCAGTTTTGGGAAGTTATACTTTTCTAAGAATTCGTCCATTCCTTCCAAGTTACCCATTTTATTGTCATATTGCTGCTAATAGTAGTCTCTTATGATCCTTTGTATTTCTGTGTTGTCTGTTGTAATTTCTCCGTTTTAATTTTTAATTTTGTTGATTTGATTCTTCTCCCTTTTTTCCATGATAAGTCTGGCTAATGGTTTGTCTATTTTATTTATCTTCTCAAAGAACTAGCTTTTAGTTTTGTTGATTTTTGCTATAGTCTCCTTTGTTTCTTTTTAATTTCTTTCTGCCCTAATTTTTATGATTTATTTCCTTCTATTAACCCTGGGGTTCTTCATTGTTTCTTTTTCTAGTTGCTTTAGGTGTAAAGTTAGGTTATTTATTTGATTTTTCTCTTCTTTCTTGTGGTAAGCTTGCATTGCTGTGAACCTTCCCTTTTGCACTGCTTTTACTGAATCCCATAGGTTTTGGGTTGTGGTGTTTTCATTTTCATTTGTTTCTATGAATTTTTTGATTTCTTTTTTTGATTTCTTCCACGATTTGTTGGTTATTCAGAAGCATGTTGTTTAGCCTCATATATTTGTATTTTTAATATTTTTTCCCTGTAGTTCACATCTAATCTTACTGCATTGTGATAGAAAAGATGCTTGAATGATTTCAATTTTTTTTGAATTTACCAAGGCTAGATTTATGGCCCAGGATGTGATCTATCCTGGAGAATGTTCTGTGTACTCTTGAGACAAAGGTGAAATTCATTGTTTTGGGGTGAATTGTCCTATAGATATCAATTAGGTCTAACTGGCCCATTGTATCATTTAAAGTTTGTGTTTCCTTGCTAATTTTCTGTTTGGTTGATCTATCCATAGGTGTGAGTGGAGTATTAAAGACTCCCACTATTATTGTGTTACTGTTAATTTCCCCTTTCATCCTTGTTAGCATTTGTCTTACATATTGTGGTACTCCTATTTCGGGTGCATATATATTTACACTTGTTATATCTTCTTCTTGGATTGATCCTTTGATCATTATGTAGTATCCTTCTTTGTCTCCTTTCACAGCCTTTATTTCAAAGTCTATTTTATCTGATATGAGTATTGCTACTCCTAGTTTCTTTTGGTCTCCGTTTGTGTGAAATATCTTCTTCCAGCCCATCACATTCAGCCTGTATGTGTCCCTTGGTTTGAGGTGGGTCTCTTGTAGACAGCACATATAGGGGTCTTTTTTTTGTATCCATTCAGCCAGTCTTTGTCTTTTGGTTGGGACTTTCAACCCATTTACATTTAAGGTAATTATTGATAAGTATGATCATCTGGTCCCATCACTTCATGGGAAATAGACGAGGAAACAGTGGAAAGAGTGTCAGGCTTTATTTTGGGGGGCTCCAAAATCACTGCAGATGGTGATTGTAGCCATGAAATTAAAAGACGCTTACTCCTTGGAAGGAAAGTTATGACCAACCTAGATATCATATTCAAAAGCAGAGACATTACTTTGCCAACAAAGGTCTGTTTAGTCAAGGCTATGGTTTTTCCAGTGGTCATGTATGGATGTGAGAGTTGGACTGTGAAGAAAACTGATCACTGAAGAATTGATGCTTTTGAACTGTGGTTTTGGGGAAGACTTTTGAGAGTCCCTTGGACTGCAAGGAGATCCAACCAGTCCATTCTAAAGGAGATCAGTCCGAGTGTTCATTGGAAGGACTGATGCTAAAGCTGAAACTCCAATACTTTGGCCACCTCATGCGAAGAGTTGACTCATTGGAAAGACTCTGATACTGGGAGGGATTGGGGGCAGGAGGAGAAGGGGACGACAGAGGATGAGATGGCTGGATGACATCACTGACTCGATGGACATGAGTTTGATTAAACTCCGGGATTTGGTGATGTGCAGGGAGGCCTGGCATGCTCCAATTCATGGGGTCCCAAAGAGTCGGACACGACTGAGCGACTGAACTGAACTGAATGATCCCATTGCCATTTACTTTGTTGTTTTGGGTTCAAGTTTATAAACCTTTTCTGTGTTTCCTATTTAAAGAATATCCTTTAGCATTTGTTGAAGTGATGGTTTGGTGGTGCTGAATTCTTAGCTTTTGCTTGTCTGTAAAGCTTTTGATTTCTCCTTCATATTTGAATGAGATCCTTGATGGGTATAGTAATCTTGGTTGTACGTTGCCAGAGTCCAGCTCCAGCAGCCAGGGATTCAACTTGAAAAGATGAACGGTGTCAGCGATGAGGAAGCCTCTCTATTTTCTTTTGGACTGCCTGTTTATTTCAAGTTTAAGATTCTCTTTTATACTTTTACAAAAATATTAGGCCAGAGGCTTGACATATTCAGTTCCCCCTCTCCCAGATTTATTATCTCCATAAATCATTGTTGCGCTTCAAACAGAGTTCCTGCTTCAGTGATTCTCTTAGAATCAGCCTTATCATCTATTATATACCTCCTCTAATATGTCCTATAGTTAACTTGTGATTACATTGTAACTCAAGCTACATTCCTCAGTTTACTACTTATCTTCCTAAATCCTGTTTGCCCCTAACATCCTGAGCTCACTATCTCTTAAAAAGGCTTCTAGCTATAGTGTCTCTAAAAATTCCTAACTTCTATAAGCTAGAGTAAAATATGCTAACTTTACAACATTACTTAAATCTTTAACTTCTAACTGTTTTAATTATTTCTAAGCCCTAAAGCCAGTAAACTCCTTTGCCATAAACATTCTCCTCACATATCAGATCAGATCAGTCGCTCAGTCGTGTCCGACTCTTTGCGACTCCATGAATTGCAGCACGCCAGGCCTCCTTGTCCATCACCAACTCCCGGAGTTCACTGAGACTCACGTCCATCGAGTCAATGATGCCAGCCAGCCATCTCATCCTCTGTCGTCCTCTTCTCCTCCCGCCCCCAATCCCTCCCAGCATCAGAGTCTTTTCCAATGAGTCAACTCTTCGCATGAGGTGGCCAAAGTACTGGAGTTTCAGCTTCAGCATCATTCCTTCCAAAGAAATTCCAAAGCTGATCTCCTTCAGAATGGACTAGTTGGATCTCCTTGCAGTCCAAGGGACTCTCAAGAGTCTTCTCCAACACCACAGTTCAAAAGCATCAATTCTTCAGCCCTCAGCCTACTTCACATTCCAACTCTCACATCCATACATGACCACAGGAAAAACCATAGCCTTGACTAGACGAACCTTTGTTGGCAAAGTAACGTCTCTGCTTTTGAATATGATATCTAGGTTGGTCATAACTTTCCTTCCAAGGAGTAAGCGTCTTTTAATTTCATGGCTGCAGTCACCATCTGTAGTGATTTTGGAGCCCAGAAAAATAAAGTCTGACACTATTTCCACTGTTTCCCCATCTATTTCCCATGAAGTAGTGAGACCGGATGCCATGATCTTCGTTTTCTGAATGTTGAGCTTTAAGCTAATTTTTTCACTCTCCACTTTCACTTTCATCAAGAGGCTTTTGAGTTCCTCTTCACTTTCTGCCATAAGGGTGGTGTCATCTGCATATCTGAGGTTATTGATATTTCTCCCAACAATCTTGATTCCAGTTTGTGTTTCTTCCAGTCCAGCGTTTCTCATGATGTACTCTGCATATAAGTTAAATAAACAGGGTAACAATATACATTCTTGATGAACTCTTTTTCCTATTTGGAAACAGTCTGTTGTTCCATGTCCAGTTCTAACTGTTGCTCCCTGACCTGCATACAAATTTGTCAAGAGACAGATCAGGTGGTCTGGTATTCCCATCTCTTTTAGAATTTTCCACAGTTTCTTGTGATCCACACAGTCAAAGGCTTTGGCATAGTCAGTAAGGCAGAAATAGATGTTTTTCTGGAACTCTATTGCTTTTTCCATGATCCAGAGGATTTTGGCAATTTGATATCTGGTTCCTCTGCCTTTTCTAAACCCAGCTTGAACATCAGGAAGTTCACGGTTCACGTATTGCTGAAGCCTGGCTTGGAGAATTTTGAGCATTACTTTACTAGCCTGTGAGATGAGTGCAATTGTGCGGTAGTTTGAGCATTCTTTGGCATTGCCTTTCTTTGGGATTGGAATGAAAACTGACCTTTTCCAGTCCTGTGGCCATTGCTGAGTTTTCCAAATTTGCTGGCATATTAAGTGCAGCGCTTTCACAGCATCATCTTTCAGGATTTGGAATAACTCAACTGGAATTCCATCACCTCCACTAGCTTTGTTCGTAGTGATGCTTTCTAAGGCCCACATGAGTTCACATTCCAGGATGTCTGGCTCTAGGTCAGTGATCACACCATAGTGATTATCTGGGTCGTGAAGATCTTTTTTGTATAATTCGTCTGTGTATTCTTGCCATCTCTTCTTAATATCTTCTGCTTCTGTTAGGTCCATACCATTTCTGTCCTTTATCGAACTCATCTTTGCATGAAATGTTCCTTTGGTATCTCTGATTTTCTTGAAGAGATCCCTAGTCTTTCCCATTCTGTTGTTTTCCTCTATTTCTTTGCATTGATCTCTGAAGAAGGCTTTCTTATTTCTTCTTGCTATTCTTTGGAACTCTGCATTCAGATGCTTATATCTTTCCTTTTCTCCTTTGCTTTTCACTTCTCTTCTTTTCACAGCTATGTGTAAGTCCTCCCCAGACAGCCATTTTGCTTTTTTGCATTTCTGTTCCGTGGGGATGGTCTTGATCCCTGTCTCCTGTACAGTGTCACGAACCTCATTCCATAGTTCATCAGGCACTCTATCTATCAGATCTAGGCCCTTAAATCTATTTCTCACATCCACTGTATAATAATCATAAGGGATTTGATTTAGGTCATACCTGAATGGTCTAGTGGTTTTCCCTACTTTATTCAATTTAAGTCTGAATTTGGCAATAAGGAGTTCATGGTCTGAGCCACAATCAGCTCCTAGTCTTGTTTTTGCTGACTGTATAGAACTTCTCCGTCTTTGTCTGCAAAGAATATAATCAATCTGATTTTGGTGTTGATCATCTGGTGATGTCCATGTATAGAGTCTTCTCTTGTGTTGTTGGAAGTGGGTGTTTGTTATGATCAGTGCATTTTCTTGGCAAAACTCTATTAGTCTTTGCCCTGCTTCATTCCATATTCCAAGGCCAAATTTGCCTGTTACTCCAGGTGTTTCTTGACTTCCTACTTTTGCATTCCAGTCCCCTATAATGAAGAGGACATCTTTTTTGGGTGTTAGTTCTAAAAGGTCTTGTACGTCTTCATAGAACCGTTCAACTTCAGCTTCTTCAGCATTACTGGTTGGGGCATAGACTTGGATTACTGTGATATTGAATGGTTTGCCTTGGAAACAAACAGAGATCATTCTATTGTTTTTCAGATTGCATCCAAGTGCTGCATTTTGGACTCTTGTTGACTATGATGGCCACTCCATTTCTTCTGAGGGATTCCTGCCCGCAGTAGTAGATACAATGGTCATCTGAGTTAAATTCACCCATTCCAGTCCATTTCAGTTCGCTGATTCCTAGAATGTAGACATTCACTCTTGCCATCTCTTGTTTGACCACTTCCAGTTTGCCTTGATTCATGGACCTGACATTCCAGGTTCCTATGCAATACTGTTCTTTACAGCATCGGACCTTGCTTCTATCACCAGTCACATCCACAGCTGGGTTTCTTTTTCCTTTGGCTCCATCCCTTCATTCTTTCTGGAGTTATTTCTCCACTGATCTCCAGTAGCATATTGGGCACCTACTGACCTGGGGAGTTTCTCTTTCAGTATCCTATCATTTTGCCTTTTCATACTGTTCACGGGGTTCTCAAGGCAAGAATATTGAAGTGGTTTGGCATTCCCTTCTCCAGTGAACCACATTCTGTCCAATCTCTCCACCATGACCCGCCTGTCTTGGGTTGCTCCACGGGCATGGCTTAGTTTTATTGAGCTAGACAAGGCTGTGGTCCTAGTGTGATTAGATTGACTAGTTTTCTGTGAGTATGTTTTCAGTGTGTTTGCCCTCTGATGCCCTCTTGCAACACCTACCGTCTTACTTGGGTTTCTCTTACTTTGGGCGTGGTGTATCTCTTCACGGCTGCTCCAGCAAAGTGCAGACATTGCTCCTTACCTTGGACGAGGGGTATCTCCTCACTGCCGCCATTCCTGACCTTCAATGTGGGATAGCTCCTCTAGGCCCTCCTGCGCCCGCGCAGCCTCGGCTCCTTGGACGTGTGGTTGGTCCTCCCGGCCACCGCCCCTGGCCTCAGTCGTGCGGTTGCTCCTCCCCACCGCTGCCCTTGGCCTTGGGCTTAGAGGCGTGGGGTAGATCCTCCCGCCTATCGCCCCTGGCCTCTGGCTTGAGGTGTGTGGTACTTCCTCCTGGCTGCCGCCCCTGGCCTCAGACTTGGGGTAACTCCTCTGGTCACTGCCCCTGGCCTCAGGTGTGGGTTGCTCCTCCCGGCCGCCGACCCTGGCCTCCGGCGTGGGGGCGTGGGGTAGCTCCTCCGGGCGGCCGCCCCTGACCTCAGACGCTGGGTATCTCCTCTCGGCCGCGCCCCCCCCCCCCTCACGCCCCGACCTCGGACGCGGGGTAGCTCCTCTTGGCCGTTCGCAGCCACCTGTGCTATGGCGCACCCGTCGCAGCCACCTGCGCTATTCTCCTTACAAATAGGCTTCAAATAGCAATCCCTCCCATGGGCCTCAAGCTATGGCCTATGTGCTTATCCTGGAACACTCTTTTGAAAAAATCCTTGAACAAATGACAATGTAACTTTATGAATTATTTTCTGAGCACAGCTGCAGAAGGCTTTGTGCCTTCTCATGCTCCTCTCAAGAACAATAAGCACCTTAATATTCCTTTTCAGTCATCTCAGCCAAGGAGAGGAAAAGACAAGTCAGAATTACAAAGCCTAACTCCTTCATACCGGGGCTGTGCCTGCGGAATGAGGAGAGGGGTCTGTGGCCGTGCCTCCATTTTGTCAGTAATGCCTAACGCAGCTGCTGACAGTACATTTTTCTCTTTCATCACTTTAAGTATGTCCTGCCATTCCCTTTGGAGAAGGCAATGGCACCCCACTCCAGTACTCTTGCCTGGAAAATCCCATGGGCGGAGAAGCCTGGTAGGCTGCAGACCATGGGGTCGCGAAGAGTCGGACACGACTAAGCGACTTCACTTTCACTTTTCCCTTGCATGCATTGGAGAAGGAAATGGCAACCCACACCAGCGTTCTTGCCTGGAGAATCCCAGGGACGGGGGAGCCTGGTGGGCCACCGTCTATGGGATTGCACAGAGTCGAACACGACTGAAGCGACTTAGCAGCAGCAGCAGCAGCAGCCATTCCCTTCTGGCCTAAAGAGTTTCTATTGAAAGATCAGCTGTTATCCTAATGGGGATGTTATTTGTTATTTTTCCCTTGCTGCTTTTAATATTTGCTCTTTGTGTTTGATCTTCATTAGTTTGATTAATATGTGTCTTGGGGTCTTTATCCTTGGGTTTATCCTGTTTGGGACTCTGTGTTTCTTGACTTGGGTGGCTATTTCCTTCCCCATTTAAGGGAAATTTTCAACTATTATCTCCTTGAGTATTTTCTCATGGCCTTTTTTTGTTTGTTTGTTTGTTTCTTCTGGGACTCCTATGGTTCAAATGTTGGGCATTTAATATTGTCCCAGAGGTCTCTGAGGTTGTCCTCATTTCTTGTAGTTCTTTTTTCTTTTTTCCTCTCTGCTTCATTGATTTCCATCATTTTATCTTCCACCTCACCTATCCTATCTTCTGCCTCAGTTATTCTACTGTTGGTTTCTTCCAGAGTGATTTTGATCTCAGTTATTGCAATATTGATTGACTCTTCTTTATTTCTTCTAGGTCTTTGTTAAACATTTCTTGCATCTTCTCAATCCTTGTCTCTAGTCTATTTATCTGTAACTCCATTTTGTTTTCAAGATGGCGGACCATCTTTCCTATCATTATTCTGAATTCTTCTCCAGGTAGTCTCCCTATCTCCACCTCTTTTGTTTGGTTTGATGGGCATTTATCATGTTCCTTTACCTGCTGTATATTTCTCTGCCTTTTCATTTTGTTTAGATTGCTGTGTTTGGGGTGGCCTTTCTGTAGGCTGGAAGTTTGTAGTTCCTCTTTTTGTGAAGCTAGCTCCCTGTGGGTGGGGTTGGACGAGTGGTTTTCAAGGTTTCCTGGTTAGGTGCTGGGACCAGCCCAACAACAAATTGACATGAGGGAGCAGTGCTGCAGAAGAATAAAGAAAACTAAGACTCAGAAATAAGGTGAGGATCAGGGGGCTGATGCCATTCGCAGGCAAAAGCCAAGATCCTGATCCTTGCAGGCTTTTTATTGCTAACATCTACTTTCTTGTGTGTGCTCTAAAGACATCTGTTTTTTACAATTTCAGATCAGGGATAAATGATATACAATGCACAGTCTTCAATGTCAAACCTTCAGGCATTTCATAACTATGTTTAGCCCTGCAGCTAGTGACGACCTTTCTCAGCAACTCCCTCAAGGCTCTGGTCAGGAGAACAGTCACTAATATTTTTCCATCAATCACATCACTACTTCAGCATCTTGTTTTCAAGACGTTTTCCCACGATTTACTTTTTACTGCTCCTGGCCCTTTGCCTGGAGGTGATGAGAAAGTCATTCTTATTTTTCAAAGAAGCCTTGTTAATTATAGTACAGGCCTGTGCATAGCATATTCCCTACATATCCCCCCCCCCCTTTTTTTAGAAGCTTATTTTTTTATGATTATTGTTGATCATAGAAGCCAAAGCGATAGTCACTAATTGCTGTTGTCTGTTGACTTTCTTGGTGATTCACCACCAGACTATGTAGAAACAGAGAAAAAGACATACAAAAATTAACATAAATTGATTCTCCGTTAGTTGTCAGGGGTGGAATGCGATTTAATTGAGAAATCCCATTGCTGCTGCTTCCAGCAGATTAGATCCTTGCAAAAGGTGTAGTTTCCGAGAGAAAGTTTCCATAATCTCTTGTTGTAAGTTATTAATATCCAGAGATATATTACCTTGACTTAAGCGGTGTTGTTTAACTTTTTCTCAATGAAATGCAGATTCATTATATTTGTGAGGAGTGACACAAAAAGAAGTTATGTTCCAATCACACTTAAGACGAATCTGTTTTTGCATACTATTTACTCGATCACCTAGTAGTATAGCAACCTGTTGTAAATCAGCCATTTGTGCAGCTAATTTTCCATCTGTTTTTCTCTGGGTAGAGCAAAGAACATCAGAGTCTTTATGCCATTCTTGCACAAAGGGCACAGTCTGTTCACTCTGAAGTAATGCCACTCTTTCTACAGCTGCTGTAGTAGCTATAGAAATAATTCCTAAAATGGCAGCAATTAACAGTCCAATAAACCGTTTAGTGTGTTTTAACACTTTCTTAAGGATTTCTTCTACAATATAGACTGTGAGGGTATCATGCCATGGTCTATTCATTTTTACAGGAAGCCATACTCCAGATCTGATTTTTAGAATATATAGAGAATAGTCATTCTGAAACTGGAGAGAAGAATTGATACAAGTGTAAAAGGAACAATTTTGACAAGTAGGTAACCCAGAAGAGGAATTATAAAAAGTAGGTCCTGTCAAAAATACAAAAGGTAAATGAATAGATGCTTTAATCCAATGGGTTGAATTTTTATAAAAATGTAAGGAATGACCAGATGCTATCGAGTTAAATTGCCCCTTCCATGCTGTTATGGGTTGAAAGGCAGCTGATATTTTCCACAATTCTGAATGTAAAGGCAAACAAGGTAATTTAGGTAAGGGAGGGGAGAAACTCCCTCCATGCCAATATATAGAGCTAATAACAATGTTATTGATAGAGTCTAAAGTATTGTTTAACAATATCAGATCAGATCAGTCACTCAGTCGTGTCCGACTCTTTGCGACCCCATGAATCACAGCACGCTAGGCCTCCCTGTCCCTCACCAACTCCTGGAGTTCACTCAGACTCACGTCCATCGAGTCAGTGATGCCATCCAGCCATCTCATCCTCTGTCGTCCCCTTCTCCTCCTGCCCCCAATCCCTCCCAGCATCAGAGTCTTTTCCAATGAGTCAACTCTTCGCATGAGGTGGCCAAAGTACTGGAGTTTCAGCTTTAGCATCATTCCTTCCAAAGAAATACCAGGGCTGATCTCCTTCAGAATGGACTAGTTGGATCTCCTTGCAGTCCAAGGGAGTCTCAAGAGTCTTCTCCAACACCACAGTTCAAAAGCATCAGTTCTTCAGCGCTCAGCCTTCTTCACATTCCAACTCTCACATCCATACATGACCACAGGAAAAACCATAGCCTTGACTAGACGAAACTTTGTTGGCAAAGTAATGTCTCTGCTTTTGAATATGCTATCTAGGTTGGTCATAACTTTCCTTCCAAGGAGTAAGCGTCTTTTAATTTCATGGCTGCAGTCACCATCTGTAGTGATTTTGGAGCCCAGAAAAATAAAGTCTGACACTGTTTCCACTGTTTCCCCATCTATTTCCCATGAAGTGGTGGGACCGGATGCCATAATCTTCGTTTTCTGAATGTTGAGCTTTAAGCCAATTTTTTCACTCTCCACTTTCACTTTCATCAAGAGGCTTTTTAGTTCCTCTTCACTTTCTGCCATAAGGGTGGTGTCATCTGCATATCTGAGGTTATTGATATTTCTCCCAGCAATCTTGATTCCAGCTTGCGTTTCTTCCAGTCCAGCATTTCTCATGGTGTACTCTGCATTTAAGTTAAATAAACAAGGTGACAATATACATTCTTGATGAACTCTTTTTCCTATTTGGAATCAGTCTGTTGTTCCATCCAAATTATTATTTTTGTCTAAAGGATCTCCTTTGGGACTCCAATCAGTAATTTCTCCATCAGAAGTATTGGCTATAATGTGTCCAGTATTAGCTTTCCATAATTTCCTTTGTACCCAATGTTCTATTCCAGATTTTATAGAAATAATACATTTCGGTAGATGGGGTGGAAACATAGTAGTATTTTCTCCTGTGATATTAAAGGAAATGTTTCTAATAAGAAAAAATGAGTTTTGGTCCCTTGAGGTTCTTTAACTATAGATAACCATCTTTGTAATCCTCTTTTTAAGACAATGAATTTCCACTCCCATACATACAGGGGTAAGATCTGTTCCCACAGTATAATTAACACTAACATTTGAAAGTTGTCGGGTCTCTTCTGATTTTAAAGGAAGGCTCAGTCAAAAGATCCGGGTAACCAAGGAGAGTCATTTATGAAAATTGGAAAAGAAGAATCCTCCCACATAATTGGCCTTAATAGGGGAGGATTGGGAACATACACCCAATAAGTATGATTGGCACCTACTGTGGTAGTTACCACAGATAACATAGCCAGGAACATGGTAGCTGAGGTCAAAGGCTGTCCCTGTTCTTTGACCAGTTTTTCCTATTCAATGGTCAATTTCTTCAATTGACCCCAAGTGGGTGGTTTGGCTTTATTGGTCCTTGGAGCTGGTTCAGGGCCGTTGCTGATCATCAGTCTTGTTATCCCCATCACTGGTGGCTCTCCAGAAGGATCAATGTCAAACCATGTCCTCTTCTTTCCTTACTTTGACATGCCTTCCTGGTATCCAATGGTGTTGTCCATCATCTGAAATGACAAGAGCATAACCTCGTCCTTTCTTAAGTCTAAAGCCCTTACACCAATTGTTCATAGCATTTTCCAACCATACCAGAGTATTATCTGCAATCATTTGACCAGGAATATAATTTTCACTAAGAATGGTATTCTGAAAATGCAGTGTTACTGCTGGCGTTGTATGATCCAATTGTAAATCCAAAAAATTTAAAGTAAATTAGCTTGGGCTAATTTCTCTTTTGGTGTCATCAGTATGCCATACTTTTCTCCCCCTTTCTGTTTAAAAAACATATTTTTCAGAGTATGATGAGTGTGTTCAAGACCACAATGAGTGGTCTTGAGAATTATATGGAATACCTGTAGAATGAGAAATATTCCAATCAGATAAAAATTTTGCAAAACCATGACTCACATATGCAGGGCCATTATCAGTTTTAACATGTTTTGGTAGGCCCATGTAAGAAAGGCCTTCAAAAAACGTGAGATAACACGAGCAGATGTTTCTTCAGAATGAGCAGAAGCATAAATCATGCCCGAATATGTATCCACAGAAACATGAACAGTTCCCAAATGTCCAAAAGAAGGGACATGAGTAACATCAGTCTGCCACATATCATTGGGATAAAGGCCTCTGGGATTAACTCCTGTAGTTGTAGGAATGTGGTAACTAAGAATATATGTAGGGCAGGCAGAAACAATATTTCTGGCCTCTTATCTGGATAATTGAAATTTATTCATCAAGCCATGTATATTTATATGTGTGAGTTGATGAAATTCATAATGAGTAAGAAAAGCAATTAACAAAGAGTTGATGGAATCATTGCCCTTTGCCAATGGTCTGAGGAATATAGAATGAGATCTGATATGTGTAATGTGAAAAGGGGCAGAATGAAGCCTTACTATATTTTGTAATTGAGATAACATTGTAATAATAGATGATTTAGAAGAAGCCTTTTGTAGAGATATGGTTTCAATGATTTGTGTTATCTGTATAGCATCTTGAGAATCTGATATAATATTTAAAGCTGTAGAAACAGCCTGTAATAAGGTAGCAATAACCTCTAATTCATCTTGTTGAACAGAGGCTAGGGTAGATTGACAAACCTTTGTTGTGGGTACAGTATAATCAGCTTTGAGAGTTTTGTGTCAGTAAAATACATGGGGCATGAGCAAGAGGAATTGTTTTAGTAGTAATAGGAATTATCCACTTGTGTTTAGCAGCAATAGTAATCAAAGGTGACTTTGGAAAATGGTTATGAACCTCACCTATGAAATCAGCAATGGCAATTTGCCAATCCATACTGGTAACAAATAATCTATGGATTTGTTCATTAGTGAAAGGAAAAACAATTCATATGGATCATAACCAGAAAGTTGTATACATCTGGATCTCATTTTTGAAATAAGAAAGGAAATAAGCATTATATAAGTAGTCATTATTTTCTTAGGAGTGTGGGATAAAATTCCCCATTCAAGGATACCCTGCAGTTGTCATAATATTCCTGTAGGGGAATCTAAAGCAGGAAGAATAAGTAAAGAAATTGGAACAGTCAGATCTACTTGTTTAAGTTGTCTCTGTTGTATAGCTTGATTTACAAGATTCAATTTCTGTTTAGCCTGTTCGGTTAGTATACGGGGTCTGTTTAAATCAGATTCTCCTTGCAGGATTTGAAATATATGTGTTAAGGAATGATTGGGAATTTCTAAAGATGGTTGTAACCAATTTATATCTCCTAAATAATTTCTTAAAATCATTTAAAATTTTCAAGGAATCAGTTTGAATTTGTATTTTTTTGTGGTTTAATAATATTTATTTGCAATATATATCCTAAATAGGTATATGGTTCCTGCTCTTGTGATTTATCAACAGCAATATATAACCCATATTCTTTTACTTTAATCTCTGTATTTAAGAAAATACATTGAAGTTCCTCAGCAGAAGGAGAAGCTAAAAGAATATCATTCATATAGTGGATAATATAAGCATGAGGGAATTGTTTTCTAATAAATTTAAGTGGTTGGGAGATGTATAATTGACATAATGTAGGACTATTAAGCATTCCTTGTGGCAATACCTTCCAGTAATATCGAGACACTGTTTTTTTTTTTTTTTTAATTATTATTAATTGATGGTAGAGTAAAAGCAAAATGGAGAGCATTAAATTCTTGTAGAGGAATAGTATAAAAACAATCTTTAAGATCAATGATTTTTATTTTCCAATTTCGTGGTATCATAGAAGGTGACGGAATGCCTGGTTGTAAAGCACCCGTAGGTTTGATTAAGCATTAATTTTTCTTAAATCAGTTAACGTTCTCCATTTCCCAGATTTCTCCTTAATAACAAAGACAGGAGAATTCCAAGGACTGGTAGTTGAAGCAATATGATTAAGAGACACTTGTTCCTCTACTAGCTGTTCAAGAGCCTGTAACTTTTCATGTGATAGGGGCCACTGGTCTGTCCAAGTAGGCTCATCAGATTTCCATGTCAACTTAAGTGCTGTTTTTTGTTGTTTGCCAGTTCAGTTAAGTTCAGTTCCGTCACTCAGTTGTGTCTGACTCTTTGCGACCCCATGAGTTGCAGCACGGCAGGCCTCCCTGTCCATCACCAACTCCTGGAGTTCACTCAGACTCATGTCCATCGAGTCAGTGATGCCATCCAGCCATCTCATCCTCTATCGTCCCCTTCTCCTCCTGCCCCCAATCCCTCCCAGCATCAGTCTTTTCCAATGAGTCAACTCTTCGCATGAGGTGGCCAAAGAAATCCCAGGGCTGATCTCCTTCAGAATGGACTGGTTGGACCTCCTTGGAGTCCAAGGGACTCTCAAGAGTCTTCTCCAACACCACAGTTCAAAAGCATCAGTTCTTCGGCGGTCAGCTTTCTTCACAATCCAGCTCTCACATCCATACATGACCACTGGAAAAACCATAGCCTTGACTAGACAGACCTTTGTTGGCAAACTAATGTCTCTGCTTTTCAATATGCTGTATAAGTTGGTTATAACTTTCCTTCCAAGGAGTAAGCATCTTTTAATTTTGTGGCTACAGTCACCATCTGCAGTGATTTTGGAGCCCAAAGAAATAAAGTCTGACACTGTTTCCACTGTTTCCCCATCTATTCCCATGAAGTGATGGGCCAGATGCCATGATCTTTGTTTTCTGAATGTTGAGTTTTAAGCCAACTTTTTCACTCTCCTCTTTCACCTTCATCAAGAGGCTTTTTAGTTCCTCTTCACTTTCTGCTATAAGGGTGGTGTCATCTGCATATCTGAGGTTATTGATATTTCTCCTGGCCATCTTGATTCCAGCTTGTGCTTCCTCCAGCCCAGTGTTTCTCATGGTGTACTCTGCATATACATTAAATAAGCAGGGTGACAATATACAGCCTTGATGTACTCCTTTTCCTATTTGGAGCCAGTCTGTTGTTCCATGTCCAGTTCTAACTGTTGCTTCCTGACCTGCATACAAATTTCTCAAGAGGCAGGTCAGGTGGTCAGGTATTCCCATCTCTTTCAGAATTTTCCACAGTTTCTTGTGATCCACACAGTCAAAGGCTTTGGCATAGTCAATAAAACAGAAATAGATGTTTTTCTGGAACTCTCTTGCTTTTTTGATGATCCAGCAGTGGCCTCCACTAAAAAGCCTGTGTATTTTGAAGAGGACTGTATCCCATATTTTCCATAATTTGTTTAGCTTGAGAAGATATAGTAAGAATTGTTACATAAGCTGTCCATTGCATCAGTAGATCTCGTCTCCATAAATTAATAGGGATATCTGCAACTAAAGGTTGTAAAGTAGCATGTTGTTGTTTGGGGCCTGAACAGGTCAAAATATTAGTACTTTTTTGAATATTTTCCATAGTTCCAATTCCTGATGCTGGGAAAGATTGAGAACAGGAGGAGAAGGGGACGACAGAGGATGAGATGCCTGGATGGCATCACCGACTCGATGCACATGAGTTTGGGTGAACTCTGGGAGTTGGTGAGGGTCAGGGAGGCCTGGCGTGCTGCGATGCATGGGGTTGCAGAGAGTTGGACACGACTGAGCGACTGAACTGAACTAAATAATGAATGATGTTGAACATCTTTTCATGTAATTATTAGCCATCTATATCTTTTCTTTGGAGAAATGTCTGCTTTGGGCTTTTGCCCACTTTTTGATTGGGTTATTTGTTTTTCTGGTATTGATTTGTACAAGCTGCTTGTATATTTTTGAAATTAACCCTTGTCAGTTCTTTCATTTGCTATCATTTTTTCCCATTCTGAGGGTTGTCTTTTCACCTGTTTACAGTTTCCTTTACTGTGCAAAAGCTTTTAAATTTACTTAGGTCCCATTGTTAATTTATTTTTTTATTTCTTTTACTGTAGGAGGTGGGTCATAGAGGATCTTGCTGTGATTTATGTCATAGTGTTCTGCCTATGTTTTCCTCTAAGATTCTATAGTTTATGATCTTATATTTAGATCTTTAATCCATTTTGAGTTTATCCATTTTGAGTTACATTCTTTTTCATGTAACTATCCAGTTTCCCCAGCAGCACTTATTGAGGAAACCGTCTTTGCCCCATTGTGTGTTCTTGCCTCCTTTGTCAAAAATAAGCGTACCAGTGATTTTGTTAGTGCTTTGGTTGCAAAGATGTAGGCGTTTTGAAAGATTTACTCCTAAGCTTACTTGTACTGTAAGCAGCGTTGTTTTTAATGATCATTTTTGCTGAATGTATCATTTTTCAGGAACAGGTATATTGTATTATAATAGAAATCCTATACTTTGTTTATACTTAGTGGATGCTAAATAAATTCTGACAGATTTTTTATAATTAACTACATCACAAGAATTTTAAAAAGTGATTTCAAGGAATGACTGTACTGACAATGAACCAAATTACAAGATCACTTGAATTGTCTAGAATATAAAAGCTTTAAAAGTCATAATAATTTGCATGGTATAGTTATTACTACTATTTTAGAGAAGCAGAGATAACGTTTAATTTTCACAGTTTGATGAACAATCATCCATTAGTTTGATAAGTTGAGTAACAGGAAACAGTACTTGTTTTTCAAACCATTTGCAAACTGTAAAAAAGCAGCTGGTCACAAAATGTACAACCATTAAACTGCAGTCCTATTGACAATCCTTGGCTTGACAGGGCTGTAGGGACACTCACCACTGGCAATTCTGCCATATTACAGTCTGTGTAAAAATATCACCCTGGGCAATTCATGTTCTGTTGTCTTCTTTGATGCACTTTGTGTATGGCACTGCCTCACTCAAGGCAGTGGAAGTTAGCAAAACATCTACTCCAGAGTTAAAAACATTCACAAAATCATTAGTAATGAGTCATCTCACTTTCTCTGCTTTGATAAAATAGTTCTCATAATTTTCTTTTAATAAGAAAGTTTCCTGAGAGGATTCTTCCCCACACCAAATAATTGAACTCTTCTTGTTTAGTTGCAGCATACATGGCTTCAGTAGACACATCAATGTTAAATCAGTGACCATATTCTAACCTATCAAATCTTGCCATATTTGATGCCACTTCTGATGTACACAGTACATGGTAGCAGACAATTGAAAACTGGTTGGGGCAGGGACACTTCAATTACTTTGGCCCCCTCAGACTCAAAGAGATTAGCAGCTTTGGACCAAAAAGATTGTACTTCACTTGACAATTCTGGTATAAGATATTCCTTTGGAATTCCTATACATCGTTTGCTCATATCTGTTAAACTGGGAAGCATAAATGGTTTTAACAGGATCTTGAATTGTGGTAGAATCTTAGAAATCCTGCCCAGCTAGTATACTCAACACATTGGTGCATCATCCACACCTCTAGTTAAGATTCTGGGCACATCATTGAATTCACCAGGGGAATGAGGCCATGACAAGAAACTAAGTCATAGCTGGATTTTAAACCAACAACCTCATAGTGGGCAGCTGGATTGCTGGTTGATCCTCTGGAATCTGGTCCTAAAGCAATGAAGCAAGTGAATGCTGACACAGCCACTGTACTCCCTCCTGAGCTTCCTCCAGTTATAAGCCAATTTGAATCCTTATTCTCACCATGAGACTTCTGCTTCCTCTTTTCTCTATATTGTTTGAATAACTCCATGGGTTTATAACTGGTCCAAAAATTCCATCTGTGCTTCTGTATCCCATAGCAGACTCATCTAAGTTTGTTTTTACCATTAACAGAGCTCCCTGATCCAACAACCTCTGTGGAATTTAAGGTGATACTTAACTTTTCAGTATGTTTGATGCACATGTTGTCTCAATGCCAGATGTGCTAAAGTTGTCTTTTACTGCAATAGGAATTTCATCTAAATTCCACAGTGAGTGACCTTATATCTTTTCTCTGATTCTTCAACTTGCTTTAAGACCACCTCTTCTGATACAGTAACTTGGTCTTCTTGATAAAGGAGAGCTATCCTTGACAGAGCTCAGTTGGAGTAACTTGGCCTTGTTCTAGTGCCACAGAAACTTCTTGGAGGGTCCAACCCAACGTGGTCCTTGTGCCCTGCCTGCCACCACCAGGGCCTGGTGACAAAGGAGGAAGAGGAACAGTTGTTCTTTTGAAGTAGAAGGTGTTTATCAAATTTGTAGCTTTATGGCACAATAGATAAGGGTGTCAAGGACTTGAAGGCTATTTATGAGGTTTAGGGTAGTAGGTTACTATTCACGTCCATTTCCTTTTTCGAACATCATCACATGTTTGTTTCAGTTGCCCCCTGTGTTGGTTAAGATTCTGTGCCTATAGGTCCTAGAATTACGCATGGCAAAGCCACTTTTCACAGAAATATAGTTTGTTTTTCACTCATGCAAGAAACCTTGTAAGGCTTTGTATCTGTTTTCTGGGGCTGCCATGACCAAGTACTACAAACCAGATGTTAAAACAATAGAAATTTACTGTTTCCCAGTTGTGGAGGTTGGAAGTCTGAAATCAAGGTGTCAGCAGGGTCACTGATCCCTCTGAATTCTGGTCACAGGGAGAATCTTTCTTTGCCTCTTCTAGATTTTGGTGGTTGCAGACAAACCTTGGGTTCCTTGGTTTTTAACTGCCACCACTCCAGTTTCCGTTTTCTTCAGGTGGCTGTTTTCTGACTGTGTTTGTCTCCTTATAAGGACATCAGTCATATTGGATTTAGGGCCAACCTGACTCCAGTATGATTGCATATTAATCAGACCCTAATTCCAAATTAAGTCATGTTTTGATGTAACTGGAGTTCCTAGATAGGACTTCAGTGTATCATTTGGGAGAGGGATATAATTTAACCTGTAACAAGCTCCATGGCTAGTATGATCCTCCATGATGTTAAATGCATTGACCTTGACCATGCTGGCAGCCTCCAAGGCCCAGGCCATGGGGTGGAGAAAGAGCCTGGTTGTTGTCACCCTCCACTGACCTGGATTTAGTCACGTGGCTGCTCCTATTTGCTCAGAAGGCTGGAGAGAGAGAGGGCCTCTTTTCAGGTTGTCATGTGGAGCTAAAATCCAAGGTTTTGTTAGCATGGAAGAAAGAGAGCAAGAAAGAGAGGACAGCCAGTAGTCTCTGCCACATGTTCATAGTACTTGGGGTTGGGGGTGGGAGTGGTCTCAGTTGTTCATTTTCTTTCCCACTGTGTCTTTTCTCATTGAATTATTTTTAGCATTTAAAGGGTAAGAGGGAGTTTCCTGTATATGATTATATTAGATTTCTAATGATTTTCAAGACTTTATTTTATTCAGCTAAATTGCACTGAATAGTTCCTATTAATAATTGTGCAGAAAATAGCAAGAAGTGGAAGATGTGATCATTCTGTTGAGGAGGAGAGGACTTTGACTAAGGAGCAGAGACAAGTGTTTGTCAAAAGATGCTTGTGAAAAGTAAGAAAGAGATAGCGACTTAATAGCATTATCTTTTAAGAATGATGATTTTAATGATAGTTAATGACAACCAGTGATAGGGATTTGATACACAGGAGGAGGAAAGCAGAGTAAGGCTTTCATTCGGAGTTTCTTCCAAAGGTCTTATGTTCCCAGCCTGTCCTTTGCCACCTGACTGCTGAAGGCCTGGGAATGACCTTCCTCTCTGTGTTCCCAGCAGTGTTGCATGGTGCTTGGAACCTGGTGGGATTCAGTAAATATTTATGAAATTATTTTCTGTCAAAACCCATTTGTATTATTAATGACACAAGAAAAATATCCCGCTTCTTGATGTGTTCAAATTTGGAGACATATTTGTTCTTTAAAGGGGAGCCAGTATACTTGTTAAGAAAGTTACAAAGATAGTTCCATGGCCTGAAACTATTTGTGTGTGTGTGTGTACCTATATACACACTGTAAGCTATATGTGTATACTGTATGTACTATACTATATGCTATAATACTTTATACTACAGATTATTTAGTATTTCTAATGACCTAACATTGGACTCACCTGGTGGCTCAGATGGTAAAGCATCTGTCTAGAATGTGGGAGACCCTGGTTCGAGCCCTGGGTTGGGAAGATCCCCTGGAGAAGGAAATGGCAGTACACTCCAGTACTACTGACTGGAAAATCCCATGCACAGAGAAGCCTGGTAGGCTACAGTCTATGGGGTTGCAAAGAGTCGGACACGACTGAGCGACTTCACTTCACTTCAATGACCTAACATAATGAAATACAGTTTTAAAATATATTGCAAATTTCATGGAAGCAATTATTTTGCTTGTGCTTTGTTCCTACAGTTTAAACAATCTGTGTTTTTCCTTTTTCTGTAGAACTTTCTGTTACTTGATGAGCTACCACAGTGTGATCATCAGCTGCCATTAGATGGTAAAACAGTTGTGAACGTGCAAGATTTCACTGCTTTTTGGGATAAGGTAACAAATCCTTAATTTCACAATTGTGACTGCTAAAGGACAACTGTAACATAGATTTATTGGAGGATTTTGAGATTTTACACATGATACAAAATGTGACTTGCCCATTTACTATGGAAGTATGTTATAAAAATTCTGAATCAGGAATGAGGTTTACAATTAACAGAGGTTAAAAATAAAGATGGTTGTTTTGAGGCATTAGCCTGTAGTCTTCCTGGTCTACCACCTCCCCAATTAAGGTCTTTTCCTTGCCTCAAAACCTTGTCTCTCAGATTCATTACCTGTCATGCAGTGAGCAGAGCAAGGTTGGACTCGGTAAAAATTTGGCTTAGTCAGCCAGGAGCCTTGCTGCTTGTGGCTAGCCGACATCAATCAGGGAATACTGGAGCAAGACCCTAGCAGCTGCTGGGATCATTTGTCCTGAGGTTCTTTCCTTCAAGATTCCCTGAATGGGTACTGGCTTCCCTCAGCTTGACAATTGAGACAAGGAACTGACAAACTTCTAGAGTCAACAGACTTGATTTCGGTTGTAGGGTAAGTCTACCCAATTTGATAGCTGATTCAACCGGTTCACTTGTCTTGTGTGTCGTTTTGTGTTAAGAGCTGACAGGCTTGATTTTGAAGGGTAAGTCGCTCCAATGTGCACACCGGGAACATTTTTTCCCCTCAATCTGGGCTTTTCCTTTACAGGACAAGCTAATTTGGTTGGGTACCTGTTTACAGAGGGGAGGTGTTGTTGGACTCTACCCTGAACCAGTTCATTGGGAAGTAGTTCTCATGGGGCAAGCCCACCATAGCTCATATGTAGGGTACATTTATTTACCTGATTTGGGAACTGGTTCAGTTGGAACCGGTTCATTTGGGAGCTAGTTCTTGTGGGAGTGGGTAACCTAGATAGAATTAGTCCATTTGTTTTATAGGGTAAATTTATTTACCCTGTTGGTGGCCAGTTCATCTGTGTGCATTGATGCTGGAATCTGTCTTGTACCATTTTTGTTGGAAATTGCCTGCATCTTTTGTGTTTTGGTGTTTTGTGTTTTGCAAAAATGGGAAATATTTCATCTGTCCTGAAGGAAAGATCTTTGGGGTGCATATTGGATATGTTAAGATCAAAAGAGCAATGGCCTCTGTATGGCTCACAATTAAACAATCTGGCACTCAGAAGTGCTTTACAAAGCACTTCTTTGTAAAGAAGTATAAAGCACTTCTTTGTAAAGAAAAAAATTCCTCTCTTTACACAGGAGAGGAATGCTCTGGTAATGAACATGCCCGGGGTGGGGGTGGGGGGTTCCCTTGGACTTGAGGCATCCAATTGTAATTTCCCCTACAGGAACTCCAGAGAAAGAAATGGCAAACCACTGTGGTATTCTTGGTTGGAGAATTTCATGGACAGAGAAACCTAGCCGGCTACAATCCATGGGATCACAAAGAGTCAGACACGACTGAGAAACTAACACTTGCTAACACTAAAAATAAAGTCAGCCTGAGGCATTTGATGTATTATTATTTATCTCACTTTCAAGAGAACCTTCAAAGGGTTATCATATTTTGAACTTGAAGTAAGTGCATTTATAATATTAGAATTTGTAGAATTGGAGAGCCACAATGCTGCAGTATAGAAAGGGTTAACTAACAAATACACAATCAGTTAGAGACCAGAGACTTTGGATGCAATCAGTATATGCTTTTTGCCTTAATGTTATCAAATATCTTATTACATAGTGTGAGTGAGTGCATCTTTGCTGGGGTAGGGTGGGGCTCCTCTATGCTAAGCTTCTGGATGGTTCTGGCTACTTTTGTGGCAGCCAGGGGCAGGAGGAGAGAGCAGGTGGGCATAGTGAGTACCAGTGATTCCAAGTTGAAGGGTTGTACTGTGTGACAAGCTGACAGGAAGAACTGGTGATATCACAAAGATTTTCCCAGCACTTGGTTTATTTCTGAAATTTAGCAAATAGGAAAAACAATAGGGACCACTCTCCAAAAGGTCTCAAGTTTGCACTCCCAGTGCAACCCCATTACAGACAACTGAAAGTCTCCTCCTGCCTCCAGCTTTATAGTTCTTTGTGCATATCCTCCTGTATCAGTGTGGATTAATCAGGAGAACCTACAGCAGGGGCGAGGGGATTCCATGCAGGAAATTAGTTACATAGGAGATGAAAGAACAAAAAAGGGCAAGGCAGTGGTGGATGAGGCAGCTCAGCGATTAGCAAAGGCAGGAAGCTGCTCCCAACCCAGGACAGGAAGGAGTTAGGGAGGAGACACCTCTACCAGAGGGTCTCCCCTCCAGATCAGAGTCCGGGAGCCTGGCTGCTGCCAGAGTGGGGACCACAGGGCAAATGTCCAGACTCTGTAGACTCCTCCTGTCTTTCATGCCTGTGACTCTGTTGTGCCACCTGCATTGTGTTCACCTACTTCTGACTCAGCACCTTTCATCTCCACCAGCAAGACAGTAGTATGTTCTATATAAATATATAGAAAATATATAAACCACATCCCTACACCTTTTGCACATGGGAACTCATACAAGGTGGCTGACCTACCCTACCTTAATAGAATAGATTTGCCTCCTGCTTGGTATTTTTTGTCATAATCCACTTGAAGCATTTATGGAAAGCACCACTAAAATTCCATTATGATGTTAACTTTATGTGAATGTTGACACATACTTTGTATGTTGTTTTTCAGTTGCTAAGTTGTGTCTCTTTGTGACCCCATGGACTGTTGCTCACCAGGCTCCTCTGTCTGTGAGGATTCTCCAGGCAAGAATACTGGAGTGGGTTTCCATGCCCTCCTCCAGGGGATCTTCCCAACCCAGGGATCAAACCTCGGTCTCCTGCATTGCAGGTGGATTCTTTACCTTCTGAGCCACCATTTGACAAATTACCAAATTTCTCTTATATCAAACTATGCAACATTATAAACTAAGATGTTTTGTTTTTCTTCAAGAACTTCCAAGAACATGTTCTTAGACTTCTGTACAACTTGCATAATTGTACAGAACACTCTATTGTGTTGTCCTGGACTTGCCTATGGAAAGACTGCACCTTGGCAGAGTCATTAGAAGTTCAGTTCAGTTCAGTCGCTCAGTCGTGTCTGACTCTTTGCGGCCCCATGAATCGCAGCACGCCAGGCCTCCCTGTCCATCACCAACTCCCAGAGTTCACTCAGACTCACATGCATCGAGTCAGTGATGCCAGCCAGCCATCTCATCCTCTGTCGTCCCCTTCTCCTCCTGCCCCCAATCCCTCCCAGCATCAGAGTCTTTTCCAATGAGTCAACTCTTCGCATGAGGGGGCCAAAGTACTGGAGTTTCAGCTTTAGCATCATTTCTTCCAAAGAAATCCCAGGGCTGATCTCCTTTAGAATGGACTGGTTGGATCTCCTTGCAGTCCAAGGGACTCTCAAGAGTCTTCTCCAACACCACAGTTCAAAAGCATCAATTCTTTGGTGCTCAGCTTTCTTCACAGTCCAACTCTCACATCCATACATGACCACTGGAAAAACCATAGCCTTGACTAGATGAACCTTTGTAGGCAAAGTAATGTCTCTGCTTTTCAATATGCTGTCTAGGTTGGTCATAACTTTTCTTCCAAAGTGTAAGCGTCTTTTAATTTCATGGCTGTATGCACCATCTGCAGTGATTTTGGAGCCCCCCAAAATAAAGTCTGACACTGTTTCCACTGTTTCCCCATCTATTTCCCATGAAATGATGGGACAAGATACCATGATCTTTGTTTTCTGAATGTTGAGTTTTAAGCCAATTTTTTCACTCTCCTCTTTCACCTTCATCAAGAAGCTTTTGAGTTCCTCTTCACTTTCTGCCATAAGGGTGGTGTCATCTGCATATCCGAGATTATTGATATTTCACCCCTCAGTCTTGATTCCAACTTGTGCTTCTTCCACCCAGTGTTTCTCATGATGTACTCTGCATATAAGTTAAATAAGCAGGGTGATAATATACAGCCTTGATGTACTCCTTTTCCTATTTGGAACCAGTCTGTTGTTCCATGTCCAGTTCTAACTGTTGCTTTCTGACTTGCATACAAATTTCTCAAGAGGCAGGTCAGGTGGTCTGGTATTCCCATCTCTTTCAGAATTTTCCACAGTTTATTGTGATCCACACAGTCAAAGGCTTTGGCATAGTCAATAAGGCAGAAATAGATTTTTTCCTGGAACTCTCTTGCTTTTTCTATGATCCAGCGGATGTTGGCAATTTGATCTCTGGTTCCTCTGCCTTTTCTAAAACCAGCTTGAACATCTGGAAGTTCACGGTTCACGTATTGCTGCAGCCTGGCTTGGAGAATTTTGAGCATTGCTTTACTAGCGTGTGAGATGAGTGCAATTGTACGGTAGTTTGAGCATTCTTTGGCATTGCCTTTCATTAGTAGTTAGGGGCTGTCAAGTTAGGTCATGGGTGAGAGGGCCCTTGGGAGGGAGAAAGGCAAAGACATTAGAAGTTTTGAAGAGAAACTAAGTCTTAATGAAGCCTCTGCTGGGTTGGGAGGCAAAAGATAGACATGAGCTCTAACTGGCTCCTCTGGACAGCCAGGTGGACAGGTTGGAGATGGTCTCATGGACGCAAGTCTCATTCATGAAATGATGGGAATTGATCTCAATCTCTAATCTTTAAAGTATATTTGGGGGTATCTCTAAATCTCCACAGGGCAGGGGTTTCAAACTGTTTTCACACAGAGTGGGGACTCAGCTGATGATCTTTGTTGAGTCCGTGGTCCCCTGAGCCTGAATAACCAAGAGGGAACATACCCAGGACCCATGGGCTGTCGAGTGCTGCCCCCTTCTGGTTGTGGCAGAGCAGTGCTTGATCCCGAAGCCTGAACTGGGAGGGAACTCTGTGTGGCCTTGATAGACTTTGAGATCTGCAGACAGGAATCTGATGTTTGTATTTTGTAGTCTTAACCAAGTGAAAAGTAGTAAAATAGGAACCCTAAGTGTCAGGCAAGAAGAAAGGTGTGGATAAGCTTAAAAATGTTTCTCATGTATTAAAATTTAGTTTCTTCTTGATCAGTTCTGTTCAGAGGCTCAGTCATGTTGGACCCTTTGTGACACCATGGACTGCAGCATGCCAGGCCTCCCTGTCCATCACCAACTCCCAGAGCTTGCTCAAACTCATGTCCATTGAGTCGGTGATGCCATGCAGCCATCTTATTCTCTGTCGTCCCCTTCTCCTCCTGCCTTCCTTCTTTCCCAGCATCAGGGTCTTTTCCAGTGAGTTCTTCCCATCAGGAGGTCAAAGTATTGGAGCTTCAGCTTCAGCATCAGTCCATCCAATGAATATTCAGGACTGACTTCCTTAGTCTGGTTGGATCTCCTTACAGGCCAAGGGACTCTCAAGAGTCTTCTCCAACACCACAGTTCAAAAGCATCAATTCTTTGGTGCTCAGCTTTCTTTATAGTTCTCACATAAACTCTCACATCCATACATGACTACTGGAGAAACCATAGCTTTGACTATATGCATCTTTGTTGACAAAGTAACGTCTCTGCTTTTTAATGTGCTGTCTAGGTTTTTCATAGCTTTTCTTCCAAGGAGTAAACTCTATTCTTGACACTGTTCATAATACCTATAAAATCTGGTATAATTTGATGATTAAAAGTAATTGTTGTTTTAGTAAGTGACTGTTCCATAATCAGTTCAGTTATTTCTAGAGGAATTTTTACTTAGAAGATTTTCCAAACTGTTAATTTAGATCCTGTTCCTTTAGCCTTTCAGGCATTTTGCTAATCACAGGTGATCACTCTCTTAAGAAAAAGAAAAAACTAGCAGTTATTGAGAAGTTTTCTTAATACTTAGTATATGTAAATGTATGTGTATGTATATATACACACACACCCTTAAATCTCTTTACCTTAGAACTTACAGATTACTCAGAAATACAACTTGTGAATGGCATGATGAGCGCTCTGTCATTTGCTCTTGTGTTGGATTGTACATGCTATAGCACATCTGATTTTTTTTTCTTTAAACAGAAGTACTTTGTTATCCCTGTTTAGCCAGGGCAGATTATGCATGTAATAAGTGTAAAATATAGGGGTATCACTGTAACCCATAACGTCATACTTTACATCTATTTCCTTTTTTGTTTTTGTTGGTTTTGGTGTTAAGTTAGAGCTCTAGTGAGATTAGAGTCTTGACTGCCTTTTGCAGGAAATTTTTTTATGGTTGGCTAAAAAAGTTTCTTTGGTTTTTAAGTAAAAATAAAAGACATAGTTTTAATTTTCACTAAGAACTTTTCAATTTTTCACAATTTTGGGTTGAATTTTTATTTGCTATTTGCCAAAGAATGCTCTAGTACTCTTGCCTGGAGAATCCTAGGGACGGAGGAGCCTGGTAGGCTGCCGTCTATGGGGTCACACAGAGTTGGACACGACTGAGTGACTTAGCAGTAGCAGCAAAGAATGCTCAATCTACTGCACAATGCACTCATCTCACACACTAGTAAAGCAATGCTCAAAACTCTCCAAGCCAGGCTTTAGCAATACGTGAACCATGAACTTCCAGATGTTCAAGCTGGTTTTAGAAAAGGCAGAGGAACCAGAGATCAAATTTCCAACATCCACTGGATAATGGGAAAAGCAAGAGAGTTCAGCTTTATTGACTATGCCAAAGCCTTTGACTGTGTGGATCACAAGAAACTGTGGAAAATTCTGAAAGACATGTGAATACCAGAAAACCTGACCTGTCTCGTGAGAAACCTATATGCAGGCCAGGAAGTAACAGTTAGAACTGGACATGGAACAACAGGCTGGTTCCAAATAGGAAAATGAGTACATCAAGGCTGTATATTGTCACCCTGCTTATTTAATGTATATGCAGAGTACATCATGAGAAACGCTGGGCTGGAGGAAGCACAGCTCGAATCAAGATTGCCAGGAGAAATATCAATAACCTCAGATATGCAGATGACACCACCCTTATAGCAGAAAGTGAAGAGGAACTAAAAAGCCTCTTGATGAAAGTGAAAGAGGAGAGTGAAAAAGTTGGCTTAAAGCTCAACATTCAGAACACAAAGATCATGGCATCTGGTCCCATCACTTCCTGGCAAATAGGTGGGGAAATAGTTGAAACAGTGTCAGACTTTATTTTTTGGGGCTCCAAAATCACTGCAGATGGTGACTGCAGCCATGAAATTAAAAGATGCTTACTCCTTGGAAGGAAAGTTATGACCAACCTAGACAGCATATTGAAAAGCAGAGACATTGCTTTGCCAACAAAGGTCCATCTAGTCAAGGCTATGGCTTTTCCAGTGGTCATGTATGGATGTGAGAGTTGGACTGTGAAGAAAGCTGAGCACTGAAGATTCATGCTTTTGAACTGTGGTTTTGGAGAAGACTCTTGAGAGTCCCTTGGATTGCAAGGAGATCCAACCAGTCAATCCTAAAGGAGATCATTCCTGGGTGTTCATTGGAAGGACTGATGCTGAAGCTAAAACTCCAATACTTTGGCCACCTCATGTGAAGAGTTGACTCATTGGAAAAGACTCTGATGCTGGGAGGGATTGGGGGCAGGAGGAGAAGGGGACGATAGAGGATGAGATGGTTGGATGGCATCACCGACTCGATGGACATGAGTTTGAGTGAACTCCTGAAGTTGGTGATGGACAGGGAAGCCTGGCATGCTGTGATTCATGGGGTCGCAGAGTCGGACACGACTGAGCGACTGAACTGAACTG
Organism: Bos indicus; assembly: GCF_029378745.1. NCBI lineage: Eukaryota > Metazoa > Chordata > Mammalia > Artiodactyla > Bovidae > Bos > Bos indicus. Next base: position 70,010,632 of record NC_091771.1, read on the forward strand.
AACTGATTACCATGTAAATATCATTAACTGCTAGGAAAAGTAGTGTGTAGTGTTCACTTTTTCTTTTTTTCATGAAAGTTCCTCCTACCCTTCTGAAATTTATCCATTTTCATTTGATTAGTTTATGTATATAAATCCATCAATAATTCTTTCCTTATTCAGCTGCTTGTCAGTACTATTTTCTATGTGGACAAAGGGCATGGGTAGTCTTCCTAGCATAACTTTTCCTGGAGCCCTCTCTCAGAGTTCTTGTTGCTCTGGTTGATTGTCACCAAGAACTTCATTGAACAACATACTCACTGTTTTGTTCCACTACCTTCTGCCATTTTCCAGGGAACTGCATAATTCCATCTTTTCAAAATTTTTTGATTTTTTTTGAGCAAAGAACTTTTCCAGATACCTTTTACAGTTTTCCAGGGAATTGAATTTTTTCCATTAAGAGAATTTTGTAAAGACTGAAATAAATGGAAGTCCAAAAGTACAATGTCTGGTGAATATGGGGGATCAGTCAGAACTTCCCAGCCAATCTGTAACAGTTTTTTGCCTGGTCATCAAAGAAACATGCAGTCTTGTGCTATCCTGATGGGAGATTATGCATGTTCTGTTGACTAATTCTGAATGCTTTTCATAGAGAGCTACTTTCAGTTGATCTAATGGGAGCAGTATTTGTTGGAATTAATCATTTGGTTTTCCTGAAGGAGCTCATAATAGAGCATTCCATTGCAATACCACCATATACACAATATCACCTTCTTTGGATGAGGACTGGCTTTTGGTTGTGGTTGGTGCTGGTGCATTTCACTTGCCCACAATCTATTCTGTTCCACAGTATTGTACAGTATCCATTTTTCATCACCTGTCACAATTTGTTTTAAAAATGGAATGTTTCTGTTACGTTTAAGTGGAGAACTGTGTGCAGAAATATGGTCAAGAAGGGTTTTATTTGCTTAACTTCTGTGAAACTTAAATATCAAGGTGATTAACATAACCAAGCTGGTGCAAACGATTTCCATTCAATACTTTGCATGAAATATTTGAATACTTTGAGTTGTCAGCTGGTATAGCGTTGTTTGTTCTTGATGTCTTGATGTAATCTCTATCAACTTCAACTGGCATACCTAACAGTAGAGCATTGCCCAAAAAGAAATATCCAGCACAAAACTTTGCAGGCCACTTTTGACACATTTGATCAGTCATAGCACATTCTCCATACACTGCACAAATCTTTTTCTGCATTTCAGTTGCATCTTTTTAAATAGTAAAGCAAAAAAAAAAAAAAAAGTAAAACATAATGTGCCAAAAATGTTGCTTTTCAATTTTAATATTAAAATGGCTACACAAAAATTCACCAATTTTAAAAAGTTTTTTAAAATGCATGCTGATATGACAGCTGTCATAATACAATCTTAATGACATTGTTAATGCTACTAGAGCCATCTTACAGATAAAACTGAACAGACTTTTTGGCCAACCCATATTGAGAATGACTTCTTTATATAAAGTGCTCCTTTGCTTTCTGAGCATTACTGAGATTCTTTCTTTATCAAGTGAAAATGGAGAGATTAGTGGAGATTCAAATTATTTAAAGGGCCAAGTCTGCCATATACCTATGTAGCTCCCTTGTGGAGATTAATGAGATATAGTTAATTAAAGCCAAGGGTCATAATGAAAACTTATAAATGATTAGAAAACTTCACATACTGGATACTCTATAAAGTATATTATTTTAATAAGTTAACATGCATCATGAAGTTTTCACTTCATGTGGGTGCCTTGTCATTTCACCTACTTAAAATCTGTGGGTGTCTAAAGGCAACTAAAGCTGCCTGAAACTCCCGAAGAGATATGATTGGATGAAAAGGCCTCCAGGACAGGATGTCTTAAAATAGGCTGGAGAAAAATGTGGGTTAATTTGCATATCAATGTATATTATATTATTTTCTCCATTTTCTGTAGCATTTGGCATACTTTATTGAAATGGATATGTTTTTATAAACTTTAATTTGCAGGAATTAAGAACCCCAACCCTACAAGGCCTTTCCTTTACTGTCAGACCTGGTGAACTGTTAGCTGTGGTTGGACCTGTGGGCGCAGGAAAGGTAAGTTGTGGTGCCTTTCGGCAGCTTGATGCAACACTACAGTCCCTATTAAATTCTCAGAGTTGAGCCCAAAGCTGTGTGTACAATGTTTTTTTTCTTTTTTTTTTTTCAAACAGGATAGTTTATTGAAATTGAATAATAGTAAAATAATTACAGTGAAACCCATCTCTGCATTGCCTCAGTTTTGGCACATCCGTCTTGATTCTCAGAAAGTTTTACGTGTACACATGTGTGTTGATTCCTTAAAATTTATAATGTCATATAAGAGATATTTGGTAAGGATTACAGTGATTGCCACGAAACTTACTGAGAAGAGCATGGAGAAGCCTGCCATAGCTTTCTCATGGGCACAGGAGTCCTGGACAGACCCAGGGACCTTCTGAGCCAAAGTGTAAGTTCATTCCACAGAGGGATCTATAAAGATTTACCCTCTTGAGAAGTTTTCGTTGATCTTCACATTTGTGAAATCTCCATGATGATTATAGTCCATATCTTTCAGCTCATTAAAAATACTATTCTATTGTCCTAGGTTTACATTGTTTTAATAAGTCATCCATGGTCATTCTTTTTTTTAATTTATTTTTCAATTGGAACATAATTGCTTCACAATGTTGTGTTAGTTTCTGCTGTACAACAACATGACTCAGCTGTAAGTATGTGTGTGTATATATATATATATATATATATATATATATATATATATCCCCTCACTTTTGAGCCTCCCACCCACCCTCCCCCCATCCCACCCTTCCAGGTCATCACAGAGCACTGAGTTGAGCTCCTTGTGCTGAGCTGTGCTTAGTCACTCAGTTGTGTCCACCTCTTTGCTACCCCATGGACTGTAGCTTGTCAGACTCCTCTGTCCATGGGGATTCTCCAGCAGGAATTCTGGAGTGGGTTGCCATGCTCTCCTCCAGGGGATCAAACCCAGGTCTCCCTCCTAAAACAAGAACAATATGATGTTAGGAAGTGTTCTAATTTCATTATTTTACATGTAGCTGTCCAGTTTTCTCAGCACCACTTATTGAAGAGGCTATCTGTTCTCCAATATATATTCTTGCCTCCTTTGTCAAAGATAGGGTGTTCATAGGTGCATGGGTTTATCTCTGGGCTTGCCATACTATTCCATTGATCTGTATTTCTGTTTTTTTGTGCCAGCCCTGTACTGTCTTGATTACTATAGCTTTGTAGTATAGTCTGAAGTCAGAGAGCTTAATTCTTCCAGCTCTGTTGTTTTTTTTTTTTTTTTCCTTCTCAAGATTACTTTGGCTCTTTGGGGTCTTTTATGTTTCCAAACAAATTGTAAAAATTTTTGTTCTAGTTCTGTGAAAAATGCTATGGGCAATTTGACAGGGATTGCACTGAATCTGTATATTGCTTTGGGTACTATAGTCGTTTTCACAATATTGATTCCTACATTCCAAGAACACAGTGTATCTGTTCATGTCATCTTTGATTTCTTTCATCAGTGTCTTACAGTTTTCTTCATTTTGGTCTTTTGTCTCCTTAGGTAATTTTTTTCCCTAAGCATTTTATTCTTTTTGATACAATGATGAATGGGATTATTTCCTTAATTTCTCCTTCTGACTTTTTGTTGCTAATAACACAATTATTTTTTCCTTTGAGAAAGATCTTTATTAGTTTTTTTGGCAGGAAGACAGAACTTTCCTTCAGCATCCATTGCAAGAATGTCTGCCTCTGGTTTGCTTCTTTGTTTGTTTGTTTGTTTTTGCTGCACCTGTGAGGTATGTGGGATCTTACTTCCCCAACCAGGGATCAAAATCATGCACCGAGCAGTGGAAACACAGAGTGTTAACCACTGTACTACCAGGGAAGTCCTGCCAGTGGTTTCTTATTGGGGAAGGACTTTTCTTTGACTTTTCATGCTGCTATAAGGAAAACAGTTTTAATTAGATGTATCTAGAACAGCATTTATCTAGGTGTGTTCCATGGAACATTTATTTTGCAAGATTTCATGGTCACACAGATCTGGGTAAATGCACATTATGTTTTCCTTCTTGGTGCTTCATGTTGTACAGTTGGAAACAGCTTGTTGGGAATTTGGACATCTTATTAAAGGAAACTATTTATGTGACAGCTGTTCAGGATGGACAGAGACATGGGGACTTCCTTTTCATTACAGTGGCCCCTCCATGAAGTCTGCAGGTTGCAAAGGCTCTTCCAGGAAGCTCTGAGCATTTCCTCACGTAACTTGACTTGGTCTCATCAGTGCACGTGTAGTAAAGGTGCAGCCATGTGCTGGAGCAAAATATTTGGATGTGAGCAAGACCCTGATGCCCCTGCCCTCCAGAGGCAAGCAGGGTCCTGGGTGAGACCGATACGCAGGCAGATTATTTCAGCTTAGTGTGATGTGGATATACACATACCACATCTATGTGTTGTTAAACATTTGAAGTAAATATGCAGCTGTCAGTTCAGCTCAGTTGCTCAGTTGTGTCTGACTCTTTGTGACTCCATGGACTGCAGCATGCCAGGCCTCCCTGTCCATCACCAACTCCCGGAGTCCACTGAAACTCATGTCCATTGAGTTGGTGATGCCATCCAACCATCTCATCCTCTGTCGTCCCCTTTTCCTCCTGCCTGCAATCTTTCCCAGCATCAGGGTCTTTTCAAAAGAGTCAATTCTTTGCATCAGTTGGCCAAAGTATTGGAGCTTCAGCTTCAGCATCAGTCCTTCCAATAAATATTCAGGACTTATTTCCTTTAGATGGACTGGTTGGATCTCCTTGAAGTCCAAGACACTCTCAAGAGTCTTCTCCAGCAGCACAGTTCAAAAGCATCAATTCTTTGGAAATCAGATTTCTTTATAGTCCAACTCTCATATCCATACCTGAGTACTGGAAAAACCATAGCTTTGACTAGACAGGCCTTGGTTGTCAAAGTTATGTCTCTGCTTTTTAATAAGCTTTCAAGGTTGGTCATAACTTTTATTCCAAGGAGTAAGTGTCTTTTAATTTCATGGCTGCAGTCACCATCTGCAGTGATTTGGGAGCCCCCCAAAATAGTCTGTCACTGTTTCCACTGTTTCCCCATCTATTTGCCATGAAGTAATGGGGCCAGATGCCATGACCTTGGCAATGGCAACCCACTCCAGTACTCTTGCCTGGAAAATCCCATGGACAGAGGGGCCTGGTAGGATGCAGTCCATGGGGTCGCTAAGAGTCGGACACTACTGAGTGACTTCACTTTCACTTTTCACTTTGATGCATTGGAGAAGGAAATGGCAACCCACTCCAGTGTTCTTGCCTGGAGAATCCCAGGGATGGGGGAGCCTGGTGGGCTGCCATCTCTGGGGTCTTACAGAGTCAGAAATGACTGAAGTCACTTAGCAGCAGCAATGGGACCAGATGCCATGACCTTAGTTTTCTAAATATTGAGTTTTAAGCCCACTTTTTCACTCTCCTTTTTCACTTTCATTAAGAGGGTCTTTAGTTCTTCTTCATTTTCTGCCATAAGGGTAATGCCATCTGCATATCTGAGGTTATTGATATTTCTCCTGGAAATCTTGATTCCAGCTTGTACTTCATCCAGTCCAGCATTTCTCATGATGCACTATGTATATAAATTAAATAAGCAGGGTGACAATATACAGCTTTGACATACTCCTTTCCCTATTTGGAACCACAGCTATACTTTGAAAGAACAAAATGTGGAAATCTAGATGTGAGATGTGCACTCAAGAGAGTGATGATTTCCTTTAGGATGGTCTTTTGCTCTTTGGACACAACTCACTTCAGAATTCTTTTAATAATAATCTTTGGATATATTGTTCACATGTAGCTTTTTAATAATAAGTGTTTGTCAAGTAAAGGATACCTGGATACAGGAAGAACTACTTGAAACATTGGATACATGAAATACACATCCTGCTGCACTGCTGTGCTAGTTAAGAATGTTTAACTTTCTTAGCTAGACTTTTCTGAGTATAATTTTTTATTTGGGGGAAAATTCTGAGCAGTTTAGGTTGTTATAGTATTATATTAATGTTTCTTATCAACCATTAGTAGTACGTGGACCAATGGGGTTCTTTTCTTTTCTTTTATTTTTTTCGCAATTGCCAGGGATCTACTTCATCCTGTTATAAATGAAAGGGTTCTATAATGTACCAAGGGCAACGGTGGGGTCTGCTGTACTACGGGTCTTGTTCTATCCTGAGTGCTGCCTGTTCACATGTGTGTGTTGCCATCTGTTTCAGTCATCACTGTTAAGCGCTGTGCTGGGGGAGCTGCCCCCAAGCCAGGGACAGGTCAGCGTGCACGGGAGGATCGTGTATGTGTCTCAGCAGCCCTGGGTGTTCTCAGGAACTGTGAGGAGTAACATTTTATTTGGGAAAAAATATGAAGAAGAACGGTATGAAAAAGTAATAAAGGCTTGTGCTTTGGAAGAGGTGAGTAATGACTTTTGAGTTGCATATACTTAAATTTCAAATAATGATAGTGTTGGTTTAAACTACAGAGTTTATTAAAGTTTTGTTTCAAATTTTGAAAGGTTTCTGGGTAAATATACACATGTAACCCAGCTGTTTCAATGGCCAATGTGATAGCAGCACTTACAGAAATGCCTTTAGAAAGTAGTGGGTGGTTGTTTAATTTTATAAGGTTTTATTCACTTTTTAATTTCTTTCTTTAATGAATGATTACAAAAATTTACAGAAATAGTATAGTATAATGAACTCTCATGTACCACCCCCAGCTTTAGCCAAGATCAGCTGGTGGCCAGTTTTGCTGCATCTCTACCCCTGACCCCTGCCAGCCCCACACCCACCCCAGAGTATTCTGAAGCAGATCCTAGACATCAGGTTTGTTCATCTGTAAACATATCATTAGTTTTCTCTACAAGATAGGATAGCCTTTGGGAAAAAATTGCCACATTATTTTACCTGAAAAATAGCTCAAATACTTGAATATCATCAAGCTTCTAGTCTGTGTTTTTTTTTTTTTTTTAATTAATTAATTTATTTTAATCAGAGGCTAATTATTTTACAATATTGTAGTGTTTTTGCCATACATTGACATGAATCAGTCATGGATGTACATGTGTTTCCCATCGTGTCCCTCCCTCCTACCTCCCTCCCCATCCCATCCCTCAGGGTCATCCCAGTGCACCAGCCCTGAGCACCCTAAATTATAAATCGAACCTAGACTGGTGATTTGTTTCACATATGATAATTTACATGTTTCAATGCCATTCTCCCATATCATCCTGCCCTCGCCCTCTCCCACAGAATCCAAAAGACTGTTCAATAAATCTGCATCTTTTTCACTGTCTTGCATACAGGGTTATTGTTACCATCTTTCTAAATTCCATATATATGTGTTAGTATACTGTATTGGTGTTTTTCTTTCTGGCTTACTTCACTCTGTATAATAGGCTCCAGGTTCATCTACCTCATTAGAATTGATTCAAATGTATTCTTTTTAACGGCTGAGTAATATTCCATTGTGTATATGTACCACAGTTTTCTTATCCATTTATCTGCTGATGGACATCTAGGTTGTTTCCATGTCCTGGCTATTGTAAACAGTGCTGTGATGAACACTGGGGTACACGTGTCTTTTTCAATTCTGGTTTCCTTGGTGTGATTGCCCAGCAGTGTGATTGCTGGGTCATAAGGCAGTTCTATTTCCAGTTTTTAAAGGAATCTCCACACTGTTCTCCATAGTGGCTGTACTAGTTTGCATTCCCACCAACAGTGTAAGAGGGTTCCGTTTTCTCTGCACTCTCTCCAGCATTTATTGTTTGTAGAATTTTTGATAGCAGCCATTCTGACTGGCATAAGATGGTACCTCACTGTGGTTTTGATTTGCATTTCTGTGATAATGAGTGATGTTGAGCATCTTTTCATGTGTTTGTTAGCCATCTGTATGTCTTCTTTGGAGAAACGTCTGTTTAGTTCTTTGGCCCATTTTTTGATTGAGTCGTTTATTTTTCTGGTATTGAGCTGCATGAGCTGCTTGTATATTTTTGAGATTACTTCTTTGTCAATTGCTTCATTTGCTATTATTTTCTCCTAATCTGTGTTTACATGTTGTTAATCATATCATTGAGGAATCTCTTTCACCATTGTTGAAATCAGACTCTGTATGAGGTCTGTCCATTGTACTTGGTTGATGCCTTCTTGCTCCATTTCAGTCTCTAGGTTTCCCTCTCCACTTCATTTTTGACTTGTAGTTTATTCTTTAAAGAAAATCAAATGCTTTAACATTTCCTTTTAATACTGCATCTTTTACTATGGAGAGGTTGTTTTCAGGAATGGCACTGAGTTTCACAGGAAATGGCAAGATGAAATGTTTAACTGTATATTGGGGTATAAATTAGTGAATAATGAAAACTAAACCTACCTGATAGGAGAATATCATTTGGCAAAAAAAAAAAAAAAAGAAAGAAAAATTTAAATACTGGTAAATACTATGTTACTCTCTTGGGTTAGAAAAATCAGTGAATAACAATGTTAAAGGGCTTCCCCTGGGGTCTATAAGGTGCAGTCTGGACATCTGATTTCTTTTATATTGTGAAGAAAAGGATGGGACAGACTTTCAAAGTTGTGGGGTTGAAGGCTTCAGACCCACTTTCTGAGGAAATAGTAATTTTGCTTGAGCAATGGCTTGAGTTTCATAGATTATATCAGGTGAGTACCATTTTATGATGATGTGGACAAACAAAATTGCTTGTTTAACTGTCTTATTTCTTTCTCCTGGGTTATTGTTAATGGATGATTGTGCTTTTGCAGAAATGATGTCGTTAGCAGTAATGAACTAGATTTTTATTAAATGACATACTTACTGTGTAAGAAAATAAGAGGGAAAGCAAATGTAAGACAGTGAGACAATAGCTCTCATTTATTGAGTCCATGTGCCAATCTGCTTTCTGTCTATCACTCACACATGTACACATATACATACATAAAAAAAATACGAGTTATGAATCTTTTACCAGTGTCTTTGATGTTACCACCTCATTTTATAGTTGGTAAAACTGAGTCTTGGTGAGAAGAAATGACTCACCTCAATACTGGCAGCTCAGGTTCGGAGCTGTTTCAGCAGCACTCTAGACTCCACAGTGCCATGCTACCTTTCAATTGAGGAAGTTTATAAGGAACAACTTATTTAAAAAATTGGGTGATTTATGAAAGTGGGATGGGAAATAAATAGATTTCGGGCATTTCATAAGAAACAGGTTAATAATTACCTTAATCAAGTTGAGTTTTTGATGTCCAGATCAGGCTCCAAAGACCCAGGCCACTGTGCGGCTGTTTCTTTTATGACCTTGCCTTTCTGGTAAAGCTCAGCATTATCTTTTGCCCCACACTTGAGCATCTCTGAAGAGCAGGTACTGGGACAGTGGCTGTCATTCAGTATTTCCGATGGGAGCTGATGCTTTGCTGCAGCCACATGGGGTGACTGGACCAGTAATGTGGGCGGTGTCCTGGGGCTTCACCCAGCCTAGGGCATGTGTGCAGCACAGACCCTGGTGGGAAGGGGACCTGCAGGACCGGGCTGCACAGTGATTCTTCTGTATGTGATGTGGTGTTTATAAACACGGACTGCTCTCCTGTTTTCTGCATGTTTGGGTTATGGAGTTGGGGCCCCTTGTGTCCATTTCCTCCCTGGCAGGAAGGGAGGGATTAGAGAGCAGAGTCTTGTCCCTAGCTTTGTCACTTGCTCACTGTCACTCTGGACATGTCCTGTTACCTTCCTGGACCTCTGATGTATCTGCAGTAAAACAAGGACTCTGGATCAGAGGGTATCCAGGAGGTTTTGTTACTGCTCTGAAATGTCATCTGTGACTATGATTAGCAAGGGGTCAGCAAGGTTTTTACACCTGGGAACCACCTAATGAGATTCTTTGCTTATCTTTTTTTGAATCCCTATATCAATGGGTGGGAATAATACTTCCATAGATAATAGGGGTTTCTAGAACTATTTTGACCTATAGTTACAGAAACTTTATGTGTAGTAGAAAAGGCTTGGCTTTTGGAGAGAAACAATCTTAGTTGTTAACTCTGGGTGTTTATCTCAATTTATTTTCTTATTGAATGCAAGGAGAGGTGGAATTATTTTAAAGGCTACAGGCCATGCATGTGGAATGCAAACATGCCAGTGTTTCAGTAAATGGTAGCTATTTTTACTATTATAGCCCTTTCTCTACAAATATACATACATATAAATGAAGATGCCTCCTCACTGTTTTCCCTAACCCCACTGCCCCCAAATCCGGGAGCAGTAAAAAGAGCAAATTTTCTTGTATTACATATGTTAATTACAACATGATATATTATACTAGATTTAATTGAAGTAAACATTTAAGTTCATTGAGCTGAAAACATTTCTATTAATATGATAAAATAGGGAGAAATGAAGTAATCACAGTGGCAAGATCAATTCAGACTGATGACATCAACTTCAAGGCCCAGGAGTCAGAGGCTCAGGAATTGAGTCTGTTTCTGTGTTCGCTAGGTGCATGATCCTTCATCTGTAAAATAGAGAATATAATACTATTAACCTCATAATGTTGTTTTGAGGATGAAATGCAGGAGAGATTTTAAAGCACCTGATTGCTAGGGACATAACAGGCACTTTATAAATGTTAGAATAATTTTGAAAAAATTAGCTGTTAATTTTAAGCTCAGTAAGTTTTTGGTAAAACACATCCATAAAATATGACATGTAAGAAAGAAGGTATTTGAATATTTAACTTCCATTATTTAAGTTTATATTTATGTAGGTGCTCTGTACATAGTACATTATGTAAAGGCATTCCTCAGAGCAGTGATGTGACCTCACTTAGTCTCAGTTTCCTCATCTGTGATGTGGGGCCAGTACTTCCTGTGCAGCTTGTTGTGAGGATTAGAGATAAACAGCATTGTGGTCCACCACAGATCTTACCCTCCAGGAACTGAGAGACACCTTGTGCATGTATACAAATGATGGACCAGAATAAGACAGTCCTTCATGAGAGATGAGAGATGTAAGTAGAACTTTAGGAGACCAGTAGGAAGAGATGAGTCCAGGATGGGTTCATGGGAGAGTGTGTTTTGGCTGAGCCTGGCAAGATGGGCGGGATATTGACAGGATGTGAGAGGAAGGGCGATTCCAAGTGGAAGAAAAGCTGTAAGAAAGACAAGACATCTGCTGTTTGACTCTGGAACCCAGCCTTCCTCTGTCAGGGCCTCATTAACAGTTTCAACAGTCTACTGTGTGGTGTTTCTACACTAAGTCTCCACCATCAGTGAAGGGCTCTTCATGTTCTTCTGGATGGATGGCATCAAGAATCAGCAGCACCATTTCCTAGTTTGCCTCTAGTGTGTGTGTCTGCTGTTCAGTAAGAATTGGTTAAATTTAACTTCGAGGAAAATAACGTGAATAAGAACACCTTCCTGTCAGTGGGAGGAACTGTAATATATGCTCAACTCAGGCTTTTCCCTTTAACCTAATCTGAAAATGGTGGCTGGGAATTAACCTGACTTGGATTTTACTTCAAATACTTTGAAATTGTTTTCCCATCTGTGGTTTGTCCATGAATAATTGTCAGAGCAATTGTCATTCTAGCAAAGTAATGTTCAAAATTCTCCAAGCCAGGCTTCAACAGTATGTGAGCCGTGAACTTCCAGATGTTCAAACTTGATTTAGAAATGGTAGAAGAACCAAAGATCAAATGGCCAACATCTGTTGGATCATCAAAAAAAAAAAAAAAAAGCAAGAGAGTTCCAGAAAAGCACCCACTTCTGCTTTATTGACCACGCCAAAGCCTTTGATTGTGTGGAACACAACAAACTGTGGAAATTTCTTCAAGAGATGGGAATAGCAGACCACCTTACCTGCCTCCTGAGAAATCTGTATGTAGGTCAAGAAGCAACAGTTAGAACTGGACATGGAACAATAGACTGGTTCCAAATTGGGAAAGAAGTACATCAAAGCTGCATATTGTCACCCTGCTTATTTAACTTATATGCAGAGTATATCATGAGAAATGCTGGGCTGGATGAAGCATAAGCTGGAATCAAGATTGCAGGGAGAAATGTCAATAACCTCAGATATGCAGATGACATCACCCTTATGGCAGAAATCCCAGAGGAACAAAAGAGCCTCTTGACAAAAGTGAAAGTGGAGAGTGAAAAAGTTGGCTTAAAGCTCAACATTCAAAAAAAGAAGATTATGGCATCTGGTCCCAACACTTTATGGCAAATAGATGGGGGAAACAGTGAGTAACTTTATTTTCTGGGGCTCCAAAATCACTGCTGATAGTGATTGCAGCCATGAAATTAAAAGACGCTTACTCCTTGGAAGAAAAGCTATGACCAACCTAGATAGCGTATTAAAAAGCAGAGACATTACTTTGCCAACAAAGGTCCACCTAGTCAAAGCTATGGTTTTTCCAGTGGTCATGTATGGATGTGAAAGTTGGACTTTGAAGACAGCTGAGCACCAAAGAATTGATTCTTTTGAACTGTGGTGTTGGAGAAGACTCTTGAGAGTCCCTTGGACTGCAAGGAGATCCAACCAGTCCATCCTAAAGGAGATCAGTCCTGGGTGTTCATTGGAAGGACTGATGTTGGAGCTGAAACTGCAATACTTAGGTCACCTGATGTAAAGAGCTGACTCATTTGAAAAGACCCTGATGCTGGGAAAGATTGAAGGCAGGAGGAGAAGAGGACGACAGAGGATGAGATGGTTGGATGGCATCACCGACTTAACAGACATGAGTTTGAGCAAGCTCTGGGAGTTGGTGAGAACTGAACTAAATTGTCAGAGTCAAGGAGGCACTCAAAGTCCTCCCACCAGACCTGGAGAGAGAGTGCTTGCATCTTATGCTCTGACTGTGCTAAATGAAGGAGTGGATTCAGGTGCCTTTTCTAGAGCATGGTTGAGATTGCTGTGCTACAATGTGGTGCTCTTTTGAGAAAGAAATGAAAACAACATAAAATCAAAGCATAAAAGCTAAGTGGAACAGTTTGTGAAGACTGTCAACAGTGAAACAGAAGCCAGGTAAACAGTTGTGTCTGTGTGTGTGTGTGTGTGTGTGTGTGTGTGTGTGTGTGTGTGTGTGTGAGGCTGGGAACCTATCTTAAAATGGCCTGTTGTTTTTCTCTAAAGCCAAAAGCATGAGATGATAATTTCTGAGCTCCACAAAGAAAGAAGGTGCAATAATGAATTTCCACAACAGAGCTATTGCTGCCTTTCATTGGATGCACTCCAGTTTAAGCTTTGAATGAGCAGGGAACCTGTGTGCCTGTATGTCTTTGTGGCTGTCAGGGAGGGTTATGATGGAGACAATCTCTTTTTCTTTTGGTCACATGCTTTGCATATTGTGATCCAGACTATGAGCAGGGTCCCATTGTTGGCTTGATGTGAAAATAGGTCTCAGTCACCAATAGCAAGTTACAATCAATTCATGTCCCTTTTTTTTATTTATGGAGGGTGTTCATATGTGTGTTTTGATTCTCACAGCATCATTGAGTTTAGTGACTCTTGTTTCTGCAGCACATTCTGTAGAAAAGGAAAGTGAGACTTAGGGAGATCAGACAACTTCTTATCCTGGAGACCCTACTGTGCCACGTGCTTTCTCCCCAAATTTGCTAAAGTAGAGACAAAAGAGGGCTTTATCTGCAGACAGGTACTGCTGGGCATCATAGATTGATGCCTGATGGGTTTAGTAGATAACAAACTCCCCCAAACTCTGTTTGTCTGTGCCAGGATCTGTCCAGTGGTAATTACAGGCAATCTAAGATTTGTAATATAATGCTGTGTAACATAAACTTTGGTTGTTATCTTGTCATTTGGGGATGTTCTTATTATCTCCCCCCCAACCCCCACCAGATACTCTGATTTGTCTACTTAGTTCTTAAATAATGTAAAATTATAACTTTTGATAGATTTGCAGATTCTCAAGTTGAAACTTCATATCCTTCTTAGCTTTGAGTTTTTCCTGCTTCCATGAACAAGAATCTACTTAGTCCAGCAGTTTTTCTTGGTGTCCCTTGAGCACACTGTTTCTTTCCCTTTGATTTTTCATGCAGACTGTTCCATCTTTTTTTTTATGCTTCATTTTATAGCAGTTTTAGGTTTATAGAAAAATTGAGCAGGCACTGAAGAGTTCCCATACACTCCATCTTCTGATTACCCCTCCCCCAGTTTTCACTATTATCATCTGCATTAGTGTGGTACATTTGTTACAATAGATGAACCCAAAACAACACATTATTATTAACTAAAATCCACACTTTACATTAAAGTTCATTTTTTATTGTACATTTCTATGGGTTTTGACAAATACGTAATGTCATACATTCGCTAGTACTTTATCATACAGAGGTTTTACTGCCCTAAAAATCTGTGCTCTGCATCTTCATCTTTCCTCCTCACTCAACCATTAGTGGTCACTGATCTTTTTCATGTATTTATAGTTTGCCTTTTTATAGTGTTTTAGAGTTAGAATCATACATAATGAAGCATTTTCAGACTGGCTTCTTTAATTTAGTCAAATGCATTTAAGATTTCCACACATGGCCTGATAACTCATTCATTTTTATTGCTAAATAATATCCAGTGGTATGGTTGCACCTCAGTTTGTTTCTAAATGCAGCTAGTGAAGGCCATCTTTCTTGCTTCTAGTTCTTAGAAATTATGAAAGATACTGATATGAGTATTAAGGTATAGGTTCCTTTGTGGACATACATTTTCAATTCATATGGGCAAATATCTAGGAGAATGATTACTAGGTCATGTAGTAAGCCCCATGTTAAACTTTGTAAAAAAAAGTGCCAAAATATCTTCCACAATGGCTGTGCCATTTCACATCCTGTTAGTAATGAATTATAGTTCCTGTTGCTCCACACCCTCTTCAACATTTGGTGTTTTCAATGTTTTGAATTTTAGCCAGTCTAATAGGTATATAGTAGTATCTTGTTGTTTTGATTTGTAATTTCCTAATGACATTTCTGTCAAATATCTTTTCATATGCTTATTTTTTTCTGCTTCCATTTCTTGTACTGATCTCATCAGTCTACCACTTGCCTTAAGTATCACTGTGGAAGACACAGGTCAGGTATTATCTCTTCAGAGAGCGTGGGAAGCTGAGGCTGAGATCAGTAAAATGTTTTGTTTAAGACACATTTACTCCTTGATAAAGTAAGACCTGTGCCTTCACCATGGCATCCCACTCCAGTACTCTTGCCTGGAAAATCCCATGGATGGAAGAGCCTGGTAGGCTGCAGTCCATGGGGTCGCTAAGAGTCAGACACAACTGAGCGACTTCACTTTCACTTTTCACTTTGATGCATTGGAGAAGGAAATGGCAACCCACTCCAGTGTTCTTGCCTGGAGAATCCCAGGGATGGGGGAGCCTGGTGGGCTGCCGTCTATGGGGTCGCACAGAGTCGGACATGACTGAAGCAACTTAGCAGCAGCAGCAGCAGCAGCAGTGCCTTCACCTCCTGGGCCACCAGCTCTCACACCTGTGTCTCTAGCACAGACCTTCACACCTGCATGCCCAGCTGCACTGTGACACCACTGGGAGGTCATCTCAGCTTGTCCACAAGAGAAGTCTCCTAAACCTGCCTCCACCATCTTCCCCAGCTCAGTAAATGGAGACCCTGTCCTTCCCCTTCCTCACCCCAGACACCACAGTCCTCTTCTCTTACAGCCCACACCTGTCCCATCAGCAGGTCTTCCAGACTCCACATTCCAAGTGTGTCTGGAGTGTGATCCCCTCTCTCCATTCCTGCTACTTCCACTCTGGTCCTGGCCACTGTAATCTCTCACCTAGATTATTCCAGTAGCCTCCTCACTTGTACTGCCCTCACCTTTCTCCCATTATTGTCTGTTTTCCACAAAGGGCAGGACTGATTTCTTAAAAATCTCAGACCATGTCAATACTCCCCTTACTTCTTTATTGAAGTGACCCCAGGCTCCTCCTGCTCTGTCTCCACCCTCACTCCCCTCATTCTTACTCTGCTCTGCTCTCCTGGCCTCCTTGCTTGTCTTGAACCCCTTGGGCATCTCCCCATGGCCCCTGCACTTGCCCCTCCCTCTGTGTGGAGCAGCCCCTCCAGGTCTGCCTGAGCCCCTCCCCACCCCAGATCTGCTCACACCCTCTCCGAGCAGAGCCCTCACACCCCAATGTGGACTCACTTCCCCCCTTTACTCCCGATCCGCCTGAGCCGGCTTCCTTTTCCTTCCTGTCCTCAGTACTTGTGCTCAGGTTAATTTTCCATATCATCCGTCTCCCACCATGGAAAGAAATTCTGAGCATTTGTTTCCTCATGGCTGAATTCTTGTGCCCAGAATGATGCCTGCCATATAGTTGATGCTCAATAAATACCTGTTATAATGGTTAAATGCATAAATGCTCTGAAAAAAATATAGAATGAAAACACATTAAAAGCCCTGAGAAGGTTTTTTTTTTTTTTTTTCAATGTTCAAAGTTACAATTTAGTTGCTATGAAAAATAAGCACACTGCTGCTGATCAAACACTTGTATGAATTACTAACGCTGAAGGGCTAAGATGGCAGGAGGACAACACGTTTCAATTCTTTGTTTTTTTTTTTTTTTTTTCCCTTTTCTCTCTCTATGTAGGATTTACAGTTTCTGGAGAATGGAGATCTAACTGTCGTAGGAGACCGAGGAACCACACTGAGCGGGGGGCAGAAAGCCCGGGTCAGCCTCGCCAGGTATATGGCACTTCAGTTGTCATCCTGCCCCTCCTTCTCCATGGCTCCTAGTGGACATGAGCACACAGACCCTGCTCACCGGGTGGGCCTGTGTGAAGCAGGGTCTTGGCTCTTTCCCTAGGCTCTTGGAATGAACATAAAGAGTTTTCGAACACTGTCTTGGTTTAGAGATGAGACTCAGGGAGTGTAAAGTGTCCTCTCCTGATGTCTCTCTACGTTTTCTAGAGCCCTGTATCAGAATGCAGACATCTACCTCCTGGATGATCCACTCAGCGCTGTGGATGCAGAAGTCAGCAGGCACTTGTTCAAACAGTGAGTTTGCTCCTATTGTCTATCATTTCTGCTTTCCAGGAACTCTGTACAGATCAGGAAAGAGCTCAAGAAAGCCTTTGTACTTTGGGAGACTCAGCTCACTCTGCCTGGTATCTCTCTTTCCCCTCCCTTCCCCTCACAGAAGATCCATCATAGAGAAATTTTGCATCATGCTGAGGTCAGGACAGGAAAATAGAGCAGGTGCTTCCACTGTGTGGAGGACAGTGGGGTCTGTGCTTTAGGCAGTGAGGGATAGATGGCAGATTTCCCCCTGCTACTTGTAGTTGCTGAATCCAGACACCAGGGATAAGAAGGACGATGAATAGGGTGGTCTGGTGGTCTAGTGGTTAAGAATCTGCCTTGCAATGTAGTGGACATGGGTTTTATCCCTGTTGGAGAACTAAGATCTCTTATGCCATGGAGTAACTAAGCCCATGTGTTACAACTGTTGAGCCTGAATGCTCCAGAGCCTGCGCACCACAGCTTGAGAGTCTGCATCGCAACAAAAGATGCTGCATGAAACGACTAAGACCTGATGCAACTAAATAAATAAATAAATATTTAAAAAGAAGAAAGATGATGCATGCTTTTTCTTTTCTTCTTCTTCTTCTTCTTTTTTTTTTTTTTTTTTGTTTATGTGTCAGGGGGAAATGTTCTGCATAATCTTGAGTCTAGAGTGACCTTGTGAAATTACAGGAAGCTCACCCTGCCTCTGGCATCACATGTTCTATACGCACAGCCTGGTGATTTAGACATAGCCTTTTCTTAAAGTTGTCCAGGGAACAAGACCTCAGACTTCCCCCAGTCATCCATGCTGGTCCCACACTCACCTCCAAAGCTTGGCTCATGCCGTCCCCTCTGCCTGACATCTCTTTTCTCCTCTCCTCACCTTCTCGTTCTTTTTTTTTTTCCTCTGTGTAACACTTTAGAGGTATTTTTTTGACTTATTTTTTTAAATTTTAATTGGAAACTAATTACTTTACAATATTGTATTGGTTTTGCCATACATTGACATGACTCCGCCACGGGTGTACATGTGTTCCCCATCCTGAACCCCTCTCCCACCTACCTCCCTCCCCATCCCATTACTCACTGGGATTGACCCAGAGGGATGCATGCTTTTTAAATTGGAGAATGGGACTAGGTGACCTACTACTTGGCTGCCAGTTCTTTTCCTCCACCATTTGTTCAAGGCCCATTAGAAGCCAAGTTTTTAGTACTGGTATATGGCTTCTGTGGAAAGGCCTTGTTGGTTTATTTTGCTTGTCATTCCATTGGTTTGAAATTCTTACTAAAGTCAAGAATTTCAAAGTGATTTATTCCTCACCAGCATATGGCCTCAAACATTAAAATTGCTTCATTGATGCTTAGTAGAATGAATACTTAGACCCACATGTAGGGTTAACTTGAATTTGAAACTAGGTATCTAGAATCTGACTCTTTGTGTCTGGATTTAGTTGTTGGTAGTTCTTGTTTGACCACTGAATCCCTGAGGTAGAAAGACTCTGATGTTTTTCTGTGTATAATGTGTCCTAATACATGCTCACCGAGACCTCTGGTGGAGTCTAGATGGGTCTTTTTGAAAGTCTCCCAAACTTTCTTTTTCTGAAGCAGCATCCACATCTACTCCATCTTGCTGTTGTTCACCTTGGTGAAGCCAAGTCCTTCCAGCTGCACTTATTAAAGCCCTGCTGTGTGCCCTGAGATTGATGCCCTTAGAGATGTCACTGCACAAAACCTCTTAGTTTACAAAGCAAGATGGTCAGCCATGAGAGGGGAAGGACCTACACTGGTCAGTATTAAGGGAGACCAGGATGCTCAGCTCTCATTCCTGCCTGTAAGGAAACTGTCTCTACGTGGAGCTCGTTAAGACAGAGGGCTGGGAAAAGGTCAGCAGCTCAGTTCAGTTCAGTCACTGAGTCATGTTTGACTCTTTGTGACCCCATGGGCTGCAACATGCCAGGCCTCCCTGTCTATCACCAAATCCCAGAGTTTACTCAAACTCATGTCCATTGAGTTCGTGATGCCATCCAACCATCTCATCCTCTGTCATTCCCATCTCCTCCTGCCTTCAATCTTTCCCAACATCAGGGTCTTTTCAAATGAGTCAGTTCTTTGCATCAGGTGGCCAAAGTATTGGAGTTTCAGCTCCAACATAAGTCCCTCCAATGGATATTCAGGACTGATTTCCTTTATGATGAACTGGTTGGATCTCCTTACAGTCCAAGGGACTCTCAAGAGTCTTCTCCAATACCACAGTTCAAAAGCATCAATTCTTCGGTGCTCAGCTTTCTTTATAGTCCAACTCTCACATCCATATATGACTACTGGAAAAACCATAGCTTTGATTACCTGGACGTTTGTTGGCAAAGTAACATCTCTGTTTTTTAAGAAGCTGTCTAGGTTAGTCATAACTTTTCTTTCAAGGAGTGAGCATCTTTTAATTTCATGGCTGCAGTCACCATCTGCAGTGATTTTGGAGCTCCCCAAAATGAAGTCTGTCACTATTTCCACTGTTTTCCCATCTATTTCCCATGAAGTGATGGGACCAGATGCCATGATCTTCTTTTTCCAAATGTTGAGTTTTAAGCCAACTTTTTCACTCTCCTCTTTCACTTTTGTCAAGAGGTTCTCTAGTTCTTCTTTGCTTTCTGCCATAAGGGTGATGTCATCTGCATATTTGAGGTTATTGATATTTCTCCCTGCAATCTTGATTCCAGCTTGTGCTTCATCCAGCCCAGCATTTTTCATGATGCCCACTGCATACAAGTTAAATAAGCAAGGTGACAATATACAGCCTTGACATACTCCTTTCCTGATTTGGAACCAGTCTGTTGTTCCATGTCCAGTTCTAACTATTGCTTCTTGACATTTAGAGGGTTTTAATACAGAATAGTAAGTGCTGAGTGAAAGCAGAAGTGGCAGCTGGAGGCTTTCACTGAAGTTGGAAAGTTCCCTGTGCCCAGGGCTGGGCAGGAAATGCCCTGGGGGCCTGCAGGCTGGGCTGGTGTGTGGAGCCTGAGAAGAGGACCCAGTTCTTTTTTTTTTTTTAATTAATTAATTAATTAATTTTACTTTACAATATTGTATTGGTTTTACCATACATTGACTTGAATCTGCCGTGGCTGTACATGTGTTCCCCATCCTGCATCCCCCTCCCAATCCCTCCCCATCCCATCCCTCTGGGTCATCCCAGTGCACCAGCCCTGAGCACCTTGTATTATAAATCGAACCTGGACTGGCAATTTGTTTCACATATGATAATTTACATGTATTAATGCCATTCTCCCATATCATCCCGCCCTCGCCCTCTCCCACAGAATCCAAAAGACTGTTCAATACATCTGTGTCTCTTTTGCTGTTGCATACAGGGTTATCATTACCATCTTTCTAAATACCATATATATGCATTAGTATACTGTATTGGTGTTTTTCTTTCTGGCTTACTACACTCTGTATAGTAAACTCCAGTTTCATCCACTTCATTAGGACTGATTCAAATGTATTCTTTTTAATGGCTGAGTAATATTCCATTGTGTATATGTACCATAGCTTTCTTATCCATTCATCTACTGATGGACATCTAGGTTGCTCCCATGTCCTGGCTATTATAAATAGTGCTGCAATGAACACTGGGGCACACGTGTGTCTTTCAATTCTGGTTTTCTCAGTGTGTATGCCCAGCAGTGATTGCTGGGTCATAAGGCAGTTCTATTTCCAGTTTTTAAAGGAATCTCCACACTGTTCTCCATAGTGGCTGTACTAGTTTGCATTCCCACCAACATTGTAAGAGGGTTGCCTTTTCTCCACACCCTCTCCAGCATTTATTGCTTGTAGACTTTTGGATAGCAGCCATTCTGACTGGCGTAAGTTGGTACTTCACTGTGGTGTTAATTTGCATTTCTGTGATAATGAGTTATGTTGAGCATCTTTTCATGTGTTTGTTAGCCATCTGTATGTCTTCTTTAGAGAAATGTCTATTTAGTTCTTTGGTCCACTTTTTGATTGGGTCGTTTATTTTTCTGGAATTGAGCTGCACGAGTTGCTTGTTTATTTTTGAGATTAATTCTTTGTCTGTTGCTTTGTTTGCTATTATTTTCTCCCATTCTGACGGCTGTCTTTTCACCTTGCTTATAATTTCCTTTGTTGTGCAGAAGCTTTTAATTTTAATTAGGTCTGTTTGTTTATTTTTGCTTTTATTTCCAGTATTCTGGGAGGTGGGTCATAGAGGATCCTGCTGTGATTTATGTTGGAGAGTGTTTTGCCTATGTTCTCCTCTAGGAGTTTAATAGTTTCTGGTCTTATGTTTAGATCTTTCATCCATTTTGAGTTTATTTTTGTGTATGGTGTTAGAAAGTGTTGTAGTTTCATTTTTTTACAAGTGGGGTTTACCAGTTTTCCCAGCACCATTTGTTAAAGAGATTGTCTTTTCTCCATTGTATATTCCTTCCTCATTTGTCAAAGACAAGTGTCCATAGGTGCGTGGATTTATCTCTGGGCTTTCTATTTTGTTCCACTGATTTATATTTCTGTCTTTGTGCCAGTACCATACTGTCTTGATGATGGTGGCTTTGTAGTAGAGCCTGAAGTCAGGCAGGTTGATTCTTCCAGTTCCATTCTTCTTTCTCAAGATTGCTTTGGCTATTTGAGGCGTTTTGTATTTCCATATAAATTGTGAAATTATTTGTTTTAGTTGTCTGAAAAATATCCTTAGTAGCTTGATAGGGATTGCATTGAATCTATAGATTGCTTTGTGTAGTATACTTATTTTCACTATATTGATTCTTCCAATCCATGAACACGGTATATTTCTCCATCTATTTGTGTCCTCTTTGATTTCCTTCACCAGTGTTTTATAGTTTTCTCTATATAGCTCTTTTGTTTCTTTAGGTAGATATATTCCTAAGTATTTTATTCTTTTCATTGCAATGATGAATGGAATTGTTTCCTTAATTTCTCTTTCTGTTTTCTCATTGTTCATGTATAGGAATGCAAGGGATTTCTCTGTGTTGATTTTATATCCTGCAACTTGATTATATTCATTGATTAGCTCTAGTAATTTTCTGGTGGAGTCTTTAGGGTTTTCTATGTAGAGGATCATGTCATCTGCAAACAGTGAGAGTTTTACTTCTTCTTTTCCAATTTGTATTCCTTTTATTTCTTTTTCTGCTCTTATTGCTGTGGCCAAAACTTCCAAAACTATGTTGAATAGTAGTGGTGAGAGTGGCCACCCTTGTCTTGTTCCAGACTTTAGGGGAAATTCTTTCATTTTTCACCATTGAAGATAATGTTTGCTGAGGGTTTGTCATCTATAGCTTTTATTATGTTGAGGTATGTTCCTTCTATTCCTGCTTTCTGGAGAGTTTTTATCATAAATGGATGTTGAATTTTGTCAAAGGTGTTCTCTGCATCTACTGAGATAATCATATGGTTTTTATTTTTCAATTTGTTAATGTGGTATATTACATTGATTGAGTTGTGGATATTGAAGAATCCTTGCATTCCTGGGATAAAGCCTACTTGGTCATGATGTATGATCTGTTAATATGTTGTTGGATTCTGTTTGCTAGAATTTTGTTAAGGATTTTTGCACTTATGTTCATCAATGATATTGGCCTATAGTTATATTTTTTTGTGGCATCTTTGTCAGGTTTTGGTGTTAGGATGATGGTGGCCTCATAGAATGAGTTTGGAAGTTTACCTTTCTCTGCAATTTATCTGGAAGAGTTTTAGTAGGCTAGGTATTAGTTCCCTAAATTTTTGCTAGAATTCAGCTGTGAAGCCGTCTGGTCCTGGGCTTCTGTTTGTTGGAAGATTTCTGATTACAGTTTCAATTTTCATGCTTGTGATGGGTCTATTAAGATTTCTATTTCTTCCTGGTTCAATTTTAGAAAGTTGTACTTTTCTAAGAATTTGTCCATTTCTTCCAAGTTGTCCATTTTATTTGCATATAGTTGCTGATAGTAGTCTCTTATGATCC
The DNA here is from genome assembly GCF_029378745.1 of Bos indicus. NCBI lineage: Eukaryota > Metazoa > Chordata > Mammalia > Artiodactyla > Bovidae > Bos > Bos indicus. Next base: position 70,033,713 of record NC_091771.1, read on the forward strand.
TTTGTATTTCTGTGTTGTCTGTTGTGATCTCTCCATTTTCATTTCTAATTTTGTTGATTTGATTATTCTCCCTTTGTTTCTTGATGAGTCTGCCTAATGGTTTGTCAATTTTATTTATCTTCTCAAGAACCAGCTTTTGGTTTTGTTGATTTTTGTCTCTTTTGTTTCTTTTGCATTTATCTCTGCCATAATTTTAAAGATTTCTTTCCTTCTACTAACCCTGGGATTCATAGTTTCTTCCTTTTCAAGTTGCTTTAGATGTAGATTTAGGTTATTTATTTGACTTTTTTCTTGTTTCTTGAGGTAAGCCTGTATTGCTATGACTGTTCCCCTTAGCACTGCTTTTACAGTGTTCCACAGGTTTTGGGTTGTTGTGTTTTCATTTTCATTCATTTCTATGCATATTTTGATTTCTTCTGTGATTTGTTGGCTATTCAGCAGCATGTTGTTCAGCCTCCATATGTTGGAATTTTTAATAGTTTTTCTCCTGTAATTGAGATCTAATCTTACTGCATTGTAGTCAGAAAAGATGCTTGGAATGATTTCAATTTTTTTGAATTTACCAAGGCTAGATTTATGGGCCAGGATGTGATCTATCCTGGAGAAGCTTCCGTGTGCACTTGAGAAAAAGGTGAAATTCATTGTTTTAGGGTGAAATGTCCTATAGGTATTAATTAGGTCTAACTTGTCTATTGTATCATTTAAAGTTTGTGTTTCCTTGTTAATTTTCTGTTTAGTTGATCTATCCATAGGTGTGAATGGGGTCTTAAAGTCTCCCACTATTACTGTGTTATTGTTAATTTTCCCTTTCACACTTGTTAGCATTTGTCTTACATATTGTGGTGCTCCTATATTGGGTGCATATATATTTATGATTGTTATATATTCTTGTATTGTTCCTTTGAACATTATGTAGTGTCCTTCTTTGTCTCTTTTCACAGCCTTTGATTTAAAGTCTATTTTATCTGATATGAGTATGGCTATTCCTGCTTTCTTTTGGTTTCTATTTGCGTGGAATATCTTTTTCCATTCCTTCACTTTCAGTCTGTATATGTCCCCTGTTTTAAGGTGGGTCTCTTGTAGACAACATATATAGGGGCCTTGTTTTTGTATCCATTCAGCCAGTCTTTGTCTTTTGGTTGGGGCATTCAACCCATTTACATTTAAGGTAATTATTGATAAGTATGATCCATTGCCATTTATTTTATTGTTTTGGGTTCGAGTTTATATATCCTTTCTGTGTTTCCTATCTAGAGAAGATCCTTTAGCATTTGTTGGAGAGCTGGTTTGGTGGTTCTGAATTCTCTCAGCTTTTGCTTGTCTGTAAAACTTTTGATTTCTCCTTTATATTTGAGTGAGATCCTTTCTGGGTACAGTAATCTGGGCTGTAGGTTATTTTCTTTCATCACTTTAAGTATGTCTTGCCATTCCCTCCTGGCCTGAAGGGTTTCTATTGAAAGATCAGCTATTATCCTTATGGGAATCCCCTTGTGTGTTATTTGTTGTTTTTCCCTTGCTGCTTTTAATATTTGTTCTTTGTTAATTTGATTAATATGTTTCTTGGGGTGTTTCTCCTTGGGTTTATCCTGTTTGGGACTCTCTGGGTTTCTTGGACTTGGGTGATTATTTCCTTCCCCATTTTAGGGAAGTTTTCAACTATTATCTCCTCAAGTATTTTTTCATGGTCTGTCTTTTTGTCTTCTTCTTCTAGGACTCCTATGATTCTATGTTGGGGTGTTTAACATTGTCCCAGGGCTCTCTGAGGTTGTCCTCATTTCTTTTAATTCCTTTTTCTTTTTTCCTCTCTGATTCATTTATTTCTAACATTCTATCTTATACCTCATTTCTGCCTCCATTATTCTCCTGTTGGTTCCCTCCAGAGTGTTTTTTATCTCATTTATTGCATTATTCGTTATATATTGACTCTTTTTTTATTTCTTCTAGGTCCTTGTTAAACCTTTTTTGCATCTTCTCGATCCTTGTCTCCAGGTTATTTATCTGTAACTCCAATTTGTTTTCAAGATTTTGGATCATTTTCATTATCATTATTCAGAATTCTTTATCAGGTAGATTCCCTATCTCTTCCTCTTTTGTTTGGTTTGGTGGGCGTTTATCCTGTTCCTTTACCTGCTGGGTATTTCTCTGCCTTTTCATCTTGTTTATATTGCTGTGTTTGAGGTGGCCTTTCTGTATTCTGGTAGTTTGTGGAATTCTCTTTATTGTGGAGGTTCCTCGCTGTGGGTGGGGTTGTACGGGTGGCTTGTCAAGGTTTCCTGGTTAGGGAAGCTTGTGTCGGTGTTCTGGTGGGTGGAGCTGAATGTCTTCTCTCTGGAGTGCAATGAAGTGTCCAGTAATGAGGTTTTAGATGTCAGTGTGTTTGGTGTGACTTGGGCAGCCTGTATATTGAGGCTCAGGGTTATATTCCCGTGTTGCTGGAGAATTTGCGTGGTATTAAGACTCTGGAGCTTGTTGGCCCTTGGGTGGTGCTTGGTTTCAGTGTAGGTATGAAGGTGTTTGATGCGCTCCTATCAGTTAATGTTCCCTGGAGCCAGGAGTTCTCTTGTGTTCTCAGGATTTGGACTAAGCCTCCTGCCTCTGGTTTTCAGTCTTATTCTTACAGTAGCCTCAAGACTTCTCCATCTATACATCACCAATGATAAAACATCTAGGGTAATGATGAAAAGTTTCTCCACAGTGAGGAACACCTGGAGAGGTACACAGAGTTACATGGAGAAGAGAAGAGGGAGGAGGGAGAAAGAGGTGACCAGGAGAAGAAGAGGGGGAATCAAAAGGGGCGAGAGCAAGTGAGCCAGTAATCACTTTCCTATGTGCTCTCCACAGTCTCGATCTCTCAGAGATGTTCACAGACTTAAACAGAGAAGAGAAGAGTGAGGAAGGAGACAGAGGTGGCCAGGAGGATAAAAGGGGGAATCAAAAGGAGAAAGACAGATACAGGCAGTAATCAGTTCCCTAAGTGTTCTCCACAGCCCAGAACACACAAAGAGATTCGAGTTGGGTAGAGAAGAAAAGGGGGAGGGGGAAGATAGAGGCGACCTGTTGGAGAAAAAGGAGAGTCAGAAGGGGGAGAGAGCAATCAGGCCAGTGATCTTGCTCCCAAAGTTAAAGACTGGGTTCTTAAAGGTACAAAGTTGATAACAAATACCAAAAAGCAAAGATTAAAAATCTAGACTAGAGGTTAGATTCTCAAAATTACAATATTAAAAAAGTCACAAAAATTATAAAAAATATATATATATATACGAAGTTTGCTTTAAAAATAGGGTCTTTTTTTTCTCAAGGTAATAGTAGGTTATAAAAATGACAATTAAAGCTGTAATGGGGACTTAAAAATCAAAAAAATAAAATAAAATAATTTTTTAAATTAAAAAAATGACAATAGTTAAAATATATCTAAGACTTTCTCTGGAGCTATTGCAGTCAGTGTGGGTTCAGTTCATTCTCAGATAGATCCTTGGTCCAGCTTATACTTCTCAAGGGCCATAGGCCCTTTCTTATGTAGTCGGTGCTAACTGTAGGATTTTAATCTACTGCACCTGTCACTTCCAGAGCAGTTCCCTCTGTTTATTTTAGCTTCCTCTATTTGCTGGTCTCTTCAGTGTCTAATCTCCGCCCTGACACAAGGGGCGTGATGGTGGTCACTTTTTTTAGGCTTGCTTATTCAGTCGTGCTTTGGGGAGGGAGGAACACTGCAAACAAATATCACTAGCATGTGCTCACAGTGATTCAGCCACACTGGGTTTGTCCCTGCTCACAGTGTGTGTGCTTTTCCAGTCTGCTCAGACTCTAGGTTGCTCTTCTAGGAACTGTCTGATGCAGACCCTGGTTTGCATGCACTTTCCAGGTCTAAGCTGCTCAGGTTCAGGTTCTCAGATACTCCACAAAGGTGCAGACTTGGTTGGGCGTGTGTTTTGCTCCCGTCCCAGGTCTGAGCAACTGAGGTGACCAGGTGCTTGGCGCGCATAGTCTTCCCCAGTTGAAGGCTGTGGCTTATCCCCTCCCCCATCCCAGCCGCTCGGTTTTCTGGGTGTACAATGGGTGTGCCTTCTCAGGTGTGCTGTGTGTCGCTTCTGGGGAGCTAATCTCTGGCTGCGACCCTCCTGGCAGATGTCGACCATCCAGAATCCCAAGAAGTATTGGTTAGCAAAAAAGTCTGCTTGCAGTTTGGTATAGGATGCCTCTCTTGAGCTGCGATTGCACCCTTCTGGCTCTGGCTGCCATCGCCTGCCTTTCTCTGGTGGGGGATGGGCTGGTCCACAGCCAGCTAGCTCTGCTCAGTCCTTTGTTCTGTGAGCATGCCTGGCAGTGTCTTAGGTTAGGGCTTTTCACGGGGTAGCTATCCCACAGTCGGGCGGGTCATGGTGGAGAGGTCTGACAGAATGTGGTCCACTGGAGAAGGGAATGGCAAACCACTTCAGTATTCTTGCCTTGAAAACCCCATGAACAGTATGAAAAGGCAAAATGATAGGATACTGAAAGAGGAACTCCCCAGGTCAGTAGGTGCCCAATATGTTACTGGAGATTAGTGGAGAAATAACTCCAGAAAGAATGAAGGGATGGAGCCAAAGCAAAAACAATACCCAGCTATGGATGTGACTGGTGATAGAAGCAAGGTCCGATGCTGTAAAGAGCAATATTGCATAGGAACCTGGAATGTCAAGTCCATGAATAAAGGCAAATTGGAAGTGGTCAAACAAGAGATGGCAAGAGTGAATGTCGACATTCTAGGAATCAGCGAACTGAAATGGACTGGAATGGGTGAATTTAACTCAGATGACCATTGTATCTACTACTGCGGGCAGGAATCCCTCAGAAAAAAAGGGAGTAGCCATCATGGTCAACAAAAGAGTCCGAAATGCAGTACTTGGATGCAATCTCAAAAACGACAGAATGATCTCTGTTCGTTTCCAAGGCAAACCATTCAATATCACAGTAATCCAAGTCTATGCCCCAACCAGTAACGCTAAAGAAGCTAAGTTGAACGGTTCTATGAAGACCTACAAGACCTTTTAGAACTAACTCCCAAAAGAGATATCCTTTTCATTATAGGGGACTGGAATGTAAAAGTAGAAAGTCAAGAAACACCTGGAGTATCAGGCAAATTTGGCCTTGGAATACGGAATGAAGCAGGGCAAAGACTAATAGAGTTTTGCCAAGAGAATGCACTGGTCATAGCAAACACCCTCTTCCAACAACACAAGAGAAGACTCTATACATGGACATCACCAGATGGTCAACACCAAAATCAGATTGAGTATATTCTTTGCAGCCAAAGATGGAGAAGTTCTATACAGTCAGCAAAAACAAGACCAGGAGCTGGCTGTGGCTCAGATCATGAACTCCTTATTGCCAAATTCAGACGTAAATTGAAGACAGTAGGGAAAACCACTAGACCATTCAGGTATGACCTAAATCAAATCCCTTATGATTACACAGTGGATGTGAGAAATAGATTTAAGGGCCTAGATCTGATAGATAGACTGCCTGATGAACTATGGAATGAGGTTCGTGACACTGTACAGGAGACAGGGATCAAGACCATCCCCACGGAACGGAAATGCAAAAAAGCAAAATGGCTGTCTGGGGAGGCCTTACAAATAGCTATGAAAAGAAGAGAAGTGAAAAGCAAAGGAGAAAAGGAAAGATATAAGCATCTGAATACAGGGTTCCAAAGAATAGCAAGAAGAGATAAGAAAGCCTTCTTCAGTGATCAATGCAAAGAAATAGAGGAAAACAACAGAATGGGAAAGATTAGAGATCTCTTCAAGAAAATTAGAGATACCAAGGGAACATTTCAAGCAAGGATGGGCTCGATAAAGGACAGAAATGGGATGGACCTAACAGAAGCAGAAGATATTAGGAAGAGGTGGCAAGAATACACAGAAGAACTGTACAAAAAAAGATCTTCATGACCCAGATAATCATCATGGTGTGATCCCTCAACCAGAGCTAGATATCATGGAATGTGAAGTCAAGTGGGCCTTAGAAAGCATCACTAAGAACAAAGCTAGTGGAGGTGATGGAATTCCAGTGGAGCTATTTCAAATCCTGAAAGATGATGCTGTGAAAGTGCTGCACTCAATATGCCAGCAAATTTGGAAAACTCAGCAGTGGCCACAGGACTGGAAAAGGTCAGTTTTCATTCCAGTCTCAGAGAAAGGCAATGCCAAAGAATGCTCAAACTACCGCACAATTGTACTCATCTCACAGGCTAGTAAAGTAATGCTCAAAATTCTCCAAGCCAGGCTTCAGCAGTACGTGAATCATGAACTTCCAGATGTTCAAGCTGGTTTTAGAAAAGGCAGAGGAACCAGAGACCAAATTGCCAACATCCTCTGGATCATGGAAAAAGCAAGAGAGTTCCAGAAAAACATCTATTTCTGTTTTATTGACTATGTCAAAGCCTTTGACTGTGTGAATCACAATAAACTGTGAAAATTCTGAAAGAGACGGCAATACCAGATCACCTGATCTGCCTCTTAAGAAACCTGTATGCAGGTCAGGAAGCAACAGTTAGAACTGGACATGAAACAACAGACTGGTTCCAAATAGGAAAAGGAGTACGTCAAGGCTGTTTATTGTCATCCAGCTTATTTAACTTATGTGCAGAATACATCATGAGCAACACTGGGCTGGAAGAAGCACAAGCTGGAATCAAGATTGCTGATTTTGAGAAATATCAATAACCTCAGATATGCAGATCACACCACCGTTATTGCAGAAAATGAAGAGGAACTAAAAAGACTCTTGATGAAGGTGAAAGAGGAGAGTGAAAAAGTTGGCTTAAAACTCAACATTCAGAAAACGAAGATCATGGCATCTGGTCCCATCACTTCATGGGAAATAGATGGGGAAACACTGGAAACAGTGTCAGACTATTTTTTGGGCTCCAAAATCACTGCAGATGGTGACTGCAGCCATGAAAATAAAAGATGCTTACTCCCTGGAAGAAAAGTTATGACCAACCTAGATACAATATTGAAAAGCAGAGACATTACTTTGCTAACAAAGGTCTGTCTACTCAAGGCTATGGTTTTTCCAGTGGTCATGTATGGATGTGAGAGTTGGACTATGAAGAAACTAAGCGCCAAAGAATTGATGCTTTTGAACTGTGGTGTTGGAGAAGACTCTTGAGAGTCCCTTGGACTTCAAAAAGGTCAAACAAGTCAGTTCTAAAAGAAATCAGTCCTGAATATTCATTGGAAGGACAGATACTGAAGCTGAAACTCCAATCCTTTGGCCACCTGATGCAAAGAGCCAACTCATTGGAAAAGACCCTGACACTGGGAAAGATTGAAGGCAAAAGGAGAAGGGGGCAGCAGAGGATGAGATGGTTAGATACCATCATTGACTTAATAGACATGAATTTGAGCAAACTGTGGAGACAGTGGAGGACAGGGAAGCCTGGTGTGCTGCAGTCCATGGGGTCAAAGAGAGTTGGACATGACTTATGGACTAATTGACAACAATTCCATGAAAAACTTTAATACTAACTGGAGATGGGGTTACTCAGTCAAGAAACTTATGTTTAAAAGCTGAACTAAGACATGTCATAAGGTAAAAATAAATCTGTTTGGAATTAATGAAACGATGCTGAATGTGTCTGCATCCCAGGGTCTTCTTTCTGATCACAGACCCTGTGTCCAGAGGGTCCCCTCAGAGTTTTTCTATTCTCAGTCCAAAGCATATGACCACTTGTGGTTAGGGAGGATTGGGGAAGGGAGCTGGCATTTACTGAGCAGACGGGTGGTTAGACTTCTCAGAACATGTGATTGTCATTGATGTTGTTCTGAGATGAAGAAACTGAGGTTTAGTGGCTTGTCTGATGGAACTGAGCTGCAGTCTACTGCCTCCAGGTTCTCCATCTGACTCATTCAGCAGGTTGAGCTCTGGCCCATGTTCCTGAGATTTGCTTTGTGAGGGTGCAGGGCACTCAGAGTACCTGCCTGGAGCCCTGCCCATGCTCACTGGGGCCTCGGACCTGGCTACTCACTTCTCTGAAGGGGTTGTGGACGCTGTAGGAAGGGACTGGGGCTGAGTTCCTTGGGGTCTGCATTTAAAATGTAGGGGCAGTTTGAGGGGGTTGCTGTGAAAAAAAAACACTTAAGTTTGGATAGTTTGGGGGGATCTTGGCTAAGAGAATTGTATGTCTTGAGCTGTTGGATTATTTCCTCTGATTTGGGCCATTTGGACTCTCATCTTTCATTTTCATATTCAGAAAGTTTTTGGTTCAAATGAAACGTTTACTTCCTGGTTGGGATGAAATGTTGCAGAGACGTATGGAGGCCACACTAGCATTCATTTTCTGTCTAATGCTATTTGGGAAGAAGTGTCTAGAAAATGCACTCTGGCAAAGGTTACCAAGAGTCTATTAATTTGTTGTTGTTACTATGTACATTATAAATCATAAACAATCACTTAGAAAACTGCCTGAGAAAAATATAAAGAGTTTTAAATGACATAGATTCCTCTTCTCCCATTCCCGTATAGTGATGAAATAGTATTTTAGTTCAGTTAGTTGTTCAGTATTGGTCAGTTGTTTATCATCATCAAATGTGTAAATAATTGATGAGTTTTTTAAGGAAAAAAAAACCTAGCTGTTGGTGCCTCCTTCACTGGACTGGTTTGTAGAATTTTTGAACAGAGCTGGATTCAGGTTTGCTGCTGATGAATTTGAGGACTTAGACTTATTGATTTATATTGGTACTTAATTTGTATTATGTATTTGTTATTTAAACCACAAAACTTCAACTCCTGTGTTGTCTTTGTCTCATTATGTTTTCAAAATATGTGTTTTCAATTGGAAGCACCCCCATTCATGTTTTTACATACTGTACCTTTTACGTTTGTAGGTGTATTTGCCAAGGCTTGCATGAGAAGATCACAATCTTAGTGACTCATCAGTGGCAGTACCTGAAAGATGCAAGTCAGATTCTGGTATTGGAAAAGGTAAGTAATTTCTAGAAGTCTGTGGAACTTGCTGACACTCAGGTGTGTTGAAGGTCAGGCCTCCCAACTGGTCACTCTCTTTGGATTAATGGTAAATGCCCTCTTCTCTCTCAGTTGTACACTCCCTTCTTCTCAGAGCTGGTGGTATTCTTACACTTGAGGATGAATCTAAAGGCCTGTAGAAATGTCACTATTATACTGTAAGCCACATGAAGCTTAAAGTGTATAGAAGTACAACCACAAGGCTACTGAATCATCACTGTTCTAGTGAAATTGTTAAGGATAATGATGGCAATGTTTTTTAGAACTTTTTGTTTTCCTTTTCCAGGATTTAAGTCAAATTGTATTATTTGTAAATTAGAGATACTAAGACCTGTTTGTAGTCACATGATTGTCATGCAGTTTGCCTGAAGAGCATATTCCATTAGTACAGGAAGCAAGGTTGGGTAGCCAAGCACCTGGGTCAGAGACACCCTCTCTGCTGGTGTTGCCAGTCGCTGGTCTCCCTGCCCAGGTCTCTATGTGCCCAATACGTGTGGGAGCCTGTGCAGCAGGAGGACAAGGCCCTGCCCTCATGGGTCTCCTGTTCTTATGGGGATGGATATGACAAAGAAGGTGACATCCTGGCTGCCTCCCTGAGGAGCTGGCGCCTCATGAGGTCTGAGTGACATGAAGGTGGGGACCGTGCTGTCACCTGGGAGGGGGAATCTGAGGCAAGGGGGTCTTAAGGAAGGAGCTGACCTGGCATGTTGGAGGAACGTCAGGAAGACCAACATGTCTGAGGAGAGTGAGCAGGGGGATGTGGAGGGAGCTGGTCTCTGAGCAGTGGGCAGTGAGCCCAGAAGTGAGATGGAAGCCTTGGATGGTCCAGAGCAGAGGAGGATGTGGTCTGATGTGGAATTTAAAAGATTCCTCTGATGGTCACTGGAGAGGTGACAGCAGAAGCAGTTACAAGGCTTAGTAAAGCTGAGAAGACAGAAGTGTAGGCTCAGGCTAGAGTATCAGTTTCTAGAGCTGCTGTAACAAAGTACTGCAAACTGGGTGACTTCAAACAACAGAAATGTATTTTATTTTCTTGAAATATAGTTGATTTACAATATTGTATTAATTTCTGCTGTACAGTGAAGTGATTCAGTTATACATATACATATATTTATTTTTAAATATTCTTTTCCATTATGGTTTATTATAGGATACTGAATATAATTCTTTGTGTGCTACACAGTAGGACCTTGTTGTTTATCCATTCCATATATAATGCTTATATCTGCTAATCCAAAACCTCATACTCGAAGTCTCCCCAGCTCCCTCCCTGTTGGAAACTACAGGTCTGTTCTCTCTGTCCTAAAAACAACAGAGATTTATTGTCTCCCTGGTCTGGAGGCTACAGACCAGGCCACAGCCCTGCTAGTCCAGGTGCTGGCAGGGCTGTGTTCTGCCTGAAGGCTGCAGGAGAGAATCCTTCCTTCCTGCCACTGGTGTGCGCTGGTCTTCCTTGTGTTCTTTGGCTTCCAGCTGCAGTATTGTGGTCTCTGCTTCTGATACCACGTGGCCATTATCCCTTGTTTGTCTGAATCTCTTCTGTTCTCATAAGGACATCAGTCATATTGGATTTAGGGTTACCCTGCTCCAATGTGACCTCATCTTAGCTTGATTGCATCTGCAAAGACCCTGCTTCCAAATAAGGTAAGTTCACAGGTATCATGTTTAGGGCTTGAACACACCTTTTTAAGGGGCCACCATTAAGTGCACAATACCTCACAAGATTGGGAGTGGGTTGGAGATTAGTGAGAATTTTTCAGACTTGGTAATTGTTTGATGTTTCACCCCTTAGTTTGTCTGTGTCTGTGCCTCAGCACCTCTGTTGTTAACCCTTGTCTCTTTCAACAGACACATGGCAAAATCTCTCACTTATCAAATGAATTTCTGTTCTAAGAAAGATGATTAAAACATAGCATCTCTACCTCTCAAAGCAATTCCATGTGTAGACTGTTCTCCACTCCTCCAGGAATGTGGAGCTCAGATTTCTTAAGCTTGAGACCAGTTAACTTCATGTGCAGAGCAGATGATGTGCTGTGCTTAGTAACTCAGTCATGTCCAACTCTTTGTTACCCCAGACTCCTCTGTCCATGGGGATTCTCCAGGCAAGAATACTGGAGTGTGTTGCCATTCCATCCTTCAGGGGATCTTTCCAACCCAGGGATGGAACCCAGGTCTTTTGCATTGCAGGCAGATTCTTTACCATCTATGCACCAGAGAAGTCCAAGAATACTGGAGTTGGTAGCCTATCCCTTCTCCAGGGGATACTCCTAACCCAGGGATTGAACCAGGGTCTCCTGCATTGCAGGTGGATTCTTTACCTGCTGAGCTACCAGGGAAGCCCACAGAGCAGGTGATAGTAGTATGTAAAACCCTGCATTGGCAGTATTGAGTACAGAATGGTGAGAGGCACAATAACATATTTAGCCAGCCCCTAGATGTTTTGGGGCCCCCTCATTGCTTCTTTTGAGAATACCATCCTCAATTTTAGAACAACAATTTGTCCACTAGTGAGCACCCCTGGATGAGTTGGGCGTCCATCCTTTCTATTTGTCTGATCTCTCTCTCACACCAGAGGGGGGAAGGCATGCCCCCTTGTCCCCTTGGAATTGTCAGGGCTTGGCTGCTGAGTGAAATTACTGTCTTTGTACCACTAGTAATTTCCTTGTGCAGCTTACAGATACTAAGTAGAAAGTGGTAATTTCATTAAGTAAGGTGTATGTATTTTGTCTCTCAAGTGGCACAAGACACAATATATCTTGAATAAAATTCTAATTCTTCAGTATCAGATGGTTCCCAAAGGTTTCATAGGGTTTCTTCAGGGGACCACCTCAGGAGATAGGATGAGAGGGGTCAAAGGTAGGGTCATGGGGCACTTTCTTCTACTTGATCTACCTTAACCAGATTCCCTCTTTTGATTGGTTTTGCATCCTGAAATTTTGGCCTCATATTTTGTTTGCCACTGAGTGAATTAGCTGTGTCTTGTTTCATGGGGCTAGAAAACAGTGAAAGCACCTGCATATGGGAGTTCCAAAGAACAGCAACGAGAAATAAGAAAGCCTTCCTCAGTGATCAATGCAAAGAAACAGAGGAAAACAATAGAATGGGGAAGACTAAGGATCTCTTCAAGAAAATTAGAGATACCAAGGGAACATTTCATGCAGAGATGGGCACAATAAATGACAGAAATGGTATGTACCGAACAGAAGCAGAAGATATTAAGAAGAGATGGCAAGAGTACACAGAAGTACTGTAGAAAAAAGATCTTAATGATTGAGATAACCACAATGGTGTGATCACTCACCTAGAGACAAACAGACTGGAGTGTGAAGTCAAGTGGGCCTTAGAAAGCCTCACTATATAAAATAAAATAAAATAAAATAAATTAAAAAACAAAACAAAACAAAAAAAAGAGAAAGCCTCACTATTAACAAAGTTGGTGGCAGTGATGGAATTCCAGGTGAGCTATTTTAAACCCTAAAAGATGATGCTGTGAAAGTGCTACACTCAATATGCCAGGAAATTTGGAAAACTCAGCAGTGGCCACAGGACTGGAAAGGGTCAGTTATCATTCCAATTCCAAAGAAAGGCAATGCAAAGAATATTCAAACTACCACACAATTGCACTTATCTCACACTCTAGCAAAGTAATGCTCAAAATTCTCCAAGCTAGGCTTCAACAGTACATGAACTGAGAACTTTCAGATGTTCATGTTGTATTTAGAAAAGGCAGAGGAACCAGAGATCAAATTGCCAACATCCGTTGGATCATTGAAAAAGCAAGAGAGTTCCAAAAAAACATTTACTTCTGCTTTATTGACTATGCTAAAGCCTTTGTCTGTGTAGATCACAACAAACTGTGGAAAATTCTTCAAGAGATGGAAATACCAGACCACCTGACCTGCCTCCTGAGAAATCTGTATGCAGGTCAAGAAGAAACAGTTAGAACCAGACACGGAACAGAAGACTGATTCCAAATGAGGAATGGAGCATGTCAAGACTTTATATTGTCACCTTATATATTTAACTTCTATGCAGAGTACATCATGTTAAATACTGGGCTGGATGAAGCACAAGCTGGAATCAAGATTGCCAGGAGATTTATCAATAACTTCAGATATGCAGATAGCATCACCCATAAGGCAGAAAGCAAAGAAGAACTAAAGAGACAGTCTCTTGATGAAAGTGAAAGAGGAGAGTGAACAATCTGGCTTAAAACTCAACATTCAAAAAATGAAGATCATGGCATCTGATCCCATCACTTTATGGCAAATAGATGGGGAAACAAAGGAAACAGTGACAGACTTTATATTTTTTGGCTCCAAAATCACTGCAGATGGTGATTGCAGCCATGAAATTAAAAGATGCTTGCTCTTTGGAAGAAAAGCTATGACCAACCTACATAGCATTTTAAAAAGCAGAGACATTACTTTGCCAACAAATGTCCATCTAGTCAAAGCTATGGTTTTTCCAGTAGTCATGTATGGATGTGAGAGTTGGATCATAAAGAAAGCTGAGCATAGAAGAATTGATGCTTTTGAACTATGGTGTTAGAGAAGACTCTTGAGAGTCCTTTGAACTACAAGGAGATCCAACCAGTCAATCCTCAAGGAAATCAGTCCTGAATGTTCATTGGAAGGAATGATGCTGAAGCTGAAGCTCCAGTACTTTGGCCTCTGGATGTGAAGAACTGACTCATTGGAAAAGGCCCTGATTCTGATAAAGATTGAAGGCGGGAAGAGAAGGTGACAACAGAGGATGCAATGGTTGGATGGCATCACTGACTCAGTGGACATGAGTTTGAGTAAACTCCAGGAGTTGGTGATGGACAGGGAGGCCTGGTGTCCTGCAGTCCATGGGGTCTCAGAGAGTCAGACACAACCAAGCAACTGAACTGAACTGAACTGGAGGGAGGGAAACTGAAGTAAAATGTCATGTATTTTCAAAAAACTTGATTAGATGGGCAGTAGCTTAAGTAGTTACCTGATCTGAGGAGGCCTGGTTATCTGCTTGTGATTGGTTGTTTTTAAGTTTTCCTCTCAAATTTGAGCGCACTGATTCTGGGTTAGGTTTTGGTTTGCTGCCAAGGCTTTACAACCACTCTAGTGTCATGGCCTTCTTTTTTAATGGCTTGAACAGAAAGAATATTAAATTTGCAGTTGGGAACTTCCTGAGTTTGTGGGGAAGTTATAAAGACAGTGAAGACACAGATAATGGATTCTCTGTCCAGAGATACTTTTTACAGGTCTTGTCCCAGCTGAACACATGCTTCTGTGATAGTAACATGGTCAGCAAAGATTTGATGAATGACTCTTACCTATGCAGATGTGCTTGTGCCCATCTCTGTGTCAGTCTCAAATTTGTTTCCTGGAATATCTTTTCCAATTGACTTTTTAAAAATTCTGCTTGTCACATGAAATTTATCTGAATTGTCTAAAAAAACTCTTTTGATACTTCTACTGGTGTCTATAGTTTTTGCTTCCCTAAGTGCCCACAGTAGTTATCTCAATGGCCTCCATTTTTAACACATGAGCACACATTTCTTTCATATCTGCCAGCACCGTACACAGTATTTGGTTTGGCAGAGGACAGAAGGCTTGTACTGAAATAGATTTGTGAACTATAATTCCAGACCTAAAAAATATTTTCTTAAAAAAGTTATAGTTTAATACCAGTTAACTTTTCTTGATTAGTATTTAAATTAGATTAGTATTATCTAATGCAAGTACATTCATCTCAAGTTTAAAATTTTTATTTTAGGGTGAAATGGTGCAAAAAGGGACTTATGCTGAGTTACTGAAATCTGGGATAGATTTTGCTTCCCTTTTAAAGAAGGAGAATGAGGAGGCTGAACCATTTCCAGTTCCTGAATCTCCCACTATGAGGACTCAGACCTCCTCCGAGTCTTCAGTTCAGTCTCAACAGTCTTCCACACCCTTGTTGAAAGATGCAGCTGCAGAAGACCAAGATGTGAGTTTCTCATTCTGCAACATCCCGGTCTGTCTACTTTTGATGGCCGTTCAGTCTTCTCCTCTCATGACATCTTGTCTCAAAGTAAAAAAGTTTTCAGGGCCTTATTCCATGGAATTGGTAGAATTAAATTGCTCTCTGACCAGGGTTCTCCTTGGGTATAGGATGATGAATCTTATCAAGATCAGTAGTGGGTACACGGCTATGAATTTCTGGGTGTATGTTTATAATGGCTCCCAGCTTCCCTTTTACATCCAGAGGCTTACTATGAAGACCCTCTCCTATCAAATCCTGCTATGACCACATTAAATCAGCTATTTTTTCCTACATATTGGAATGTTCTGGCACTGCAGATGACTGATTGTCGTATTCTGCCTTGGTGTCAGAAGGTTTGTGATAGACCAGAGATAACGTGTGCTAAGGACCTGACACACAGCAGACACTGATTAGTCTCTCACATTCCACACTCAGGAATCACTGAAATTCAGGAACCACATAGATTTAGATCATATGCCGTCCTCCTGCTATCCAAACTACCTTACTCCAACTTATTGTGTGAACTCAGCTTATTGTATTTGAATAGTATTTTGAGGCCCAGCTATGTTTTATGTTTTCATCATTGAATGACACAAGTCATCTAGAGGGATACATTAGCTACATATCATTTTGTGTGTTATTTTGGAACAAACTTCTGCATTCATATTTGAATTGGATATGTTTTGCATGTGCTGAAAGTCATAATATCCTACTTTTATTCTTTAGTCATATAATTTATTTTTTAATTGGAGTATAACTGCTTTACAATGTTGTGTTGCTTTCCACTGTGCAATGAGGTGAATCTGCTCTATGTATACATATATCCCCTCCCTCTTGGACTCCCTTTCCCCCCTACACCCCTGTCCCAAACATCTAGATCATCACAGAGCACTGCTACTTTAAGCAAAGCCACACAACTATGAATAACCTTGTGCAAATGATATTTCCTTATTTCTTTTTTTTTTATTTCCTTATTTCTAATAGATAACTAGAAGTAGTATGGCTGGGTCCAAGAGCCAATGCATATATGGTTTGGTTAGATATTTTCATACCTTCTCCATAGGAGATAGACCATCTTGCACTCCTACCAGCATGTGAGGTGTGTCTGTTTTCACCACAGAATTGCAATTTAGGGCATTGTTGAACTTTTGTAGTTTTGTAGTTCATTATTTAAAATTTTGTCTTTCACTACCATTTTTCCCTCCAAGACTGAGAATATACAGCACACACTATCTGAGGAGAGACGTTTAGAAGGAAAAGTTGGTTTTAAGACCTACAAGAATTACTTCAGAGCTGGTGCTCACTGGTCTGTCATCATTTTCCTTATTCTAGTAAACATAGCAGCTCAGGTAAGTAAGGAAATTTGTTTTGGTGTGTTCCCTTAGCTTGATATGCACATACTATTTATACTGTATCTATATTTAATTATTATTATGTTTCTGAAGAGATTTATTTAAAAAAAAAAACTGGCTCATGAAGCTGTGGGATCTACCTGGGTGAATCTGAAAGCAGAAGAGCAGGCCTGCAGGCTGGAACCTCAGGCAGGAGCTGCAGTCTTAAGGCAGAATTTCTTCCTCCTCCAGGAAGCTTCAGGTTGTGCTCTTACAGCCTTCGACTGACTGGATGAGGCCCACCACATTGTTGATGGTTATTTTTACTTAAGGTGACTAACTATAGATATGAACCACAATCCACAAAATATACCTTCACATTAATATCTAGAGGAGTGTTTGATTAAGTGACCAGAGACTAGAATGGCCAAGATGACACAGAAAACTGACCATCACAGTACTGTAAAGAGTCTTCCTTCAAAACACTGAGCATTTACACTCCTACTTTTTTTTTTGACATGTACTTGGATTTGCACTCAAATATGCTATCTTTGGGCAACAAAATAAGTGAGGCTTATTGGTGTGTGTTTGTGACAGAGTCTAGGAAAAAAAAAAAAAGAATGCCTTTAGAGATATTAAAATATAACATACCCTCCCCTGACCTCTCATCATCTGGGATGTGGGGCTTGACACAGACCTGAGTCGGAAGGACCGTCTCCCTGTTCTCAAACCTTTCCATCCCCCATCCTAGTGAGTGGGGTGTGAGGGCTCAGTAACGTCAGTGTGTGAGTGACTGTTGTTTCCTGCTCTAGGTTGCCTATATCCTGCAAGATTGGTGGCTTTTAAACTGGTGAGTGATTCCTGCTCTGGTCCAAAGTGCTGTGAAGTCTACACAGAGCCTCACTTTCCCACAGGGTCAGGGGGAGGGGTGGGGATTGTTCAGCCTCCTCTTCTGACCCTCATGTAGTTTCCCTGAAGAAAAATCACAGTTCCTGCTGGACTGTGACCCTCCCATTGTCTCTCTCCATGTCTCACTCTCAGAAGCTTCCTCACAGACATTTTTGAGAATTGAAAGCTGTGATTCAAGTGGTATCTCTATAAGGTAGAGAGACATAGGGCCCTTAGAGCTGGGAACCATTTTCTAGCATTAAATTCATCTCCTAAATCAAGGTTATTTTTTTTTTCTGGTATATATGTATATTCTATCTATAGCATAATATTTTTTTCTTCCCTGTTCCATAGGGCAAATGAACAGGATACTCTTAATATCACGGCACATGAAAAAGGAAATATAACAGAGATGATTGATCTGGACTGGTACTTAGGAATTTTTTCAGGTAAAGCCGAATCATCTGGTCTATTATAGTAGAGTCTGAGGTGCTTACAAGGAGCCTGTGTGAGCAACTAGGGCTTCCAGGAGAAATTCAGAAATACATCAACAAATAAGAGTCTGACTCGTATTTACTCTATTAATTAATTGGAATAATTATTTAAAAAATCTACTAGAAGAAGATGAATGAAGACTCTTAATTTGCTCTGTATTGGATTTTGGAAGTTAAACTAGAATTGAACATCCAGAAAATCAGCCACTGGAAACGTGCTACTGTCTATTCTAATGGGTGGCTTTATCTAAATCTTATTATATGGATGGACAAGGGGATTAGAAATGGATCCCCACCCAGTGGTTTGAATTTTTCCAGTTCTGTCTGAATAAACCCTGTCTTTTATTGAACTTAGATGAATTCCTCTGGCAGCAAGGGCCCCCAAGCAAAAGCACTATTTTCTTGCAGGTATGCAAACTCCCCTTTGCCACACTGCTCATCTCTTGGGCTTCACCAATTACTTAAGAGAGAAGCTAAGTGGGGAGAAATCCAGTGTCTGGGAATTAATTAGGATTCCTTCTTTTTCTTACCTTGAGATTACAATGTTATTGCACCTCCAATTGTATGATTAATTTAACATCTGGCTTGCCAGACTAATATTAATTAATATGGCTCTGTTTTCACAAGAGTGCCTAAAATATGTGTAACCTTGCATACTTTCAAAAGGAAATCCTTATCTAAAATTTTAAATTATTTGCACAAGAAACATGCATACTAACTTTCTGCAAAGATACAGTGAATTAGATCTTTGTAAGAACTCACTCATTGAAATTTGGTACTTCTTTTGTTGATCACTTGCTAAGAAACCTAAATCCATTAGTTGTTTACCTTCTGAATTGGTGGACTGTGGGGGCTTAAAGGAAGAAGGAAAAGATTCTGTTGTATATTCATTTAGGATAGTCAGCTAAGCAGATACCTGTTGATGGAATTCAGGCATTCGAACAGCTTCCAGAGTTGGAATAACAGTGATGTGAAAAGCTGAAGGAGAAAAAATACTTGATGGAATATTTATAACAGAAGTTATTTCCAGTTTCCTTAGTATCATGGGTTCAAGAGATGTTTGGAGGGCTATTTTAATTTTTATATGCATAGTAAACACTTATTTATGTCATAAATAAAACAAATTTCAATAATTATGTGCATTTACAAATGCTTTTTGTTTCTATAAAACAATGAGAATAGATGCTCTTTTAGGTTAATTATCTTGTGTTAAGATATAATTTGTATTTTCTTGCAATTCAACTATTTAAGACATTTTCTACTTGTAACTTAGTATGGTATTTTCCTATTTTTAAAGCTACTGGGTATTTTGTACAATGAAGCGAAATAATTTCTCCTGTTTCCCGTTAATTCACATGCTGGTACCAAAGCATACCACAATTTCACATTATGGAAAATTTTGTAAATAGATTTGAAACATGGAGAAAGAACGATTAACTACTTTTTATAATTAATTTTTCTGCTGAGTTTTTATTCAGTTCAGTTCAGTTCAGTAGCTCAGTCGTGTCGGACTCCTTGCGACCCCATGAATTGCAGCATGCCAGGCCTCCCTGTCCATCACCAATTCCTGGAGTTCACCCAAACTCATGTCCATCGATTCGGTGATGGCATCCAGCCATCTCATCCTCTGTTGTCCCCTTCTCCTCCTGCCCCTAATCCCTCCCAGCATCAGAGTCTTTTCCAATGAATCAATTCTTCACATGAGGTGGCCAAAGTATTGGAGTTTCAACTTTACAATCAGTCCTTCCAAAGAACACCCAGGACTGATCTCCTTCAGAACGGACTGGTTGGATCTCCTTGCAGTCCAAGGGACTCTCAAGAGACTTCTCCAACACCACAGTTCAAAAGCATCAGTTCTTTGATGCTCAGCTTTCTTCACAGTCCAACTCTCACATCCATACATAACTACTGGAAAAACCATAGCCTTGACTAGATAGACCTTAGTTGGAAAAGTAATGTCTCTGCTTTTGAATAGTTTTTATTAGAACTTGCAAATTGAGTTTGGAAAGCCTAGAATGAAATTGTAGCTTACACTTCACTTTTTCTTCGCATGTGGTTTCTGTTTAATGAAAGTAAAACACTGATTTTCGTATTCTTTTTAATGTCTCTTGTGAATGCATTAAACTCTTACAGAATCCATTCTATATATGTATCTAAACTTATTTATTTCAAATTCTATATATAAAATTTATATGTAAATTCTTTTTATAGTGGAAAATACATAATATCTTTATAAACTGCTTGCTGTACTTCAGTATCGTTGAAGAAAAGACAGAGATTTTATGTTATGAGTGACATTTCTTTATTTCAGGTTTAACTGCATCTAGTCTCCTTTTTGGTGTCACAAGATCTCTCTTGGCATTGTACATCCTTGTTAATTCTTCACAAACTTTACACAACAAAATGTTGAAGTCCATTTTGAGAGTTCCGGTATTGTTCTTTGATAGAAATCCAGCGGGTAAGTCAGACACCAGTTTTCTCAGTAAATATATCTTAACACATTTAGTGCTTTGCCATGTTCTGGTATTTGAAAATGGAAGAGATGCTTGGAAGAAATCACTGTGTGTGTTGATTCATTTTCTACAAAAATCTTCACTGATATATTTCCTCTTACTAGAGAAAATTTGAATATAGGCGCATATAAGCTTTTCATTTATGTGTGTGGGGGAAGGTAAATCAGTGTTCACTTAGCAGAATGATTTAGAATTCCATTTGTTGTATGGCTTATGAAACACCATATATTTGTTTTAAAAATGTATTTATTTTAATTGGAGGGTAATTAATTTATAATATTGTGGTGGTCTTGCCATACATCATCATGAATCAGCCATGGGTGCACAATTGTCCCTTCATCCTGAACCCTCCTCCCACCTCCCTCTCCACCTCATCCCCCAGGATTGTCCCAGAGTACCAGCTTGAATGCCCTGCTTCATTCATTGAACTTGCATTGGTCATCTATTTTACATATGGTAATATACATGTTTCAATTCTATTTTCTCAGATCATCCCACCCTTGCCTTCTCCCACATAGTCCAAAAGCCTGTTCTTTACAGGCTCTGTGTCTCTTTTGCTGCCTTGCATATAGGATCGTCATTACCGTCTTTCTAAATTCCATATATATGCGTTAATATTCTGTATTAGTGTTTGTCCTTCTGACTTACTTCACTCTGTATAATAGACTCCAGTTTCATCCACCTCATTTGAACTTACTAAAATGATTTTTTTTCGAGCTGAGTAATATTCCATTGTGTATATGTATCATAACTTCCTTATCCATTTGTCTGTTGATGAACATCTAGGTTGCTTGCATGTCCTAGGTATTGTAAACAGTGCTGTAAAGGACATTGAGGTGCATGTGTCTCTTTCAATTCTGGTTTCCTCAGTGTTTATGCCTAGCAGTGGGATTGTTGAGTCATATGGCAATTCTATAGCCAGTTTTTTAAGGAATCTCCACACCATTTTCCATAGTGGCTGTACTAGTTAGTGTTTCCATCAACAGTGTAGGAGGGAAATACCCTATATTTGATGTAAACATATTTAAATGTCCTAGACTAGTTGCTAAAACATGGACTCTTAAATAGCATTAAGTTAGGTTGTCCCATATGAAGAACCTTCTTACAAGTAATCTCCCTATAGGACACAGGCTATATATTTCTTTCTTTCATTGCCCTTTCATTCCTGGAATCACACAGCTCTGGCATGTTCTCCAGCTATGAGGTTTTCCTAATAAGGTAATGACTTCCAATTACATATAAGAGGCTTTGTATTATCTAACAGGTGAATCTTCAATAGTAAGTTTCGAATATGAGTGTCCCTGGAGGTTTACCAGTGGTTGATGCCTCCACCTTGAGGCCTTTCACCTGTCTTTGGAAGGTATCCTCCTGACTTGGGTTTCTATGAAGAGTTAGTTCATCAGTTAATTGGACACGTTCAGTCTGCCAGTTAATTAGACTTGTGCTGAGGCCCAGGGCAGCTTTGTTTTTGCAGGTGATGATTGACAGGACCTACTGAGGTACAGAGGTGGGCTGGAGGGAGGATGGAAGTAGTCTTGGACTGGCCATCAACTAGTCGTGTGATGAAGCCCAAAGCAAGTGCATACTACTTGGGCAGCCAAATATCAAGGCATGATATTATCATGATATAAGTATGGACTGTGGAGCCACCTTCCTAGGTTCAGTCCCGGTGCTAGTTCCTAATTGTGATAGCTGATTGTAGTTATGTTAATACTTATGTGTTAATTTCTCTGTGTCATAGTTTTCTCACCTGTAAAATAGAGATGCTGTTCATATCTACCATGTCACAATAACATGAAAATTAAACAGGTTAATATATTCAGAGGGCTTAGCACATGGTTAGTGCCTAATAAACCTTAGTGATGATGATGACATCATCACAAAGTCTGGGAACTTTGTCTTCTGTGGGATGGGAATAATGGCTGCCCTCCTTGTTTCATAAGACTTTTGTGAGAATTAAATAAGACTTTTTAGGGTAGTATCCTGTGAAAATTTATTCAGCACTTGTTTAGTTCAGGCACTGGATAAAACACAGGATAATAACCTGCAAAAGCCCACACAAATCTCATCTTACTATGAAACTGTAGAGAGAAAGTGATTGGAGAAGTCTATGCTATTATGGCTGTGAAGTTGTTCCACTTTGTCAGTTAATGCAAAAACTACAGTCATAAAGTTTGAAGCATTAAGTGGGACTGGATTTATTTCATCACAGCTTCTGAGTGCTCATGACCACAGTTAACCAGGTTCTTCATGTTCAAGACCTGTAGGCTTCTCCACATGCTGATTCATTTATTTTTCAAGGATTTGGGACCAAGTTTAAATTTTTGAGGTTGCTTATCTTAGAGCAGCCGGCACACTCATGTTTATCTTGCTTCCTTTTCCTTGTATCTCTCAGCACGACTTCATTGTTTCAAGAAAATAGAAGTCCAAATAAGTACTGCAAAGACAGGCCTAGTTTGCTCAAAAGGTTTAGGGGCAGAAAATTGTTTATTTTCTCTTTTAATGATGTGTTAAATTAAACTCCTGTTTATAGTTTATTTTCAAAGTAGAATTTGTAATAAATTGTTTGTGGTGGGCTTTCTTTCTTGTATGTGATGGCATGAAGAGCAAACCACATATAGCGATTCTTTGGAACTTCTTTGGAAGTTCATAGATCCAGACTATTCAAGCTTCCAAGTTCTGTTGTCTGTCAATCAAGGAACTGAAACTGTTAAACAACGAATACATTTCCCTGGGGTTTATTTATGCTTTAAAGAAGTTTTGTGGGTTAAATATTTGATATCTGATAGTAGCTTTACCCCACAAACTTAGGCCTTTATGAAGTAAAGAGGAGGAATTATTTTTCACAGAGCTAGAACAAATAATTTCACAATTTTTATGGAAATACAAAAAACCTCAAATAGCCAAAGCGATCTTGAGAAAGAAGAATGGAACTGGAGGAATCAACCTACCTGACTTCAGGCTCTACTACAAAGCCACAGTTATCAAGACAGTATGGTACTGGCACAAAGACAGAAATATAGATCAATGGAACAAAACAGAAAGCCCAGAGATAAATCCACGCACATATGGACACCTTATCTTTGACAAAGGAGGCAAGAATATACAATGGATTAAAGACAATCTCTTTAACAAGTGGTGCTGGGAAAACTGGTCAACCACTTGTAAAAGAATGAAACTAGAACACTTTCTAACACCATACACAAAAATAAACTCAAAATGGATTAAAGATCTAAACATAAGACCAGAAACTATAAAACTCCTAGAGGAGAACATAGGCAAAACACTCTCTGACATACATCACAGCAGGATCCTCTATGACCCACCTCCCAGAATATTGGAAATAAAAGCAAAAATAAACAAATGGGACCTAATTAACCTTAAAAGCTTCTGCACAACAAAGGAAACTATCAGCAAGGTGAAAAGACAGCCTTCAGAATGGGAGAAAATAATAGCAAATGAAGCAACTGACAAACAACTAATCTCAAAAATATACAAGCAACTCCTACAGCTCAACTCCAGAAAAATAAATGACCCAATCAAAAAATGGGCCAAAGAACTAAACAGACATTTCTCCAAAGAAGACATACAGATGGCTAACAAACACATGAAAAGATGCTCAACATCAGTAATTATCAGAGAAATGCAAATCAAAACCACTATGAGGTACCATTTCACACCAGTCAGAATGGCTGCGATCCAAAAGTCTACAAATAATAAATGCTGGAGAGGATGTGGAGAAAAGGCAACCCTCTTACAATGTTGGTGGGAATGCAAACTAGTACAGCCTCTATGGAGAACAGTGTGGAGATTCCTTAAAAAACTGGAAATAGAACTGCCTTATGATCCAGCAATCCCACTGCTGGGCATACACACTGAGGAAAGCAGAAGGGAAAGAGACACGTGTACCCCAGTGTTCATTGCAGCAAAGTTTATAATAGCCAGGACATGGAAGCAACCTAGATGTCCATCAGCAGATGAATGGATAAGAAAGCTTTGGTACATATACACAATGGAGTATTACTCAGCCATTAAAAAGAATTCATTTGAATCAGTTCTAATGAGGTGGATGAAACTGGAGCCTATTATACAGAGTGAAGTAAGCCAGAAGGAAAAACACCAATACAGTATACTAACGCATATATATGGAATTTAGAAAGATGATAACAATAACCCTGTGTACGAGACAGCAACAGAGACACTGATGTATAGAACAGTCTTATGGACTCTGTGGGAGAGGGAGAGGGTGGGAAGATTTGGGAGAATGACATTGAAATATGTAAAATATCATGTATGAAACGAGATGCCAGTCTAGGTTTGATGCACGATACTGGATGCTTGGGGCTAGTGCACTGGGACAACCCAGAGGGATGGTATGGGGAGGGAGGAGGGAGGAGGGTTCAGGATGTGGAACACATGTATACCTGTGATGGATTCATTTTGATATTTGGCAAAACTAATATAATTATGTAAAGTTTAAAAATAAAATAAAATAAATTTCTAAAAAAAATAAATAAATAAATCACAAATAGATCCACTAGTCAATTGTTAAAATCAATAAATGATAAACTAGTACTTTAAAAAAAAATCAGTAGACATTTAAAATCTATTATTGGACAGAGAGTTGGGATGTAGGTGAAGATGCTATGACATCCCAGTTCTACTGAAACATAGCTTTGGAACAGCTGTGCCAGTCACTTTTCTTCTCTTGGCCTCAGGTTTTAACATGTAAGAAGTGGGGACCTTTTCACTCTATTGTTCTTCTACTAGTTGTTATTTGTGGACCCAAGCACTAGAGAAAAAGTCCCTGTCTTCAAGGTATTTGAAAACATAAGTAATTGCAGACAATGGATTGATTCTTTTTTTTTTTTAATGTCATGTCAATATTCTTTGAATCCGTATGGAAAAGATACAGATCCAAAATTTAATATAGCTGTAGATTGGAGATCTCAATTCACACATACACACAACATAGACACTTATAAGCATAGTCCTGTGGTGTATTTCTTTTTCATAGTCAATTACATAAGTTGTTGCCCTTATTTAAAAAAAAAATTCTAAAAACTGTTCTGGAACTTAAAGATGAACGGTTTCAAAATGAAATCACACCAGTGGGAATGTGAGAGGAATTTAGGAAACAAAACTGATTAAAAAACAAAACAAAACAAAACTATCATCTCTAAGCTTACAGCAAACTCAGCTCAGTATCCAGACTCTTGATGATACTGAAATGCTTTCTTGAGCCACCAGGGACAATCTAGGTGCTAAAGCTAATCTCAGAAAGTGTGTTAGGGAAAGAAGAGGGAAGCCAGCACTTTCACTGTTGCCCTTGGTAATCTCTATGCACACTTGTCTCTGGGCCTTTTAGAAGCATGTTACAAATGTTTTGACAGTAGGCTGAACATAAGCAATGATGTTTCCTTCATAAATACTGTCATGAAACTAACTGTGATCTGTTGAATGTTTTTTTCATTCTTGGTAACTAGGATTAATTTTCAGAACTTTCTCCCTCAGGTGAAACTCTAATATATAGGAAAAAAGATGACAAACTTCCAAGTACACTTTGAGTGGAAATTTATTAAGAGATTGTTGAGTACAAAGCTATTATAAAATCAAAGTCTGTGTTCTGGAAGTATTTTCCTTTCCTTTCCTTTTTTGCAACTGCATTTTAATAGATTGTATCCCATGGGATTAGTTTTCATTCCAATCCCAAAGAAGGGCAATGCTAAAGAATGTTCAAACTATGGTATTATTGCACTCATTTCATATGCTAGCAAGGATATGCTCAAATCCTTCGAGCTAGAACAACTGACTAAGAATTAATCTCCAAAATATACAAGCAGCTCATGTAGCTCAATACCAAAAAAGCAAACAACCTAATAAAAAAGTGGACTGACTGAAGAACTGAACAGACATTTCTCAAAAGAAGATTTATAAATGGCTAATAAACACATGGGAAAATGCTCACCCTTGGTCATTATTAGAGAAATGCAAATCAAAACCAAAATGAGGTGTCATCTCAAGTCGGTCAGAATGGCCATCATCCAAAAGTCCACAAACGATAAGTGCTGGAGAGGGTGTGGAGAAAAGGGAACCCTGTTGCACTGTTGGTGCGAATGTAAACTGATACAGCCATTATGGAAGACAGTATTTTTGTTGCTGTTCAGTCATTCACTCGTGTCTGACTCTTTGTGACCCCATAGACCACAGCACACCAGGCTTCCTGTCCATCATCAATTCCCAGAGCTTACACAAACACATGTCCGTCGAGTTGGTGATGCCATCCAACCATCTCATCCTCTGTTGTCCCCTTCTTCTGCCTTCAATCTTTCCCAGCATCAGGGTCTTTTCCAATGAGTCAGTTCTTCACATCAGGTGGCCAAAGTTTTGGAATTTCAGCTTCAGCATCAGTCGTTCCAATGAATATTCAGGACTGATTTCCTTTAGGATTGACTGGTTTGATCTTGCAGTCCAAGGGACTCTCGAGAGTCTTCTCCAACACCACAGTTGAAAAGCATCAGTTCTTCAGCACTCAGCCTTCTTTATGCTCCCAACACTCACATCCATACATAACTATGGAAAAACCATAGTTTTGGCTAGGCAGACATTTGTTGTCAAAGTTATGTGTCTTCTTTTTAATACACTGTCTAGGTATATCATAGCTTTTCTTCCAAGGAGCAAGCATCTTTTAATTTCATGGCTGCAGTCACTGTCCATGGTGATTTTGGAGCCCCCCAAAATAAAGTGTGTCACTGTTTCCATTGTCTCCCATCTATTTGCCATAAAGTGATGGGACCAGGTGTCATGATCTTTGTTTTTTGAATCTTGAGTTTTAAGCCTTGAGTTTAAGTGAAAAAGTTTTAATTTTTTTCATTCTCCTCTTTCAGCTTTATCAAGAGGCTCTTTAGTTCCTTTTTATTTTCTGCCATAAGGGTGGTGTTATCTACATATCTGAGGTTATTGATATTTCTCCCAGAAATCTTGATTCCATCTTGTGCTTCATCCAGCCTGGCATTTCACATGATGTACTCTGAATATAGGTAAATAAGCAGGGTGACGATATACAGTCTTGAGGCACTCCTTTCCCAATTTGGAACCAGTCCCTTGTTCTGTGTCCAGTTCTAACTATGGTTTCTTGACCTCCATACAGGTTTCTCAGGAGGCAGGTAAGATGGTCTGGCATTCCCATCTCTTGAAGAATTTTCCAGAGTTCGTTGTGATCCACACAATCAAAGGCTTTGGTATAGTCAATGAAGCAGAAGTAGATGTTTTTCTGGAATTCTTTTGCTTTTTCTATGATCCACTGGATGTTGGCCATTTGATCTCTGGTTCCGCTGCCTTTTCTAAATATAGCTTGTACATCTGAAAGTTCCTGGTTCATGTACTATTGAAGTGTAGCTTGAAGTATTTTGAGTATTACCTTGCTAGCATGTGAAAGGAATGCAGTTGTGCAGTAATTTCAACATTCTTTGGCATTGCCCTTCTTTGAGACTGGAATGATACCTGACCTTTTCCAGTCCTGTGGTCACTGTTGAGTTTTCCAAATTTGCTGACATATTGAGTACACCACTTTCACAGCATCATCTTTTAAGATTTGAAACAGCTCAGCTGGAATTCCATCAAATCCAGCAGTTTTGTTCATAGTAGTGCTTACTAAGGCCCACGTGACTTCACACTCCAGGATATCTGGCTCCAGGTGAGTGATCACACCATCGTACTTATCTGGGTTGTGAAGATCTTTTCTGTACAGTTCTTCTGTGTATTCTTGCCACCTCTTCTTAATATCTTCTGCTTCTGTTATGTCCCTACCGTTTCTGTCATTTACTGTGCCCATCTTTGCATGAAATGTTCCCTTGGTATCTCTAATTTTCTTGAAGTGATCCCTAATATTTCCCATTCTATTGTTTTTCCTCTGTTTCTTTGAACTGTTCACTTCATAAGACTTTTTATCTTTTCTTGCTATTCTTTGGAACTCTGCATTCAGATGCATGTATCTTTTCTTGGCTCCTTTAGCTTTTGGCTTCTATTCTTTTCCCAGCTATTTGTCAGGCCTCCTTAGACAGCCATTTTGCCTTGTTGTGTTTCTTTTTCTTGGGGGTCATTTTAGTCACCACCTCCTGTACAATGTTATGAACCTCTGTCTATAGTTTTTCATGCACTCTTTCTATCAGAGATAATCCTTGAATCTATTTGTCACTTGTACTGTATAATCATTAAAGGATTTGATTTAGGTCATACCTGAATGGTCTAGTGGTTTTCCCTACTTTCTTCAATTTAAGTCTGAATTTTGCAATAAAGAGCTCATGATATGAGCCACAATAAGTTCTTGGTCTTGCTTTTGTTGACTATATAGAGCTTCTCCTGCACAAAAGAGCTGGCTGCAAAGGATATAATCAATCTGATTTCAGTATTGGCCATCTGGTGATGTCCATGTATAGAGTCACAGTCTATGGGGTCTGAAAGACATGGACATAACTTATGGACTAACAGTCCCATAGGGAAATGGGGAAATGTTTCAACTTCTTGAACACTTGGAAAGTCTATTTTAGACTTGTTATATGTTTAAAAATCTCTATCTATATGTTATTACAAACACAGTCATGCTTCTCATGATGGGAAAATCCTGCCTCCAAACCTGCCATTGAGAGAAGGCAGTGTTATATAGCAGAATGTTGTTAACAATTAAGTAGAAAACAGAGCAATGGCCCTGGGTGATTTTCTGTCTAAGTCCCTGATTTGGGGATTTTTAAGTGAACAATTAGTTAATGATTTCTTTCTGAACTTTAAGTGAATGTTTCTGGAAGTGTTCTTTTGATTCAGTGAGTAATCTTATCCTTCGCTCTGTTTGATTGAAGCATGTAAGCAAAAAGAAGAGAATCTTGAAGGTGTCATAAGAAAAATAATGCGGTCATTTCTTGCCATCCTACACAAAGAAAGATATTTGAACAGGTATTGCAGTGTATGTGGACTACTACTTAAATACATTTTCTCACATAAATAATTCTATGTATCTAAATAAGCAGCAGTGCTTTGAATTATAGGCAGAATCATGGATTAATTGTTTTTTATTACCTTTATTTATTTTTAATATAAATTTATTTATTTTATTTGGAGGCTAATTAATTTACAGCATTGTATTGGTTTTGGCATACATCAACATGAATCCGCCACGGGTATACACGTGTTCCCCATCCTGAACACCCCTCCCACCTCCCTCCCCATACCACCCCTTTGGGTCATCCCAATGCACCAGCCCCAAGCATCCTGTATTATGCATAGAACCTGGACTGGTGATTTGTTTCATATATGATATTATACATGTTTCAATGCCATTCTCCCAAATCATCCCACCATCTCCCTCTCCCACAGAGTCCAAAAGACTGCTCTGTACATCTGTGTCTCTTTTGCTGTCTCGCATATGGGGTTATCGTTACCATCTTTCTAAATTCCATATATATGCATTAGTATACTGTATTGGTATTTTTCTTTCTGGCTTACTTCACTCTGTATAATAGGCTCCAGTTTCATCCACTTCATTAGAATTGATTCAAATGTATTCTTTTTAATGGCTGAGTAATACTCCGTTGTGTATATGTACCACAGCTTTCTTAACCATTCATCTGCTGATAGACATCTAGGTTGCTTCCATGTCCTGGCTATTATAAACAGTGCTGTGATGAACATTGGGGTACATGTGTCTCTTTCAATTCTGGTTTCTTCAGTGTGTATGCCCAGTAGTGTGATTGCTGGGTCATAAGGCAGTTCTATTTCTAGTTTTTAAAGGAACCTCCACACTGTTCTCCATAGTGTACTAGGTTGTACTAGTTTGTACTAGTTTGCATTCCCACCAACAGTGTAAGAGGGTTCCCTTTTCTCCACACCCTGTCCAGCTTTTATTGCTTGTAGATATTTTTTGGATAGCAGCCATTCTGACTGGCATGAAATGGTACCTCATTGTGGTTTTGATTTGCATTTCTCTGATAATGAGTGATGTTGAGCATCTTTTCATGTTTGTTAGCCATCTGTATGTCTTCTTTGGAGAAATGTCTGTTTAGTTCTTTGGCCCATTTTTTGATTGGGTCGTTTATTTTTCTGGAATTGAGCTGCAGGAGTTGCTTGTCCATTTTTGAGGTTAGTTGTTTGTCAGTTGCTTCATTTGCTATTATTTTCTCCCATTCTGAAGGTTGTTTATTCACCTTGCTTATAGTTTCCTTTGTTGTCCAGAAGCTTTTAATTTTAATTAGGCCCCATTTCTTTATTTTTGCTTTTATTTCCAATATTCTGGGAGGTGGGTCATAGAGGATCCTGCTGTGATTTATGTTGGAGAATGTTTTGTCTATGTTCTCCTCTAGGCGTTTTATAGTTTCTGCTCTTACATTTAGATCTTTCATCCATTTTGAGTTTATTTTTGTGTATGGTGTTAGAAAGTGTTCTAGTTTCATTCTTTTACAAGTGGTTGACAAGTTTTCCCAGCACCACTTGTTAAAGAGATTTTCACTTTTCCATTGCATATTCTTGCCTCCTTTGTCAAAGATAAGGTGTCCATATGTGTGTGGATTTAATCTCTGGGCTTTCTATTTTGTTCCATTGATCTATATTTCTGTCTTTGTGCCAGTACCATACTGTCTTGATGACTGGGGCTTTGTAGTAGAGCCTGAAGTCAGGTAGGTTGATTCCTCCAGTTCCATTCTTATTTCTCAAGATTGCCTTGGCTATTTGATTTTTTTTTTTGTTTGTATTTCCATACAAATGTATTTGTTCTACCTCTGTGAAAAATACTGTTGGTAACTTGATAGGGGTTGCATTGCATCTATAGATCACTTTGGGTAGTATACTCATTTTCACTATATTGATTCTTCCAATCCATGAACATGGTATATTTCTCCATCTATTAGTGTTCTCTTTGATTTCTTTCACCAGTGTTTTACAGAGGGATTGTGGGCAAGAGGAGAAGGGGACGACAGAGGATGAGATGGCTGGATGGCATCACTGACTCGATGGACGTGGGTCTCAGTGAACTACTGGAGTTGGTGATGAACAGGGAGGCCTGGCATGCTGCGATTCATGGGGTCGCAAAGAGTCGGACACGACTAAGCGACTGATCTTATCTGATCTGATATATAGGTCTTTAGTTTCTTCAGGTAGATATATTCCTAAGTATTTTATTCTTTTCATTGCAATGGTGAATGGAATTGTTTCCTTAATTTCTCTATTTTCTCATTATTAGTGTATAGGAATGCAAGGGATTTCTGTGTGTTGATCTTATATCCTGAAACTTTACTGTATTCATTGATTAGTTCTAGTAATTTTCTAGTGGAGTCTTTAGGGTTTTCTTTGTAAAGGATCATGTCATCTGCAAACAGTGAGAGTTTTACTTCTTTTCCAATTTGGATTCCTTTTATTTCTTTTTCTGCTCTGATTGCTGTGGCCAAAACTTCCAAAACTACATAGAATAGTAGTGGTGAAAGTGGGCACCCTTGTCTTGTTCCTGACTTTAGGGGAAATGGTTTCAACTTTTCACTGTTGAGAATAATGTTTGCTATGGGTTTGTCATATATAGCTTTTATTATGTTGAGGTATGTTCCTTCTATACCTGCTTTCTGGAGAGTTTTTATCATAAATGGATGTTGAATTTTGTCAAAGGCTTTCTCTGCATCTATCGAGATAATCATATTGCTTTTATTTTTCAATTTGTTAATGTGGTATATTACACTGATTTGCCGATATTGAAGAATCCTACATCCCTGGGATAAAGCCCACTTGGTCATGGTTTATGATCTTTTTAATATGTTGTTGGATTCTGATTGCTAGAATTTTGTTAAGGATTTTTGCATCTATGTGCATCAGTGATATTGGCCTGTAGTTTTCTTTTTTTGTGGCATCTTTGTCAGGTTTTGGTATTAAGGTGATGGTGGCCTCATAGAATGAGTTTGGAAGTTTACCTTCCTCTTCAATTTTGTGGAAGAGTTTGAGTAGGATAGGTGTTAGCTCTTCTCTAAATTTTTGGTAGAATTCAACTGTGAAGCCATTTGTACCTGGGCTTTTGTTTGCTGGAAGATTTCTGATGACAGTTTCAATTTCTGTATTTGTGATGGGTCTGTTAATATTTTCTATTTCTTCCTGGTTCAGTTTTGGAAAGTTGTACTTTTCTAAGAATTTGTCCATTTCTTCTACGTTTTCCATTTTATTGGCACATAATTGCTGATAGTAGTCTCTTATGATCCTTGGTATTTCTGTGTCTTCTGTTGTGATCTCTGCATTTTCATTTCTAATTTTATTGATTTGATTTTTCTCCCTTTGTTTCTTGATGAGTCTGACTAATGGTTTGTCAATTTTATTTACCCTCTCAAAGAACCAGCTTTTGGCTTTGTTGATTTTTACTATGATCTCTTTTGTTTCTTTTGCATTTATTTCTGCCCTGATTTTTAAGATTTCTTTCCTTCTACTAACCCTGGAGTTCTTCATTTCTTCCTTTTCTAGTTGCTTTAGGTGTAGAGTTAGGTTATTTAATTGACTTTTTTCTTATTTCTTGAGGTATGCCTTTATTGCTATGAACCTTCCCCTTAGCACTGCTTTTACAGTGTCCCACAGGTTCTGGGTTGTTGTGTTTTCATTTTCATTAGTTTCTATGTGTATTTTGATTTCTTTTTTGATTTGTTCTGTGATTTGTTGGCTATTCAGTAGCGTGTTGTTCAGCCTCCATATGTTGGAATTTTTAATAGTTTTCCTCCTGTAATTGAGAACTAATCTTACTGCATTGAAGTCAGAAAAGATGCTTGGAATGATTTCAATTTTTTTGAATTTACCAAGGCTAGATTTATGACCCAGGATGTGCGCTATCCTGGAGAAGGTTCCGTGTGCACTTGAGAAAAAGGTGAAATTCATTGTTTTGGGGTGAACTGTCTGATAGATATTAATTAGGTCTAACTTGTCTATTGTATCATTTAAAGTTTTTGTTTCCTTGTTAATTTTCTGTATAGTTGATCTATCCATAGATGTGAGTGGGGTATTCAAGTCTCCCACTATAATTGTGTTATTGTTACTTTCCCTTTCATACTTATTAGCATTTGTCTTACATATTTCAGTACTCCTATGTTGGGTACATATATATTTATAATTGTTATATCTTCTTCTTGGATTGCTCCTTTGTTCATTATGTAGTGATCTTCTTCCTCTTTTTTTCACAGCCTTTGTTTTAAAGTCTATTTTATCTGATATGAGCATTGCTACTCCTGCTTTTTTTTGGTCTCTATTTGTGTGGAATATCTTTTTCCAGCCCTTCACTTTCAGTGTGTATGTGTCCCCTGTTTTGAGGTGGGTCTCCTGTAGACAACATATATAGGGGTCTTGTTTTTGTATCCATTCAGCCAGTCTTTGTCTTTTGGTTGCGGCATTCAACAAATTTACATTTAAGGTAATTATTGATAAGTATGATCCCATTGCCATTTATTTTATTGTTTTGGGTTCAAGTTTATTCACCCTTTCTGTGTTTCCTGTCTAGAGAAGATCTTTAGCATTTGTTGGAGAGCTGGATTGGTGGTGCTGAATTCTCTCAGCTTTTGCTTGTCTGTAAAGCTTTTGATTTCTACTTCATATTTGAATTAGATCCTTGCTGCGTACAGTAATCTGGGCTGTAGGTTATTTTCTTTCATCACTTTAAATATGTCCTGCCATTCCTTCCTGGCCTGAAGAGTTTCTATTGAAAGATCAGGTGTTATCCTTATGGGAATCCCCTTGTGTGTTATTTGTTGTTTTTCCCTTGCTGCTTTTAATATTTGTTCTTTGTGTTTGATCTTTGTTAATTTGATCAATATGTTTCTTGAGGTGTTTTGCCTTGGGTTTATCCTGTTTGGGACCCTCTGGGTTTCTTGGAGTTGGGTGATTATTTCCTTCCCCATTTTTGGGAACTTTTCAACTATTATCTCCTCAAGTATTTTCTCATGGTCTTTCTGTTTGTCTTCTTGTTCTGGGACTCCTATGATTCGAGTGTTGGGGCGTTTATCATTGCCCTGGAGGTCTCTGAGATTGTCCTCATTTCTTTTAATTCGTTTTTATTTTTTCCTGATTCATTTATTTCTACTATTCTATCTTCTACTTCACTAATTCTATTTTTTGCCTCAGTTATTCTGCTATTTGTTCCCTCCAGAGTGTTTTTGATCTCATTTATTGCATTATTCATTATATATTGACTCTTTTTTATTTCTTCTAGGTCCTTGTTAAACCTTTCTTGCATCTTCTCAATCCTTGTCTCCAGGCTGTTTATCTGTGATTCCATTTTGATTTCAAGATTTTGGATCATTTTCACTATCATTATTCGGAATTCTTTATCAGGTAGATTCCCTATCTCTTCCTCTTTTGTTTGGTTTGGTGGGCATTTATCCTGTTCCTTTACCTGCTGTGTATTCCTCTGTCTCTTCATCCTGTTTATATTGCTGTGTTTGGGATGCCCTTTCTGCATTCTGGCAGCCCTTTCTGTATTCTGGTAGTTTGTGGAATTCTCTTTATTGTGGAGTGTCCTCACTGTGGACGGGGTTGTATGGGTGGCTTGTCAAGGTTTCCTGGTTAGGGAAGCTTGTGTTGGTGTTCTAGTGGGTGGAGCTGGATTTATTCTCTCTGGAGTACAATTAAGTGTCCAGTAATGAGTTATAAAATGTCAATGGGTTTGTAATGACTTTGGGAAGCCTGTATATTGAAGCTCAGGGCTGTGTTCCTGTGTTACTGGAGAGTTTGCATGGTATTTCTTGCTTTGGAACTTGTTGGCCCTTGGGTGGTGCTTGGTTTCAGTGTAGGTATGGAGGTCTGGAAGAAATACAAGCTTGAATCAAGATTGCCGGGAGAAATCTCAATAACCTCAGATATGCAGATGACACCACCCTTATGGCAGAAAGTGAAGAGGAACTCAAAAGCCTCTTGATGAAAGTGAAAGTGGAGAGTGAAAAAGTTGGCTTAAAGCTCAACATTCAGAAAACGAAGATCATGGCATCCGGTCCCAACACTTCATGGGAAATAGATGGGTAAACAGTGGAAACAGTGTCAGACTTTATTTTTCTGGGCTCCAAAATCACTGCAGATGGTGACTGCAGCCATGAAATTAAGACTCTTACTACTTGGAAGGAAAGCTATGACCAACCTGGATAGCATATTCAAAAGCAGAGACATTACTTTGCCAACAAAGGTTCGTCTAGTCAAGGCTATGGTTTTTCCTGTGGTCATGTGTGGATGTGAGAGTTGGACTGTGAAGAAGGCTGAGTGCCGAAGTATTGATGATTTTGAACTGTGGTGTTGCAGAAGACTTTTGAGAGTCCCTTGGACTGCAAGGAGATCAAACCAGTCCATTCTGAAGGAGATCAGCCCTGGGATTTCTTTGGAAGGAATGATGCTAAAGCTGAAACTCCAGTCCTTTGGCCACCTCATGCGAAGAGTTGACTCATTGGCAAAGACTCTGATGCTGGGAGGGATTGGGAGCAGGAGGAGAAGGGGACGACAGAGGATGAGATGGCTGGGTGGCATCACTGACTCGGTGGACGTGAGTCTCAGTGAACTCTGGGAGTTAGTGATGGACAAGGAGGCCTGGCATTCTGCGATTCATGGGGTTGCAAAGAGTCGGACACGACTGAGCGACTGATCTGATCTGATCTGATGGAGGCATTTGATGAACTCCTGTTGATTAATGTTCCCTGGAGTCAGGAGTTTTCTGGTGTTCTCATGATTTGGACTTAAGCCTCCTGCTTCTGGTTTTCAGTCTTATTTTTAAAGTAGCATCAAGACTTCTCCATCTATACAGCACCAGTGATAAAACATCTAGGTTAAAGAAGAAAAGTTTCTCCACAGTAGGGGACTCCCAGAAAGGTTCACAGAGTTACATGGAGATAAGAGAAGAGGGAGGGGGGAGATAGAGGTGACCCAAATGACATGAGGTGGAATCAAAAGAGAAGAGAGCAAGCTTGCCAGTAATCACTCCCTGTGTGCATTCCACAGTCTGGGCCACTCAGAGATGTTCACGGAGTTATACAGAGAAGAGAAGAGGGAGGAAGGAGGCAGAGGTGGCCAGGAGGATAAAGCAGGAGGATTCAAAGGGAGAAAAACAGATCCAGCCAGTAATCTGCTCCCTAAGTGTTCTCCACTGTCTGGGTCACAGAAAGAGATTCACAGAGTACAGTAGAGAAGAGAAGGTGGATGGAGGAGATAGAGGAGACCTGGTGGAGAAAAAGGAGAGTCCAAAGAGGGAGAGAGCAGTCAAGCCAGTAATCTCGCTCCTAAGTAAAAATGGGTACTGAAGATTGGGTTCTTAAAGGTACAAAATTGAAAACAAATACCAAAAAGCAAAGATTAAAAATCAAGAGTAGAGGTTGAATTTTGAAAAATACAATATTAAAGAAAAGAAAAAAAGAAAAGAAAAAAAACAAAGTCACAAAATTACTTTATATATATATATATATATTTATATATATATATATATGAAGTCTGCTTTAAAAATAGGGTCTTTTTTTTGCAAAGTAATAATAGGTTATAAAAATGAAAATTAAAGGAGTAATAGAGGACTTAAAAAATTTAAAAAATTTAAAAAATGATAGTAAAAATAGTAAAAATATATCTAGGACTTTCTCTGGTGTTGTGGGTAGTGTGGGGTCAGTTCATTTTCAGCTGGTTCCTTGGTCCGGCTTATATTTCTCAAGATCTATAGGCCCCTTCCTATGTAGTCAGTACTAACACCAGGATTTTAATCTATTGCACCTGTCACTTCCAAGGCAGTTCCCTCTGTTTTAGCTTCTTCTGTTTGCTGGTCTCTTCAGTGTCTGATTTTCACCCTGACTGAAGGGGATGGTGGTGGACACTTTTTTAGGCTCACTTGTTCAGTCGTGCTGTGGGGAGGGAGGGATGCTGCAAACAAATAACAGTGGCATGTGCTTGCAGTGTCTCAGCCACACTGGGCCTGCCCCTGTTCACGGCACGTGTGCCCTCCCTGGCCCCACTGCTAAGGCTCTAGGTTGTTCCGCCAGGGACTGTCGGAGGTTGGCCTGGGCTGCATGCATATCCCGGGTCTAAGCTGATCAGGTTCAGGCACTCGGGTAGTCCTCAGAGGCGCAGACTCGGTTGGGCCTGTGTTTTGTGCCCTTCGCAGGTCCGAGCAGCTCAGGTGATATGGTGTTTGGAGAGCGCAGTTGCTGCAACTTATCGCCTCCCTTGTCCCTGCCATTTGGTTTTCTGGGTGTACAACTGGCAAGCCTTCTCAGGCGAAAGTTGACCATCCAGAACCCCAAGAAGTCTTAGTTAGCAATGAAGCCTGCTTGCAGTTTGGTAGATAATGCCTCTCTGGGGCTGAGATTGCCCCTTTTGAATCTGGCTGCCTGTCGCCAGAGGGGGATGGTCTGCAGCTGGCTATCTCTGCTCAGTCCTTTGTTCTGTGAGCAGGCCTGGCGGTTTCTTAGGTTAGGGCTTTTCTCGTAGTAGCTATCCCACAGTCTGGTTTGTTAGCCCAAGTTAGTTCCCTCAGATTGCCCTCGGGGCATTCAGGCCTGGTCCTTACTCTAAGCAATTCAGCCCACGCCTCCCTGCCCAGCCCCTGCTTGCTAGTGGCGGATGCAGGCGTCTGCGCTGCTTCTCCACTGGGGGAGTTACTGTTGGGCACATAATCTGTGAGTTTTAATTGTTTATTTACTTTTCTCCCAGTTATGTTGCCCTCTGTGATTCCAAGGCTCACCACAGACTTGGCAGTGAGAGTGTTTCCTGATGTTTGGAACTTCTCTCTTTTTAAGACTCCCTTCCCCTATGGAGCTCTGTCCCTACCTCTTTTGTCTCCCTTTTTGTCTTTTATATTTTTTCCTACCTCCTTTCAAAGACAATGGGCTGCTTTTCTGGGTGCCTGATGTCCTCTGCCAGCATTCAGAAGTTGTTTTGTGGAATTTACTCAGCGTTCAAATGTTCTTTTGATGAATTTGTTGTGGAGAAAGTCTCCCCATCCTATTCCTCTGCCATCTTAGGACCGCCCCCCTTTTTATTAACTTTTAATATTTAGTTAGTTCAGTTGCTCAGTTGTGTCTGACTCTTTGAGACCCCATGAATCAGAGCATGTTAGGCCTCCCTGTCCATCACCAATTCCCGGGGTTTACTCAAACTCAAGTCCATCAATTTGGTGATGTAATACAGCCATCTCAACCTCTGTTGTTCCCTTCTCCTCCTGCCCCAAATCCCTCCCAGCATCAGGGTCTTTTCCAATGAGTCAACTCTTTGCATGAGGTGGCCAAAGTATTGGAGTTTCAGCTTCAGCATCAGTCCTTCCACTGAACACCCAGGACTGATCTCCTTTAGGATGGACTGGTTGGATCTCTTTGCAGTCCAAGGGACTCTCAAGAGTCTTCTCCAACACCACAATCCAAAAGCATAAGTACTTCAGCGCTCAGCTTTCTTCATAGTCCAACTCCCACATCCATACATGACCACTGGAAAAACAATAGCCTTGACTAGATGGACCTTTGTTGGCAAATTAATGGCTCTGCCTTTTAATATGCTATCTAGATTGGTCATAACTTTGCTTCCAAGGAGTAAGCGTCTTTTAATTTAATGGCTGAAATCACCATTTGCAGTGATTTTGGGGCCCAGAAAAATAAAGTCAGCCAGTTTCCACTGTTTCCTCATGGATTTGCCATGAAGTGTTGGGACCGGATGCCATGATCTTAGTTTTCTGAATGTTGAGCTTTAAGCCAACTTTCACTCTCCCCTTTCATATTCATCAAGAGGCTCTTTAGTTCCTCTTCACTTTCTGCCTTAAGTGTGGTGTCATCTGCATATCTGGGGTTATTGATATATCTCCTGGCAATCTTAATTCCAGCTTGTGCTTCCTCCAGCACAGCGTTTCTCATGATATACCCTGCATATAAGTTAAATAAGCAGGGTGACAATATACAGCCTTGACGTACTCCTTTTCCTATTTGGAACCAGTCTGTTGTTCATGTCCAGTTCTAACTGTTGCTTCCTGGCCTGCATATAGGTTTCTCAAGAGGCAGGTCAGGTGGTCTTTCCAGAAGAAGAAAGGTCAGAACTTTCCACAGTTTATTGTGATCCACACAGTCAAAGGCTTTGGCATAGTCAATAAAGCAGAAATAGATGTTTTTCTGGAACTCTCTTGCTTTTTCCATGATCCAGCAGATGCTGGCAATTTGATCTCTGGTTCCTCTGCCTTTTCTAAAACCAGCTTGAACATCTGGAAGTTCTCAGTCATGTATTGCTGAAGCCTGGCTTGGAGAATTTTGAGCATTACTTTACTAGCGTGTGAGATGAGTACAATTGTGTGGTAGTTTGAGCATTCTTTGGCATTGCCTTTCTTTGGGATTGGGAGGAAAACTGACCTTTTCCAGTCCTGTGGCCACTGCTGAGTTTTCCAAATTTTTGGCATATTAAGTGCAGCACTTTCACAGTCTCATCTTTCAGGATTTGAAATACCTCAACTGGTATTCCATCACCTCCACTAGCTTTGTTCATAGTGATGCTTCCTAAGGCCCACTTGACTTCACATTCCAGGATGTCTGGCTCTAGGTCAGTGATCACACCATCGTGATTATCTGGGTCATGAAGATCTTGTTTGTACAGTTCTTCTGTGTATTCTTGCCACCTCTTCTTAATATCTTCTGCTTCTGTTAGGTCCATACCATTTATGTCCTTTATTGAGCCCATCTTTGCATGAAATATTCCTTTGGTATCTCTAATTATCTTGAAGATAATTAGTCTTTCCCATTCTATTGTTTTCCTCTATGTCGTTGCATTGATCAATGAGAAAGGCTTTCTTATCTCTCCTTGCTATTCTTTGGAACTTGGCATTCATATGGGTATATCTTTCCTTTTCTCCTTTTCTTTTCACTTCCCTTCTTTTCACAGCTATTTGTAACGCCTCCTGAGACAGCCATTTTGTTTTTTTGCATTTCTTTTTCTTGGGGATGGTGTTGATCCCTGTCTACTGTAAAATTTCATGAACCTCCATCCATAGTTGATCAGGCACTCTGTCTATCAGATCTAGTCCTTTAAATCTATTTCCCACTTCTACTGTATAGTCATAAGGGATTTGATTTAGGTCATACTTGAATGGTCTAGTGTTTTCTCCACTTTGTTCAATTTCAGTCTGTATTTGGCAATAGGAGATCATAATCTGAGCCACAGTCAGCTCCAGGTCTTGTTTTTACTGACTGTATAGAGCTTCTTCATCTTTGGATGCAAAGAATATAATCAATCTGATTTCGTTGTTGACCATCTGGTGATGTCCATGTATAGAGTCTTCTCTTGTGTTGTTGGAAGAGGGTGTTTGCTATGACCAGTGCATTCTCTTGGCAGAACTCTATCAGCCTTTGCCTTGCTTCATTCTGTACTCCAAGGCCTAATTTGCCTGTTACTCCAGGTGTTTCTTGACTTCCTACTTCTGCATTCTTGTCCCCTATAATGAAAGATCAGATCAGATCAGTCGCTCAGTCGTTTCCGACTCTTTGCGACCCCATGAATCGCAGCACGCCAGGCCTCCCTGTCCATCACCAACTCCCAGAGTTCACTCAGACTCACGTCCATTGAGTCAGTGATGCCATCCAGCCATCTCATCCTCTGTCGTCCCTTTCTCCTCTTCCCCCCAATCCCTCCCAGCATCAGAGTCTTTTCCAATGAGTCAACTCTTTGCATGAGATGGCCAAAGTACTGGAGTTTCAGCTTTAGCATCATTCCTTCCAAAGAAATCCCAGGGCTGATCTCTTTCAGAATGGACTGGTTGGATCTCCTTGAAGTCCAAGGGAGTCTCAAGAGTCTTCTCCAACACCACAGTTCAAAAGCATCAATTTTTCGTCGCTCAGCCTTCTTCACAGTCCAACTCTCACATCCATACATGACCACAGGAAAAACCATAGCCTTGACTAGACAAACCTTTGTAGGCAAAGTAATGTTTCTGCTTTTGAATATGCTATCCAGGTTGGTCATAACTTTCCTTCCAAGGAGTAAGCGTCTTTTAATTTGATGACTGCAGTCACCATCTGCAGTGATTTTGGAGCCCAGAAAAATAAAGTCTGACACTGTTTCCACTGTTTCCCCATCTATTTCACATGAAGTGATGGCACCGTATGCCATGATCTTCGTTTTCTGAATGTTGAGCTTTAAGCCAACTTTTTCACTCTCCACTTTCACTTTCATCAAGAGGCTTTTGAGTTCCTCTTCACTTTCTGCCATAAGGGTGGTGTCATCTGCATATCTGAGGGTATTGATATTTCTCTGAGCAATCTTGATTCCAGCTTGTGCTTCTTCCAGCCCAGCATTTCTTATGATGTAGTCTGCATATAAGTTAAATAAACAGAGTGACAATATACAGCCTTGACGTATTCCTTTTCCTATTTGGAACCAGTCTGTTGTTCCGTGTCCAGTTCTAACTGTTGCTTCCTGACCTGCATACAAATTTCTCAAGAGGCAGATCACGTGGTCTGCTATTCCCATCTCTTTCAGAACTTTCCACAGTTTATTGTGATCCACACAGTCCAAGGCTTTGGCATAGTCAAAGCAGAAATAAAGCAGAAGTCAATAAAGCAGAACTATAATGAAAAGGACATCTTTTTTGGGTGTTAGTTCTAAAAGGTCTTGTAGGTCATCATAAAACTGTTCAACTTCAGCTTCCACAGCGTTTCTGGGTAAAAGAGTATTTAGTAATTTGAAATTTTAACTTTACAAAAATCTATCCTTTCCCCAACTAATTTTAGAAAGCAAGTTTAAGAAGTTGGACCTGGATTGTTGTGGGTCAAATTTAAAGGAACCTGCCATTTCTTTTCTCTCTCTCTCTCTCTCTCTCTCGTTTTTTTCTTCAATTTTCCTTCCCTGATAGCTCAGATGTTAAAAAAACCTGCCTGCAGATTACAGTCCATGGGGTCACAAAGAGTAGGACAGGACTGAGTGACTAACACACAACACTTTCATAGTTGATTTACAATGTATCAAATGTATAGTGGAGTGATTCAGTTATGTCTACATATATAAAATATGTACATGTATGTATCTTTTTAAGATTCTTTTCCATTATATGTTTTTAGAAGTTATTGAATATAGATCCCTGTGCTATATAGAGTAGGTCCTTTCTGTTTACCTATTTTATGTACAGTACTTTGTATCTGTTAATGTCAGATTCCCAATTTATTCCTTCCTTCCCTTTTCCCTTTGGGAACCATAAATTTGTTTCCGATGTTTGTTAGTCTGTCCTGTTTTTTAAATAAATTCATTTGTGTCATATTTTAGATTCCACATGTAAGTGGTACCATAAAGTATTCATTTTTCTCTGTATGATTTACTTCACTAAGTTCACTTAGTTCATCTATGTTGCTGCAAATGGCATTATGTCATTGTTCTTTATGGTTGGGTAATATTCCATTTTGTGTATGCACTGCATCTTCTTTATCCATTCATTTGTCAGTGAACAATTAGGTTGTTTCTATGCCTTGGCTTTTGTAAATAGTGTCACATATCTTTTAGAGTTATTGGATTTCCCGGATATATGCCCAGGAATGGGATATGGTAGTTTTATTCCTAGTTTTTAAAGAAATATCCATATTGTTTTCCAAAGTGGCTATATTAATTTACATTCCCACCAACAGTGTAAGAGAGTTCCCTTTTCATCACACCCTCTCCAGCATTTATTATTTATAGACTTTTTAATGATGACCATTTTGACAGGTGTGACATAATAGATTACTGTAGTTTTTATCTACATTTGTGTAATAATTAGTGATGTAGAGCATCTTTTCATGTGCTTGTTGACCAATATATGTCTTCTTTGGAGAAAAGTCTATTTAGGTCAGCTGCCCATTTTTTGATTAGGCTGTTTTTTTCTTTATACTGAGATGTATAAACTATATAATATAATTAGGTATAATTAATTTATATTCTGGAAATTAATTTTTCATAAATCTCATCATTTGCAAATATTTTGTCCTATTCAGTAGGTTGTGTTTACATTTTGTTGATGATTTCCTTTACTGTGAAAAAGCCTTTAATTAGATTCCATTTGTTTATTTTTGCTTTTGTTTCCATTACTCTAGGAGATGGATCTAAAGTATATTGAT
This sequence comes from Bos indicus, assembly GCF_029378745.1. Classification (NCBI taxonomy): domain Eukaryota; kingdom Metazoa; phylum Chordata; class Mammalia; order Artiodactyla; family Bovidae; genus Bos; species Bos indicus. The sequence goes on from NC_091771.1 coordinate 70,077,020, forward strand.
AAATTTATATCAAAGAGTGTTCTGCCTGAGGTATCCTCTAAGAGTTTTATGTTAGCAATATTGATCCTTCCAATTCAAGAATACAGTATATCTTTTTGTCTGTGTGGTTTTCAGTTTCTTTATCAGTGTCTTATAGGTTTTGCCTCCTTAGGTAGATTTATTCCCAGGTTTTTGGATATTGTTTTGATCCTATGGTATACAGAATTGTTTCCTTAATTTTTCTTTCTGATACTTTGTTATTAGTGTATAGAAATGCAGCAGGTTTCTGTATCTTAATTTTGTATCCTGGAACTTTACCAAATTCATTGATTGGCTCTAATAGTTTCCTAGTGGCATCATTATGATTTTTGTTGTTATCTGCAAATGATTAACAGTTTTACTTCTTCCTTTCCAATTTGGGTTCCTTATTTTTTTCTTTTTCTTTCCTGATTGCTTGGCTAGGCCTTCTAAAACTGTGTTGAATAAGAGTAGTGAGAGTGAACATCCTTGTCTTGTTCCTAATCTTAGAGAAAATGCTTTCAATTTCACCATTGAATATGATATTAGATGTGGGTTTGTTATATATGGCCTTTATTATGTTGAGGTGTGTACCTTCTATGCCCACTTTCTGGGGAGTTTTTCTTTTTTTTAAAATCATGAATGGATGTTTAGTTTTATCAAAAGCTTTCCCTACATGTATTGAGATGATCATATGGTTTTTATTATTTAATTTGTTAATATGATGTATCATATTGATTTATGGCTATTGAAAAATGCCTGAGATAAATCCCACTTGATTATGTTGTATAATCTTTTTAATTGATTATTGGAGCTAATTTGCTAGCAATTTTTTTTTCTTTTTGAATTAGTGTTTTTGTTTTCTTTAAAAAAAAAAACAAAAACCTATTCTGTATTGAGGTATAGCTGATTAACAATGTGATAGTTTCAGCTAAACATTATCTGCTAGAATTTTGTTGAGGATTTTTGCATCTATGTTTATGAGTGATATTTGGAGAAGGCAATGGCAACCCACTCCAGTACTCTTGCCTGGAAAATCCCATGGATGGAGGAGCCTGGTGGGCCGCCGTCCATGGGGTCGCTAAGAGTCGGACAAGACTCAGCTACTTCACTTTCACTTTTCCCTTTTCACTTTCATGCATTGGAAAAGGAAATGGCAACCCACTCCAGTGTTCTTGCCTGGAGAATCTCAGGGATGGGGGAGCCTGGTGGGCTGCCGTCTATGAGGTCACACAGAGTCGGAGACAACTGAAGTGACTTAGCATAGCATTATGAGTGATATTGGCTTGTAATTTTCTTTTTTTGTGATATCTTTGTCTAGTTTTAGTATCAGGGTGATGGTGGCCTCATAGAACAAATTCAGAATTGTTTTTTACTTTGCAGTTTTTTTCTGGACTAGTTTCAGAAAGATGGGTGTTTATTCATCTTTAAATATTTGTTAGAATTTGCCTGTGAAGCAGCTGATCCTGGACTTTTGTTTGTAGGAGTTTTAAAATTACTGATTCACCGTCAGTACTGGTAATTAGTCTGTTCATATTTTCTATTTCTTTCTGGTTCCGTTTTGGGAAATTGTACCTATCTAAGATTTTATCTACTTTATTGATGTATAGTTGTTTGTAGTAGTTTTAGGATCCTTTGTATTTCTGTGGCATCAGTTACAATTTCTCCTTTTTCATTTCTGATTAATTTGAGCTTTTTTTCTTGTTGAGTCTGGCCAAAGTCTTGCCAATTTTGTTTGAGTCTTACCAGTTTTGAGTCTTGAGTCTTACCAATTTTTAAAAAAAATTTTTTAAATTTTATTTTATTTTTAAACTTTACAATATTGTGTTAGTTTTGCCAAATATCGAAATGAATCCACCACAGGTATACATGTGTTCCCCATCCTGAACCCTCCTCCCTCCTCCCTCCCCATACCATCCCTCTGGGTCGTCCCAGTGCACCAGCCCCAAGCATCCAGTATCATGTATCGAACCTGGACTGGTGACTCGTTTCATACATATTATACATGCTTCAATGCCATTCTCCCAAATCTTCCCACCCTCAGAGTTTTACCAATTTTGTTTATCTTAAAAATAAACACCAGCTTTTGGTTTCATTGATCTTTTCTATTTCTTTTTAATCTTGATTTCATTCATTTCTGCTTTGATATTTGTGATTTCTTTGCTTCTAATAAGAAAGAGTTATCATTTGGGTTTTGTTTGTTCTTCTTTGTCTAGTTGCTTTAGGTGTAAGTTTAGTTTATTTATTTGAGATGTTTCCTGTTTCCTGAGGTAAGGTTGTATCACTATAAACTTCCCTCTTAGAACTGCTTTTGCTATGTCCCAGAAGTTTGTATTGTCATTTTTGGCTATGGTTTGTTTTTGTTTATATTAGTATTTGTCTCCAGTTATTTTTTTATTTCCTCCTTGATTTCTTCAATGATCCATTGTTAGTTTAGTAGCATATTGTTTACCTTCCACTTGTTTGTGGTTTTTAATAATTTTATTTTTCTTGTAGTTGATTTCTAATCTCATAATGTTATGGTCAGAAAAGATGGTTGGTATGATTTCAGTTTTCTTAAATTTACTAAGGCTTGCTTTGTGGCTCAACAAGTGATCAATCCTAGAGAATATTTCATGTGCACTTGAGAAGAATGTGCATTCTGTTGCTTTTGGATGGAATACTCGGTAAATACAATTTACATTGGTTTAATGCATTATTTAAGGCCTGTGTTTCCTTATTGATTTTCTGTCTGGATGATCTATTTGTCCATTGATGTAAGTGGGGTGTTAAAGTCCCCTACTGCTATTGTGTTACTGTCAATTTCTTCCTTCATGACTGTTAATATTTTCCTTATATATTGAGGTGTTTTTATGTTGGGTGCATATATATTTATAATTGTTAGATCTTAGATTGATCTCTTGATCATTATGTAATCTCCTTTTTTGTCTCTTGTAAGTGTCTTTATTTTAAAACCTATTTTGTTCTGATATAAGTATTACTATTCCTGCTTTCTTTTGATTTCTATTTATGTGAAGTGGCTGGATGGCATCACTGACTCAATGGACATGAGTCTCAGTGAACTCCGGGAGTTGGTGATGGACAGGGAGGCCTGGTGTGCTGCGATTCATGGGGTCGCAAAGAGTCGGACACGATTGAGTGACTGATCTGATCTGATCTGATCTTTAACTATCCCCTCACTTTCATCTGGTATGTGTCTCTAGATCTGAAGTGAGTTTTTTATAGTCAGCATATATATAGGTATTGTTTTTGTATCCAGCAAGCCAGTCTTTGTCTTTTGGTTGAAGGATTTAGTCTGTTTACATTTAAAGTAATTATCAATATGTATATTCTTATTGCTATTTTGTTTATTATTTGGAGTTTGCTTTTGTAGGTCTTCCCCCCCCCCGCCCCCTTTCTTCTTTTGTTCTCTTCTGTTGTGAGTTTATGACTATCGTTACCATTATGTTTGGATTCCTTTTCCTTTTTTGTGGACATATCTATTACAGACTTTTGGTTTGTAGTTACTATATATAGTACTATATATTTTCCTTTACTGGTGAGATTTTTCATTCGGTAATTTTCTTGTTTCTAGTTGTGATCTTCTTTTGCCTAGAGAAGTTCCTTTGACATTTATTGTAAAGCTGGTTTGTTGGTACTGAATTCTTTTATCTTTTGCTTGTCTATAAAGCTTTTGATTTCTCCATCAATTTTGAATGAGAGCCTTGTTGGGTGAAGTATTCTTGATTGTAGGTTTTCCCTTTCATCACTCTAAAGATACTGTGCCACTCCCTTCTTGCTACAGGATTTCTGATGAAAAATCAGCTGATAGCCTATGGGAATTCCCTTATATGTTATTTGTTGCTTTTAATAATCTCTCTTTATCTTTTTGATGTTTTGATTACAATGTGTCTTGGAATGTTCCTCTTTGGGTTAATCCTGTATGGGACTCTCTGGGCTTCCTGGGTTTGGGTAACTATTTCCTTTCTCAGGTTAGGGAGATTTTCACTTATCTCTTCAAATATTTTCTTGGGCTGTGTTTCTTTCTCTTCTCCTCTGACATTCCTATGATGCAAATACTAATGTTGTATTGGCCTGTCAGTGACCAGAGCCAGGGCCTAGCTGATCCCAAGGTAGGATCTGTTTTACATTGTTGGGATTGTAGTTTTCTTGCTTCTAGTGTCTGTTCCCTGGTGGGTGAGGATGCTTTAGAGGCTTGTGCAGGTTTCCAGGTAAGGAGGGCCATGTCTGACTACTGGTGGTTGGAATTGGGTCTTGGCCCTCTGAGGGCTGGGCCATGTTTAGACACATGTCCAGAGGTGGCTGTGAGCTCTCTAGTCTTTAGGCAGCCTATCTTCTGATGGGTGGGCCCATGTCCTGTCCAGTTAGTTGTTTGGCCTATGGTGTCCCTACACTGGTGTCTATAGGCTGTTCAGTGGGACCAAGTCTTGGCTCTAATGTTCTAAGATTTCAGCCTGCAGGAGTGTTCATGTGGCTGAATGTTCCCTACTTCTTCCACAAGTATCTATACCCGTAGGGTGAGCTACAGCCACCCTCCATCTCTCTAGAAGACTCTCGAAAACCAGCAGGTACATCTGCCCCAGGCTTCTATTAAATTATTGCTTTTTCCCTGAGTCCTGGTGCATGTGAGATTTTTGTGTATGCCCTGTAAGAGTGAAGTGTCTATTTCTTCCAGCCCTTTTGGAACTCCTGTAGTTAAATCCCACTGGCATTCAAAACCAAATGTTCTGGGGCTTGTCTTTCCAGTGCCAGAACCCTGGGCAGTGGAGCCTGATGTTGGGCTCAGGTTTCACTCCCCTGGGAGAACCTCTGCAGTATAATTATTTTCCAGTTTTAGGTTGCCCGCCTCGGGGCATATGGGATTTGATTATATCGTGAGTCTGTCCCTCCTCCCATCTTGATGTGGTTCCTTCTTTGTCTTTAGTTTATAGAAGATATTTCCTAGTAAGTACTGGTCTTTTTCACTGATGGTTGTTCTTCAGATAGTTGTGATTTTGGTGTGCTCTTGAAGTGAGGTGGGATGAAGGGTTTTCTACTCCACCATTTTGGCTGATCTCTCTGCTCAGTTTGGATGTGTTTGGAGTTTAAGATGTTCTGTAGGACAGCCACATGCCCAAGAAAGAGATTAGGAGTGGAGATATGATTTGGGATGCATAAGCAAATAGGAAATCATAATAATAAAAGTGAGCGAAGTTTAGAAAGAGCACCAGGAAAAGGAGAAATGGTCAATGGAACTATCCTTAGAAAGAAATGAGGCAGTAAGGGATATTGCAGGAAGTTGTGCTACATAGTAGGGTTTCCTTGCCTCCTTTCTGTGCAGAGTGGAAATTCCAGGATGACTGTAGGGAAGCCCTTGACGTTAGCACCCACCCCATAATGAAATGTTATTGCATCACCCTGAGCAAGGTTGGACCTTGTCTCTTATATCACTGGAAGCTTGGTTTACAAAGGGATTTGGACATTTCTCTTAGCTGCAGAAACCTTTCTTCAAAGGCCATTACTATGTGAACATCCAGATATATGTAAGGGACTCTGTTTGAGGAGGATGGGCAGCAAGGGAGACATCCAGATGGTGTGCCTGGAACTGGGCAAACTTGGCCATTACTCCCTCTTTTGCATCATTCTCTGAGGCACCTCTGTTGCCTATCATATGTTTCACAGGACAAAGTTTGGAAATTACTATCCCTGATGATCTTTCATGTCCCTTAAAGCCCTAAAATCTCAAGGGATAATATGAATAATATCTTGCATGCATGTGTTTCTTTACAGTTTAGGAAGAAACTGACTAAGCATGATGTTTTATCCTGTGAATGTTATCTCACCTTTAAAAATAAGGTATTTACCTCTCAGTGGAGTTTGGATGAGTTGCCTAAATGCTTATTGCTACAGTGCATTAGAGGAGGCCCAGAACCTTGTGTTTTTCCACTGATGGTTTCCTAATTCCTGTTCTATTATGTTGGTGCATTTTATTTATTTATTTATTTTTATGTTGGTGCATTTTAATAGTGAGTTTTAAATCATTTTAAATTTAAGTTTAAATAGTGATATTTAAATCATTATAACTAGGCTCAAACACATCTTTAATTAATTAAAGTAGGAACCATTTCAATCAACACATTTTTGCCAACAAGAAAAAATTTTTATTCCTGTAGGAAAAAAAAAAAAAATCTGTGCTTTGGAATTTGATGAATTATTGGAAAGTACTTTTTGCATCCTGCTGGTTGTGGAATCATATCCTCTGCAAAGAGTTGTTGAGATTCTTGAAGTGGTAGTTTGTTGGTGAGAGGTCAAGTGAATAAGGTGAATGAGGCAAATCTTTGTAGATAGGGAAAAAGACGGCGAGAAATAGGTAGACATGGAGTACATGTCTCTCTATGGAAATGTCAGGAATACACCTTCAGACACCACTGCTTGGAGAACACCAGCTAAGAGCCAACAGGAGTACCTGACCACTGGAAAAGAATATATAGAACCACATAAAACTGAATAGGATGAAGGAATTAGGGGGAAAAACAGGAGTGTTAGTAGGACTGGACTTACCCTTGGTGGGTGAGGGAATTGAAGCAGGGGTCAAATCCCCACATTGGGACAGTAGTCTGGGTCAGAAGAAAAACATTTAAGGCTGAGAGTGAAACAGCTGATTTGTGGCAGCCTAAATGGAATGAGAATTAGACAGTACATATTGTAACCATATGTACCCCAGAGAGGGATTCAGATCCCCTAGAAGATGCAGCAACTGGGAGCTGGAGCGTAGGGATTATGGAGCAATCCCAGGGTGAGCGCTGCTGTTGACTGTGGAGAGATGGAGTGAGGTGACATGAAGGAGGAGATTGTGGTGAGAAATGTCTGTGGAAGAAAGCCAGGCAGGCATGGAAACAAGGCGATACTGCTGAGACATGTGTAGGGGGTGGAGCCATTACGGTAGCTTTTCCTGCCACACAGGCAGCATCAGCAACAGAACAAAAGAGAGGCTGGCCTATCAAATGGCTGACGCACTGAACTACAGAGTAGGACCCCACCCAGGGTGCTCCTTTAAGTGACTGGTTCACCAGACTACAGAGTAGAACCCCATCCAAGGTGCCACTTTAACTGCCTGATGCATGGATCTACAGAGTAGGACCCCAGTCTGGGGGGCTCCTCTATGTGCCTGATCTCCTGAACAACAGAGAAGGACCCCAGGCAAGGGAGCCCTCTAAGTGCCTGAATGGGCAGAATTATGGAGATAGAACAAGCCAAAGAGTTCTTCTGATCACCAGCTACAAGAGGCTTGAAAAAAGATGCTGATAGGGCCATAACTCCTGTGGCAGAGACAGTCCATGTCCCTGCACAATTAGCGTCACCAGGTACCCACAGCCCAAGCAGCTGCACCACCTTAATGCTCAACTCTCACTGGGGCAGAGCTGCCACAGGCAAAAAAAGTCTTGAGTCTATGCACGTAGGGTCATTTAAGTCGTGTTGGACTCTGTAACCCTGTGGACTGTGGCCTGTGAGGTTTCTCTGTCAGAAGGGTTCTCCAGGCTAGAATACTGGAGTGTATTGGCCAATACTGGTTGCCATACCCTTCTACAGCAGTATATTTCCTGCTGCCCTAGCCACCAACTCCCCTGAGTACCTGGTGCTGCCAGAACCCCCGTGACCCAAGCAGCTGCAACATCTCCACATGTGGCCCTCACTGGGGCAGACCCAAGTCCTCCAGGGCAGCCTCAGGAGCAAACCCCTGGGGATGACCCACATGCAGAGGTGGAAATAAAACCACAATTGAAACCCGGGGACAGTGTGGCTAAGGAAGAAGACACAAAACCTTCCCACCAGCTATACAAGCTGCAGATTAAACCCATATGATGAACTAGGCAGACTCTGTGTCTATATAAAAGGACACTGAGAGCTCCACAAAAGAAAACACACTAGTTCTGATAGCTGTGTACATTGGAGGCAAGAACACACAGGAATAGGACCAGATTAGAGTCTGAGCTACCCCCACAGCAGGTCCAGAGACCAGCACAGTGTTGGAGGGCATCCTAGGGAGGTAAGGTTGACTATGACTCCCAGCGAGGGAAAGGATGCTGACAGCAGAGACTCAAGAAAAACATTTATTATTCTTATCTTTGACTTGTTCTGTAGTTTATTTTGGATTCCCCACCCCCCCCCCTTGTAGTTGTTGATTTTATTAGCACTGTGAAATCTAATTAAGCTTTTGAGGGTTTCTTTTTTAAATTTTCCTTCAATCACACTTTTTATTGCTGTTACAAAACTCTGCCTGTATGTTGGCCTTTTTAAGTTCTGTGGAGTTTTCATTTTTTTTCTTCTACTTTTTATCCCCTCTCTTTTTAATTTTAATTTTTAAACTTTTAAAATCTATTATTATTTTTCTACATTTATTCCTTTTTTTTGTTTTTCCTACTCTTATTTCCCCCATGCAATTGATCTTTAATATATATAAATCTTCTTTATATACCTTTATTTAACTCTGTATTTCTATTCTTTCTTCTTTCTTTTTCTCACCGTATATCTTAGTTTTGCTTTCACTGCTTTATTCCCCATTTGACACCTTGCTGTAGTTTTGTTTTCCAATTTGTGCTTTAGTTAGTTTTGTTCTTAACTGGCGTATATCATATTTTGTTTCCTTTGTTTGCTGAGTTGATATACTGTACTTTATGTTTGTTGGTCTGTTTTGATTTTGCTTATGGATGTATATGTATATGTGTATATTTCATTATTTTAATTATTATTTACCTGATTTTGTAACTTCCATTTGTCTAGCATTCATCTTTGGTTTCCTGTTTTCGGGTATTTATTTTAATCCCACTTAATGCCATAACAAACCACCTGAGGAATCTCCATCCTGGCCACAGATCAAGCCCTGAGCCTTTGGAGTGGGAGTGCTGACTCCAAGAAGACTACCAGAGAACTAACCCTAGGGAGTATTCAATACTGAGAACTCCCACAAAGGCAGCCACTTGTATACAAGACCTGGCATCACCCAGGATGCCTCATCAAAACAACAAACAAAACAAAAATACAAACCTAATCATCAGCAGACAGGATTAACACCTCACTCTGCCCATCAGAGGAAAAAAACAACAACAACTCAGCACAAATCTCACCCTACATGAGGCTTACACAAACCACTGGACCAGCCTTAGGAGGGGAGAAACCAAAAGGAATAAATAATTCAAACTTGAAGCCTGGGAAAAGGAGACCTCAAACACAGTAAGTTAAAAAAATAGATAATGAAAAGGCAGAGAAATACTGCACAAATGAAGGAACAGACTAGTAATACACAAGCCCAAATAAATGAAGAGGAAATAGGCAAACTGCCTGAAAAAGAATTCAGAATAATGATAGTGAAGATAATCAAAAACCTTGAAAATAGAATGGAGAAAATGCAACAATCAATTAAAAAAGACTTAAAAGAATTAAAGAATAAACATATAAAGACAAATAGTACATTAATAAAATTAAAAATACTCTAGAAGGAATCAGTAGCACAATATTTGAAGCAGAGGAACAGATCAATGAGCTGGAAGATAAAATGGTGGAAATAACTGCTTAAGAGTAGAATAAAGTAGAGAGTGAAAAGAACTGAGGTTAGTCTCAGAGACCTCTGGGACAATATTAAATGCACCAACATTCAAATAATAGGGGTCCTAGAAAAAGAAGGTAAAAATAAAAGTTGAGAAAAAATTTGAAGAAATTATAGTTGAAAATTTCCCCAACATGGAAAAGGAAATAGTCAATCAAGTCAAAGAGGCACAAAGAGTCCCATATAGGATAAACCCATGGAGAAACACGCTAAGACATACTAATCAAACTAACAAAGATTAAACACACAACGAATATTAAAAGCAGCAAGGGAAAAGCAACAAGTAACGTACAAAGGAAATCCCATTTACTTAACAGCTGATCTTTCAGCAGAAACTGCAGGTCAGAAGGGAATGGCAGGATATATTTAAAGTACTGAAAGGGAAAAATCTACAACTAAGATAACTCTACCTGGCAAGGATCTCATTCAAAATTGATGGAGAAATCGAAAGCTTTTCAGACAAGCAAAAGTTAATAGAATTCAGTACCACCAAACCAGCTTTACAACAAATGTTAAAGGGAATTATATAGTCAGGAAATACAAAAGAAGAAAAAGATCTACAAAAGCAAACCCAAAGCAATTAAGAAAATGGCAATAGGAACCTATATATCAACAATTACTTCAAATATAAATGGATTAAATGCTCCAAGCAAAAGATACAGACTGGCTGAATGGATATAAAACAAGACCCATATATATGCTGTCTACAAGAAAGCCACTTCAGACCTAAAGACATATATAGACTGAAAGTGAGAGGATGGAAAAATATATTCCATGGAAACGGAAAGCAAAAGAAAACTGAAGTGGCAATTCTCATATTAGACAAAATAGATGTTACGATAAAGAAGATTACAAGAGATAAGGAAGGACACTACAAATGATCAAGGGGCCAATCCAAAAGACATAACAATTTTGAATATCTATGCATCCAACACAGGAGCACCTCAATACATAAGACAAATACTAACAGACATAAAAGGAGAAATGACAGTAGCACAATAATAGGAGGAGAGTTTAACATCCCACTTACACCAACAGACAGGTCATCAAAACAGAAAATTAATAAGGAAATGCAAGTCTTAAACCATACATTAGATGAGATGGATCTCATTGATACCTTCAGGACATTCCATCCAAATGCAAAAGAATACACCTTCTTCTCAAGTGCACATGGAACATTCTCCAGGAGAGAGCACATCTTGGATCATGAATCAAACCTCAGTAAATTTTAAAAAATTGAAATTGTATCAAGCATCTTTTCTGATGACAATGCTATAAGACTAGATATCAATTACAAGAAAAAAAATCTGTAGAAAAACACAAACAAATGGAGATTAAAAAATATGTTTATAAATAATGAACTGGTTACTGAAGAAATCAAAAGGGAAATAAAATTCCTAGAAACAAATGACAATGAAAACATGACAAGTCAAAACATATGGGATGCAGCAAAAGTGGTTCTAAGAGGGAAGTTTATAGCAATACAATCCTACCTCAAGGAACAAGAAAAGTGTCAAATAGATAACCTAACTTTACACCTAAAACAAACTGGAAAAAGAAAAAGAAAAAAGAAATCCCAAAATTATCAGAAAGAAAGAAATAAAAAAGATCAGAGCAGAAATAAATGAAAAAGAAATGAAAGAAACAATAACAAGAATTAATAAAACCAAAAGATGGTTCTTTGAGAAGATAAACAAAATTGACTAACCTTTATCCAGACTTATCAAGAACAAAAGAGAGAAGAATCAAATCAACAAAATTAGAAATGAAAAAGGAGAGGTTACAACAGACAATACAGAAATACAATGATTATAAGAGACTATTACAAACAACTACATGGCAATAAAATGGATAACCTGAAAGAGATGGACAGATTCTTAGAAAAGTTTGATCTTCCATTACTGAACCAGGAAGAAATAAAGATTATGAATGACCCAATTACAAGTACTGAAATCAAAGCTGTGATAAAAAGTCTCCCAAAAAACAAGCCTAGGACCAGATAGCTTCACAGGTGAATTCTGTCAAACATTTAGAGAAGAGCTAATGCCTATCCTTCTAAAACTCTTTCAAAAAATTGCAGAGGAAGGAACACTTCTAAACTCATTCTATGAGGCCACCATCACCCTGATACCCAAACCAAAGACAACACAAAAAAAGAAAGCTACAGGCCAATATCACTGATGAACATAGATGCAAAAATTCTCAACAAAATTCTAGCAAACAGAATTCAACAACACATTAAAAAGCTCATACATCATAATCAAAGTGGGTTTACTCCAGGGGTACAAGGATTCTTCAATATATGCAAATCAATTAATGTGATACATCATATTAACAAATTGAAGGATAAAAACCATATGATAATCTCAACAGATGCAGAAAAAGCCTTTGACAAAACTTGGCACCCATTTATAATTGAAATTATTCAGAAAATAGGAAATAAAGGAACCTACCTCAACATAGTAAAGGCTATATATGTTCCGGGGTCCAGCCTCAGCAGAGGCCAGGGATACCCTCAGGATGAGCAGCGTCAGTGAGAGAGATGAAAGTAAAGGAGAGAGAAAGAGGCTGATATTCCTTGGTTTACACAGAAAGCCAATAAAGCCCCTGACATGGGACTTGCTCTGTTCACAGAGGCCTCAGGGGCCCTCTCGATGGGGTCTTAGAAGCTTGGGCAGGAAAGTGAACTCAGAGAGCCTCAGGATCAGCCTGAAAAAAAGAGAAGGAGAGAGAGTGAGTGAGAAAGAGAGAAAGAAAGACACGGGGAGACCAAGCTTAGGTGGAACGGGTCTGCAATTTTATTTTCAAAAGGAGCTTTTATACCCTGAGTTACACATTTACAGAAGTGAAAGATGCAGAGTCATGCAGAGTCAGCTCAACATTCCATCAGATTTAACCTTTATCGAAACCAGGCTCTTTTTCACATACCTTTCCAATTACAAGGGTCTTCTGTTGTGTACATTATCTTCTGGCCCTGTGGCCTGTTAACATTTTATCTCTTTCCTGATAAAGGTTGGTCAACCAGAAAACTTGTTTTCCTTAAAATGTTTTTTCTTTATTTTTCCAATCTGCGTCCCCCTCAGAAAATAAAGTTACATTCTTATGGAGCAAAGGTGCAGTGGGTTACAACAAAGAAAGAACTTATTAACTCAAAGGTCTTATGTTGCTAATGCCAAGGCTACTACTTGTTTTTCCTACATTCTAACTATATCAACTAATGCACTCCCAGGCACACAGTGGGTAAGCAAGCATTGGCTCAACAATGCAGTGTTATTCTTTTTTTTTTTTTTTTAAATTTTATTTTATTATTTAATTTTATTTTTTAACTTTACAATATTGTATTGGTTTTGCCATACATCAACATGCATCTGCCACAGGTATACACGTGTTCCCCATCCTGAACCCTCCTCCCTCCCCATACCATCCCTCTGGGTCATCCCAGTGCACCAGCCCCAACCATCCAGTATCGTGCATCAAACCTGGACTGGTGACTTGTTTCATATATGATATTATATATGTTTCAATGCCATTCTCCCAAATCATCCCACCCTCTCCCTCTCCCACAGAGTCCAAAAGACTGATCTTTTGTGTGTCTCTTTTACTGTCTCGTATACAGGGTTATTGTTACCATCTTTCTAAATTCCATGTATATGCGTTAGTATACTGTATTGGTGTTTTTCTTTATGGCTTGCTTCACTCTGTATAGTAGGCTCCAGTTTCATCCACCTCATTAGAACTGATTCAAATGTATTCTTTTTAATGGCTGAGTAATACTCCGTTGTGTATATGTACCACAACTTTTTCACTGCTCGAAGGTCATGGTTGGGATGTTGTGAACAATCATGTGCGTTAGTTGCAAGAGTATGGATAAACCTGACAAGGAATCTAAAATGCCAACAGAGGGGTTTGAATTGAAATACTCCATTCATGCCCAGGAGACTTATTAATTAGAGCCTTAAGTTGATCTCCTTCAGAGAAAGGTGGTCAGGGAGAGCCCCCTGTTACATCCTGGAATGTGAAGTCAAGTGGGCCTTTCCTGAAAGATGATGTTGTGAAAGTGCTTCACTCAATATGAAAGCAAATTTGGAAAACTTAGCACTGGCCACAGGACTGGAAAAGGTCAGTTTTCATTCCAATCCCAAAGAAGGCAATGGCAAAGAATACTCAAACTACCGCACAATTGCACTCATCTCACACTCTAGTAAAGTAATGCTCAAAATTCTCCAAGCCAGGCTTCAGCAATATGTGAATCGTGAACTTCCTGATGTTCAAGCTGGTTTTAGAAAAGGCAGAGGAACCAGAGATCAAATTGCCAATATCTGCTCGATCATGGAAAAAGCAAGAGAGTTCCAGGAAAAAATCTATTTTTGCTTTATTGACTATGCCAATGCCTTTGACTGTGTGGATCACAATAAGCTGTGGAAAATTCTGAAAGATATGGGAATACCAGACCACTTGACCTGCCTCTTAAGAAACCTATATGCAGGTCAGGAAACAACAGTTAGAACTGGAAATGGAACAACAGATTGGTTCCAAATAGGAAAAGGAGTACATCAAGGCTGTATATTGTCACCCTGTTTATTTAACTTATATGCAGAGTATGTCATGAGAAACGCTGGACTGGAAGAAACAAAAGCTGGAACCAAAATTGCCAGGAGAAATATCAATAACCTCAGATATGCAGATGATACCACCCTTATGGCAGAAAGTGAAGAGGAACTAAAAAGCCTCTTGATGAAAGTGAAAGTGGAGAGTGAAACAGTTGGCTTAAAGCTCAATATTCAGAAAACGAAGATCATGGCATCCGGTCCCATCACTTCATGGGAAATAGATGGGGAAACAGTGGAAACTGTGTCAGACTTTATTTTTCTGGGCTCCAAAATCACTGCAGATGGTGATTGCAGCCATGAAATTAAAAGACGCTTACTCCTTGGAAGGAAAGTTATGACCAACCTAGATAGCATATTCAAAAGCAGAGACATTACTTTCCTAACAAAGATTCATCTAGTCAAGGCTATGATTTTTCCTGTGGTCACGTATGGATGTGAGAATTGGACTGTGAAGAAGGCTGAGCACTGAAGAATTGATGCTTTTGAACTGTGGTGTTGGAGAAGACTCTTGAGAGTCCCTTGGACTGCAAGGCGATCCAACCAGTCCATTCTGAAGGAGACCAGGCCTGGGATTTCTTTGGAAGGAATGATGCTAAAGCTGAAACTCCAGTACTTTGGCCACCTCATGTGAAGAGTTGACTCATTGGAAAAGACTCTGATGCTGGGAGGGATTGGGGGCAAGAGGAAAAGGGGACGACAGAGGATGAGATGGCTGGAAGGCATCACCGACTCGATGGACTTCTGTCTGAGTGAACTCTGGGAGTTGGTGATGGACAGCAGGGAGGCCTGGTGTGCTGCCATTCATGGGGTTGCAAAGAGTCGGACAAGACTGAGCAACTGATCTAATCTGAATGTCAAAAGAGTTGGTGAAAGGCATAATATAGTAAACAGTGGACAGACAGACTTTGGTTTCAGGGTAGATGCTCGAGCAGGTCCAGGGTGTCCTTTGAGTCCTGATCCTCCTTGCCTGTCAGTTCTCCTCTGCATGACCTTGCTATGGGTGGGATCTCCTGTGCTGGCTCCCAACATATATGATAAGCCCACAACCTATGTTATTCTTAATGGTGAAAAACTGCAAGCATTTCTCCTAAGATGAGGAACAAGACAAGGGTGTCCACTCTCACCACTGCTATTCAACATAGATTTGGAAGTCCTAGCTACATCAATCAGAGAAGTAAAATAAGTTAAAAAAAAAAATCCAGATCAGAAAAGCAGAAACAAAGCTCTCACTGTTTGCAGATGGCATGATACTATACATAGAAAACCCTAAAGATACTATCAGAAAATTACTGGAGCTAATCAGTGAATTTAGCAAAGTCACAGGCACAGGATACAAAAATCAATACACAGAAATCACTTGTATTCCTATATACCAACAATGAAAAATCAGAAAGAGACATTAAGGAATCACTCCCCATTCGCCATTGCAACAAAAAGAATTAAATATCTAGGAATAAACCTACCTAACGAGAAAAAAAGACCTGTACACAGAAAATTATAAGACTCTGATGAAAGAAATCAAAGATGGCATAAACAGATGGAGATATTCCATGTACCTGGGTAGGAAGAACCAATATTGTGAAAATGACTATACTACCAAATGCAATCTACAGATTCAATGCAATTCCTATCAAATTACCAATGGAATTTTTTCACAGAACTAGAACAAAAAATCTCAGAACTCTTTTGGAAACACAGAAGACCCCAAATAGCCAAAGCAGTATTGGGAAAGAAGAATGGAACTGGAGCAATCCACCTTCTTGACTTCAGATTATACTACAAAGCTACAGTTATCAAGACAGTATGGAACTGGCACAAAAACAGAAATATAGGCAAATGGAACAAGATATAAAGCCAAGAAATAAACCCATGCACCTATGGGTATCTTATTTTTGACAAAGGAGGCAAGAATATACAATGGGGCAAAGACAGCCTCTTCAATAAGTGGTGCTGGGAAAACTGGACAGCTACATGTAAAAGAATGAAATTAGAACACTTCCTAACACCATACACAAAAATAAATTCAAAATGGATTAAAGACCTAAATATAAGATCAGATACTATAAAACTCTTTGAGGAAAACATGGGCAGAGCACTCGATGACATAAAATAAAGCAAGATCCTCCATGATCCACCTCCTAGAATAATGGAAATAAAAACAAAAGCAAACAAATGGTACCCAATTAAACTTAAAAGCTTTTGCACAGCAAAGGAAACTGTAAACCCAGTGAAAAGACAACCCTCAAAATGGAAGAAAATAATAGCAAATGAAACAACTGACAAAGGATTAATTTCCAAAATATACAAGCAGCTCATATGGCACCCCACTCCAGTGCTCTTGCCTGGGAAATCCCATGGATGGAGGAGCCTGAAAGGCACAGTCCATGGGGTCTCTGAGGGTCAGACATGACTGAGGGACTTCACTTTCACTTTTCACTTTCATGCATTGGAGAAGGAAATGGCAACCCACTCCAGTGTTCTTGCCTGGAGAATTCCAGGGACGAGGGAGCCTGGTGGGCTGCCATCTATGGGGTTGCACAGAGTCAGACACGACTGACGTGATTTAGCAGCAGTAGCAGCATACAACTCAATACCAGAAGAAAAAAACAACCCAATCAAAAAGTGGGAAAACTACCTAAACAGATGTTTCTCCAAAGAAGACTACAGATGACTAACAAACACATGAAAAGATGCTCAATATTGCTCATTATTGCTCCTGCTGCTGCTGCTAAGTTGCTTCAGTCATGTCCGACTCTGTGCGACCCCATAGACGGCTGCCCACCTGGCTCCCCTGTCCCTGGGATTCTCCAGGCAAGAACACTGGAGTGGGTTGCCATTTCCTTCTCCAATGCATGAAAGTGAAAAGTGAAAGTGAAGTCCCCCAGTCGTGTCCAACTCTTAGCGACCCCATGGACTGCAGCCCTCCAGGCTCCTCTGTCCATGGGATTTTCCAGGCAAGAGTACTGGAGTGGGGTGCCATTGCCTTCTCCGATTGCTCATTAATAGAGAAATGCAAATCAAAACCACAATAAGATGTCACTTCACACCAGTCAGAATCAATTCAGTCAATTCAGTTGCTCAGTTGTGTCTGGTTCTTTGCAACCCCATGAACCACAGCACGCCAGGCCTCCCTGTACATCACCAACTCCTGGAGTCCACCCAAATCCATGTCCATTGAGTCGGTGATACCATCCAACCATCTCAGCCTTTGTTGTCCCCTTCTCCTCCCATCTTCAATCTCTCCCAGTATCAAGGTCTTTTCAAATGAGTCAGCTCTTTACATCAGGAGGCCAAAGTATTGGAGTTTCAGCTTCAACATCAGTCCTTCAAATGAACACCTAGGACTGACCTCCTTTAGGATGGATTCGTTGGATCTCCTTGCAGTCCAAGGGACTCTCAAGATCTTCTCCAACATCATAGTTCAAAAGCATCAATTCTTTGGTGCTCAGCTTTCTTCACAGTACAACTCTCACATCCATACATGACCACAGGAAAAACGATAGCCTTGACTAGATGAACCTTTGTTGGCAAAGTAGTGTCTCTGCTTTTTAATATGCTGTCTAGGTTGGTCACAACTTTGCTTCCAAGGAGCCAAGTTGTTTTAGTTTCATGGCTTCAGTCACCATCTGCAGTGATTTTGGAGCCCAGAAAAATAAAGTCAGCCAGTGTTTCCACTGTTTCCCCATCTATTTGACATGAAGTGATGGGACCAGATGCCATGATCTTCGTTTTCTGAATGTTGAGCTTTAAGCCAACTTTTTCACTCCCCTATTCCACATTCATCAAGAGGCTGTTTACTTCTTCTTCACTTTCTGCCATAAGGGTGGTGTCATCTGCATATCTGAGGTTATTGATATTTCTCATGGCAATCTTGATTCCAGCTTGTGCTTCCTCCAGCCCAGTGTTTTTCATGATGTACTCTGTTTATAAGTTAAGCAAGCAGGGTGACAATATATAGCCTTGACGTACTCCTTTTCCTATTTGGGTGCAGTCTGTTGTTCCATGTCCAGTTCTAACTGTTGCTTCCTGACCTGCATACAGGTTTCTCAAGAGGAAGATCAGGTGGTCTGGTATTCCCATCTCCTTCAGAATTTTCCACAGTTTATTGTGATCCACACAGTCAAAGGCTTTGGTATAGTCAATAAAGCAGAAATAGATGTTTTTCTGGAACTCTCTTGCTTTTTCTGTGATCCAGCAGATGTTGGCAATTTGATCTCTGGTTTCTCTGCCTTTTCTAAAACCAGTTTGAACATCTGGAAATTCATGGTTCATGTATTGCTGAAGCCTGGCTTGAAGAATTTTAAGGATCTCTTTACTAGCATGTGAGCTGAGTGCAATTGTGTGGTAGTTTGAACATTCTTTGAAATTACCTTTCTTTGGGGTTGGAATGAAAACTGACCTTTTCCAGGCCTGTGGCCACTGCTGAGTTTTCCAAATTTGCTGACATACTGAGTGCAGAACTTTCACAGCATCATCTTTCAGGATTTGAAATAGCTCAACTGGAATTCCATCACCCCCACTAGCTTTGTTCCTAGTGATGCTTCCTAAAGCCCACTTGCCTTCACACCCCAGGATGTCTGGCTCTAGGTGAGTGATCACAGCATCGTGATTATCTGGGTCACGAAGATCTTGTTTGTACAGTTCTTCTGTGTAATCTTGCCACCTCTTCTTAATATCTTCTGCTTCTTTTAGGTCCATACCATTTCTGTCCTTTATTGAGCCCATCTTTGCATGAAATGTTCTCTTTGTATCTCTAATTTTCTTGAAGAGATCTCTAGTCTTTCCCATTCTATTGTTTTCCTTGATTTCTTTGCTTTGCTTGCTGAGGAAGGTTATCTTTTCTCTCCTTGCTATTCTTTGGAACTCTGCATTCAGATGGCCAGTGAGCATGGCCATCATCAAGAAGTCTACAAACAATAAATGCTGGACAGGATGTGGAGAAAAGGGAGCCCTCTTGCACTGTTGGTGGGAATGTAAATTGGTACAGTCAGTATAGAAGATGGTATGGAGATTCCTTAGAAAACTAGTAATAAAACCACCATAAGACCCAGCATTCTTTGACATTGCCTTTCTTAGGGCTTGGAATGAAAAGTCACTTTTACAGTCCCTGTGGCCACTGCTGAGTTTTCCAAATTTGCTGGCATAGTGAATGTGCCACTTTACAGCATCACCATTTAGGATTTGAAATTGTTCAACTCGAATTCCTTTGCCTCCACTGGCTTTGTTTGTAGTGATGCTTCCTAAACCCACTTGACTTCACATTCCAGGGTGTTTGGCTCTAGGTGAATGATCACACCATTGTGATTTTCTGGGTTGTGAAGATCTTTTTTGTACAGTTCTTCTGTGAACTTCCACATGTTCAAGCTGGATTTAGAAAAGGCAGAGGAACCAGAGATCAAATTTTCAACATTCACTGGATAATTGAAAAAGCAAGGGAGTTCTAGAAAAAAACATTTATTTCTGCTTTATTGACTATGCCAAAGCCTTTGACTGTGTGGATCATAAGAAACTGTGGAAAGTTCTGAAAGACATGGGAATGCCTTTCCCAAGAGGCAGGTCAGAGGCAGACCACCTGACCTGCCTCTTGAGAAACCTGTATGCAGGTCAGGAAGCAACAATTAGAAATGGACATGGAACAACAGACTGCTTCCAAATAGGAAAAGGAGTATGTCAAGGCTGTATATTGTCACCTTGCTTATTTAACTTATATGCAGAGTACATCATGAAAAACACTGGGCTGGATGAAGCACAACCTGGAATCCAGATTGCTTTGAGAAATATCAGTAACCTCAGATATGAAGATGACACCATGAAAGTTAAAGAGGAGAGTGAAAAATGTGGCTTAATGCTCAACATACAGAAAACTGAGATCATGGCATCCAGTCATGGCATCATGGCATCATGGCATCACTTCATGGCATTGATAGAGAAACAGTGAAAACAATGAGAGACTTTATTTTGGGGGGGTTCCAAAATCACTGCAGATGGTGACTGCAGCCATGAAATTAAAAGACACTTACTCCTTGGGAGGATAGTCATGACCAACCTAAACAGCATATTAAAAAGCAGAGACGTTGCTTTGCCAACAAAGGTCCATCTAGTCAAGGCTTTAGTTTTTCCAGTGGTCATGTATGGATGTGAGAGTTGGACTGTTAAGAAAGCTGAACGCCAAAGAATTGATGCTTTTGAACTGTGGTGTTGGAGAAGACTCTTGAGAGTCCCTTGGACTGCAAGGAAATCCAACCAGTCCATTCTGAAGGAGATCAGCCCTGGGATTTCTTTGGAAGGAATGATGCTAAAGCTGCAACTCCAGTACTTTGGCCACCTCATGTGAAGAGTTGACTCATTGGAAAAGACTCTGATGCTGGGAGGGATTGGGGGCAGGAAGAGAAGGGGATGACAGAGAATGAGATGACTGGATGGCATCACCGACTCGATGGACATGAGTCTGAGTGAACTCTGGGAGTTGGTGATGGACAGGGAGGCCTGGCATGCTGCGATTCATGGGGTCGCAAAGAGTCGGAGATGACTGAGCAACTGACCTGAACTGAATTACTTTACAATATTGTGTGTGTGTGTGTGTGTGTGGGGGGGTGGTTTGCCATTCATTCACACGAATCAGCCGTGGATGTACATGTGTTCCCCATCCTGACCCACCCTCCCACCTACCTCCCCATCCCATCCCTCAGGGTCATCCCAGTGCACCAGCCCTAAGCACCCTGCCTCATGCATGGAACCTGGATTGGCGATCTGTTTCACATATGATAATATACATGTTTCAATGCTATTCTCTCAAATCATCCCACCGTCACCTTCTCCCACACAGTCCAAAAGTCTGTTCTTTACATCTGTGTCTCTGCTATCTCACATATAGGGTCATCGTTATCATCTTTCTAAATTCCATCTGTATGCGTTAATATACTATATTGGTGTTTTTCTTTCTGACTTACTTTGCTCTGTATAATAGGATTCAGTTTCATCCACCTCATCAGAACTGATTCAAATACATTCTTTTTAATAGCTGCGTAATATTCCATTGTGTATATGTATCACAGCTTTCTTATCCGTTCATCTGCCGATGGGCATCTAGGTTGCTTCCTTGTCCTGGCTATTGTAGACAGTGCTGAGATGAACATTGTGGTACACGTGTCTCTTTCAGTTCTGGTTTCCTCGGTGTGTGTATGCCCAGCAGTGGGGTTGCTGGGTCATATGGCAGTTCTATTTCCAGTTTT